>NC_063452.1:60600811-61307244 GCF_020379485.1 Brassica napus | reverse complement strand
GGCGCGAACTTCATCTGAAGAAGAAAAATAAAAAAACGAATCTTTTTAGCTGAGCAGAAAAACTTAATCTGGGATTAAAAAGAAGGTGTAAGATGATATCGAAGGACGAACCTTCCGCACTGGTGGTTTCTGCTCCATTGTTAATCGAGTTCTAAAACCTTTGACCATATAAGAAGATTGAGTTAATGGTATATAGACGATACAAGGGTGTTGAAATCATCGTTTAGAACCTTACCTGCGATTTGAATGGTTGATCGGCTCCGATCGTTCGTTCAAGGGCGGCGAACGAATTAGCCTGAGAATGAGGATGATCGGCGGGGAAGACGATACATATAGAATTAGGGCCTTTGTGTGCCAAACGGTGACGTTTTATGTTAAACCGGATTGGTACGCTAAACCCGTTCACCGAGTAATTGGGAATTTAGATTTAGGCGCATTAAACTGGCCTCTTGGTGTGTCCCAAACGGTGACGTTTTCACCTTAAACCGGGTTGGTTCGCCGCCTTATTGAGAATATAGATTTTAAATGGGCCAGGCCTTTTTGACAGGCCCTTTTATTTTTATCTCGGCCAGAGGTTATAGTTTCGTCTCTTCGACGCTTTTTCCCTTTTTGTTCGTCGTTACATTTTTTCACCGCGTGAGAAGCTACAAATCGTCGTCGTCGTTCTCGTCTGTGAACGCTACCACAATGGCAGAGAGTTCGTCGAGGAAGAACCTCAAACGTTCCTTCTTAGAAGATGAAGATTCTGACAAGCAACCACCGTAAGTTTACTGACCTCTCCGAAACCCTAATTTTCATCATTCGTCGTTTAAGCTCCCTCTGATTCTCCTATCTCCTTAATCGTTAGGTTGATGCGAGATCTTAAACCTGAAATTAATAGCGTAGATTAGAGAAATCGTTGTGTGAAGGAATCCATCATTTGTCTTGGGAGTATTAATCGGGTTTCGATTGATTATCTGTCAGTTACAGTGGCTACGTTTTGTATAAAACTCGCGTGCATACGCTAAGATTTGGATTCTCTCTGGCAGAGAAAAGCGAGTACGGTTTCCCAAGGGGAAGAAACCTAAACCTGAGCAGATCGTAGAGGAAGACACTGTAGCTCGCCGCCAAGCTCGTGACGCTGCTTTGGAGCGTGCACGGCTCCGCAATCTGAATACTGCTTCCCTCTTTACTGATGATGACGGTATTGATCAGGCCGAGGAGATATATGAGGTAGTAGAATTGACTGACTGTCAATAGTTTCTTTTTTTTTTTGCTATTGAAGCGGATCATTCTGATGTGGTGATTATCTTTGTTGTAGAATGATGGGAACCGCACGGAAGATGGGATCCAGATTGAAGCGTTTAGTCTTGATAGAGAGAAAGAGGAAGGATACTTTGATGCTGATGGGAACTATGTTGAGTATGTTAGAGAGAAGGAAGACAAGGTGCGAAGTTACACATTTTTCAATTGTAAAGTTTGGCTCTGGGGGTGTTTTGTGGATTGTCTTACATGTTTTTGTTTTCTTTTCAGGATGCATGGCTCGACAGTATTGAAATGAATCCAATGTATATTGGACGATCTGCTGCTAATGATACTGGGATGGAAGAAGATGGTGGGGAAGAAAAGCCAGCGGATGAACTTTCTCGAGAAGATATTGGAGTCCTAAAGAGGCGTATTGCTAGCGTCCTTGAACCAGGAGAAACGGTGAGAATCAATTGAGTTTAGTTAGAAATATTAGGTTGAGATAGCATTGTTGATTATGCATAACTTGGGTTTTTGTTATGATAGGTCCTGCGTGCTTTAAGGAGGTTGAAAGGGAACACTAATAATCGCAAAGAGAAGATGAATTCTGAGACAAAGCTCATCTTTGATCAGCTTACTGAGGATGCCAACAAGCTCATCCAGAATGGCGATTACAGTTAAGTCTCATATAAATTTTGCTACGAAAATATGATGTCTTCCTTCCATTTGCTAACGTTAGTGTCTCTTTTTTATGTATTGAAGATGTTTATAACGAGGAGCAAGAAGTTTTTCAGCGTGAAGTAGGTTAGAACTACTACTACTTTTTTAAAATCTCATGATATTTTGTTTCTCACAGCACTAGGGAACAATGAGCTTTGCTTGACTTGTTTTCTCCTCTATGTTGGTCTTTTAGATGCATATGAGAGACTGGTTCAAGAAAGAGCAAAAGATTGTGATATGTTTGGCGATGACGAAGAAGATACAGCTGTAGCCGTGCAACAAGGGGTCACAAATGATGGATCTGATTATGTCTATGACGAGACTTCAGGGTACGGTTTTAAACTCTCATTTCTCTTTTCTATTTCTCCGTTGATCAGTCAGCTTTTGGGCTAAAGTATTGTGTTATGAAGCTCTTTTGTTTTGTCTGAATGCATTTAAAGCTGTTACAACATACACTTGATGGTTTTCAGGTACTACTACAGCAGCAGCATTGGTTACTACTATGATCCAAACACTGGACTTTACTGCTATGCAGCAACCGGCAAATGGTAGTTTGCTTCCAACGACATTAGAGAATTTTTTATCTGTTTTTTTCCTCTAAATCATCTTTTTAAGCTAATGAAATGAAGTAGGTTTCGTATCTGATCTTCTCCGATTCTCACTTTTGAGTTTAAAACTATGCATATGCAGGTACAAGTACAACGAAGTGACGAAGGAATATGAAGAGGTGGTTGCAGAAGTTGCTCCGGTGGAAGTTTAATATCGTTAGTCTGTACTTTTGACATAAGATTTCCCCAGTTAAAATGTTTTTTTTTTTTTAGTTTGAAAAATGAGCACATAATGACATGCTTTTGAATATATATTTCAATTTATCATTTATTTAGTGTTTTCACAACTGAGAAGTGTTGTACATTGATAAAGATAAATTGATCATAATTTCTTAGAAAAACTAGCAGTAAAAGTGATTGATCAGTCTTTAGATTTAGTATTCGTAAACTGTATCGATGTTTCTGCATGGTTACACTGAGAATTTAGTATCTTGACTGTTGAATCTCCACCGTCGGATCCGCCGCCGCACACTTTTTGAATAGAAAAGAAAAGTTCTGTATCGTATGGCATGGTCCATGACGCAAGGAGAAGACAAATCTAACGTGTATACGTGTCAAACATTAATTGGATAAGCTATTTAATTCGCAGTGTATTTAATAAGGCGTTTTTTCTTTTTCTATCCTCGGTCTCCTTCCAATAAGATATTTACAAAAAAAGGAAAAAAGAAACGGAGAAAGAAAAAATCGGTTTTGGCTTTCACACGAAGGAAACAGTTAACACAAAGAAGCTTCTCAGTTCGTGCATACTCAGATCGGCTAGGGTTAGGGTTCGTTGATTCTCTTTGGGACTACGGGAGCTAGAGAGATCTCCTTGGTCGATTATTTATCAGGCTTTCTTGTTCGTATGGCGGATCGCGGATCTTTTGGATTTATTAGCCCTCCTCGATTAGGTCTCTTTCCTTCTCCACTGTCGTTTTGGTGTTTCTTTGCTAGCTTCGATTAGGTTTATGTTGCCAATCTTTTGTTTATTTCTCTGGCTCTGCATTTGGTAAGCAAAGGAATCGAACCCGTGTCCTTCCATTGTAGAGGAACTTGATTTTACTCCACTGTGTCAAGATTCTGTATTTTGTGCCTGCTTGATCTGAAATAAAGTAGTTTTCTGAATTTGTGAATTGAAAATTGCAATCTTTTGCGTTATAGTTGCATTGTGGATGTTTTATTTGTTAATTGGGGGAATTTAAGAAGGTGTTATATGTAAGAGAGTAATGGTTTTTTTTTTTTTGCGTCTTTGTGAAATCGCAGATATGGAACAGTTGTTATCGGAAGCTCAACACAGGTGGCTGAGGCCTGCTGAGATTTGTGAGATCCTTCGGAACTATCACAAGTTTCATATTGCAACAGAGTCTCCCACTCGACCAGCCAGTAAGTTTACTACTTCAGGTTATTGAGTTCATGAATCGATGAAGTTATTCTGTAATCTGACATCAGCTCCCACCATTGTAGGTGGTTCGCTCTTTCTTTTTGACAGGAAGGTGCTTAGATACTTTAGGAAAGACGGACATAACTGGAGGAAGAAGAAGGATGGGAAAACGATTAAAGAAGCTCATGAGAAGCTCAAGGTTAGAGTTTTCTTTGAGCTGGCCTTAGTAGTTGTGTCTGTATACAATAATGGAACCTGTTTACCTTTCTCTACCTCTGGTTCTGGAGTTAGTTAGTTGATAGTGAAGTGTATCTAAATTGTTGGGAGTAGCATTGTTCAATTGTATATATAGGTAGGAAGCATTGATGTGCTACATTGTTACTATGCACATGGGGAAGGCAACGAGAATTTTCAGAGACGATGCTACTGGATGCTCGAAATGTGAGTTTGAGTTTGTGTATACTTCAGTTTTTCCTTATTCTGCTGTGTACAGCGCACCTTCATATTTCATAGTTTGTTGTCAGTTTTGTGCTTATTTCTCTGTTTTATTGTTGTAATGTTACAGAGAGCTGATGCATATTGTGTTCGTGCACTACTTGGAGGTTAAGGTGAAACTCTTGCATGTCTGTGCGGTTTACTAGTAGTTTTCTAGTGATCAGTTTCCTTAAGTTCATATTAAACTGTAAATGATGCAGGGGAGCCGGACAAGTATAGGGATGAAAGAAAACAATTCAAATTCTCTAAGTGGCACAGCTTCAGTGAATATTGATTCAGCAGCAAGCCCCACGAGCAGATTGTCATCGTATTGTGAAGATGCTGATTCCGGTATGCTTTGTACCTTTTGTTCAAAGATACAGTTCTTTCCATGGTAGAATCATCTTACTTCACCTCATCTGTGAAGTGTGATGAACTGATGATTTACATATCTGTAAACATCACAAGCTCTTAGTTGTGCTATTAATTATTATTTTTTCAACACTACCTTATATCAGTTTTGGTGCAGGTGATAGTCATCAATCAAGCTCTGTCTTGCGAGCATCTCCTGAACCTCAAACTGGTACTTAACAGATTAAGGCTAAGCAAGGATGCTAGCATATTAAATTCTTACTACTTTAAGCTCTGTTTTGGATACTCACCTGTCTTTTCCTGTGTAGGAAATCGCAATGGTTGGACATCAGCTCCTGGGATGCGTATTGCTTCACAGGTTCTTGGGAACAGAGTCGGAGAAACTGATTCCCAGAGATCATTTGATGTCCAGGCTTGGGATGCCGTCGAGAATTTAGTGACAAGGTATGATCAACCTTGCAACAATTTGTTGGTGGAAGAGCGTACAAACAAATTTGGAATGTTACCAGCAGAGCATCTCAGAAGTCCTCTTCAAAACCAACTAAATTGGCAGGTAGTGTACTGTTATTACTTATTATAATCTTCCATTCAAGAGCTATGCGTAGATATTGTAAAAGGGAATGATGTAGCGTGAGGAATAAGCATAGAAATGAGTGATAATGTCATTAGCCATTGATACATTATAACTACGTTCTCATGTTTAAATTGTTAACTTATTTATCCAAGATGTGCTATTACTGTTTTGAATATTAGTGTTTAAGTGCTCTGATTCTCTATCTCTCTGTAGATTCCAGCTCAGGATGATCTACCATTGCCAAAATGGCCTGGTTATCTGGTTCCACATTCTGGAATGACTGATGACACTGATCTGGCGTTATTCGGGCAAAGTGCACAAGACAATTTTGAGTCATTTTCCAGTCTCCTTGACATTGAACATCTGCAATCTGATGGGATTCCTCCTTCAGATATGGAAAGTGAATATATACCTGTAAAGAAATCCTTGTTGAGGCACGAAGATAGTTTGAAAAAGGTCGATAGTTTTTCTCGGTGGGCTAGTAAAGAGCTAGGCGAGATGGAGGATTTGCAGATGCAGTCTTCGCGTGGAGATATTGCATGGGCCTCTGTTGATTGTGAAACTGCAGCAGCTGGGCTCTCCTTTAGCCCTTCTCTCTCCGAGGACCAGCGTTTCACCATAGTTGATTATTGGCCAAAATGCGCACAGACTGACGCTGATGTTGAGGTAAGATGGTTAACACTTTGTTGATTCATTCTCCAGATAATTTATTAAATGTAGTAAATGCTTCTACTCTTGTGTGGTAAGATTTTTTTCATCAAGTATCACTTTATCTGCAGGTCTTGGTTATTGGGACGTTTCTGCTTAATCCTCAAGAAGTAACTATATGCAGCTGGTCATGCATGTTTGGTGAAGTGGAGGTTCCTGCTGAGATTCTAGTGGACGGTGTTCTTTGCTGCCATGCTCCACCGCATACAGCTGGCCAAGTGCCCTTTTACGTTACCTGTTCAAACAGATTTGCTTGCAGTGAATTACGAGAATTTGATTTCCTTTCTGGCTCTACCAAAAAGATCGACGCCGCTGGTATTTATGGATACTCTACAAAAGAAGCATCACTTCAGATGCGGTTTGAGGAGCTGCTTGCTCATAGAGCTTTCGTTCAAGAACACCAAATATTTGAAGATGTTGTGGAGAAACGAAGAAAGATAAGTAAGATCATGTTGCTAAATGAGGAAAAAGAGAATCTCTTTCCAGGGATATATGAGAGAGATTCAACCAAACAAGAACCAAAAGAACGGGTTCTCAGAAAACAGTTTGAGGATGAACTCTATATATGGCTCATCCATAAAGTGACCGAAGAGGGTAAGGGACCAAACATACTGGATGAAGGCGGACAGGGTGTTCTACACTTCGTTGCAGCACTTGGGTATGATTGGGCTATCAAACCGATTTTAGCAGCAGGAGTTAACATTAACTTCCGTGATGCAAATGGGTGGTCCGCCCTTCACTGGGCTGCGTTTAGTGGCAGGTAAAGGATCTCTATCTTACAATACTTCCTTCGTTGCCTTTCACTCTATCAGTTGGTCCACATTTTCATATTAAACTAAGTCTGTTTCCTGTTAACTTCAGGGAGGAAACTGTCGCTGTGCTTGTCTCTCTAGGTGCTGATGCTGGGGCATTGACGGATCCATCTCCAGAGCTTCCATTGGGCAAAACAGCTGCTGATCTGGCTTACGGAAAGGAACACAGGGGGATTTCGGGTTTTCTTGCAGAGTCATCCTTAACCAGTTACCTTGAAAAGCTAACGATGGAGTCAAAGGAAAACAGCCCTGCCAACTCTGGTGGACCAAAAGCTGTTCAGACAGTCTCTGAGAGAACCGCTGCTCCTATGAGCTATGGTGACGTACCAGAAACGCTTTCCTTGAAGGATTCACTCACCGCTGTCCGTAATGCGACGCAAGCAGCTGATCGTCTCCATCAAGTATTCAGGATGCAATCTTTCCAGCGGAAACAGCTGTCTGGATTTGATGACGATGATGGTGACGAGATTGGTATCTCCAACGAGTTAGCGGTTTCTTTTGCAGCTTCTAAAGCTAAGAATCCAGGACAGAGTGAAGTCTTTGTTCATTCTGCTGCTACCCACATCCAGAAAAAATACCGTGGTTGGAAGAAGAGGAAAGAGTTTCTTTTAATCCGACAAAGAGTCGTTAAGATTCAGGTTTGCCTCTCACTATATCCCACTTTTTTTCCTTTATTTTTTTTTTGTCTGTTTTACTCATTGCTTACTCTTACTTTTAGGCTCATGTGAGAGGACATCAGGTCAGGAAACAATACAAACCAATCGTTTGGTCAGTGGGATTGCTCGAGAAAATCATTTTGCGTTGGAGACGCAAAGGTACTGGACTAAGAGGGTTTAAACGCAATGCAGTCCCCAAAACCGTTGAGCCAGAACCACAATGCCCTATGATTCCAAAGGAGGGTGACTATGATTTTCTAGAAAAGGGAAGAAAACAAACGGAGGAAAGGCTCCAAAAGGCTCTCACGCGGGTTAAGTCGATGGTTCAATACCCTGAAGCACGTGATCAGTACCGTAGACTCCTCACCGTTGTCGAAGGCTTCCGTGAAAACGAGGTAACCTTAGACTTAGTCCCCATAACTTAAGAATATGTAATGTGATAATGTTGTTGAACATTCTTGTGATAAATCTTTGTTGAGCAGGCTTCATCAAGTTTATCTGTAAACAACAGAGAGGAGCCAGTCAACTGTGAAGATGACGATTTAATTGACATTGATTCTCTTTTGAACGATGACATTTTGATGTCCACTTCTCCTTGAATGACTCGTTTGTGTATTCATTTTCATTCTTTCAACTTTCTAACTTTTTGCACCTTTTCTCTGTAAATATCATAAGTTGATCTTACCATTTTATTAATTAAACTTTGATATTTTTTTATCTCGGATATAGATTATTCACTATTTCCTTTAGTCGGCTAAGTTTTCGTACAATATTTATTTTGAAATAATATTACCAAAAAAGTACAATTTAGTGTTGGACTACTCTTTGTATATCCTTGTATCCGTATTTAAATATTCTTGTTATTTATTTATACAAATCTCATCATATTTCTATATGTTAATTCGAATAGTGGCGTCGTATTGAGCTATAAATCTGGATTGACATGCCATTTTATCTACCAAATCTGGATTGGCATGCTAATTGAAAAAAAAAACAAAGAAAATCTATATTGGATTGCTGGACAAGGCTATTGAATATGGAAACTTGACAAATAAATTATAGCTATAACTTAAATATGTCTTTTTATATTATCAATGAAAAAAATATCAATTTCGTTTTTTTCTTTTTGCAAATGAAAATTTTATATAAAAATTGTTGAGTGGCTTGACTTGGTTAAAACCTACTTTTCCACAAGTGGAAATGTTCACTATACAAAATGATTTAAAATCAGAAGATTTAAATCAATTTCTCACATTATTATTATTTTTAAATAAACCAACTTTTTTTTTCTGACAATAGATTTTTTTAATTGATAAAACGGATCAAGCCCAGAGTACACGGCCCAAGGCCCAACTGCATAATCAAAAGGCCAGAGGCCCAAAAGCCAAAGGCAACAAACAGACCCATTAACCGGGCCGTCGGCCCAAACATTAAAAGCCCGTGCGACGTCGGTCGAGTTACGCATCAAGGAAGCTGGCTGCTGGACACGTGGGAACATCTATGCCATCAGAACGACACGCGTCGCACCCGCCTCGACTTGACCGTCCCCGCCACGACTCACCGCCGGAACCACATCACCGCAACTTCATTTCGTCGGAGCTTAGAACCCGCAGAGCCTCCGCAGAAACCATCTCTGTTCTTCCAACTCTGTCTATCCGTCGGAGAGCTTCATCGCTCTTCGAGATCTCATCCGACAAGGCCAAAGCTCCAACACTAGAGAGACAAGTAAGACCCACTCGTTCCATAATCGAAACCCAAACTCTAAGAACCGCAACGAAATACCTAAAGTCGGCGACGCAAAGCTGTTGTAGCCTTCACCCTCCGGAGACTAGAGCCGACGACGGCGTAGCTGAAGAAACTATCACCTCCCGGAAACAAAAGCCGGCGGCGACGGAGCTGTGGAAGCCTCCATCTCCCGGAATCAAAACCCACACTACAAGCGTCCTCACCACGTCATAACCTCTAAGCAACCGCGTCTTCACTCCAAGAACAGAAACACCACGGTTGGTGGTTGGCCAGAGCTTAGACAAGGCGGACGCCGGAAGTGACGGGGAGGAGACAAAGGCCGGACAATTTATGCTGAAGGACAACGGGCTCCGGCGACGGCACGCACGCTCACGTGCCGGCCGTACGCCGAACCCAACACTGAGATCTATTTTCTCCCTCTTCTCTCTCTTCTCTCTAACTTTTCTTATTTTGTAACGATTTTTTTTTATTTTTAAATAAACCAACTAGAAAGGAAAACAACATTAAAACATTTATTTTATTTTTCAAAAATAAAACCAAGTAAAAGACTCCATAAGAAGATTCGCCTTGGGTTAAGGTTAACACTGCGCACCACGCCAAACTTTTATTCTCTCTCTCTCTCTCTTAAACCCTTCTAAAACCCTCTTTTCTCTCTCTCTCTCTCTCCTCCGGCGAGATCGCGTCATGTCGAAGTCGCTGACTTTTATCCAAACCAATGCCTCGAATCCAAAGACATGGGTCGTGATCGGCGTGACTGTAGCCGGGATCGTGATCTTGGCGGAGACTCGGAAGCGCCGGATCAAAGCCCTCAGAGAAGAGCACTTCGGTGCCTTTTTAGATCGTTTCGAGCTTCTTCCTTTTCCTCCGCCTCCTCCTCCAGCCGCTAAACAAACCCTCTCCGGTCTCACCTTCTCCATCTCCGACGCGTATGTCCCCTCTCTCGAAAGTTCTTACCTTTTTTTTTAATTATTATTTACAACGATCTAGCTTGAAAGTTTTGATTTTTATTTCAGTAGAAAAAAGGTTTGATTTTTATTTAAGCAAAAAGAAAGTTTTGATTTTTATGGTTTAGTTGAATGTTTTGACTTTGCTTTAGACGATGAATGAGGATTATTTGGTTTTGGGCAGGTTTGATATAAAGGATTATATCACAGGCTTTGGTAGTCCACAGTGGAAGAAGACTCATGAGGCTGCTGAGAAAACTGCTGTGGTTGTGACTACGCTCTTGAGAAATGGAGCTACTTGTGTTGCTAAGACTGTCATGGATGAGATGGGTTTTGGGTATTTCTCCATCCCCATCTTTCTTCCCATCAAATGAGTGTTCTGTGATTGATTTGTAGTTGGTTTTTGCAGGATAACTGGTGAGAACAAGCACTATGGCACTCCTATTAATCCGTTGATGCCGTCTAATGTTCCTGGAGGCTGTTCCAGTGGCTCTGCAGTTTCTGTTGCGGCTGAACTCGTTGACTTTGCACTTGGTATTTTGTTAATCTCTTTTGTTTCCCTAATTGGATGTGTACTTTTGGTCTAGTTACCAATAGTATTTCTTGGTGGTAGTCTTAAAATGCTTTTGACTTGCAGGGATTGATACCACTGGGGGTGTTAGAATCCCAGCATCATTTTGTGGTGTTCTCGGCTTCCGACCATCTCAGGGGACTGTTTCTTCAGTTGGAGTTTTGCCTAATTCCCAGAGCCTAGAGACTGCGGGTAAGTTCCATTCTTATGCCCCCTTTCTTTGTCCACTGGAAGTTCTTAGTGTATTTATATTTGTTACTGATAATATTTTCTTCTGAACTGTTCTGTAGGATGGTTTGCACGTGACCCATCTGTTCTGTGTCATGTTGGGCACGCCTTACTTAATCTGAGTGCAGTAACGCATAAAAGGCAAAGATCTTTAATCTTTGCCGATGATTTATTCGAGCTCTCTGATGTTCCTAAGCAAAAGTCGGTCCACGTTGTCAGAAAAGCAATCGAAAATCTACCTGGCTGTAAGTTTTTGCAATAATATTGCTTCCTTCTCCTTTGCCCTTCTCTAAATTTCTATCTAATGTTTCTTGGTCACCGCCTCGTGCAGATCAGCCTCCAAAACATATGAATGTTGGTCAGTATGTAGCTTCAAACGTGCCAAGCCTTGTGGAGTTCTGTGAGAAATCTGGTACATCACAGGATTCAGCATCAAGTTTGAAGGCTCTTGCATCTGTAATGTTATCAATACAAAGGTAATCTAAGAAGATTGTCTTCTCACATCAATACTATTTTTCCCTCTCTCGTTCCTTTTCAACTTGTGTTAACATGAATAATAGTTTTTTTATTTAAACCAGGCATGAGTTCAAAACAAACCATGAAGAATGGTCGCAGACATGCAAGTCGTTTCTAGGCCCACGATTCTCCAGTGACGTTGTTACAGCTCTGAAGAGTAGAAACGAGAACATTAAATCTCTCTACAGGGTTAAAACTGAGACGCGTGCCACCATTCAAAGCCTTCTAAAGGTAACCTTTTCAGTAATTTTAAAATCTCCCAACATTTTGTCACTGGAATACAATAAATGGAGAGGTTGCATTGTTAAAGTTCTTCTGTAGTATCATTATGATAAACGATGTATACGGTATCTTATTACCAGGAAGATGGAATTCTGGTGATCCCCACAGTTGCTGATCCTCCTCCGAAGCTTAACACAAAGAACAAGAACGCTGTGAATGAGTTCCTGGATCGAAATTATGCACTCGCAAGCATTGCTAGCATGTCGGGTTGTTGTCAGGTATATTCCCAGTTCCTCTTTCTCACTTTCAGTTATTGGAGAACTGTGTTGATACTCTTGATAGTTGAGTAATAATACAAATTTTACCAGGTTACAGTTCCTTTGGGGAAACATGGTGACAGTCCAATCTCCGTGTCGTTTCTAGCTTACTATGGAGGTGATAAGTTCCTCCTCGATACAATTCTCGAAGTATATGCATCCCTTCAGGACCAAGCCGATATTGCAGCCAGCTTAGCTCCAGTGACTGACTCCAATGGTATTGAACCTTCTGAAGTTATGAAGGAAAAGGTAAAAATGTGCTATCATTTTAATTTGAAAAATAGTGTATGTGGTTCTGATCCATATTCTACGGTGGATTAACCTTAATTCCCAGGGAAATGCAGCATACAAGGGGAGACAATGGAATAAGGCAGTGAGTTGTTACACTGAAGCTATCAAATTGAATGGAGCAAATGCTACTTATTTTTGCAATAGAGCTGCAGCTTACTTAGAACTTGGCCGGTAATTTACTGTCTTCGTTCGTTATCCTTCATTCTGATTCGAAAATAGTTTGTTATCCCCTTCTGATCTGAGATTTTGTGTTAATAAGCTTCCAACAAGCTGAAGAAGATTGTACCGAGGCTATATTGATCGATAAGAAGGTGCCAAACTTGATTACTTATTCTTTCTCCATACTTCATTCGATCGCATAGTTTACCTTTCTAGATTGCCTTTAGCATGTCTGTTTGCAAGTACACACTTCAGCATCAAGACTCTTTCATTAGATTTGTGAAATTTAGAGCTTCTGGCCTCGTTTCTGGTTTAGTTCTTGATAGATGTTGTATTCAGTTTCACCACTTACTCACTAAAGACACAGCCACGTATGACTTGAAAGAACTTGGGTAAGTTTGATTCTTATAGTTATTTGTTTTTATACAGAATGTGAAAGCATATTTGAGACGAGGGACTGCTAGAGAATCACTTATACGGTACAAGGAATCTGCTGCAGGTAAATAAAACTGATCTCAGACTCTGGCTTTTATTAGAATCTCTTCATTTTTATCTCCTTCGGTATCACATTTGGGAGACTTGTGTTTTGATCAATAATCAAGAAAAGCAACTATCTAATCTTAGAAGGAGAATTATAGAGACATTTAACTTAATTTCATTGTCACTTATTATTTCAAATTTGCTGTTTATATTCCGGAGAGTAACATATGGTTTACTATCTCTGCAGATTTCAAGCATGCATTGGTCCTGGAGCCCCAAAACAAGACGGCAAAGATTGCTGAGAAGAGACTCCGAAAACTCATGAGTTAAGAGCGAAGAAGAAAAACAGTATCTTACTTTTTTTCAAACCCTTCCTTGCTTACCAAGCTATCTTTCGCTTCTCTACAACCCTAAAAGCAAAGGTTTTGATTGTTTGGTTCATGATTTAATCTCTTAACAGATTTTAATGATTTAGTCAGCCTTATCATTAAATGGAACGAAGCCCAAACTATATTACAAAACATAAGATGGGCTCAGGCCCAATCTCGTACAGTTTATCTAATCAAGTTTAATGATTATATAAGATAACCATGCAAATACACACGTGTACTGACACGCGGACGCAAAAGATAGAGAGAAGGTTTAGAGGATGATTGTTTGTAGTTTTTGAAATGGTTTTTGGTTTTTGTTTTTTAAAAACTACTTTATTTTTCAATCAAGATTTTGAAGAAATAGATTCCCTAGAAAATAGGAAAACTAGTTTTTGAAATAACAGTTTAATTGTAAACAAAAATCAAAATCTTACAGCAGTAGTTAACGTTGGTTTTTTTTTTTTTTCTAGAAATTTAAAATTTTAGTGGCAACTCTTTTGTTCTTATTGCATGGTTATGTATTTCCAATTTACGTTCACAAGCATCATCTACTCACCATTAAAATCCATAAACTTTATTAAATTAAAATAATAAAAAATTCAACGTCCAACAACAAAAGAAAAACAATATTTTTATTTGATATAACATTTTAAAACACAACAATCTTTTATAGTTCACATGCAATAATATATATATAAATATATATTTTTAGATTTTCAGTGATAGCATATTTTAAATCACATGATACAAAATTTTAAATTGAAAAATCTTATTGGTTAAAGATCAAAAACTTATTGAATAAATTAATATTGCAGATTAATACAAAATGGCACATGAGTTTAGTTATAATTATAAAATTAATTAGATATTGTAAAAGTTGTTTTAGTTAAAATGAAATAAAATTTAATTTTCAAATAAACACGAAATTAACTAAATATTGAAAAGTTTTCTTTAAGTGAAAATAAAATATACATTTATTTTAAATAAACACGAAATGACTTAAATATTGAAAAAGTTTATTTTAATGAAAAATTAAATATATATGTATATTGTAAATAAAAAGATATGAATTTTTTTATCCAGATATAATTTCAGAGTAAAGATTAGAATATTTATTTGATTTGGTTGTTTTAGAATAATTCAAATAATTTAAATATTTATACAAAGTTAATTGAATCAACTTTTTAAAAGGTAATCAAAATTAAAAAAAAAATCACATATTAATTAAGTCATGACTTAATAGAATAGATATTTTAAATTTTATTATTTATTTTTCAATAATAACTATTTTACTATTTATTATTTTAAAAAAAACCATAAACCAAAAAACAAAATCTAAAACTGCCAATCAAGTTTTTCAAAAAACCAAAATCTACTGCAAAATCAAAAACAAAAAAACTAAAAACCAAAAACTAGAAACCAAAAACCAAAAACTAAAAACCAAAAACCAAAATCTAAAATCTAACAAAACAATCATCACCTTAGTCGGACAATAAATGAAACCAGCTTTTGTTCTGTTTCATTTTGTAAAAAAGAAACAATTAAAAAAAAATGGTTGATTATTTGAGATTGTTGCGATGCTTCAGCTTCACGGCATCGCGTGATTGGTTATTCCGGCAATCATTCGCAAACGCTGGTCTCCGCTCCGTCACCACCGATCTCTCCCACGGCGATTCCATCGCATCCACAACGTCTATGCATTGCTGGATCCCTAAATCCCCTAACCGATCCAAACCCAACCTCCTCCTCGTACACGGATTCGGAGCCAACGCAATGTGGCAATACGGCGAACACCCCCGATCCTTCACCGGCCGGTACAACGTCTACGTCCCCGATCTCCTCTTCTTCGGACTCTCCTCCACATCGGAGCCGAACCGGACCGAATCATTCCAGGCTCAGTGCCTGTCGAGGCTAATGGAAGCGCATGGCGTCCATACGATGAACGTTGTCGGGATAAGCTACGGTGGGTTCGTAGGGTACAGTTTAGCGGCGCAGTTTCCGGAGAAAGTGGAGAAGCTGGTGCTATGCTGCGCCGGGGTTTGCCTTGAGGAGAAAGATATGGAGGATGGTTTGTTCAAGGTTCCGAATCTAGAAGAAGCCACCGAGATCTTGATTCCTCAGACGCCTGAGAAGCTTAAGGAGCTTATTAGATTCTCTTTCGTTAAGCCGATCAAAGGCGTTCCTTCGTTTTTTCTATGGGACTTTATCGATGTGATGTGTACGGAGTTTGTGGAGGAGAAGAGAGATTTGATCAAGTCGATACTCAAAGAAAGGAGACTTTCAGATCTTCCTAGGATCAAACAGGTGAGAAACTACACTTCTTTAGCTTTTCTTTTCCATACATTTCATTTAGTATAAAGCTGTGTTCTTGTTTTTGGTTTAAATTAGAAAACTTTGATCATATGGGGAGAAGAAGATCAAATATTTCCACTAGAACTTGGTTACAGATTGAAAAGGTAAACAACCCTTGGATTATTGTTCTTTTCAGTGAAACAGCCATGTATATTTACCAATATTATATCAAGAAAAAAAAACTATTATGGAACAGATATATAGGAGATAATGCAGAGATGGTGGTGATTAAAAAGGCAGGACATGCTGTTAATTTGGAGAAATCCAAAGAGTTTCTCAAGCACTTGAAATCTTTTCTCATCGACTCTTTGTGAACTAGTTGTTCTGTTTATCTGGAACTGTTCTGTTCTGGTATCCGATTCCTACAAGAAAAGAAATGAAAAGTGGGTTTCGGTGAGCTATTATGATTTTAGGCGCCAATAAAAAAACAGATCAACCGATAATTCGCTGCCTAAAATTCTTCTTAATGGGCTGCATCTGTGAAAAGATGAGCTTTGAGGAAAATAAGATAACGGACATATCTGAGAAGAGAGTTTACCCGTATCAGTAGATTGCACTTTTAAAAAAAATTAGTTTGGGTTTTTCCGTAAGTTTTCTCTGTGGCACAATGGCCTAGTAGTTCCTCTTAATAGAGGCAGTTGCAGAGTTCGGTTTGAATATCTCTAGGTTAGCTAAAAAAAAGTTAATTAACAATACAAATAAATGTGAAATTATTCGATTTGGGTTTGTTTTTTTTTAATGCTGGATATATTATGATATTACAAACTCTGAGAAATATTACGGACGATTTTGCGGCGACAATTCTACCTGCTTTATAAAGATTCACGTTTAACTGCATCACATAAAACGCCGTCCTATCGGATATTTGACAGTACTCTTTGCTCTTTGTTACAAATTTCTTGTACGTTGTTTCTCCATTAATTCACATAATTCAATTTTCTTATTTGGGTTTGTTTGGGATGGAGAAAAATATATGGCTGAAGTGAAAATCCGATTTTGGTAAATCCAAACCAAAATCATTTTTCTTTGTTTTCACCATACTTCAGTTTTATCTGGCTCACATTTCGAGGATCGCTGGATTTGCACAAGATGTGTAGCTCGAATTATACTGGGAAGATTCCAAAAACGTTGACTCTTATACATGACAAGATAATTGGGACCAATATGTGGATTGTTAAGTCAACATGAGAAGCGGGTCGGTCGGTCGGCGGCAAAATCAGACCAACGTACCACACAAGATTATTAACTGATTAATAAACCCAACTTATCCTAAGATCATGATTAATGGAGAATTCTTAGGTGAAGTTATTAGCGGAATATAAGCAATCCTTTATTAACTTTTAAGAGGCAGTTTCTTATATTCCGCTAAAAATTTCACTAATCATGCTCTAAAAGGCTAATAATATACATATATACTAAGTGAATTGGTAGGAAGCTTTTGTTAAAGAACATAAGATTTAAACGATTCTATTACTTCACGAATACCAGGTAAAATTTTCATTAAATTTAATTTTTGCTTAACTACTCTATTTAGTGGCACTTCTGAAAGACCTTGACAAGATTTAATATTGTAATTGTCGATACCAACGTTTTTCGGCTTAGTCATCTGTGATTAAATTACGTAGTTACGTAAAGAGGAGTTACATATTGCCGGTTGTGCGGACTAATAAGTAAAGAGGAGTTAGTCATCTTGGCTGGTTGTGCGGACTAATAATTGTTTAATCTTGTGGGGTTTGATACAATTGCCGGCACACGTTGAATACAGACGAATTCTTTTTTTTTTATCAAAAAAAAAGACGACTGACACTTGTCACGAATACAGACGAATACTAGTAGCGAATAATCACAGGACAACAAGATTCAATTTAAGACGACTGACCCTTGTTTATATCATTTATTATATATAATTTCTTAATAATTTGATTGGACATATTACTTTCGCTAGTCTTTTTCAGCATCGACTGTAGATAGAAATGCTCAATTATTGTAGCTGTTGAACCAGTGTCGTTGTCACTGAATAAGAATGGTGGTCATTACAAAATTTGCTCTACGATGACTTTGATTTTCTTTTTTTTTGGTAAAACGTTAAATTTATTATACCAAATTTTTGATTTTTGACAGAAATTACATAGAAACTAGTAGCAGAATTGCATAATTTAAACTAAGCAACATACAAGTAAATGAACTCAGGTGAGGCGAGAGCTGAAGTCAAAGCAACGACAGACAACGAGGCAGGCTCAGACCAGGAAGACGGGAATGGAGCGGGAAGGCCCGACGGTTGCCACAAGCCCGAGAGAAAGGCGCCTTCAAACCTTGGATGCACGGTGCCTACAGCTTCCTAGAGACCCACCAAACACAAACCAATCCAAAGAATCGCAAGCACGGACTGGCTCACCACTAGACACGAACTACAACCGGCGACACGAGATTGCGACACCATCCGACGATGCCGTCGTACGAGAGGAAAACTTGAAGATTGCCGCCTAAAAATCCGCCTTCTGTGACCGTATACACCCTTTTAACCCAAAGTCCATATAGAACAGAGAGACCAGATGGGTACACACCTCCAGAGCAGCTAACATCGAGCGAGAACACAAGAGCCGAGAGCCCAATTGGCGTCCTGTCACTAATAAAAAAAACCACTCAACCCTCAATAGAGCCAATGTACCTGCAAGAAGCACAAGGAGGAAAGACAGGGGCGAGGAGCGCCACACCGCCGGTGCACAGGTTCCGAAGTGGAGAGCCAAAGCTAACCACAAGACGCCGCCAGTGAAGACCACCACGAGGAGAGTCGAGACCCATCCTCAGAAGACTCCACGCCACCCACCAGAGACCACCGATGGAAAACAAAACCCTAGCACGAGACCGGAGCAGAACAGCTCCAATCGGACCTCCGAGGGAAGCCCATCCCCACGACAGTCACACGCCACACTGAAGGAAGAGAGGACACCTCGGAGAGACCACCGGCGTCACACGCGCCACCTATCCTGAAGAGCCGAGAACGAGATCTGAAAATCTCACCGGACAGAGACCGCTATCGAAAGAGGAGACAAATGCGACGAGGCGAGCGCCGTCCTCAAGCACCGCACACAGCACCGAGAACCTCCTAGATCTACGACGGGAGCTCTGGATCTGAACCAGACGAGGACGACTCGTTAAGCTACCTTCCGCCACAAAGAAAACAGACTACAAAGAGACACAAGGAGAAGCGGAAACACTGGAAGTGAGCCTCCGAAGACTGCAAAGGAGGACGCGGCGGCCGTCGGAGCAAACGAGGTGATGAAAACGGTGTAGGGTTTCTTAGAGAGAGGCGAGAGAAAAGTTTTGAGAGAGAGGAAACCTTGTGAATTTTCTTTTCCATGACTTCGATATTTTGTTTGCGTTTGTGTTTAGTTTAGCGTTTGCAACTAAGTTAATGAAACAACCATTTTTACGGCTTTAACTGAAATTACTTTATACGTTGTTGCGAGTTGTGACAATCGAAAAAACTTTCCTTGCCTCCGGTCTTTTTTCTATATCTTTTGTAAGAACAAATATATATTATAAGTACCTGAAATCTCTACTACTTATGTGAGGCACATCTTTCAGAAAATTAAGCACAATCTTGCAAAATCAACATGTTCCATGCTTTTATTTACGTTTCATATATATATGCTCCTGCTTTTACATTCTTTGACCCCAAAAAAAAAATTAGGGAAAAAGGAGAAACATAGTGATCCAAGTGGGCGTGCATGTAACATTTGCCCATAATAAGACTGTTACGTGTACTCTGAAAGTCAAAAGTTAGGTTATGGAGGAGAATATGTATCTTAACATTATATTCGACTTCGTTTGCTAACTTTAATTGACTTCGCCGACGTACGGTATATACATATGTATATCTCATATTACAATATGCCCCCCTTCAAAATTCCATATCTTCTGTTAAGCAGATAAATAATAAATGCAATGCATTAATAATAATAACCAAAAAAATTGTTATAAATCATTATGTGGATGGCCCATAACCAAGACCAAGACAAGGCCTAACCGTGTCCAAGAGGAGAGAGAGTCGGCGGCTGAGGAGAGAGAGTCGGCCTATCCTTTGGCCGACCTTAGATCTAGGATGTTTCCATTTATCTGTTTTAGATCTTTTCCTATTTCATGTTGTATTAGGTTTTGGATAATTTACTTTTTCCTATACTTTGTAATCCTTATATAAGGAACATCTATTACTCATTAATAATACACATACAATTCTTCATTTTTTTACAACACGTTATAAGCACGATCGTCTCTAGATCCCTGAGACAAATCGAAACCTCTAACCCTAAAAGCCAAAACCGGCGACCACAAACCAAAACCCTAATCTCGTTCTAAGTTCAATCAAGAACTCAGAAGATCCCTCTTGAATACCATACATTCTCAGATCACGTTTTCAGCTCAGAAGAACCGTCCAGCTCGCATCCACACCCGAGACGCGATCGCACACGACCCGCGTCCGAGAGACTCGCACCCGAGGCAGCCGGCGATCGTCCTCAGCTCGCGTCTGCTCCCATCCGCGACCCGATTGCATCCGTTCGTCCTCTCTCTCTCTCTAAAGGTGGTCCGGTTCTAAATCCCCTACAAACAAAGGTAAAACTTAATCTGAGAACCTAGATTGATCAGAAACCCTAATCCATAATTATGGAAACTTTGATCTTGATTAAAACCCTAAAACCTACAAGATTAAAATCGGCAATCTCCTAACTAGAAAAATAGAAATCGATTCCTTAGAACTTGAATTGATTGTTCTTGATTTGATTTTGAGAAACCCTAATTTAGGAATCGAAACCCTAAACCCTAAAGAGTTGAATTTGATTTTTAATTGATTGAATGCTTGATGTTTGAGGTTTTAGGATTGTTAGATTGATTGAAGTAATCTGATCTAGGACTTGAATCCTAAAGGCCTTGAAACCTTAATCTTGAAATTGAATCCTTCTAGTGTTCAAATCGGAAACCCTAGGATTGTTTTGCATACATATGAATCTGAATTGAATTGCATTCATACTGTTTAATAAAATCGACCAGCATGTAGAAATATAATGAATTCGAATCTGATTGCATTGAAATTCATATGGCCGTGTGGCCTTAATCTCTCTGGTACATATAGAATCAAATATTAGGATTGTTCGCACCATGGTCAAATTAGTTTTACATGTCCGATCCTATTGCTTGTTAACCTAGCCGTGCGGCTTGATTGTTCGCACCATGGTCGATTAGATTGATTGTTTTCTCATAGATGCGTAAGACAAGTTTGTGGCCGAGCTTGTTATACCATGCGGCCACAAGATCACATTGTGAACCTAAATTGAAATGATGATGTGATTCAGATGTCGAAAATCTCAAATAGAGACTACGCAGCCCTTAATCTCTCCGAAGATAACTACTTACAGTGGGCGCTAGATACAAAGATCAGCTTAAGGTCAAAAGGTCTTGGTGATACAATCATCAAGGACAACAATGAGACTGACAAGAATCGGTACAGGGCTATAAGTATTATACGCCATCACCTCATTGAAGGTCTAAAAGATCAGTACATTACGATGGAAAATCCACTAGAGCTTTGGGATGCTTTCCAGCATAGATATGATCACTAGAAAACAGTGTTACTCCCAAAAGCTAGAAATGACTGGAAGAATCTAAGATTCATGGAATATAAGTCAGTGGATGAGTACAATTCGGTCTTGTTCAAGACGTTCTCCATGCTGAGACTCTGTGGTGAAGTAGTAACCGAAGAAGAGTTACTCGAGAAAACATTCTCTACGTTTCATTCCTCAAACATAATCCTGCAGCAGCAATACCGAATGAAAGGCTTTGCCACATACACTGATCTGATCTCGTGCCTGCTCCTGGCCGAGGCAAATAATGAGCTCCTAACGAAGAACAGTGAAGCTAGACCTGTCGGATCTGCCCCATTACCAGAGGCCAATGAAGTTGAAAAGAAAAATCCCAACGAGTGCAATTTCATCCAGAATGATAAGAGATCACATGGCAAAGGTCGTGGTGGATACAGGAACCGTGACAATTACTCGAACGGTCGAGATAAGTACTTGGCCGGCCGGAAAGGAAACCACAATAACCGTGGTCGTGGTTCCAATCCCGGCCGTGGCCGAGGCGGTTATGGACGAGGTCGAGGCGGTATATCCAACCCGTCTTACTCAACCAAATCCGTTTGTCATAGATGTGGGATGAGCAACCATTGGGCCAAGAACTGTAGGACTCCTAAGCACTTATGTGAGCTCTACCAAGAGAGTCCTAAAGACAAGAACCCGGAGGCTCATATGGTCCATGATTCCGGTTATGAGGCTGATAAAGAATCCGATGTTGCAAATGACGACCTTATTGATTTTGAGACTTCTGATTGTCTTAAAGACTAAAATTTTCGATACGACTTGTTCTATTGCTTTATGATTGTTTTATGATTGATTTGGTGTTTTTTTTATTTTTCGGTGTTCTGCAACTTTAATAAATGAAAGTTTTGAAGTCTCTGAGAAATAAAATCTTATTTATAGAAATGAATGACGAAATGAGCATACTCGTGGTGGATAGTGGCACAAGTCATACAATTCTTAGAGATAAAAGATACTTCTTAAATCTCACAATGCAAAGTGCAAACGTACACACCATTGCAGGTGTAGCCGGCCTGATTGAAGGTCACAGCCAGGCTTATGTATTGATGCCTAAGGGCACTCATCTAGAGATCAGAAATGCCTTGTATTCCCCAAGCTCTAAAAGGAGAATATTGAGTTTCAAAGACATAAGACTGAATGGGAAGAAGGAAATAAAGAATTCCTTAACATAATTTCGATCACCAAAGGCTATAAAAAGATCCTAGAAACCTTACCTGCAATGTCTACTGGCCTATACTATGCAAAGGTCAGTATGATCGAGGCTAATGCCTGCGACAATTTCACTTTATGGCATAACCAGCTTGGCCATCCCGGTACTAACATGATGCGAAAGTTGATGATGAACTCACAAGGGCACACGTTCAAAGGAGTTGTCCCATACAATCTCACATGTGCACAAGGGAAACTCATAACTAGGCTATCACCAGCCAAACTTAATAAAGAGATCATAAATTTTCTGGAAAGGATTCATGGAGACATATGTGGACCAATACACCCACCTAGTGGGACGTTTCAGTATTTCATGGTCCTGATTGATGCATCGACCAGATGGTCGCATGTTTGCCTACTGTCCACACGGAACTTGGCATTTGCACGCCTGCTTGCTCAGATAATAAGACTGAGAGCACACTTTCCTGATTTTTCTTTAAAGACTATACGTCTAGACAATGCTGGTGAGTTTACGTCCCAGACGTTTAATGACTATTGTATGTCCATGGGGGTAAGTATAGAACACTCTGTGGCACATGTACATACGCAGAACGGCTTGGCCGAATCATTCATTAAACGTATCCAGCTGATAGCCAGACCATTGCTCATGCGGTCTCAGCTCCCGGTATCAGCGTGGGGACATGCCGTATTACATGCAGCAGAACTGATTCGCATCAGGCCATGAGCATAGATATTCGCCATCCCAGTTACTCACGGGTCATGAGCCAGACGTGTCCCACATCAAAACATTTGGATGTGCCGTCTACGTTCCAATTGCTCCACCACAGAGAACGAAAATGGGACCACAAAGGAGGATGGGAATATACGTAGGATATGATTCCCCGAGCATTATAAAGTATCTTGAGCCAACAACCGGTGATTTGTTTAAGGCAAGATACGCAGACTCACAGTTTGATGAGTCCACATATCCGACCTTAGGGGGAGATAACGGCCGCTTGAGCAAAGAAATCGAATGGTCTCGACCATCAATATCTTGGCAAGATCCTCGGACTAAAGAATGTGATATGGAAGTCCAAAAGATTATACATCTTCAAAAGCTAGCTAATCAACTGCCAGATTCATTTGCTGACCCAAATCGAGTGACAAAATCGTATATCCCGGCTTGTAATGCACCAATACGAATAGACGTCTAGAAAGGACAAGATCAAGTGGCTACAGAGTCTAACCAACGTCTCAAACGTGGTAGACCTATTGGTTCCAAAGATAAACAGCCTCGGAAGTCCATGAGAGGTGCTGGATCCGAGAGCATCAAGGAAACCGTCCAGAACATTGATGGACCGGCCGAGCCGACACAGACGGTCGAGCCAAGTAAGCCGTCCATGCCAAATGATCCGACCGTCCCAAATTATGGGGTTCGGGACGCCGAACTTCATGGGACACAGGGGACGGACAATCAAGAGATCTCTATAAACTATATAATGTCTCGAACGAAATGGAACATAAATGATATCGACGTCGATGATATTTTTGCTTATAAAGTAGCACTTGAGATCATGGAAAAGATGAGGATCTATAACCCACGTCCATATATGAATGCATGCAAAGATCAGATTGGATCAAATGGAAAGAATCTATAAACGTGGAGTTAGAATCATTAAAGAAAAGAGGCGTTTTTGGCCCTATAACCGTGACACCTAGAGATGTCAAACCAGTGGGATATAAATGGATCTTTGTGAGAAAGAGAAATGAGAAAGGAGAAGTAGTGAGATACAAAGCACAGCTTGTAGCACAAGGATTCTCACAGAGACCAGGAATAGATTATGAGGAAACTTATTCCCCTGTGGTGGACGCAACTACATTAAGATACTTGATCAGTCTAGCCGTGAAAAAGAAGCTTGATCTGCGCCTAATGGATGTAGTAACTGCGTATCTGTACGGTCCACTGGATAATGAAATTCATATGAGAGTTCCAGAGGGTATTGAGCTCAAAGATAAGAAAGGTTCTCGAGAACAGCATTGTATTAAGCTGAGTAAAGCCTTGTACGGTTTGAAACAATCAGGTCGAATGTGGTACAACCGATTATCAGAGTACCTAATGAAAGAAGATTATAAGAACGATCCAATAAGTCCATGTATCTTTATAAAGAGATTTGACAGCAAGGGCTTCGTGATTATGCCTGTCTATGTGGACGACCTGAATGTGATTGGAACCCCTGGAGAGATTTCCCAAACGGTCGAATGTCTAAAGAAAGAATTCGAAATGAAAGACTTAGGAAAAACTAAGTTCTGTTTGGGACTGCAATTTGAGTATGTGGATAATGGAATCCTTGTGCATCAAAAGACATATACAGAAAAGATACTCAAGCAGTTTAATATGGACAAGGCTCATTCCTTGTCAAGTCCTATGGTCGTAAGGTCCTTAGACCTAGACAAAGATCCATTCGGACCAAGGAAGCCGGACGAGGATATGCTCGGGCCGGAAATACCTTATCTAAGTGCCATTGGAGCCTTAATGTATTTGGCTAGCCATACTAGACCGGACATCAGTTTTGCCGTGAGTTTACTGTCTAGATTCAGTTCATGTCCGACACTTAGGCACTGGAACGGAATAAAACATCTATTCAGGTATCTGCAAGGAACAACCGATCTCGGTTTGTTCTATATGAGCCGACCAGGAGATAGCTTGGCCGGATATGCAGATGCAGGGTACTTATCTGACCCACACAATGCTAGATCTCAGACAGGTTATGTGTTTATACACAGTGGGGCTGCAATAAGTTGGCAGTCCACGAAACAAACCTTAGTGGCAACATCATCTAATCATGCCGAGATCATAGCCATGTATGAAGCAAGCCGAGAGCTTGTTTGGTTGAGGAACATGACCGGCCATATCCTAAAGGAAAGTGGTTTGGCCGTGGGGAAAGAAAAGGAAGGACCAACGATCATCTATGAGGACAATGCAGCCTGTATAGCTCAGCTCAAAGATGGATACGTTAAGGGAGATAGAACGAAACACATCTTGCCTAAGTTCTTCTTCAACCACGACTTGCAGAAGGCTAAAGAAGTTCAAGTGGTTCAGGTTCGGTCCAGTGACAATTCGGCCGATCTGTTCACTAAGTCTCTGCCGACCTCAACGTTCAGGAAGCTGGTTCATCAGATAGGAATGCGCTAGTTGAAGGATCTTCAGTGATGCCTTCATCAGGGGGAGTGTCATGTGTTGTACTCTTTTTCCTGTCTACGGTTTCTATTTTTCCCACCTTGGGTTTTTGGTTTTCCTAGAGAGGTTTTAATGAGGCAACGTCGTGCATGATACAAACCCATATGGTTATGGCATCCAAGGGGGAGTGTTATAAATCATTATGTGGATGGCCATAACCAAGACCAAGACAAGGCCCAACCGTGTCCAAGAGGAGAGAAAGTCGGCGGCTGAGGAGAGAGAGTCGGCCTATCCTTTGGCCGACATTAGATCTAGGATGTTTCCATTTATCTGTTTTAGATATTTTCCTATTTCATGTTGTATTAGGTTTTGGATAATTTTTTTTTTCCTATACTTTGTAACCCTTATATAGAGAACATCTATTACTCATTAATAATACACAGACAATTCTCCATTCTTTTACAACAAGAATCTGTATAAAACCATTTTAAAAATCGATTTGAACCTACTTAGTTACTCTTTTGCCTAACAACATCAGTTTGTCACCAACTAAGATGCGCCTTTGATGTTGTTTGATTATATTGTTTACCCGTCTTCACTGCTTAGTATTTTGTTAAAATTTGTTTATTAATTAAAAATAAATCATGGTTCTTCTTTGTTTTAATTGTTTGTAGGTTTGCGATTGGAGAGCAACTACGATTTATGATTTAGTAGCTTAGGTCATATGTAGCTCTCGTTTGATTAATTTTCGAGTTAGGTCCTTACTCATATATATGTACCCATAAATGAGCTCGTGAATTATGTATTATTCCTTGTTTCACGTATATTTTGTCGCTTTCACAAGAATTAAAACATAAAGCGTGTCACATTTCACGCCAACGAAGCATTGCATGGCGTTGGTATCATCGCAATATCACATATTTTCGCCGCCTTATAATGTTTTCTAGCCCTACGAATGACACTGGCAGTTACATATACCTATCCACACGCACGTTCATCACACCAAAAACACATTGATTGTTATTACTTGATGACAAACATTTAGCTTTCAAATACGTCGAATCTAAGTTGTATTGGTTCATATCCGTATCACTCTGTTAGTCTATTGGTTGTAAATTAAATCAACGACAGACAGTCCAAAAATAATGGAAGTTTGGTGTAATTAATACTTTATTATTAATACTTTATTATCATAATTAAAGTATTTGAAAATAATGATTTCTCTGAAAGATAATGTGGACTAAATTAGTCTGACCCGAAAAATTTATTATCGTAAGAATATACCTAAAAACAGCATTATCGCACGGTTTTAGGAGGATTTTTACCAAAAAACAGGGTGTGGACCACCACAAAAAAGGAGAAACGAGTTGCAAAAGTCGTAGGAGAAGAAAAGTTTTCTCATGGTTTTTTGTATTGTTCGCGGACCCTACTGACACGTGGCGGCCCGCGATAGATTCACTTTTAATTTTTTTTTTTAAATAAGACAAAAAAAATAAAAAATAATAAGAAACCCAATTGGGTTTGTGTGATAAAGATGCTCTAAGCACGTTGAAAAGAAAATAATATTATAGTGAATTATTGTCTTTTCTTTATAATAATAAGCGATATTTCGAATGTTTTTTGGTTCTACAGAGAGTAACCGACTCTAGTCTGGAAGGGACAACACAGTTCTTGGTTCGAATGGTTTTTCAAGCAATACAGTATACATGATATGGACAGACAGAAATGGAAGAAAACATGGTCAACCATCACATGAGCCGACTCTCCTGATTGATTATGTCGACAAGCACATACGGAACCGCATCGATTCAGTAAAAGGCAAAATTCGGGCTAGACATCCTCATGCCATGAGAACATGGTTTGCTTCACGATAGATACTTGGACGTATCAGACACAAAATGTCCCACATCGGATGTTAAAATGGACCATTAGTAATATATAAGATAGATGGGCTACTCTACTTACCACCAATTGGTTTTAGATTGGAAACCCATCTAGTTTAACATGGTATCAGATCCTGATCCACGCAGTCCAACCCGATCCACATCGATTTGGTCCAGAGTTGTCTCATCGATCTTTGTCCGAGCATTTCGAGATTAACGCTCAAAGAGACATCATCCCGAGGGGGCGTATTTGACACAAAATGTCTCACATCGGATGTTGGAAAAGATCCTTAGTAATATATAAGATAGATATTCACTTATCACCAATTGCTTTTAGGTCGGAAGCCCGTCTAGCTTAACAGGAAGAAGTTTCAGTAGTTTTGAGTTGTTTTTTTATAAAACCAAATCACACAAGTTCTAAAAAAGCAATATTTATGATATGTTAGTAAAACAAAAACCTATTTATCAAATTGACATAAATTATTAAAAATTTAGTTCTCTTTATAAACACTGACAGAATTCTGTAGATACAGTTTTAACCCTGATAATTCAGTAGTTACGTAGGTGAAAAAATATTAAAATTGGTTAAGACAAAATAGTAACTGCAATTATTTTTATGCAGAAGGCGGAGCTAAAGTAAAAGTAAGTTGAGATTCATTTACCAATCTTGTTCCGATCACCCAAGAGAGTAGTTTCTGAGTTCTGACAATGTGACGTTAAATATATTTTCAGGTTTTAATAAACACTAGAGCTTGATCCGCACGCCTGCACGTATATTAAGTTTACATTTTTATAAAGTGATATTCGTTTTTCATGATTAGTGTTATATATTTTATATGTGTCGCCGTAAAATTAATTGTAATCAAAATACCCGGACTGAATCGGATAATAAGATTATTTTTGGTACAAATATCCGAGTCCGTTTCAGATACATTGGTTATTTAGATATTTTTATGTTTTTACACATCAGGGTCAAAATCTTTCAGATCCTGAAGGACCCAACTCGAACCCCACTAATTTAAAAGCCTCAAAAAAATTGATAAAAAAAAAATAACTTGTACCTCAATGAATACCCGAATGTCTATACCTAACTGATTCTGTAAATAAATAAAAAAAATCTTTTTATATGTTTGACTATTTTTTATTTAGTAAAATAGTTATTTGGAGTGAAGCATTAAATGGCAATAAATGTAATACATTTTAATTATTTTTATTTAAGTTATTATTTTGTTCACGTAAATTATGCATTTGAATTTTGTATTTAACTACGAAATTTTGTACCGATTGGAACTAAAATAAATTTTTTTTAGTAAAACAGATTAAACCGAACTATTAACCATATGAAAAACCTCGGTTATTTTATATTTTATATTTAAACAAAGTTAATATTGATTAACTAATAAATAAAAATCTGTATTATTAGTTTTATGGTAATATAAAATGTATTTTTAAAATAAATATAATTAATGATGTGATGTACCATTAAGTTAATATAATTAATGAAATTAATAAAATGACATTATATTTTTTGGAATTCTTGTTTATAATGATATCTATATTTTCAAACAAATTCCAAATGTAATTCTGTGGCTATTGGCTACGTGAAGGATCCGCAAGACTCAACTTCCTCGTATGTCGTGCCTCGACGTTAGTAAATCCAATGGTTCTGTTTTACTCTGTGTCTATTAAATACTCGACGTTAACGTTACTATTAATACTTATCAACTTTCTTGGTCTATAATTTCGCTTGATAATAGTAGTTGTGACTTAGAACAAGTGTGCTGCATAAATTATTGAGATAACATCAATCACATATATGGAGTATAAATTTTCTTGAAATATTTTCTGGTTAGTTTTAGATTGAATAATGAATTAACAAAATTATGTATATAAAAACTTGCAAAATTCTCTAATTTAGAGAAATAAGTTGGTAAAAGCTTTATAAAATGGCTAATGGCAAAATATAGAGAGTTTGTAAAAAGAAAAAGAAGCAGCTAAAGAAAAACAAGAAAAGTGGACCACGCAGAAATGAGACAATAATTGATGCAGGAAAGGGCGTGGTTCGTACGCCTTACCTACCGACTATTCAAACACTTTTGTATATTTCCTTACATACATCAGATTATATAACTGTATACATACATAAGTTAATACATGTTGATATTCATCATTATACACAATCCAATACTGATGCACGTATGGATTGAGGTCCCTACACTTTTACAGAAACAAATGCTCTCCAGTGTCTTTACCTTTATGGGTTTCCTCAAAACAATAGATTTTGAAAATAGTTGGAGGCAACTTTTGAATAGCATGGGTTGGTGTAGTTAGTGCATGGTCGGTTTAATGTTGCAATTTTGAACTTTTGAATAGCGTGGGTTAGTGTAGTTAGTGTGTATGGACGGTCGGAGTAAAGTTTAACTCTTGGTCGGTTGAAGATTACAAATTCTAATAAGAAAACCAACCCTTACAATGTATATGAAAACGAAAAATTAAAGCATGTTTCAATCGTATTTTATAAATTCTAGTAATAACTTTTACATAAATAGCATGGGTTTGCCGATGTCAAAAAAAAAGAATGGGTTATTTCCTTCAAGAATTCTGTAAAAAATAATAATTCAATTTTATTTAATGATATAAACACCGTAGTCTAGTGGTTAAAATTTAAAAACTTTTACATTAGGTTTGTGGTTCGATTCCCATAAAAAACCATGTTCATTAAAAATGTCGTATATGCATAATTATTCGTCGATCAAGTGTTATGAAAAGAGTTACATTGTGGAGTTTGATAATATGACTAATATTTTTAACAAAAGGCATGGGTTAGTCGTTGAAAATCATCTGGTGTAGGTCTTCTTAGATACTCATCTCCAAACAATTGTATTATCCCATAAGTGAAATTTTTCAAACATAAAAGTGCAGTACTTTCACCTAGTCGGAGATATTCGTCATACGTATCTCCCGATTGACCATATGCCAGCATACATATAGCTGATGTACACTTTTGAAGTGCAGATAGCCCGTACCTTCCGTGAGCATTTCTTCTTTGTTCAAAGTATGAAACTTCATTACTTAGGCGATGGACAATGCGAAGGAACGATGGCTTGTTCATTCGAAAACACCGCCTAAACATTTCCAGTGGGTATGTAGGATTGTTCCCTAAAATAGTCGTTCTATAGTAGATCCACTTGATAATAGAAGAACTGATGAATGTGTATCTCAAAATTCAACATTTTCTTCGTCTACTTGTTGAGTTATTTTTGTGAATTCGTTGAGCTGGTGATCCAAAAACCTATGCTTTTTTGCCTTTTGTATATGATGAAATGTAACTGAAACTCGGTGCGTTCGGAAACGTATATAATAGTACAAATTTCCTTCAAGAGTTTTGTAAAAAATAATAAATAAACTTTATTTATTGAATTACATGCATGATTACTACTTTCAATAACTTCAGACAGGAACTATTCGATGTAACTAGTTAAAACTTTTATCCGGACATGCACGGAAGTGTTCATCCCTGTCGCATAATATCTAGATTTACTCAAAAACTTTTTTCAATTAATTTAATACACGTTTATGGAACCTACCACGTCACCCTAGACTAACCTCACTACAGGCTGTCAAGTCCAAGCGCCTAACCAATTAAACATGCCCACGTCACCGCCGTTTGAAACGCATACTCTCCGCATAATACAGCTGTACCCCGTTCAAAAATTCCAATATAAATACAGCCTTCTATGGTTTCATAAAACCCCAAATTAAAAAACAAAAACCTCTCTGTTCTCCCCAAAAATGGCACACACTCACCGTCTTACCGTCCTTCTCATCCTCCTCTCCACCACCATCGGCTTCTCCTCCGCCGCGTTGGTCGAAGAGCAGCCTCTGGTGCTTAAGTACCACAACGGCATTCTCTTGAAAGGAAACGTCACTCTCAACCTCGTCTGGTACGGGAAGTTCACCTCAATCCAACGGTCAATCATCGTCGACTTCATCCGCTCTCTCAGCTCCTCCGCCGTCCCATCAAAAGGCCCATCCGTGGCCTCGTGGTGGAAGACGACGGAGAAGTACAAAGGCGGCTCGTCGAAGATCGTCGTCGGTAAACAGCTCCTCCTCGAGAACTACCCTCTCGGAAAATCGTTAAAGAGTCCTTATCTCAGAGCTCTCTCGGGGAAGCTCAACGGAGGTGGTGTTCGGTCGATAACCGTCGTTTTAACCGCGAAGGACGTCGCCGTTGAAGGATTCTGCATGAACCGGTGCGGGACTCATGGCGCGAAAGCACGTTCCGTTAACAGCGGAGCTTATGTCTGGGTGGGAAACTCTGAAACGCAGTGTGCTGGCTACTGCGCGTGGCCGTTTCATCAGCCGATGTACGGACCTCAGTCTCCGCCGTTAATCGCCCCTAACGGCGACGTCGGAGTCGACGGAATGATCATAAACCTCGCGACGCTACTGGTTAACACCGTCACGAATCCGTTTAAAAGCGGTTACTTTAACGGCGGGAATCAAGAAGCTGTCTCGGTATGTACCGGGATGTTCGGGTCCGGTTCCTACCCGGGTTACGCGGGTCGGGTCCTCGTAGACAAGACAACCGGGGCGAGTTACAACGCCTTGGGACTCGCCGGGAGGAAATATCTTTTGCCAGCGATGTGGGACCCGCAGACTTCGAAGTGTAAGACTTTGGTTTGACTTTAGACGGTCTAGAAGGAGACACGTGGCAAGAGATCAATGGAGATGGAGAGTTGAAGCTTATCGGAGCCAAAGAAAGTTGTTGTAGATATCTATCTTGTCTGATTGTACGGAGGAGTTTAGGGAGGGAAGTGGATGTGTTTCTTTTGTCGTTTTGTGTGTCGTGTACATTCGATCCTGGAGATATGTGAAGGATGGGCCATATATCTAATTTAATGCCAATAAATAAAATCGATTTGTAGCTTTCTCTGGGAAAATTGGGCCTACTAACCATACAAAAAACACAAGTTCACTTAAATAACCAAAATCTCTTCCCTGCTTTCTCTTCCTATCTCTCTTTTTCTTCTCTCTACAAATCTAATTTCTATTTTTTTTGGTTATTTGGCAAATAAGCCATTTTCTCTAAGCTTATTTTAATAACATCGTTTTACCAGAGGGAACAGACTTTATAGATAAACAGGGAATGGGATTAAGAAATTAATTATGCTGTGTAGGATACGGTAAACAAATATTTTAAAAGAAAATAGTATTGTAAAGGGGAATAAAGGTGGCTGTCTTGGTGATGATGGAACTTGAGGAAAACGAGAGAAATAAAAAAAACACTTAACCTTTATCAAAGCTAATAGTCTTATAGCCTTTGGATGTATTAGCGTTTTTCTTTTCTCAACATTAGCGTATTTAATTACTCTGAGTTGGGAATAATCATTTTGTTTTCATTATCCACTTTTCCCACTAATCTCAACTTTTTAGGTTAATTGAATTAAATTATCTCAGGAAGTCTTAAATATAATGAGTGGGTTGGTGTATGTGATTCAAGCAGACTTGTGGGATCAATGGTTTGTACTGGTTCAAAGAAATAATTCAAAGACTCCTTTGACAGTTTGTTAATAAGGGATCCATGCTTTTAAAAAGGGCTGTGGTATCGGTACTGAACCCGTTGAAAATTCATCTTTGGACTCAGACCCATGCTCACCTTAAAGTAAAAAAGGCCTATTCGCCTAGGGTCTCTTGATAATGTAAAATTTTTGGGGTCCCTGATCTCTTATTTTTTTTTGTACTTAATAAATATTAATTAGATTTTTACCTGATTTCAGATCTCTTTTTTGTTTGAAACTTTTTTTGTTAGAATCTGTTTCAGTTAAAATTTTAGAGACTTTAATTATTTTTTAAAATCATCAACTTCTAAGTTCTAACCCATGGTAAAAAAACACAGAAATAAAAATTGAAACAACTTTTGTTGACTTTTAAGGTTTTATCTATTATTATCTGGTTATATATATATATATAAGTAAATGGAAAAATATGTAAAAGTATTATATAGTAACTAAGTTCTAGAGACTTTAATATTCTTAAAAGTATCATCATTTTAACACACAATTTTAACCTTCATTTTTATGTTACTAATTTAATATTTTACATCACATTTTTATACACATTTTATATACTATGATAATTTGGCAAAAAATATTAAAGAACCAAAATAAATTACTCAAAAATTTTACATTCTAAACTTTGTGTATCATTTTTATTTTCTAATTTTTAATTCATATGGCAAAATAAGTTATTTTGAATTATTTTATTTTAAATATAATACACATAAAATTATATAAACAAAAAATATAATTTCGCCTCAGGTCCCTGTATCTGTTTGCACGGCACTGCTTGGACTCCATGTCTTAACTTCTTCTACATCCCATGTTTTACGTCCAATCTGTTTCGTGATGTTTACGGATGCTCAAAAGTCAAATGTAATCGTTTTTATCTAGCAGGCACATTCAAATATATGCTGCAAATCAAACTCGTGACAAGTCTTTGGTCTCTATTTTACAAAAGAGAGATAAGTTTGGTTACCTTGTTATAAAGTAATCAAACAACTAAGAAATATTAAAAGTGTTAAGAGTCCCTCACTAAGTTCCAGTCGCATACGCATATGATCCAATTGAGAATACATCTGACAAGTTGTTAATATGTTTAGAACAAATAAGCGAATAGCATTAGATTCTCTCCGTAGATTAGCGTGTCTAGAAAGTAAACCAATTTCTGATCTATCCTGAGTTTGGATTGTGACTTATCCTGTCCTCATTCAATCACTCCTAATTCATGACCACTTCATTAACAACCGAAATATCAAACCCATTAAACCATGACCTAATTCTTTTTTCGGTAGAAATGCAAAAAAGCCCACGAGCAATTGAATTATACAATTATACTCTAGCTGGCCGACGGGAATAACTTACGTATTTATTTGTCATTTACTACTATTAATGGCCCATATAGATCAATGGGCTTTAGGCCATTTCAAATATAACTACAAAGTCCAAATGTATTTCTAGTTCCGAATTTTTACGAAGACAAGTTTCATTGTATGATTGTATCCTTGTTCAACTGTCTTTTTCATTTGGACTACAAGTCTACAGAACTTGTTTTTAGTACAGAAATACGATATTTTGAAAGGTCGGAACAAAAAAGGTTTGGCATGCAAGGAGCTGAGTCTAAGAAGGTTCTTCCATAATCCATACTGCAGCTCTAAAATTGTATTAATAAAACATGACTGATACATACAACATGTGTTGGACCCACGAGAGAAACAACAGAAGCAAATGACATTACAGTATATTACAGGAAACTTAAAAAAAATGAAAAGAAGAAGAATAGATACGGGACTGAGATAGCAACAGAAGAGTAATAATGAGACAAAAGAGCGTGGGGACAGAGATTCACCCAATAATGTAAGTGGAGATATTCACAGAACATGCGGAGATTGCATTTCCACAACAACTCCATAAAACAATTCACTGTTGTCTATTTTGATTTTTTACTTCATCCACCACACCCACCACCACCTTCACAAGGGTTTATTATTACTCGAGAGGAAAAAAAAAAAGGAAGAATCAATGAGGCACCAAAGACTTTGCTTTTGTTTCAAATTTTATTCCACTCCAACTCTCCAAAGCACAGAAGAAAGTAAACGTCTATTTTGTTCCTTTTTCTTATAGAGAGAGCATGCCAAATCCAAAAGCAGAGATATCACTATTGACCCAGCTAAGCTGAACAGTGTGGATACGGTCCCACTAGGCCACCAGGCGTGACCTAAAATTGTTTCAAACGCACGTTAATTGCAAAATATTGAAAGAATCTTCTTTATCTCATTGATTGTCTTTTGTCTCTTGTCTTCTGTTTAACCAACCAGCCATACTTGTCCAATTGTTTTTCACCAGTGGTTGTTTAAACCTTTTGGTTGTGAGGTTAACTCTCGCTTCAGCAGCTTGAGGTAGTCAATGGCTTCGTCTAGTAGTAAAAGAGCTTCTTTCCCTTCTGCTCCTGGAACTACGCTCTCAAGGATTCTCAGAGCGGTGTGGATCTTGTCTTTCCTCGTCTCTTCCTCGTCGCTAAGACCAGAACCCATTTCTTGATTGCTGCTTGAGATGTTGGACTCTTGAAGTTTCTCATCTGATGACCTTTTGAGATTAGTGAGACTCTTGGTACCCACCACAAAGGATGGGGATGGTGATGGTGATGGTGATAGGTCTTCTCTGTATGACGAATGGTCCAGTAGTACTTTCTGCCTTTTGAGACGTGGACCATCATCACCACCACAGCTTTCGGTTTCATCCAGTTCTTCTTCTTCTGTTGTTTTATTATTGCACGCTTGTTGTTCAACTGGGAATGGAGAGTGACCTGTGCTCGTCACTTCATCATCATCATCATCACTCTCGCAATCATCATTGTCTTCATCATCAGAATACAGTAGTGCGTTAATTTCCTCAGTGTCTTCGTGCATCTCTGACTCCTTCTCTTCGCCATTGACATGATCTTCATGGAGGAATATCTTTTCTGGAATGGCATGATCTTTACTTAACCCTTTCTCTAGGTTTAGAAAATTGAGAATTTTCTCTGGATCAGTAGCCACAAAAGAGGGAAAACGAACTGGAGATCCACACTGTAACAAGCGAGTCTGGTTTCCTGACTGGTCGAATACTAGAAACCTTTTCTGAGAAGACTTGAGTGTGCTCTGAGCAGCAACTTGTGTTCCATAACTGGACAGTAAGGCCTGGAACGGTGGCTGCAGATAGCGAAACTGATACTCAGATGCATATATTTTACCGAGTTCCGGGAAAGGAGCTCCAGGAGAGGACCCGGTAGCTATGTCCTGAGGATTCAAGCCCAATGGTAACCATTTCTGTTGGCTGTTATCAAGAGGCATGCTCTTGCAGTTTACGCCAATGAAACTTTACAGAAATACAATACTGCAAAGAGAAAAGGCAAAAAAGAAAGGGATGAATTAGTTTTTACATGGCTATGATTATGAATGAGAGATCATTACACAAACCAACCCAAAAAAAAAAAAAAAACCATAGTAGACAAACAGAACCAAGATAACTTAAAAGTGAAGATATGAAAGATAAAGAGTAAAAGCATACCGATTGTGGAAGTTGTTGCAACAAGACAATGTGTTGAACGCAAAATACTTTCTTATCGTGAGAGAAAAATATAGAAACAAAACGTCAGCTAGAAAGATACAACACAGACACAGAGAACAAAGCAAACTACGTCACTGGTTTGAGCATATGTCTAAAGTATTCAGCCTGAAAGTGGAAGACAAAACAGTAGTGTTAGAAACCTGAACTAAAAAGTGTGTGACAAGGAGAGAATAAATTTTAATTTTTGATTTCAGAAACAAACCTGACAATTAGCCATGGGTTGAAAGCAAACAATAGCTCTTACTACAACCGCACCGTTGTTCTCGTACTTGAAGGTTCGAAATCTTGTCTGACCAGCTGATTGGCTTACCATAATTTTTCCAAAAAACACTTGGGGTTGAGAGAAGAGAGAGATGACTCGAGAAAAAAAAAAAAAAGGAAGAGAGAAAAAAGGCAAATCTGTTTAGCTGATCATATATTGTTCACAATGGAAGACGTAGAAACGTTGGGATCCCATTATTAAAGAGATTTATTATAAACAGAACAAAAAGTGGAGAAGAATGAGAAGATTTGGAGGTAAGAGAGATGAAATTTACAGAATGACACGGCAATAGAGATTCAAAGGGACAACTTTGCGAACAAAACTTGTGAACCAATGCATTCTGTTGTTTTCTCCTTCTATGCTCTTAAAGATTCTTATCACCAACTGCTTTGTAATCCAAAGAGATGAGTTCTGTTACATGAAAAGGAAAAAAAATATAATTAATCATCTCATCAAACTAGAGGAACAGATAATCACTGAAAAAGAGTACAAATTCTAATCAAATTCTCGCTAATCCAAACCAGACTAATTCCCTCATTTTTACTAACGATTTTTTAAGCTCATTCCGCATCAAATTACTAATATTCACACACATCGAAAAACATTAAGAAAACCAAAACCCATTAACTTACAGAGAGGAAGCAAGTGAAAGATCCTTTATCTTCCAGATCCCAGAGGGAGCGAACGCAAATTCTTTTTTAAAACGAAAATATTTTCTGAGGAAATAAGTGTGGGGGCATGAAGAAGACTGGAGTGCAGAGGCGTTACTTTATAATAGAGTCCCTTTGTTTTGACGATTTTACGCTTTTCACATAATGGTCAATAAAATGAAATTATAGTACTTATAAATATAATAGAATTAAAAACAGAATGCCTAAATTTGATTTTTATTTCCTTTTTTCATGATTTATATCAGCTTTTTATGTGTCTTTTTTTTACGTTAGTTTTTAGTTCGAATTCATATCTCATCCACTTTCTAGTTTCTAACCATATGGATAGGAAAAGTATATCATATCCTCTTCGCGAAACAACAATTGGAAGAGCATGACCAAAAATGATGGATTTGGAATTTTACACTATCTCGATTTAGAATGATCCATAAGTTCTCTCATCCCAAAATAAAAAAAAATGATCCATACATTTTTTTTAAATCGAAAATTGTGTAATGCGAAGATGGTTTTTTCTTTGTGGTTTTTATTATCTTAATTTTAAAACATATAGTAGGTAGGGAAATATAATTTAAATACATAGAACTGTGAATTGATTGATAGTCGTAAATAGTATTAAAATTGTTGTTGTGTTAGTAAGACGGAGGCAGTGGGACTACGAGGGGGCCGAACGTGTATAGAAGTAATTATGGTGTAGATAATGGCAAACCCTCACGATCCATAATATATCAACCTATAACTTATACTCTTTCTATTTCATAAAAATGCATATTTTTGGTATTTTTAATACATTTTTATTAATTTATCAATTAATAATAATTAATTGTAAACTTTGAAAAAATTATTATGTTTTGAATTTTTATTTGTTTAGAATTATGAAAATAGATAATCACAAAAAATATACTTTTATAACTAAAATTAAAAACTTTGAAACATGAGTATAATTTAGTACCACTACAACAAACGTAATAATTTCTTAGTTGTTAGTTAAAGTGAAGCCCGTATGCTTGGTCTTCTCTTTCACTTTTGTTTTTGTTTATAATAGTTAACGAGCCAAATAGTGGAAGTAAGTTTTAACTTTTTCTGGGTGGTTTCTTTAATTATTGTTTCAAATTATTTCCTTTAGGTGCGTGGGTGGGATGTTTTGGAACATTTACGATGATCATAGGATAAACACGTACATACTTCATTTTCTTGGGGGTTAAGAAAAATCAAATTACATTAGAACTTTTGATTGTTTACTAGTTCAGGAGTATATAGCTAGCTAAGAAAACACCATTTTGGCCCAATCGTTTTTTAATTTTTACATTTAGTTTAAGACTATATAGTAAATAGTAATATTTTAATAAGAAATTTAACAATTTGACTAGGATTACCCGTATTTGGTTGAGAAAGGGAACAAAGAAAAGAAAAAGAAAAAGGGCAAAAAGGGCAGCAAGTGAATGATTAAAGAAATGCACGGGGATTAAGTGCTTAATTGCCTTGACGACTACTTTTTCCCATCCTTTGTTTCTTTCTTGCTTTTTGAATGTTTTTCTTCTGAAGATTGATTTCTTGTTACCTTGTTCATGTGTTTTGTTTGATTTGATATGAGGATAGTAGTTACCGACTGAGACCAGTGGAGGAGCTATATGATTACTATTTTCAATATGATTTCAAACTACTTTAAAATTTCTAAATTTCTAGGAAACAATTATGCTATCTGTTGAGAAATAATCATTTAAAACATGTTAAGATAAGACTGCTGAATATGATGTTTAAATATAAGCTTCACATTGTCAAGGAAGACTAAGCTTTGCTAAGATGAGTAGCCTTATGAAATTGGGTCTATTCCCTAACTCAAGACTGATAATGAGCCATAATTCTATCCTAAAGTTGGGCATATTCACCAAGTTGGACTGATAATTGCCCATTTGAAGCTTTCAGTTTTCTTTTTTTGGGCCAACGTAAGCTGTCAGATAAGAAGACTTGGCAAAGCTCTCAACATCTGGTGTACGTAAAATAAAATTTGTCAAAAGAAGTCAAAAATATAAACCATGGTGAGAGAAAAAATGATGTTGATACTAATTACAAAACGTAATCGTAAAATATATATTTTGTACCACAAGAAAAGCACACAAGCTACACCAGAGACTCAGTACAAAGACTTAATTTCGAGACGTCAGTGACCCAAACATGACATGAAAATGCAACAATGCGTAAGTACTATCTCGTGTTTCATAAAACACAAACAAGCCTATTATTACACCATTTACTTTTATTTATCATTATTCAAGCAATAGCAGTGTATATAGATTCCCTTTTAATGTTCTCAATCCATTGATCTATGGCTTCTTGTTCGAACCACTAGAAGTTGCCTCGGAAATAACACTTGTAGGTTTTGTCTTTTCAGTCTTTGGTAAACCGCCGTTAGTACCGGGAAAAGGGAAGCTTGGGATCCACGAGGGGAATTCAAAACTCCCTTCTTCTGACTCCTTTGGTAGCTCCTCTGGTTCCTCAGGCTCCTCAGGAACCTCAGGATCTTCTGGAATCTCCGGTTCCTCCGACTCCTCAAGCCTATTATATTGTGGAATCTTTGTGGCCTCTTCTTGTACCAGAGAGTGACCTACTCTAGCAGCAAAAATAGGCGTAGCAAACAAAAGGGACGACGAAATAAAAACAAGGAAAAACATAAAAGAAACGAGAATAGGAATGCGAAGATTAATCATTTTTGTGATATGGTATTTTCTCTTGAATGGAAACCAGCTTGAAGGGTCAAGTAATATTGTGAGTAAATAGAGTCTGTGTTTTGGTATTGTGTAACGAGTGAGTTATTATTTATACATGAGACGAGAGAGGTATTTATAATGTAATTTGTATAGGAGTCAACAAATATGGTAAGAAGAACTCTAATCACCATTGTGAGTATTTGATGTTAATTAGTCTTCAACAAACTCACCTATATTTTCATTTAATTTTACTTCTTATATGTATAACTCCTTTATGTTTTAATTAGTTGAGAATTTAAATGTTTACCTGTTCAAGTTATAAACGTTAGACATTTCAAGAAAACTTGTATAATGGATAGAAACAAATAAAAATATAAAAGCTCCTCAATCAATTAAAAAAAATCCAGTTAGTAAAATATACTATATTTACGAGGAGCAAAAATCAACTAAATACATTGTAAAATTCTAAATCCCCATTGTGGTATTAAAAAGGAAGTCACCCAAACGATGGTAACAGATGTGAATGAGGAAAATAAAAGACGACATGGTAAAAAAATATATAGCATGAAGTCTTCTTGTAAAGATTCACTTGAGACTTGAGAGGGATAAACCTAGAGGACTTTGTGGCACCCTGACCAGGTTTACCATGCTTAACCGGTTTGCAAGAGATCGAAAGCTCCGCTAAGTGCAGTATTTGAACTCCGGTTTGATCTCGATCTGGTTAAACGTTTTTCCGCTGTACACACCAATGGTGCTTCACATCATTTTGGGCATAATCACCATGTTCTTTAAATGTGTCCTCACTCCTCACTACTTCCTCTTTTTCCGTTTAACCAAGTTTGCGTTAATAAACAAACCTAAAGGATCTTTTTGCGTGTTCAGATTTATAGAATCGATATTCATAAAATTTCCCCGTATTATTTGAACACGTGAACAATTGTTTTTAGACAAAACGATTTAGATAAGTAACACAAACCATTAAAAGAGTATATGAAACACAAATAAATTTATATGTATGAAACATACAAGTATATAACAGATAGTACAAGCATAAGTGTATGAAGAAAGAAAGTATAGCTATGAGAACAAACCATAGATATGGTTCCCTAAGAAAACGACGATGAGATAGACACACAAGACAAAGGTGATATAGAAAATCTAGATCATGGGCGTGTGGGGCCCTTAAAGTAGATGGGCTTTCATACGGTTCAATAGGCTTTAGTGAGTTCCAGGAACTTTTGGGAGTTCCGGCAACTTGGGAACTTCAGGCATCTTCGGTAGCTCTGGTTTTGGAATCTCCGGCATCTTCGGCAACTCGGGCTTTGGAATCTCTGGTACCTTTGGTAGCTCTGGTTTTTGAATCTCCGGCACCTTTGGCAACTCCGGCAACTTAGGAGCTTCAGGCTTTTGAATTTCCGGAATCTTTGGTAGCTCCGGTTTAGGAATCTCCGGTACCTTTGGTAGCTCCGGTTTAGGAATCTCTGGTACCTTTGGTAGCTCTGGTTTTGGAATCTCTGGCACCTTCGGAGTCTCCATCAACTTAGTCCCCTCATGCTTCGGAATTTCCGGAATCTTGGGCAGCTCGGGCTTTGGAAACTCAGGTAACTTGGGAATCTCTAGTTTAGGGTGCTCCGGAAACTTTGGAACTTCGAATTTTGGTAGCTCCGGGTGAGGTAGCTCAGGCAATTTTGGCAGCTCAGGAAATTTTGGTAGCTCCGGGTGAGGTAGTTCGGGCAATTTTGGTATCTCCATGTGAGGTAGTTCAGGCAGTTTGGGTATTTCCGGTTTAGGAATCTCCTCCACTAACCGGCGAGCTCCAACTGAAGCCGGATAAGTGAGTAATGAAGTAAGACAGATGATCAGAAGTGGTGATGAGAGGAGAAGAGCAAAGAGACTCTTCTTCATCAGTGCCATGGTTCTGCTTGCTTACTTGAAAAGTTTTTTGCCTTCTTCTTCTTCTTCTTTTGCTTTGATGTGTGTTTGTTTGTTTTTGGTTTTTGATGAGTTTTTGGTCTTTGATTCGAATGGCTATTTAAAGGTGTTGAGAGGAAGAGGGAAGATGAGTTTGGTGGGAAAATATCTGTATAATTCAAAAAGTTCGCTTAACCTCTCTATCTGTATTCAATCTAGTTGACTTTTAGATCCTAATGTTTACGTGTTCATGTTTTTGTTACACGTCTATCTTGAAAATAATCATCAATTATACCAAGTTTATTAACAATCACTAAGAAATCAAGATTGAGGCTTGATCAATTATGCCTTGCAAATATCTAGCCAGTTGTGTTGATTCTGACGAATCAAAATTTCAAGATGAATTTCTTTTTTTTTTTGCACATAAATTTGGTAAATTTGCAAGTACGAAATGCAGCTTCAGATTAAAGAATGAAAGCAAACAACGTTTAGGTTGTGGTCGGTAATCTACACAACGACTGTAGATCCTTTTGCCTTGTGGGTATGTTATGCTATTTGTCATCAAGTCATTGAAGTACAACATATTGTTTGATATTTGATCTTCAGACATATTTTACAAAAGAAAGTTATAGAATTGGGTATAACTTCAGCCGGTAACAACTTTCTTTCAATAAAATATAGCCAAAATGAAACAAGTCTAATCTGAGAAGTGTTGGTGCCTTACTTCCATCGCAACTATATCATCCGAAACCAGTTCTTGGATATGATACATAAAGGTTATACATAAGATTACATTACATTGATTCCACAAACGAATCAAAGCTACATCATTTTCAACTACTAACAATACATAGGCCCAAGAACATGCAACCACAAAACAAACAAGGACATACAAAAAGGTCTTACTTTCACCAAGTAACCTTTGACCTTATCAGCTACAACAACACAAAAGTTATTAACAGATTTTTCAAGAACTCATCAAGTTCCTCAAAAAACTCAATCCTTTTGATATCATCCTCCTTTCTTATTTTTCTTTGCATGATTTCTCTCTTCATCATCATCAGATATGTTAATATACAACTCGTCCCCACCATCCTCCACGTCGTGGTAGTTTCTTGGAGCAGGTGTTTCAAGATTTGCTTGATGATCAGAGGGGCTTAGCACAGGGCAGTGAAAGAGATGTGAAACCGGCGACCAACCAGAACCAGAGCTTTTAGCATCACCTGAAAACCCTACAGGAAACATAGCCCACGAACAGAAAAAGTAAACCCCCTGGCCATTACTCTCCACAGGCGGCGTCTCCGTCTTAACCGCTTCAAACGCTCTCCCACACTGCTGACACCTCAACGCGCATTCCTCGTATCCCTTAGGATACTCGAAAAGCGCGTAACAGTACGGACACGCCGTCCAAAAGCTCGCAGCCTTTGGATTCTCCGAGGTCTCAGCTAACTGCTCCGGTTGGCTCACCTGCAACTCTCGGTCGTAGATAGACTTTCTCGGAGGATCGGAGAGGACGCACCAAGCGTCGGAGACGAGCTTGAGCGCTTGGTCGGCGAAAGGGAGACGGTTGACGGTGGGGTTGAGGAGAAGAGCGAGTCTACGGTACTGAACCGCGACGCGTTCGAGGCTTTGGGTGAGCTTTTCGAGACGGAGCACCGCGTACCAGTCCGGTAGTTTCGAATCTCCGACGGTGGATTCTCCGGTGAGGAGAGTGTCGGCGATGGCGATGATGTAGTCCGCTGCATGTGTTCGGGACGAGTCGTCTTCGCATGCGCGGATCGCTAGTGTCTTTGCTCCTTTGAAGTCCCTTGAGGCTAGAAGCTCCTTCGATGTGACTAACCACCAATCCGCCTCAGCTCCGTTATCGTCGCCGCTGACCATATCTTTGTTTCTCAACCTTTGCTTTTGAGTAAATAGTAATACAGAACAGTGTTACTTTGCTAGTGGATCAACAAGACACTGTTGTCTATAAACAATATCTATGGGTGGGTACTTTTGTCATTTCAGTTATATAACGGTACCCCAGTACTTGACCTTCCTAAACCGGCCGGTCTACAGCATACCAATGATTGTTATTGAATTGATCTCAAGTTTTCTTGGTTAACCATTGTCATTTGTAATTAGGACAATTTTCATTTGCCACCTGTTTGTCTGAATATAGTAAGTTTTTTGTTTCTTTAACGATTTGTAAACATTTGAAGTTATGATTAATCAATTCCTAACAATGCGGTTTTGATTGTAACGTGGAATATTTTCATGAGGTTTAACGGTAAGATAGGAGGTGGTGGTAAAGACTGTATTAACAGCCACACATCATCCCTCTATTTCTTTTTCTTCCCACACACTTTGGTTCTTTAATATAACAAAAAGCTATTAGAGATTAGAGAAGAATTATAGAGATCGGTTGCAGCAATGGATGAAGAGTATGATGTGATTGTTCTTGGGACTGGTCTCAAGGAGTGTATTCTTAGTGGTCTCCTCTCTGTCGATGGCCTCAAGGTTTCCTCCTTCCCAATTCACTTCCAAATGCATGCTTATCTTTCAAATATGTAAACATCGTCAATTTTATTTATTTATTTTGTTTGTGTTTTTGAATCTTTATATAGGTGCTGCATATGGATAGAAACGACTACTATGGAGGAGAATCATCCTCTCTTAACCTCACTCAGTTATGGAAGCGTTTTAGGGGAAGTGATACTCCTGAAGAAAACCTTGGAGCAATCAGAGAATACAATGTCGATATGATCCCAAAGGTATAACACATTTCTATTAGTGAATATATATCAGAACATTATGCAAATGTATGTAATGTGATTAATCGATTAATGGAGATTTATATGGTTTCTTGATCTGCAGTTCATCATGGCTAATGGACTCCTTGTTCAAACCCTAATTCATACGGATGTCACCAAGTATCTTAACTTCAAAGCCGTTGATGGCAGCTTCGTCTACAATAAGGGCAAGGTAGTGATTAAGTCTTTTTTTTTACCTTAAATATAAGTAACTACTAGCTAAAGATTTGATCATCCTTACCATTCAAACGTCAGATCTATAAAGTCCCAGCCACTGATGTGGAAGCCCTAAAGTCGCCATTGATGGGACTGTTCGAGAAACGACGTGCGCGAAAGTTCTTCATCTATGTGCAAGACTACGATGAGAAGGATCCTAAGTCTCACGAAGGACTTGACCTTAGCAAAGTCACTGCTAGAGAGATCATCTCGTACGTCCAACTCAAAATCATTTCATCATTTGTTTCTTGCGTTACAAGCTTTGTCTCTCTGGTTTTTTCTTTTCCCAATAGGAAGTACGGACTTGAAGATGATACAATCGACTTCATCGGTCATGCCTTAGCGCTTCACAATGACGATGGCTACTTGGATCAACCAGCCATTGATTTTGTCAAGAGAATCAAGGTAAAGTGTTTTCTTTTCTTTCATAACAAAGGCAATGTTCTGATCTCAATGTGCATTTAATTGTTTGTTATGTGGTAAAGCTCTACGCGGAATCATTGGCTCGATTCCAAGGAGGATCACCTTACATCTACCCATTGTATGGTCTAGGAGAGTTGCCACAGGTTTGTATTCACATTATTCTCATGAAACATCTTAGGTTTACGACCCTTTTCTATATATGTCTCAAATCTCTGTTTCTATTCTCAGGCTTTCGCACGTTTGAGCGCTGTGTATGGAGGGACTTACATGCTGAACAAGCCTGAATGCAAGGTTACACACCATCCATAATCTTTTTTTTTCTCGGTTTTGTTTATTAGAAATCTCATATCCATAAATGTAAGATAGCTCGAAACTCATGAATATCTTTAACATTATCCCTAACAGGTTGAGTTTGATGGCTCCGGAAAAGCTATCGGTGTCACTTCTGCAGGAGAAACTGCTAAATGCAAGAAAGTTGTCTGTGATCCTTCTTACTTGTCTGACAAGGTAACTCTAAACCCATTTCAGCACTTGATTCTCGCAAGGCCTAGTGACGTTCTAAGACGGTTTCCTTGTGTTTCAGGTTAAGAAAGTTGGGAAAGTGGCTCGAGCGGTGTGTATAATGAGCCATCCTATTCCAGACACCAACGACGCTCACTCGGTCCAAATCATTCTTCCTCAGAAGCAGCTCGGACGCAAATCAGACATGTAAGAGATCATAATCAAAGAACACATATCTAAATATAGAAACATGATCATTCTGATTTTGTAGGTACTTGTTCTGTTGCTCATACGCTCACAACGTAGCACCAAAGGGCAAATACATTGCTTTTGTCTCTGCAGAAGCTGAGACTGATAATCCAGAAGAAGAGCTTAAACCTGGAATTGAATTGCTTGGACCTATTGATGAGATTTTTTACCATTCTTATGACACATACGTTCCGACCAATAAGCAAGAAGAAGACAACTGCTTCATCTCCGGTGTAAGTGAATATCATAGTCATATAGTCTCAGTAATTTTTTTTGTTTCTTACATGTCTTTGTTTTTATTTTGTTGATGTTACTTTGTTTTCATTTTCTTATCAGACTTATGATGCAACAACGCATTTCGAGAGTACAGTGGTGGATGTACTGGAGATGTACACCAAGATCACTGGAAAGGTATAAAACTATAAACTCATCATCACTCTTTTTTTCTTGGTTCACAAGTAAACATAAAAACATTTTGAGTACTGAGTTTTTCTTCATTGTTCTTTTGCAGACTCTTGATTTGTCTGTGGACTTGAGTGCTGCGAGTGCTACTGCCGAAAAATGATAATTTTCTTTTGTTATTTTGGCTGAGTGGTTTTAAAACTGCAAGTGACTCCTTTTGTTTTCTATTGGATATTTACAAGTAACAGAAGCTGTTAATCTTTTTCCTCATCTTACTTATCATACGGTCTGTTTTGCTTTCATTTGTGTTGTTTTATCTAAGAAATACTTACATTTCTAAGTCTTTATATTATTATAGATTAGTTATTAAACACTTATACTACATGACATCAAATTTGGAAAAATAATCAAATTTAATATCAATGCAAGGAACAAATATCAATACATCGAACTAGATCTAAATGCAACAATTCACGTGGAAACAAACCTCACTTTCTATAGGAAATTGCAGTACAAAGTGAATAATCTAAATGTTAATCTGAAATTACCGGAAAATAAAAGGATCTGACTTGCAAATTCACCGAAGGTAAAAAAATGAAAGAGAAATGGAAATTATTATGGGCCAAACCAGTCAAAGCCCGAATCCGTTGGGGTTTGTTACTTTCCTTTTTTTTCTTTGAAAAAAAAGAAAATCTCGGTTTGAGGCGCAAGATACGTGACGAGCAAGGTCGAATCTTTTCGTCTAGAAAGTTCCCCAACCAATTAGAGATGTACACGTGTAAATATCCGCGTGGTCTCGCCCTCATCTGATATTTGCTGTCTTCCTCTTTTAAAATACGTTTTCTCAGGGTTTCTAGCGCGTCAAGTTTCGTTTCGCCCTGCTGATAATAAGCCCTTCACTTGTTCGACGCCTAAGTTTATCCCAAAATGCCTCGACGCAGCTCCGGTGGTTAGTTCTCTCTTTTCAAAAATTTCAGATCTCTCCTTCCTCCTCGTTTGGGCTTATGCTTCGGATCTAGAGTCTGTGTAGTCTACGATGTGCTTGTGTTGCTGGAATCGTGATGATTTTTTTTTAGGGTTTATGTTTGTATAGACGATGACGAAAATCGATTTTGTGAAATTGTTACAGGTGGTTACCGCGCTCGCCCCGCACCAGCACGCCCTGCACCAGCACGTGCACGCAGCCCGCCTCCTCCTCAAACTGGTGAATTTCATTTTCTGATTTTTTTTTAAGTGATCCATCGGTTAAATTTGTCTTTGTTGTGTGATTGCGATTGTTTTTTTTTTTTATGTGTTTTCAGTGAAACATGCTCCTCCTCCAGCAACAGCTCAGCCTCAGCGTAGTGCTATTGGCTCTACCATAGCTGATGGTATGTCTGCTTTCTTACAAGAATATTGTGTTTCATATGTTTATGTGGTCTGGTTTGTGATGATATATGTTGATTATTTTGGTAACTATAGGTATGACTTGGGGTGCTGGGAATGCAATTGGTCACAGGGTTGTGGATGCTATCATGGGACCAAGAACCATTAAGCATGAAACCGTTGTTTCTGAGGCTGCCCCTGCTTCCCCTGTTGCCAACAGCATGGCCTCTGCTTCTTGTGACACTCAGTCCAAGGCTTTCCAGGAAGTAAAGTCTTAAACCCCTTTGCTTTGTTGAAATTGAAGAACAAGTAGGCACATTGAAAAATGCTTCCTGAATTGTAGATACTATGAACAGATGAACACAATAGAAGTTATGTGTTTATGTACTTTAGATTCTGGTTGAATCCTTGGACATCCGATGTATTCACAGGGATGTTCTTTTTTTGTCTTGTTTGATATGTTGCGTAGTGTGTCAACAATTATGGAAGCGACATCAGCAAGTGCCAGTTCTACATGGACATGCTCACGGAATGCAAGAAGAATTCGGGTTCCATGATGGCTGCTTAAGTGCCATCTACTATCGTTATCTGCAATAAATAAAAAAAAGCGAAAGTTTATGAAGAAGAGTTTGTTCTCTCTGGTGTCTTTGATAACCAGAAGTTTAAAGTCTAGTAGTTTTTCTTATTTTGTAAGATGTGGTGATCTCCTATGTTGACGAACCTTTCTCTATGGAATAGTAATCATAAGCTAATTGAGATCTACTCCCTGTTGTTTTGTTTGCTTCTTTTGCCAAAGAACATGAACAAGCCAATTCTCATCATGATGTTTGTAGTAGCCTCCCCAGTTGTTACGAGTTAAACATCATAAGGGGCTTTAAAAGAAGATAACAAATAAAATGGGGAATTTTAAGAATATATGCAAAGTTCGTGTTGTTCAGTGCAATTTACTCTATTTCCTCCGCTTCAAAACTTGCCTTAAGCACAGCGAGAGATGGGCGTGTTTCTGGAATAAATTTTTGTAGTGAACTGGACTTTGTGATATAGCAAAAGATAAGTATGGGAAAACCCGCTAATCTAAAGAGAGGATTCCACTTTTCAACACATTGTGGAACGTGCAGATAACATTGGGGAGAATTTGCTCAAAAAAGAAAAAACATTGGGGAGAATAATAATTTACTTGTGTCCAAAAAAAAAAAAAAGAATAATAATTTACCAGATTACCCTCTAATTATTATTATTTTAGTTAAATAGGGTTGGTTTTAATCGAGATCCCATTTCCCTTGTTCGAGTTTTCTCAGGAAAGCTAGTAGAGAGAGATACTGGTTTTGATTCATACGATGGCTGCCACAGCTATTCTCCGATCGATCCGCCGACGCGACGTCGTCTCTGCGCCTCTTTCCGTCTACAAATCTGTACGGCTTTTTGGTTAAATAGCTGATAGATCGAGAAAATTTGCGATTCGTGGAATTATTCATGGAATATGAAACCGATATGCTGATTTGCAGATTTTGATGTATTGATCGTTGATTTAGAAAGAAATTGAAAACACGAGATTATCTATTAGGGTACAGATTTGTATAGCCTTTTGTGGAATAGAGATGAAATTTTCTCAGAATAATCTGAAGACTGTTAGCAAAGAAGAAGATGATAGAGACTTAGCTACCGTATGAGCTTTAATTTTTTTATTTTGAGGCGCTTAATGAGAATCAGATGATGGGGTCTTCTTTTCCATGTTGGATATGGGTAGAGACGTTTTTCTTAACTGTTCTTTGATAAACGTTCTTCTTTGCAGCTTGCTGGTAATGCTCAACCTTCATTGGGTTCGTACACTGGTCAGAACTATGCAAGTTTGTGTAGAGCTTTCGGGTATGTTTCCTTTTGCAAAAAAAAAAAACGTATGGAGTCACCCTGTTGTTGCGCTTTTGACTGTGTCTTTTTCGTTATAGATCGAGAGCCGGTGTGAATGAAAATGTTGGGACTGGTTTTGGAACTAGCAACATAAGCAATGCCGTTAGAGAGGAGAGAGAGGTAAGATGTCTTTGTCCAAACTTTGGGATTCTTTTTTATTTCCTTTGTAATGTTTAAAAGCAGCTTAAACTTATGATTGTCCTTGGTTGATCCTTATCTCGATTCTTCCCATAGCATTCAAAAGCTACTGTGAATGCTATGGGAGCTCATCTGAGAGCTCTTGGTGTGGGAACACCAAGACGTGTGTTGTCTACAATCGCCGAGGGTATCAAGATGACAGAGGAGGACCAGACTTCTCCAAAACCCCAAAGCTTTCGCCCTCTATCTCCTCACCTCACGGTTTACCAGCCTCAGAAGAACTCAATGTTATCCATTTTCAACAGAATCTCGGGGATTTACTTGACCGGAGTCTTTTATGGCGGCTATCTTCTCTACCTGAAGATGGGTATGATCTGCCTCACTTACCCGGCTTTCTACCAAGTTCATTACCATGTACAGCAGCAACTTCCGGTTATCACCTCGGTTACTGCATTGGCCGCGCTTTACCATACTATCAAGAGTATTCACTCGCTCTTGACCCATTGAAGCAACATTTCCCCTAAGCTCTTTTCGTTGTTTGGTTAAGCCACCAGAGTCTCCAGTAAGAGTTTCCTTGAGATGCACAAGATTTAATAAAAGAGAGTTAGAAACGTTTGTTAAACTCTCATTGTCTTTTGAGAAAGCAAGTGTCTAGCTTTTGTTTTGGGATTTTAGGCTTTGAAAACTTATGTTTGTTGGCTTTTTCTTTGTTCTAAGACCTTATTGATGGGGTTGGAATGTAATAAAATGTTTACCAGTTCTAAGACCGCGCTTGAGGGAGATGCAGGTTGGGCATGGGAATAATACTTTGAGTGATTGAAGAAGAAACTGAAAATTGGATTCTTGAGTTATTTTCTTGTTTCTTAGGTTGGTTTTCTCATGTTTTGATCGTTGGCTATTTGATAAAATAACACAGAAGCATGGGCCAGGATATTTTGGTTTTTGGGCTAAATATGGAAGGAGAAAAAGTAATAGGTAGCGCTGAAAGGCTTAATCACGCACTATCGACCCTATGAAGTTTTTATTTATGCGGAAAAGCCCAATATTTATGGTCTGTCTTAGGGGTGGGCACTTTACCCTCCGAAGCCGCACTCGAACACAATCCGAAAAACTCGAAACGAAATCCGAACCGAAGTAGCAAAATATCCGAACGAGTATTGAACTAGGAGGGATTGGATATCCGAACCCGAACGGATAATATCTGAACCCGAATAGATATCCGAAGATAACCGAACATATGAATAATTAACCATATATTTCTAGTTTACATCTCTTATTTTATATAAAATATTTATATTGATACTATACATACTTTAAGTTCATATGATATACATAAAATTACGGAGAAAATGATTTGATACTCTCTTAAAATACATGTCAAACTTTTTATTTCAAGAATTAACAAAAAATTACATCCAAAATTTAAAAACAATAACCAAATTAATGTCTTTTTTAGTTTTAAAATTTTATGTCCAAATCTATTAACCACTTAATCTATTAAAAAAAAATTAGTTAAGTGAAAGTTATATTTTAAAATACAAGAAATTTGAGAAATGAAAAATTTTAATTTTAATTTTTTTTTCAAAATCTAAATATCCGAATCCGATCCGAAATAACCGAACACGAACTAAAAATATCCGAACCCGACCCGAAGTACAGAAATACCCGAACAGGTTCTATACCTCTATACCGAAATACCCGAAAATCCGAAATATCAGATCCGAACCCGAACGCCCACTCCTAGTCTGTCTGTCTAATGGATTTTGGGCTGACGCGCTCAACGCGACTCTAATGCGCGTGAGTTTCTTCTCAAGTAGTTTACATTTTATGTTTGTTTTTTTTAACCACAACATTTTATGTTTGTTTTTTTTGTCAACAACATTTTATGTTTGTTACTTGCCATGTTAGTCTCTGATCGAATTTATGATTGGGAATTGACAAAATGGGAGCACAAATATCTTTTTTATCAAATTATTGATTACACCATCATCTAATATCTCTCCCCATAACACTTGGATCGACGAAAGGTTCTGCATGTACGATATCTCCGATAAACATACTTTCTCCGCAGCACATGACCACAATGAACAATTCTCCCTATAATACGCTGGAACTTCCAAAAAGCTTGCATTATACCATCGGTAAAAAATTACGTTTTTTCGAGAATCGAACTCCGGATTGGATGTAAAAGCTTTTAAAATTTGATTATTAGGCCATGGTGTTTCCACTGGAAACACAAATATCTACCTCAACAAAAGATATTTACATCATTATCAGTTTATAACAGTCAAAAATATTAGTTTTTTTTAAGTCATCAAAAATCTTAGGAAACATAAACACATTTAGAATTCATTTTTCATACACAAAGGAGGATTTTTTTCGAAAACTAACTAATTACTGTTGAGCTGGGAATGGATTTAGTCTTTTAACAAATCAAAGTCATGGGCAAGGTCTACCCAGGGCTGGCTTAGATAGGCGGGCAAGCAGTGCGACCGTTCCGGATCCAATCTGTTGCCTTATATTTCTTAATAGATAAGAGTCCGTTTTTTTTTTTAAAATACATGTATTTTATATTAAGAATAAGAAAAAGGGTCTGATTTTTTTTATATGAAAGTATTTTTTACTTTTAATAATATTTTGAAAAAAATATATCTATCAAATTAAAAAAAAAAAAATAATAGTTTGGAAATTAATTTTCTTTTGCCTCTTGGTCCATGAAACCATTGAGTCCGCCCTGGGTCTACCTAACCAAACTGACCGACATCAATGGATGTAAAGACAAGAAATCAAATTGATAAGATAAATTTGGGTGAAAGAGGAAGAACACAAAATCAATTTGAATCGTCGTGACAAAGACAATTTAGGTTTTACATGGACACCTATGTTCTGGATTGAGACATGTAATTAATATGGCAGCACAATTATACGGACAAAGACTTTAGATGATCTATTAAGAAGATGACAATAAAATGATTGTCGCTTAGTAAAGTTATTTTTCTTTAACAAAAACTGAATGATAAGACACAGAATGGGTCCAGTGGATTAGTTAGTTAGTTAAAGACTTAAGAGTGAGTGAACTTTCATCTTTTAAGAACCAATGCTTCCTCACCTAACGCTCTTTTTCTCGCACAACACATGTCCATACTTGATTTTGGACCACTTTAGACAATGGTATGAACATGAAGCACATCGATTTATAGTCTTAATCAATAAAGTAATTCAACAATAAGTCATACAAGCGAATTAAGGCATAAAAGCTAGAATCTTAACACTCAGTCAATGGATGCACAAGAGACGACGAGACCAAAGAGGTCCAGAAGCATATTTATTATAAATTTAAAACAGAGCTCTAAAAGGAGCTAACTCAAAAGCAAGCACATTCAGATTCCAATTTGATCTCAAACGCTTATACATAAATATTAGTAAATGGATAACAATGTGATCATGACATTCACATCAACATCAGCTCGAGCTCACACTCACACCGAATCTGAACTCTGCGACACTTTGGGTGCCGTGTTAACCACCAATTTCCCATCCGGCCCGGTCATGCCACTAACCGGTTGACCCATTCCCTGGTACTGAAGCTGATGCGGCTGCGGTGGCACCATCATACCATCCCCAGCCACTGTATAGTACACAGGATTCCCCATCTGCGAATACGGCTGCGTTTCATGTAAACCCATTGGACCACTACTCATAACTTGTGGACCACCTGAATACGTTGGCTGTGGTGGTTGAACCACGTTGTAGCCTTGCTGGCTCTGCTGCTCCATGTAGGGATCAGGATGATGCTGTTGGACTCGCTGCTGAACAGGTGGGAAATACCCTTGGTTTCCTTGTGTCGGTGGTCTCATTACGTTATGGTATAACGTCCCTGGTGCTTGAGATTGAGCTGGAATCATGTATACTTGCTGCTCCTGTAGATTCTGCGACGTGGTTGTGTATATGTTGTTCCCTGGAATGGTGTTGTTTCCTTGCCAGTAACCAACCGGAGGTTGTTGATTCGTCTGAGACACCGTCGTCGGTGGAGGAGGAGGATTTTGAGCGTAGGTTGGAGTGAAGTATCGGTCGTCTTCGCTTTTTCTTCTGTACATAGCCTCTTGTTGGAGCTGCTGCTGCTGCATCTGTTGCTGTTGTTGATGTTCTTGATCTCTAATTTGAATCCTCTGAAACTCATGGATCTGTCTTTGAATCTCCGCCGGGTGCTGCTCCGGTGTTATCACCTGTTGATTAACGAACATCTGTGGATCCTGAATAATCTGTTGAGTCGGAGACGGTGGAGCTGGTGGAGCTACAACTACTTTCTCCGATCCGAACAAGAAATCGGCGTTACTCGCCGGAGCGGTTACGGATTTCTCCGATTCCGGCCTGTTAGGGATCGTATTCACCATCTCCCGATCCGATTTCGTCGAGCCTTCGGATCCAAACCCGCCGCCGGAGACGGGAGAAGACAACGGGAAGAGAAACAGACGCATCCTCGCCGGCTTAGAGGACATACGGAGAAGCCGATCGTACTCGTGCATCATGTGCTCGAGATCGTCTTCGTTAGTCACCGAGATCAACGCGTCGAGATCTTCTCCCGGGAGCTGATACTTAAACGAGATCTCCCCGCCTCCGTCTCCCCCGATGACGGCGGAGAGCTTCGAAGCCAGAGCGGGGAACCTGATGCCGCGATCGACGGATAAGATCTTGGTGTCTCCGTTTACGTAGGTGAGCTGGTTATCGTGCGGGCGCGGCTGGATCTTCCCGCCGTAGCTGCACATGAACTTCACCTTGTAGCTATGCGTCTGCTGCTGCTGCTGCTGCTGCTGCGTCTGGTCCTCCCACGGCGGAGGGTTGTCGAAATCGACGTCGCGAGATCTGGGAGACGATTCGGCTGAGTCTGGATACGAGTTGTACGAGAATTTCTCCATCTTCCCCGGAATCGAAATCTGGAGGTAGCGTTGACGAAGACGAAGAAGAAGAAGAGAGGAGTCGTGTGGGTTGTTTTATCATGGGAGGACAAAACGGTGGTGGTTTTGGACAATGCTAACGTGACAGGTTGTCTTGGCGTTTTGGTACACGTGGCGGTTAAGTATGGGTTGGGAGTGATAAGATTTAGGTGACGGAGCTGTGAGGGTAGCTGAAAGTGATGGATTTGATGGACTTTTGCGGCAGTTTGGTGGGACCGGTTAGTGTTTTTAATTGCGTGCTTGATTAGCCATGGTTTTGAGTAGTTGATTGTTGCTGACTATGATTTAGTTAATCACGCCATTTAAATCTATCATTAAGTTTTGTTCGTTGGCCCCAATGATAATGTCTGGCTGGATAATGTAATACACTTTTTATGAAAGCCACCAAAGAATTCACGTGATCTTTGCTTCAAACTTTCCTTTCCAGTACTCAAGTTCATAGTATAAAAATCACAGATTCTCGATTATTGCATTCCAAACAAGCCTAGTGATTCTCTTGTTATCTTCTTGGATTTTCAAGAGATAATTAAAAAAACAAATAAATTTAAAAAAAAACGCAGTGAAAACTTGTAAAAGAGTTTCTACTGAGAGTAAAGAAATGAGAAACAAGAATAGTACTAATACCTCTGAGTCCGAGCAAAATCACCAAAATATATTTCAAAGGTATATAGTTGTTTGCATGCTGAAGCTAAAGTCTGTGCAAGACAATAGTGGCACTGAAACTCATTCCCCAACTCCCGGAACATCTCTTGGATGTGGAGTGAAAAGTAGATTGCTGGAAAGGGTTCTTGCATACTTGAAATCATCATAACGTTTTCCTTCTTTAAACAGCTCATAGGACTTCAGCTTATTAGCTTCATCTCCAGTTTTGGACCGTCTTGGGCTTCAGCTGCCCGTGATTTTCATAGCGACAACTCATCGCATGCTCAATGTCTCCGAGTTTCAGTGACTCGGTTTTTCGGTGAAATTCTAGTCTCGATCTCTACTTCTACTTCACGGCTTTACCTTACTTAACCAGACAATCTCCCGCTTCAAACAACCCTTGTCGGTAAAAGTGGACGTCAAGGATCTTATTCACTAACTAGTTGGCGATCGAAATCAGTGCTCATGCAGGCTCTATATATATATACTCCTTCCGTTTTTAATTGTAAGTAGTTTTGTTTAAAAGCACGAATATTTAGAAAATTATTATTTAAAAGAATATATCATTTAACCAATTAATTCAACCAATTATTAAAAACCTAATATTATTTCATTGGTCACACAATATCCAATAAATGAAAAAGATGCATTGAAATATGTAAACTATTTATATTGTGAAACAAATTATTTTTGCTAAAACTACTTGGAAACGGAGGGAATATAAGATTTCATGTTTAGACGTGCAGATCTCTTATTATTGTTTGTTGCCTCTTTTCTACGTTATTGTTTATTCAAATATATATTAATTTGTTATTTTCTGTTTTAATTTGGTTTTAACAAAGTCACTAGATCTCGATCCGCGCAGATTTTTGTTTTCATTTATTTTTATATAAATATTTTGTTTTCAATTCTAAATTGGTATATATTATAATATATATGTGTCTATCAATTTTTAAAACATAATAAGTTTACGGTATTTTTTTTCATTGAATAGATTGTTTCAAATTTTAACACGTATTTGTATCTTCTTCTATATATATATTTCTGGATTATTATTTCATTATGAAAATCGTGACTCTATATATAAAGATTAATAAAATATTGTTTTATTGTCATATTCAAGGATATCGTAACATTTCACAAATTTAGAAACTTTTAAAAAAATTAAACTTTTCGCTTCATAGATTTATATTATCGAGTAAATAATTAAACATTTAGTTTTTGTTTAATTTTTAAAATAAACTATATAGTTTAAAATTTGCTTTCATTGGTTTAAGGTAGTAAAGATTAATCATTGTTAGATAATATAATTTTTGTTATTTAAAAAAAAATCTTTATAATTTTAAAAGTTAACATCGATAAATATTTAATTATTTAACGTATGGAGATATAATATTATAACATTAAATTATATCTATGTAATTTTTACTATCTATAAATCCAATGGATCATCTATTGTTTAAATCCAATTATTGATAGCCCAATAAAAAATTTTGGTAGGCTCAAAATTTAAATGATAAGATTAGAGATTAAATGTAACATGACTTTCAAAGAATAGACCCATTAGGTCAATTTTTTAAAAAAATCACACATGAATCAAAGTTTACTTCTATTTTAATATATAAGATTCAACTTAATCTAGTTTTCAAGAAATCTATAATCATGCTTTATGGTAAAATCGAATTCGTTCTCTCCGGTTGTCAATATTCATCCATCAAGCTAAGCGTTTCTTTATACTTCAAAAAAATCTTTATTCAGTTTATCCATGATCTTTAGACTTTAATTGAGATAACGTGGGAAATATATTAATTTAATCCAATCATATAGCATGATCAAATATTTAATTAATCATATTTTATAACATGTGCTAATCATCTCATAACTGGTTGGTGCATAATTAATTTAGTCGTATTATAGATCAACTCATGTTTATATTATCATAATTATCTAAATTTTAAGAATCATGTATCTAAATCAAAGAGAACTAATCCAAGAGTTGTTTACTGAAAAGTGGAATTATGAATTGTTGACTTTTCTTTTTGTCTGATCTGACTTTACATAAGTTGTTGTTTGTTGTCACGTTGCCTGTTTTTTTTTTCTTTTCTAAAATTTGATTAATGCTTCTAAAGTTCTAGGATTTCAAAACCCAAAAAACGTAAATTACGTAGATTATGGAGAAAAAAGATTACAAGAGGTCTTCAGCATGGTGCATGGCGTATCATCGAACATGGATTTCATAGGACGGCTCGGAGTGATACAGTCATACGTGCATTCTCATATGATGGTAGAATTGTCGGCTGTAAGATCGTCTATGTAATATTTTTCGTCAAGTAATTAATCAGACGTCTAAAAAAAAAGTTTGATTAACGTTTAAAGAAATAAGGTCGTCCGCATTGGTCCCGGCGGGGCTATACGTGTCTTGTTTTATATAAATAAATGATTTTATTTTATACAAAAATTATCACATGTAATCAAAACTTTGTTTAGTAAACTTAATAGCATGATAGTAAAAAAACTAATGAGTACGAGAGTACATTATAAGATAACAGTGGCATTCTTTCCTTTGTCTCTCCTTTCCACCATTAGTTTAAGATCAAACTTAAGTTTTGATGGTAAAAAATCATAAATTTTAAAAACAATTTAGAAAAAGTATGATCACCAAAATATAGTTATCTTAAGTTTATTAAAAAATGTATATCTAAAATTTATAAGACTTGAATTTTGTAAATATTCTCAATTATATTGATAATTAATTTAAAACTAAAATTTCTGTGAAGAAAATTTCAATTATGTATAAAATACTATATTTTAATGTAAATGATGTTGTCTTACATACACATTAACATAAAAATATATAAAAAAGATTTTGAAATCATATCTTGATATGCATTAGTCAATTAATGGCCTTTATTCAATTAGCCGCGTTAACTGGTCTCTTATTTTTATATTTTTATCTGTTAGTTAACTGGTCTTTTATATATTGGGATAGATATTGTATTTGATTTTCTAGTAAATAATTGGTCTCTACTAGGCCTGGGACTTATTATCCGAGATCCGGATTCGATCCGAGATCCGCTCCGGATCCGCTCTGAAAATAGGATATCCGGGGTGTCCGGATCCGAATCCGGATAGTAAAATCTTGGATCCGTCCAAACCAAATCCGAATCCGGATATTTTAATTTTTAGGTCCGGATATCCGGATCCGGATCCGTATTTTTAAAACACATTAAAATTTTAAATTTCATTAATATTTATATTTGATATATTAATATTTATACATGAATTAATCTTATAATATTATATTTTAGTTTTTACAATATTATAGACATATATAAATATATTTATAAATATTTGATTTATATATTATATTAAAAAATTAGTATTTTTTAAAAAATATATTATTTTTAATTATTTTTACGGATCCGGATCCGGATCCAGATATCCGCGGGTAATAGAATATCGGGACGGATATCCGAAATCCGGATATCTGGAAACCACGAATCTGGATCCGGATCCGGATCCGGGTACCCCGAATTTCCCAGATATCCGGATCCGTGCCAGGCCTAGTCTCTACTCTTTAATTAGCATATCATTCTTCTTTCTTCTCTATTAGCATTCGAGAGTAAAGGTTCCTTTGACCAATTGCTTTGCGACGCAAGGAAGCAGAAAAAATGAGAAATCTTCATTTCCTCATCTTAGTTCTGTTGAGCATCTCGACCTCCATACATTATGTAGTTGTTACTTCTTTGCATGTGAAGTATCTTCCTGGTTTTGAAGGTCCTCTTCCTTTCGCGCTCGAGACAGGGTAATAAAAGTCAACCTCTTAATTCTAATTTTCGTCATCAGAAAGTTATTGATTTCTAATTTCTAGCATATGGATTGAAAATGGAAAAATAATAAAAGGTATGTGAGTGTTGGTGAATCTGAGGATGTTGAGCTCTTTTACTACTTTGTGAAATCAGAGAGAAATCCACAAAAAGATTCTCTCTTGATTTGGCTCACTGGTGGGCCTGGATGCAGCTCCATTTGTGGACTACTCTTCGCAAACGGTAACAAATAGTTTGATTCTACCAGATGAGTTGTGCTGTTTATTCACCTTGGTTTTACATAATCCTGTTTGGTGGATTAAGACGAGTCTTTGAGTTGATGTTTTTTTCCTTTCTCAAAATGGGTTTTGTCAGGTCCTTTAGCTTTCAAAGGAGATGTATATAATGGGACACTGCCTCCTCTGGAGCTAACATCTTTTTCTTGGACAAAGGTGAGAGATTATATACCAACTTTATTAAACCCATTTTTTCCTTTCTATAATTTTTACGTTCAAACAAAAACAAAAAAAACTACACCATTTTTCAAATTTGTATATAATTCATATCCTGTTCAGGTGGCTAACATTTTATATTTGGAATCTCCTGCTGGCTCTGGATATTCTTATGCCAAAACTCCGCGTGCTGCTGAGACGAGCGACACCATACAAATTCATCAAATCGATCAATTTCTTAGAAGAGTTGAGTTTAGTTTCTTTTCTTTCCTTTTTTGTGTGTACTTTGTTGCTGTTTCTTCATTTTTTCTTTCTTAAGCGTCCTTTTATTTTGTTTGCCTGCTGCAGTGGTTGGTGGATCACCCTGAGTTTATATCGAATCCATTTTACGTTGGTGGAGATTCATATTCCGGGCACATTGTTCCCGGAGTTGTGCAACAGATTTCACTTGGTATTTTAATTAGTACTTAGGCTTATTTTCGCCGTTTCTAATAAAGATCTTAATAACATTATACTATATGAAATACAGGAAATGAGAAAGGTCTCACACCATTCATAAGTATTCAGGTATTCTCTTCCCATTTTTTGGATTGAATAATGCGGTTGAGGTTAATAATATCTTCCTATAAATTGAGCAGGGATATGTTCTTGGAAACCCTATAACAAATCTAAACCTTGAATCTAATTATAAAGTTCCATTTGCTCATCGGATGGGACTTATTTCAGATGAGCTCTTTGAGGTAATGTCTATGCACTACAAAAAAAAGACTGTAATACATCACTTAAATTGAATCAGAAAAATAAATGATAGTAATTTGAATTATTTATCAGCAAATGATTCAAAATATGTGTTTTAACATCAATTATAACAAACGATGATACTATTAATTTATTTGACATCACTTTAATGCAATTGATACAAATCTATATTAATTTACATCACTTTTATAAAACTGATAGAAAATATAGGTTTACATCAATTAAATAATCGATACATTCACTAATTTGGATTAACATCACTTATAAAAATGATACAATAGTAACATCATTTCAATAAATGTTGCAAATTTGACATCAATAATAAAATGATACTAACATAATTTTAACTAAAATATTAATATGTGTAGGTATTTCAGTTATGTCGCTTGAATATATTTGATGTTGCAAATTTTATTTTTTACAAATTAAAATACAATATTATCATATGAATTTTATACAGATAAAATCTGTTTATCTGTATATTTAATCTTATAAAGAAAATTTGTATTGCGTTGATATAGAATTTGAATTCATATAATAAATAAGTTAGAAAAATTGATATGTTGAATATTAAAATGATAAATATAGACTAAATGAAGAATTTTAAATCTATATTTAAAAATACTTTTATGCTCATTATAATATAGAATTAATTAAACGAAATAAGTTAGCTAAAAACAGAAATTTACAACTAACGACTTAATTGATAAATATTAGTAGTTAATTTTATAGATTATCTCGTTTGTTTTGTAAATAAAATTGTACACCACTAGATCACCATCAAGATTTTATATACACGTTTGTTACCAAAAAATAGCCATATCTTCTCCTATTTTATCTCAACCACTAACTAGATCACGATCCCTTTTAACTGAATAAAAACAACTGTCTTTTACTTCTTCCTTCTTCTTTTTTACAAAGTTTCTATCTTCCACACACACAATTCTTTAACAAATGTTTTCAACACAGTTTGATATGGTTACGGTTTCTTCTAGGAATTAGAATTTACGTTAGAGCAAAGTTTAACAGAGGTTGAATCTGCAGTTCTGAATATATGATACTTTGGAAACTTTCGTGAAAGGCTGCTATTGTTTACGTCAGTACATCATCGGTTAAGGTTAGTCATCAGTAAGAGTCTTCTGGAAACCTTTCTTTTGATTGATTTTGTATACAAAACTCTCTTTTTCTTATATATATGAATCATGATGATGGTAAATTGTTTTTGCAGAAGCATTCAGTAGTTTCAAGTCTAAGGGAACAGAGATTGATGATAAAAATATGGAGAAAGAAAAAAGAAAGAACAAGAATCCAGATTGAAGAAGCTTTCACAGAAAATTATGTTTAATTAATTTTACGATCTTGTTTTCTTATTTTCATCTTCTGCTTTTTTTGTTAGACTTCTCTCTGTATTGTTTTGTTTTGTTAAACTATATTTTCATTGGAAACGTAAAACTCTAATGAAAAATAATTTATTTAATTGATATATTGATGTAAATTTATCTAGTAGTTGAGAAAATAAAATTATCCACGGCGCATAAAACATAATATTTTAAATCAATAATTATAAATAATAAAAATATTATAAAACTTTTGAAATATGATAATTAATTTAATATTAATTATTAATAAATGATATAAAATTTTAAATCAATTATTAATAAATGATATAAAAATTTAAATCAATTATTTAAATTGATGTCAATATTGACATCATTTTTAAAAAACTGATGCAGCTGTTGGCATCACTTTTCACAATTGATACTTAATAACATCAATTACAACAATTGATGAAAATATTTGTATTTTTTACATCAGTTATTAGTAAAATGATACAAATTATTTGCATCACCACTTTCAGAGTCATTTATATAAGTGATTCAAAATTCCTTTACATCATTTATAAGTAATGCAAAAATACAAAATAAATGATGCTAAACAACTCTTTTTTTGTAGTGATGGTATATGGGGCTGTTGAGACCAACATATGGTTCCAATCTTTTTTTTTCTCACTACTTTTTTTTATGCAGTCGCTTGAAAAAAGTTGCGGAGGAATACACATTAATCTAGATCCGAGTAATGAAAAATGCTTAAATGATCTTCAAGCTTATGATAATGTAAAGATCATAATACCAAACACCATTTGAATATCTATATATCTGATTGCTTTTTTTCCCTCAGACTCTTTGTTTTTGAGTGTTATTAGTGTATCTCGGAGATATATGTAGAGCAGATTTTGTTACCAAACTGCCCAGTAGATTACGTCTTAGGAGACATACCACAAACCTTACGAAACATCAAAACTGGTAGACGGCGAGAACTGAAAGAGTTTTCAGGAAACGATACACCATCATTGCCTCCTCCTAGCTGCTTTGTAAGAATTCTCTTGTTTTGGTTGTTTTCTATATTCATAGGTTTGAAAATTTCTGATTACTTGTTGTCTTCGCAGACTTATAGGTATTTTCTGTCTGCTATTTGGGCAAACGATGAAAATGTACGCAAAGCTCTAGGCGTGAAGATGGTACATATATAAATATAACAAAGGCAGCACAAATAGTGACCAATTTAATGTTAATACCATCATGATGCAGGAGTTAGGAAAATGGAACCGATGCAACATCCAAAACATTCCATATACATTTGATATTGACAATGCCGTTCCATATCACGTGAACAATAGTCGTAAAGGGTTCCGCTCCCTCATCTACAGGCAAGATTTTTGTTTGTTGATGTGACATTGTTTTATTTTTCGAGGGTTACTAATATTACTTAAATATTAGAGACTCAAAATATTATTCATTCTTGGTGTGTAAGTCACAAACTCATATTCTGGAAGTTTTTGAACAGTGGTGATCATGATATGATGGCACCTTACTCTTCAACGGAAGTATGGATCAGAAGTCTCAACTATTCCATTGTTGATGACTGGAGACCTTGGATGATGAGTAGCTATCAAGTCGCTGGATATACAAGGACTTACGCTAATAAGATGACATTTGCAACCATCAAGGCACTAATTTTTGAACCCCATTTCTTTATTCATTCTTCTCCAAAGCCTTTGCAGTAAACATAGTGAAAAGAAAGAGAGATTGATTGTGTGATTTTGCAGGGAGGAGGACACACCGCTGAGTATAATCCTGACCAATGCTCACTTATGTTCAAAAAATGGATTGATGGAGAACCTCTCTAAAGTTTCTCACTCATTTCTCTCTCAAAAGCTTCTTGTCAATTGTCAAATCACAAAACTTATTTTCATGTTCCATTTAAATTGTTCCAAAAACATTAGTTTCATAATAATAACGTCTTTATAAAAAACAGTTCCGTTCACGGTTCCAGTTTATATATTTTAAACACTCTGAATGTTACGTTGGGGTTTCGCCTATCTGAAAAAGCTCAATACTATAAAGCATGCATGTAAAAGTATTTAGACACGTGCAAATAAGATTTTATATAGCACGTAAACATATCAAACAAATATAAAGACAAAAGCAAAAAAAAAAAAAAACAAAAAAAAATGGAAATTAAGAAAATATGATAACAATAAACTCTTACAATGTATAGTAACAGAATGATAATGAAAACAATCATGTTTTTTTTTCTATTGATGCTACACTTGAAATAAATAAATCTCCTGTATATTAATTGAAGAACATTTGAAAAGATGTAACCTCAATTTTATAATAATTAAAAAAAACATTTGCTTATGTGTCAATCAATTATGTAGTTAATTAATTCTACGTGTCAGTTTTACATTAAAATTGAAAAATATGTTGGTCCAATTCGATTTTTATATCTCATTAGAAACATTTAATACCAACTATATGATATCATATGATATTAACTAAAGCAAAGTGACTATTTATTATATATTATTTTCTTAAATAAAACCTACGGAATTACCTAATGTGATTATGATATATATAGTACTTAATGATTTTAAATAATGAAAATTTGCTAATAATTTGTATGTTTTCTATCATTTTTGTTTAATTTTTTTACTATTAAAATAAATTACACAATTACATTAATCATATATTAAAATTTTAGATTTTTTTGTATATGTTCTATTTTGATTTTTTCAAAACAAGTATAAATTACTAAAACTGTTAAAAGTCTCATATAAACTTTTGTGATCAATGTTTAATTTTTTTCTATAATAAGATACAATGATAATAAAATCATATAAATAAATAATTTTATTTTAATAGGTGTTTATGTTAATATATATATATATATATATATATTTCATATCATTTAAATTTAATTATATATCATATACGATAGATAAGATTGATTGTTTTTTATTTATTCTAAAATGGTTGCGAATAAACAAGAGCGGTCATTTGATTTATATGTGCAAGCCAATTTATTACATAATAGTAACTGATTTTTTTAGTTATTTAATATATAATTATTATTTTATTATTTCATATTATGCAGAAAAATATAAAATAAGTATAAGATCTGCACAATGCGCAGATCTTAACCTAAGTATGTATCTCTTTAATAATTTTGAATCTTAAATTATTTTCTAAATCTCAGGCCAAAATAAAAAAAACAAATGAGAATAAACTCAAAAATTAATATTTATATCGAGCAATAACCAAAATGACACAAAAAAGAGAAAAATATCGAAGATAGATATGATTGGCACGTGAACGTAAACTTCTCATAACCATAATTAACTTTTAAATTGCTAAATCATGATATAAAACCGAGCTGACATAGTTTCATTGTAACCAAATAGTAGGCATGAGATTCTTCGACCTAAACGTTAGGTTTTTAAGCGATAAATAATTTTTTGACCAAAAATATTTTCAAAAATGAGATCAGTTCATTAGTAAACAAATTATGTAATTAACAAAAAAAAAATTTAAAATTTTTTAAGGGTTAAATATATTAATTTGATCAATAATATAATTTTTTTTCCATGCGATATTTCTTAAATAATTTTCATATAACTTGCGTAAATCTTATTAATTCTAGTTAATTAATAAAAGCTCCGTTTGATGGCAGTCACAAAGCCTGGTTTCATGTTCAATATAATTATTTTTTTCAGAATGTTTTTATTATCTCACTCAGTCATCAATGGTGAAAAATAAAATCTCAATGTTTAGATCTCTCTTTAGAAAGAGAGAAAAACAAGAATGATGTAGGACTCATGAGTCTGATCAAAATCAAATTATTCGAGCTCATGACAGGACATTGCAAAGATATGATTGTTAAACTGTTCAGAAAAGTGAAAGGTCTCCAGCATCAACTGATCTCTTCACAAGCTTAGCCCATGATTCATTCGTTTCATGGATGATCTTCAAAGCATAGTCCTGTAACAAAACACCAAAGCGTAAGTGTTATAGCTAAGCTCCTCTCAGTTTCAGTACCAAACATGAAGCTACACCACAAGAGAAATATATAGAAAGGAACTTACTTTGTTTGCTGGTTTGTCTCCAAGACCAAACCTGTTAGCAGGCTTTCCATCTGGGATCTTGTAGTCCCTAAACCAATCTCTAATGGCTGTCAATGTACCCTGCATCCACCAGTCAAGGATCAGAAACCTGAGAATTTTAGACCGTCTTCCACTACTAGATTCAGCACTTACAGGGAAATGCTTCTCTACGTCATCAACATCATTGACAAGATGAGCTTTAGGGTCATCCAAAGAAATGGCAACAATCTTCCAGTCCAGCTCCCCTTCATCAATCATAGCTAAAGCAGCCAAAGGCTTGATCTTTAGAACCTCTCCTATCTTCCTTTGGGCTTCCCCAATCTCAACAACATCAACTACATACAAATCCCAAAACCCAAGAACATTAATTAAGCTTGTTACAACATTCTAGTAAGATTAAAAAAAAAGAGATAGTAATCACCTGGATCATTATCACCAAAAGCTCCTTCAACTTCAGGGTTAGCCTGAGATGGATCTTCCCATGTCTGTGGAAGCAACCCATAGTTCCAGTTTATGTTGTACGGATAGTATCTGAGCTTTCCCTTCTTGGTGTCTTGCTTAATAGGAGTGTAGTCTTCATCAGTAGCAACCTCCATCTTTGCTTTAGACTCTTTAGGGATCTCAACTATGAAGTTGAAAACTCCATCTCCTAAGGCCAATGGTATATCATGCCATGGAGAAACCTACACAAATATGAAGAAACAGAGTGATGTAATCAAAAGCATGTCAACGTGTTAATCTTTAGTTACATTGATGTCTATTGGTAACTATAGTAGTAATCCAATTAGCAATGTGAAAGATCCATAGAGCATAAAGAGAACAAAAGGTTTGAACTTTAAGCACAGAGAGACACAAAAGGTTTGAACTTTAGCACAGAGAGACACAAAAGGTTTGAACTTTAAGACAGAGAGACACAATAGTAAGAGAGAAAAGGAACCTTCTTTCCGGAGCTACCATCGAGGAAGAAGACGCGGTAATCTAAGGTTTCGGATTGACCTTCTTCTTGAACCTTGGTCTGAGGATTGTATATGGCGCTGCAAGAGAAGGTTTGCTTCGATTTCAACACCAAAGCTCTTCTGTTGAAGGATAGACATGATGTCTTGGCCGGGAGAAGGAAAGCTCGTTTGGAGAGGAAACAGGAGGTGGGTTGGGTAGTGGCTGCAGCTGCAGTGAGCACTCTTGTGGCTGCCATTGTTGTTGGAGAGATTGAGAATGTGGTGATTGGCCTTTCGTTTCACTCGCTGGCTGCTCTCTCCTTTATTCTCTTTACGGAGACGACAAAAGTTTTATTTAAAAAATACATTATAGATCACGTGGGCTTTGTTGTCTGGTAGGTGATACCAACTTCTAAAGAGTAGTAAAAGTATTTTAATGATTGGTTGTTCAAACGTAAAGGTTTCGTGGTGTAGTTGGTTATCACGTCAGTCTAACACACTGAAGGTCTCCGGTTCGAACCCGGGCGAAGCCAATTCTTTTTCCTTTTTGTTTTCACCTTTCAGACGTGTTACACCGCAAAGACGTTTTCTTTCACATGATGTTTGTCATTTTAGTTACGACATTGCCATTTTCTAGAGCTTTGAGCGTGTGAACATCCTCTTACAACTTTTTTCAACAAGGTCAGTCCAATATAGAAGTACATGTAACGTCTATGAAGAAGAAGCACAAGGACACATGCATGATTGAGTGAGTAGTACATGATCATAAGGATTTTAATAAAACCATCTTTATTGTCTTTCTGGTTGATTTATTCTCAGTTATCATTTCCTGATGAAGTCGACACCTTTCTGAATACTTCCTGCTAACTCTTCTTTTGCTTTCTCCAGACCAACCCTTTCGTATTCGTTCAAGGGTCCAAGCTGATACACTTCCTCTGCTCCTGTACGTCCAAGACGCACTTTCGTTGCAAAGAAAGGTAACTCTGTCACCTGTGGTGTGAATCGCCATTAGAAAATCAAGAATCGTTAGAGCCTTTTCATTTGAAGATGTAAAACTGAAAAGCCTTTTGAGGATTTACAACCTGTGAAGCAACGAAAGAGCATTCAACCACATTCGCATCTCCTCTTAACCCGCGAAGGCAAGCATCCGCAAACTTGGCTGCAGCATATGCCTATAGTAGTAGTAGTACATTTCCACATATATTCATGACATTTTCAATAGGGTTCTTCTAATGATGTTTTAAAAAGTAAGTTGGTTTTTGCTTTTATATACCATTGAAAGTGTTGCTGATCCAGCTCCAGCTTTTGCCTCCACTACTTCAGTCCCACCGTTTTGAATCCTGTTCGTGAGATACTCTGTTTCCGAAGGTGTAAAACTACTAGGTGGTTTCACCTGAGGCAAAAAAAAAAAAAACATCAATTAGCAGATCAGTTGATTTAATGAAAATGTCCTATTGATATGAAACCTGTGACAATAGTGGCAAGATCGTGACTCCGGCGTGTCCCCCAACCACTGGTACATCAACTTCTCTTGGATCAAGTCCAAGAACTTCAGCCTTCACAAGATTGAGCAGTAAGGTCAAATCTTGATGATTGAATAGAAGTCAACAGAACCATGTAAAAGACATTATCATATACCACAAAGGTGTTGGCACGAGCAACATCGAGTGTAGTAACACCAAGGAGCTTCTTAGGATCATAAGTTCCAGCTTTCTTGAAAACCTCAGCGGCAATAGCCACAGTGGAGTTCACGGGGTTACTAATCAAGTTGACGATAGCATTTGGACAGCATTTCGCTACTCCCTCACATAGCGTCTTAACAATCCCAGCATTGATTTTAAAGAGATCATCGCGTGTCATCCCTGGTTTCCTCGGCACACCAGCTGGTATGATCACAAGATCCATACCCGTTAGGGCGTCCTCAAGTTGCTTGGCTCCCAAGAATCCTCTAACCTAAAAAACCAATCAAGAGTATGTCCTTACTCGAGACATCAGCAAGAAGTAAGTTATGTTATGATAGCTTCCAACCTTTTTTTTTTTTTTTTGAGAAAATTTTAAAGTAGTGCCATTGTAATTTTTAATTATATTAGAAACTCTATGAATTAATATTTGATAAATTACGAACTTCCAAAGTTGAGGTACGTACAACAGCTCCAGTGTCCATATGGCTGACGTCAGCAGTGACTCCGGGAGCATTGACAACATCGTAGAGATGAAGTAAAGAGACGAGAGGGTTCATCTTCATTAGCAAGGATAGTGATTGTCCTATTCCACCTGCAGCTCCAAGTATTGCTACTTTGAATCCTGCTTTCCCGCCTTTCCCTCTGCAGTTTTCTCTTCCCATTACAGAGTTCTTCTCCTCCATCTAATAAACCACGAAGAATAAAAAAACAAAACTCACTTTCAGTCCTAGAAGGCTTCAATGGAGGAAAAAGGATTGGTCTCTAATGGCATAAAAAAATCTCCTCCGCTAGTAGAAACAACTACTGAAAGTCAGTTTTGTTTGAGAGTGGATGCAAACTATTATGGTTTAGAAACAACAGAACATTGAAGAATCAAAGAAGTTAACTTGACTTAGAAGCAAAGAAACCTGAGAAGTGAAAGAAGGTTGAAGATGAGCTGATATCATAGCAATCCTCTGGCTGGCATCTCCACGAAACTCCATTCTTGTCTTCTCTTTCTTTGTTTTGCTCTCCTTAGAAAGCTGGCAAAGAGTTTTGATTTTGTATGTCAGAGAAGTGTGAGATGACTTAAAATATGGGGACTAGATTGAAAGAGTATGACGTAAACATTTCTTATTTCTTGCAAATTATTTTATGAGTTTTGATAATAATAATTTGTGTGGAAAGGAATGTTGTTCACATTTAGGAACTAGGAAGCTTTCCTTATCCCTTTATCTTCTTTATGGTGCACTCATCTCTTGACCGTTGTGGCTAGATGATGCTGCAAATTTAGCTTTACAGAAGTCCACAAAGGCTGAATTGAACTCTATTATCATCTGCTCCTCTATTGTATTGTATTATAAAATAAAGTGTTGTGTTAATCACATACTGTGTGATCAATGAATGATTCACATTGACATCAAAAGTCTAATACACAGTACAAAGTTGTGACCAGCGTTTTCATTTGAATAATCAAAATGTAAACACTTATTTGACTTAAGAATAATCTGTACGAGTAAATAATTATCTCAAACCTTTTTAGCATTTGCTCATCACTTTGGAGTCATCCAAAACTCCAACAAGGCATTTCTCAAGCAAGACATCAAAATTGACCCAAGCATGGTACTTGTTGAACAACAACGTACCGTCTCTCCCAACGGCTTTCATCAACATATCAACACCTCCGGGATGAAAATTCATGTAAGGTGATATGTTGTACACGCGTCCTTTCAATACAGTCCACATCGAATCTCCTGATTTGTGTTTCTTAACTTCGTCCATTGATATAAGCCTCCTGTTCGACTCTCCCTTCAGGCCTGCACAACAATATTGTCCCTTTCATCAAGATGCATTTAAGGGAAAGAAGCGAAAGGCATTTTACCTGCAAGATCGGGATGCGTTCGAGTAAGTTTGAGCCAATCCATTTGGCTATAACCCTTTTCAAATGGGACTTTTGTACGAGTTATAGGCTTTCTAGCTTTGAGAATCTCAGATGAAGAATCAGTCACCGTGAAAGACAGAGATCCAACTGTGTTTTCCTTAAGGACAATGCTATCTACATGTGATGCAAGATCCTTTGCCTCTAAAACAACTTCACTATCAGGTTGAACAGCCTTTAAAACGGGACAAACCAAGAATCAATCATCATAAAGTCTAAACCTTTCATGATTTTTATCCTGAAGAAACTAAGTGCCCAACTCAACTCACCTTTGAGAATGTGAAATCATCATCCTTAGTAGTATCCATATTGAGCTGCAAAAACACAGGTTTGAGCTATAAGTTTGTATTCAGTTCGAATTTAAAACACCAGCAGCTCTCTCTATATCACTCTGGAGAATAAGAAGAAAGATCTAAACAGAGAGATGATTCATCCAACTTCACATAACAACAAAGTCTTCATAGAAGAAAAGGTAAGAGACAAAACAGAGTCTAAAGATACAGACTTTATAGAATGGAACAGTTAAAAGCAGAAGAGTTCATTTCACAAACCAGCCATGCAAATTCTGATTCATGAATCCATTATCAAGCAATCAACAGAAACCCAGAAGAAGAAATCGAAATACCTTGTAGATCTGAGAGAGAGTAGAAATCGCTTCTGCCTCCGGAAACCGAGAATCGAATTAGAAAACAGAACAGTGTAAAAAAAAAAAAAAAAAAAGATGAGCCAGGAGAGATCTAATGCAAAATTCGGTTAGTACCAGATTCGAGTCGGTTTAATTCGGTTAGATTGCTTTGGTCCGGTTAAGAAATCACATTTTAGTTTAAATGGAACTTTGGACTTATTATACGATCCGTGTGAGAAGATAAAGAAGTAACAATAAGACTTCAATGAATTATCATTTCTTGTAGAAACTAAAACATTGAAAACAAATATAAAACGAATTTTCATTCACATCAGATCCTAACAATCAAGGAGTACTTCAAGCTTCCGACATGTAGAACATGTACCCCCAAAGCGATCTTACTCTTCCCTGTTTCATCAACCACACTCAGATCTTTACACACGTCCACGTTAAACCTAACCACCGCCTTTTCCTTCTTCCCCAGACCAACCTTCTCGAACGCTAGCAGATGCTTAACCGGCGACCTGTGCACAGCCGGCGGCGTCGTGAACAGAAACACCGTGTCGGTCCCTTCTCTCTCTCCCGCGTTCCTTACTCTTAGCTCGACTTCGATGGTCTTCCCGCAGTAAGGTCCGGTCGCGTCCACCGATTGGCACTTTGAAGTTCGGCAAGGGTGGCTCTTGGCTAGACCGAGAGAGACGAGCCGTTGGGGTTTGATTAGCCGGTGGTTGAAATGAGTGTAGCTGATCCCGTCTCCGAAAGCGTACACTGTTTCTCCGGTGTAGAACCGGTAACTCCGACCCGGGTACCCGGTTGAGTTATCAGCTCTCATGTTCATGTTCGACATCGGAAGGTTCTCCACGTACGACTGAGGATACCAAGTCATCGGCAACTTTCCGCCTAAACCGTAAACCAAAAAACAAAAAATAACCGGTTAACTAATTATAATCGTATAAACCGAACCAGTTTAATTTAGAGAACAATGTGTTTTCTTAAACCATGATTAAACCGAATTCTTAGAGTGAGGTTTTTATCGGAAATTAAGAAACTGTTTCTTAACTTTTAACTAAAAAAAAGGTAAGAACCTGTTCTTAAAGTCCTTATTTAAGAACCGATTTTTAGTTTTTTGAGTTAAAAGTTAAGAAACAGCCGCTAAGAACCCCATCCTAAGAACCCCGGGTTAATCATACTCTTACTCGGGTTATGACGACCGAAGATGACGTCAGCGATGGCGAGACCACCTGCTTGACCAGGAAACCCGACCCACATGATGCTTGTGATCTTCGGATCGTTCTTGGCGAAAGTAACGTCTAATCCTCCACCGGACATGATGACTAGCACCACCGGTCCTTTCGCAACCTTAGCCACCTCGGTCACAAGCTGTTGCTGCTTTCCGGGAAGGAACAAGTCGACTCGGTCATGGTCCTCCCTCTCGATTGATAGATCTGTTCCCATCACTAGCACAACCGCATCAGCTGAAGCCGCTAGAGAAGTGGCTGAATCTATATCCGCCTCCGTGCACGCCACGTTAGGACATGCCATCTGATACTTCGCCCACACTGTTTCCACTAGTCCTTGAAGTGGCGTTGTGTACTTGCACGGTACGCCTGAAGAATATTTTTTAAAAAATAAAACGATGTCGTTTTTAATATTTAAGCTAAGTATGAAGCGTCGAGGTTAATGGCCACTTGAGTTAATTTTAATTTACCGTGGTAGTTTCCGATCATTGTATCAGTGACATTAGCGTTTGGTCCGATCACTGCTAGCGTTTTGATAGCAAAAGGTGAGAACGGAAGCGAACCAGGAGAGTTCTTGAGCAAGACAATGCCTTGCCTTGCGGCTTCTCTAGCGAGTTCTTGGTTCTCGGCCGTGCAAACGTCCTGAGGACCAAGATTACCGTAGGGCTGCTTCTTGGGGTCGCCATTGAAGAATCCTAAACGCATCAGAGTCGCAAAGTTGTTTGAAATCGCAGTGTCAACATCTGTTTCGTTTACCAAACCGGCCTTGACCGCACTCATTGCGTGTTGACCAGTGAAATGATCACAGTTCAAATCCAAGCCTGCCAACATGGATTTAGCCACAGCTTCCTCTGGAGTCTTGGTATAGTGTTGGCTTGCGTAAATCACTTCTACTGAGTCACAATCCGAAACAATGTACCTAATAACAAAACCCCCCCAAAAAATTTAGATTAATCTTAATTAAAAAAATTGACAATTTAAAGGTCATACGATTTATATATAATAAAATTTGGGAGATAATATGAATGTGTTGTGCCAGAACCGGCCATGTCTATGATTTGAGAAAAGAAACCTTACCCATTTAACTTCCACTGACCACGGATCACACCAGAAAGCAGGTCAGGATCAGCGCATGTCGGTTTACCGTTAACTTGGTTGTAAGAACACATGACACTAGCTACATTCCCATCAACCACACAGCTCTTAAACGGTGGTTGAAACGTATCATCCATATCTTGTTGGTTCACCTAATCCAACACAAAGCAAGATAGAAATGTATTTGGTGTGACCAATAACAATATTCTAAAGAATACAAATGTTCTCTATCTTTTTTCTTACCACAGAGTTGAAAGTGTAACGATGGACGCCTTTCCAGTTATCAACATCATAGGCCGTGTAGTGTTTGCAGCAAGCCGCAACTTTAAGAAGGTTAGGATCTCCACCGTCTGTTCCCTGAAGACCTTTAACATAAGCCACCGCGTATTTGCTCACGAGCGTCGGGTCCTCGCCGGGTGTCTCTTGTCCTCTTCCCCATCTCGGGTCACGGAATATGTTCACATTCGGTGACCAAAACGTCAATCCAGCTGCTCCAACGTTGTACATTGCCCTCGCCTCCGTCGACACAACCTTAAAACCATGCCACAGATTAAAAGTGTTATTGAAAACCTATAAGCATGAAAAATGACTTTTGTCTATTACTTGTGCACAAAGAAAGAAAATCTTCTCACCTTGCCAATTGCTTGGAAGAGAGATACGTTGAAGGAAGCAGCGGTAAGAATGACTTGAGGGAAGCTAGTTGCGCCAGGGACAGGACCGGTGAAGTTAGAACCACCTCCGACATCAGAGACGCCGTGAAGTGCCTCCGACCACCAGTTATAATCTGGAATCCCAAGACGGCTCACCCCTGTAGCTTTGCTGACAAGAAACCCGATTTTCTCCTCCAAAGTTAATCTTCCGACAAGATCGGTGACTCGTGCTTCGGCATTCAAACCAGTGTTGCAGAATCCGTAACCGGTTAGAGAAGGGTTTTTGGTGACGTCACATGCGAACTTTGGAGAAGAAGACTGGGCGTTCGATGGCTTGGAGATGAAGAAGAGGATACTTAGGAGAAGTGTGGAAACAGAGGAGAGTGCTCTGTTTCCTTTTGTTTGCATAGGATAACTCATTGCTTTGTGTTTTTTTCTGGTTTGTGTGTGTTTTGTTTATCAACAATTTGACACTGTTATATATACATGCTAACAAAACTGGTACGTTGGTTGGAGATTTTGCTATTTTAGGATTTGAATTTTAGAAAGTCCTATATGTGCTGGAATTTTATCTAGATAGAAATGTTATCTTTTTTACTTATCCTTCCAGATCGACATGTCAAATTTTCTATTTTGGGTAGAAGATTTGACTGCTTTCCGGCTTTCAAAATCTGACATCAGCAGCATTTTCAGCAACTCTGTTCAGTTGAGAATATACGGCTGTCTCATAATTGGTTGGCGGTAAATCTACCTTACACGTTAAATAAAAAAAAGGGTACTAAAGTATGTAACAAAAAAACACAAATTATCAAAAAGAAGAAGGATTTTTAATTGGCTGTCATGTTAATCTGGTAATCTAGTGACCAACCGCTAGACTGAGATTCCATGTGTATGTAAGAAACTATTGAATATTGGTAACGACTGGTCATCAAATTCTATAAAACCTATAATAAGAAAAGTGTAGGTTCGTTGTTGTTGACGATGTGGACCGGATAACATAGACATGATTGAGTTGGCTTTTATCTTGGAATATTAACATGTGACTGATTCTTGCCGTTACAGAGAAGAAAAAAAACTAATACATTTGCATTCCTAATAGAAACATGGAAATATATTAACATAGTTTAAAATAAACGCTAATTATATTAGAGCAATGAAGCTGATTCAAATTCTCGATTCATAAGGATTTGTCATAAACAACACTCTAAGTACAGTTAAAACATTTACAAGCAAACTACACAGACATTTTAGGAGAAGAATAGTGTACTTAACTTTTATATAAAGGAGACACTTCAAACTTTTTAACTTTGGTCCTTGTAAGGTGTCCAAATCAGTTTGCTAACATCAACATCAAGACCACCTCGTCCTGCAGCTTTCAGATGTCGGTCCAGAACCTTTGGATCCGCACATATCACGTGTTGCCCTTTCCTGTATTGTATCAGCTCTAAGCTCTGAAGCGTGCTTAATATATCCTCCGCTTTGATTGCTGTCATGTCGCTCAGCTCCTACATCATCATTATGTGTTTGGATTCTTAGATCTCAGAGAATAACCTTAAATAGTTGTTTCCATCAGACTAAAACACAATCTAACCTTAATAGAAATGTTTCCTTTATGTTTCTTCAAGATGTCTAGTAGAACACGAGTCCAGTAACCTCTGTAGCTTAGTAAGCCTAGATCCGATAAGGGTCTCTCCGGTGTCCCAACTTTTCCCTCTTTCTTTGACAGTTCATAAGCTGCAAACTCACAAGGACAATTTGTTATACATCGAGAAGAAGAGAATTGTCAAAAGTGATAAGAAAACTCACAGAAGGCTATTAAGAATTTGCCGTAGCCTTTTCTTTGGTACGGAGGAAGAGTTAGAATGCACGCCAAGTTATAAGCTTCTTCCGAATGTTTTTCCTGTACCAAACAGAAGTTTACATTTTTATCAACAAACCGAACAAGCTGAAACCAAGCATATTAATAGACGTTGCCTATGTTTTACCTTTGAAAAGTATCCAACCATGTGGCATCCTCGATCATCACATTCGCAGAGAACGTAGAACAGAAACAAATCAACATCGTAGTAAAGAGTCTTGTGGTCAAGAAATAACTTCGCCAGATAACAGAGATTCTGTGCATAGACTTTGTTCTTTTTGCCATCTACCTGCAACATCAGGGTAGGGTCAGTTAAAATGTATTAGAATAAAAATCTAAACATCACGGTGTATTACCTCAAACATTGACAAGGTACCACTTCGATAGATTTCATCACCAGGGGGGTGTTTCAGATCACACTTCCTCTGCAGGGAAAAAGCAAGGCGATTATTCAAAAAGCTAAAAGAACCGTGAACATAGAATATTGTATTGAATAAGCTCGCACAATGAATATATATACTCACAGAACATCATACATAATTTTTTTTTTAAAAAGGGGGACAGAAGAGAGCTGCTCACCATATGCCTTTGAAGCTGCTCTTTGCGCTTCATGAAATTGAGGCAAAACTCACAAAAGAAGAGCTTCACACAGTCGTTGTACTCCGGTGGAAATGGTGAGAAGTACCAAGTCTCAATCTCGTATTTTCCAAGCTCAATCGTTGCTATGTTCTTGACCTTAGTGAACTCTTCATGTTCACGCAAACTTGCTGCATCCAGCTCTTCATGACCCTAAATGAACAATTTCAAAACACAGAATATCGAGTCAACATAAGTGATAAGCCTTACGTTTCTAGGATCAGTGACATGCATTAATGACTGACCTCTACATGTGTCTCATCGATCTTCCGCTTCTGGTGACGCGTCATCTTCAAGCTCGTCACCTAAGAAACCACAGACACACTTGTTAATACAAATGAAGCATTACGCAACTAAAACTGAGAGGAAAAAACTACCTTGTCTTCCACTTTTTCATCAACGGCGCATTCAACTGAATCAAGATCCAGTTGATCCAGGTGAGTCCATTCATCCAGCCTCCTGTTAACTGCAGTCTCAAAAAAACAAATCCTGAACATCACTCAAAACACACACATTGTTGATCATAAGATTTCACAAAACACCAACTTTATCATCTTAAGAAGCAGAATCTAATGCAGGATTTGAGCTCCTTCTCCAATCCAAAAATGATCCAATTGACAAAGGCGTGCAATTTAACAAACAAATCATGAATCAAACACAAGCCCTTTGCTAAAGTTCAACCCTTTGGATGTTCACCATTACAATTCAACGAAGATTTAATACACTGCACATCATGATCCAAACACGTAACCCTAGAAATTCAAAAACTTGGTAAAGAGTTAAAAACGACATACACTCTGTGTAGTGAACGTAATACTCGTAATCATTTGGGCCGCCGTTATGAATCCTCCGCCGCTCGATTACTTTGACCGGATGGAGTTTTCCGTCTCTCCACCGGCACAGGACACGAGTACCCACTTCGAGCGGAAGCATCCCCATTTTCCTCTTCTTCGACGGATCCGCCGACTCTGCGATCGCCTGATTAGTTGCTAAAGGAGGTTGATTCAGAGATGCATCGCCGCCGTTCGTTGCCGGAGGATTGCGATTCGACGAGGCGGTGCCGTTGGTATCTGATTTCGCAGACGGTCCCATTCTTCGGTCGGGTCAGACGTTCCCGGGTGGGTCTGTTTCTCTCATACGAGTAGAGACAACTCTATAATATCAACGTAAACAACAACTAGTCCTGGGTTCGCGGGTCAACCCGCCCCCCCCCAACCCGCGGATCGTTTTTTTTTTTTAGTTAAAATTTCGACCCGTTCAACCCGCAAAGCAATAAACTAATACCCACATCCGTCCCGCTTTATTTTGCGGGTAAACCGCGGGATCCGCGGGTTATATTTTTAATTAAAAAAATAATTATTTAATTAGTTTTTCTTTAAAATAATATATTTATAAGTAATTTTTTATATTATTTTTTAAAAATTTAATTATTTTTAAAAAAAATTAATTACTTTTCTAAAAATATCGAATTTTTCAAAAAAAAATTTTTTTTTTATTTTATTTTGCGGGTTGGCGGGTATCCGCAAATCAAAATCCACCAACCCGCACCCGCCCCGCAAAAAATAATCTTAACCCGCACCTACACCCGCGACTTGATTTTTTCAAAATGCTCGATGGAATAATGCAATGGGGGATGAGATATCAACATGTATGGCAACAAAAACATGGACTCTCGTTCCACGCACACCAGATATGCATGTTCTTGGATATCAGTGGATATACAGAAACAAATTAAACGCAGATGGAACGGTTGAAACACTAAGAGCGAGGCTGGTTGCTCAAGGCAACAACCAAGAAGAAGGAATATACTATCTGGAAACTTATAGCCCAATGGTCAGAACAACAACAGTGAGAATAGTCTTGCATTTGGCAACGATTGTGAAATGGGAAGTCAAGCAAATGGATGTTAAAAATGTGTTTTTGCATGGAGATTTGCTATAGACGGTTTACATGAGGCAACCAGAAGGCTTCGTCGATAAAACAAGACCTGATCATGTGTGTCTTTTGCACAAATCTCTCTATGGTTTGAAGCAATCTCCCCGGGCTTGGTTCAACAAATTCAGTGACTTTCTCATTGAATTTGGCTTCGTCTGCAGCATAAAAGATCCTTCATTGTTCATCTACTCACACGATGGGAACATTATCATGCTACTGCTCTACGTAGATGACATGGCAATTACCGGAAACAGCTCTGCTACTCTCACAAAGTTGCTAGAAGAGCTAAATGCTAAGTTCATGATGAAAGATCTTGGAAAACTGCACTATTTTTTGGGAATTCAAGCTTCATGTCACGATCAAGGAATGTTTCTGACTCAAGAGCAGTACGCCATTGATATTCTTACAGTGGCTGGTATGGAGCAGAGTGCACCAGTTAATACACCACTTCCGCTACAGCTAAACAATGTTCCGGAACAGAACGTTCCATTCTCTAACCCGCATTACTTCAGGAGCCTGGCTGGGAAAGTACAATACCTTACCTTGACCAGACCAGACATCCAATTCGCAGTCAATTACGTCTGCCAAAAGATGCACGCTCCTACAGTCTCAGATTTCACAAACCTCAAACGCATCTTGCGCTATGTGAAAGGTACAATGTCTATGGGACTTTCACTTCTTCATGACACTGATTGTACCCTACGAGCCTACAGTGACAGCGACTGGGCCGGATGTCCATCAACCAGAAGATCTACAGGCGGCTTCTGCATGTTCCTTGGGCAAAAATTGATCTCCTGGTCCTCAAAGAAGCAACCGACAGTATCTAAGAGCTCAACAGAAGCAGAATACAGAGCTTTATCTGAAACTGCTTCAGAACTTGTGTGGATAAGTATGCTACTCAAGGAACTGGGTATCTCTCTGCCTGTCGCTCCACAACTGTTCGGAGACAACCTCTCTTCTATCTACCTGACAGCCAATCCAGCCTTTCACCGAAGAACAAAACATTTTGAAACGGACTATCATTACGTTAGGGAGAGGGTCGCTCTAGGATCATTAGTAGTTGATTACGCGTTTACGCACACACCAATTAACCTAATGTGCCAACAATACCACAATCGAATGGTATGTCATTGTAGCATTTTAGGATCGAATCCACAAGGAACTAGTGACCTATAACACCAAGAATACACAAGCTTTCATAATCTAAGCAAACAAGAAGATGGATGATTTGTAACAAGCTAATATCCTATAAATATAAACAAGGTGATCTCAAATCCAATCAAGAAATAAGTGCAAGAACTTTCAAATACTAAGGATGGACATGGGTAAGGATAATTGATATAAAGTGATCAAGTTTCAATCTAAAGGTATCAAATTTCAATCAATCTATTTACCTTAGGCCTAGACACAATAATAAACAAAATCTATCCCTAGATGAATGCTCATTTACCTAGATAACTCAAGCATCAAATTCCTTTTGTTGAATGTTATCTAAGTAATCATTAATCTCAAGTCTACTAGCCATCTTAACACCTTTAACAACAAATTCCTTTGGTAAAGAATGTTAAAAGCTTAGGAGAGTTGGTTCAGACATTTCATCAAACACCTTCCGGGTATGAAATGCCTAGAGCTCAACTTTAGAGAGGCCAACTCTAGAGTTGCATTAAAAGCACTCTACTAGCAAGGAACAAGATGGATCTATACTAAAACACCTTAGATCTAGCTTAATCACCCTAATCTACCTTAACCCATGAATCCAAAATATGTCTACTCAATAATCTCCATGAGAAACCTTAAACCCATGTAAGGATCAAGGCTAATCATGTTAATGAGCAAGAGAAACACAATTATTATAAGATGAAGTACTTCCTTAGATTATAGAAAGATTCAAGCTTTTACAAGTTTAGACAAAGTCTTGAGAGAAAATGAGATAAGTCCAAGATTTTTAGGTCTAAATCTATTTATAGAGTGGTTAAACTCGAGCTGGTTTGACCTCACAAACCAAAGTCAAACCGGACTAAACCAGTCAATAATTTAATTTCGCAAATGGATTTACCGAGCGGCTTCTTTCTCCCGCTCCACAAAACCGCTCCGAGACCACAGCGGTTACCTTTGACCGCTCCATCAAGTCGATATTGGACAGGGACATGGGTCTTTTTCCAGCGGGTTCACTTGACCGCTCCACTCGGCCGCTGCAACGCTTGATCTTTGAAGTAGAATTTCCCGATGACGTCGATGTGTCGTTGCCGTAAAACGCTCCAAACCTGCACATACTCGAGCTCAAGACTCCTTCTTTCTCGCCGAATCAAGCCCGAGCCGAAGTCTCCACCGTGGAATCAAGATTCTCCGTCGTGAAAAGATCATCCCGAGCTTCTCCTCCATCGCCACGACGTCACCAGACCAAACACGGCGAGCTCCTCCACCGCCGCAGCCATCGTCGTCCAGCTCCGGAGTCGAGCTCGTGCATCTCCATCAATGGAGATCTCTTCGGTTTTTGCACATCTGGTCCTTCTTCTTTTGCATATTTACGATTTAACCCCAACACTCTTGAATAGTCAGAAACATCCTCTCGAATTGGCCCCTGGACTTTTGATTGTGCAATTTAACCCAACCGATAGTTTTGAATTTGCAGCATTGATGCCTGACTTCTTGTTAACATCAGATTGGACCCAAAACTTCCAAAAGATACAATTTGACCCTCGAATTTCATCCCAAACTTCTAATTGTGCACTCCATACCCTATGATATGCAAATATTGATGCAAATGCAACATAAAGACCTATATGCAACCTAGAATGAACATAATAAGCTAAAATATGGATCTTAAACCCATCAAAATCAAGAGATATCAACTCCCTCAAACTAGACATTTACTTGTCCACAAGTAAACTTTAAAAACAATCAAGAGAGAGATATTTAAAATTGGGAACTTATAACCAAAAGAAACACTTTCTAGCCTTCAATACGACATCCCAAAGAAAACATAGCAAATAGCATGAGCAACTCCCTTATTATACTCTAGCTTCTCTAGGCCTATTCATACTCTTATGCCTCTACTCAAGTCCTTTACTTGTCCACAAGTAAACATTCAATATCAATTAAAGAGAAGAAGTTTAAAATTGAGAGCTTATAACCCAAAGAACACTTTATAGCTTTCAACTTAACATCATAAAGAAACATAGTAAAAAGCATGAGCAACTCTCTTAATACACTCTAGCTTCTCAAGACCTATCAAGACTCTTATACCTCAACACAAGTCATTTACGAATCAATCAACAAGTTCTTTAGCCAACTCTCACATTTATTAAAACAAGCATACAAGGTGAGTTCTTGCAAATGGGCACATGATCTCAATCATTTGGCTTGGTGAGTGAAAATGGTCTAATGTGAAGCAAGGATTTTCAAATGTATCTTTTATGGTGACTCGCACTCAAGAATAGGAGCAAGAACATTATGCAAAATTTATCTAAGAAAATGAGCAATTCATGCATACAATGACTTGTTCTCATCATTCTACCCATTTCCTAAATGATTTCAAGCTCTACCCTTCTTCTTTTCATCATCCCAAAACCCAAAGATACACTCACTTTCATCTTTCACCCAATGAACACATTCTCATTTCTTATTTTAGCCGACTAGGGATTTTTTTTTTCTTTTTCTTTTTCTTTTTATTCACTCAGCTCTTTTATTTTTTCTTTTTCCCACTCTTTTCATGTTTTTTTTTTAATTCTAAAGGGGATTCTATTTATAGACACAAGAGCCCTTTAAAAAAAAAAAAAAAAAAAATCCCTAGTGGCTTTCTTTCATTTTCTCACTCTTTTTTGGTTCATTTCTTTTCACTTTTACTCACATCCAATCCCAAGATCAAAAGAATTTAAGTTCACAAACCCAACAACCATCCTAAAGGCTAGCCTAAATGAGGTCCTAATGCTAGCCAAAGATGAGAACAACTCATTGTCGCTCCTAATACTCTCAAAATTTTGCACATGACATGCTATCAATAAAATACCTCACTCAAGCAAATTAATGTTGGTTTCAAAGAATGGTGAGGGTTAATGGGTATGAAGTGCCATTTGGGTTAACAAAGATTGGTACAAAGAGAGAAAGATAACTCAAATGTGTATAATATCCATGATCAAGTATGCAAATGCCGATATGCAAGAGAGATTAAGTTCATTAAACCATAGTTCATTTGGAGTTGGTTTCAAGAACAATGTCAATCATCAAGCAAACAACATGTTTCAAGAAGAGTTTTCAAGGCTCGAAGCTTACAAGCTTTTTCAAGAGATGCTTAAGCTACTTGATATGTTTAGCTAGGATGTCAAATTGAGTTCTAGACATGTGTTCTTTACAAGGTTTCTCTCAATGCATAAATTCAATCTAAATGCTTCTAGACTCAATCCTAAAGATGCAAATGGATCAAGTGAAACTACATGAATATTTTCGAAAAAAATCAAAATTTTATGGATTTTCGAAAAAAAAAAAAATCAAAATTTTATGGATTTTCTATGCAAATAAGTATTCACAATGCAATGCATGAGACTCATGACAAGTAAACAAAACAGAAAATGATGTGAGATAGTAGACTCTCCCCCAAACTTACTTCACACAGTCTCTTGTGTGAAAGTAAGCTCAAAGAAGAGATCCAAGGGAAAGAAATAAACATGAAAACTAAATATGTACAAGGTTGGAGTGACACTTACTTGAAGTTATTGGCTGAATTGGGTGGTAGAGGACCCTTGGCCTCAGATTTATTTCACTTGTAGACATGGGCTGAAGCGGAGAAGGCAAGTGTCTAGAGTCACAATGCTTCACATCAGCCATGGTAAGTAAGACTTGACCTAAAAAACCTCAACCATGCTTATTAAATAACCTAAAAAGAAAAGATAAAAAAAAATATATATATATACAATGGATAAACATGAGATTTCTTCCCAAGTGAGCTTGTTTTAAGTCTCTAGCTTGACTTTGTGTGCTTGTTAATCATAGGTATCAAAAGGTTGAGCCAATGCACCTTTGGTCCTTCTCCTACAAGAACAAGGAACCAAATATGCAAAGGAGCACACTACTATCCATAGAAAATAGACAGATTTTTCCTCAAAGAGCTTCACTAAAGATGTGACATGAATTATGAAATGCTCCTTGAGGTTCAGATGGTCATGAGAATCAAATGCATATGGTGGAAACACACAGTCAACTACAGGCTCAAACAAGGGTTTAACAAAGTAGTCAACTCTATCTCCATCAATCAAGTAATACACAATGCTCACATTCTCATGATAATTTTTGACAAGGGAGTTTTCTATCCTAAGCAAGAGCATATCCACATCAAGTTCATCCCCTAAATCAGCAAGTTCAAGAAGAGGTCTAGGTTCATTAAGCATCAAAAACTCATACTCAAGATCAATTGAAGCACAAAGATAGTTCTTGTCAAAACAAACTTCAATATTATCTCTAGCAAGCTTTTCTTTTCTCAACTCATCTAGCTTCCTAGTTTCACATATTAGATCAAGACATTCATTTATGAGCACAAGAGAATCAAGATCATGGGCAATATTCTCACCACAAGGCAAGCAAAGTTCCTCAAGTTGAAGTTCTAGAGTGGAAATTCTTGTACCTTCCAGCTGGGGTGGTGGAACCCAATACATTACCTCTTTAAGGTCATAAGCAACATTGAACTCATACTGTGTAACCTCCCTTCCTTCAAGCTCTGCTTGATCCCTAATAAGCTCCACCCGGATCCTTCGTGCTAGGGATGTCTTTGCTGACCCCGGGTACTTCTTCTGAAGCTCATTTAACGTCACAAGCTGTGCTGGTGTGAGTATACTTGCATCAAAGGGTGGTGGCTCCACATACACATATGGCTCATCTTCGATGTGATCTTCTTCTTCTTGTGGCTTCTCAAAACAGCTTGAAGCCATCACTCAAGAACAAAAGCTAGAAGTAAAGGTTAGTAACTATACAAAAGAAAAACAAAGCAAGAAAATAAAGCTAAGTCTCAAGAAAGATTGAAATCCTAATGATAAATCTACTAGTTCCCCGGCAACGGCGCCAAATTGATTACGCGTTTACGCACACACCAATTAACCTAATGTGCCAACAATACCACAATCGAATGGTATGTCATTGTAGCATTTTAGGATCGAATCCACAAGGAACTAGTGACCTATAACACCAAGAATACACAAGCTTTCATAATCTAAGCAAACAAGAAGATGGATGATTTGTAACAAGCTAATATCCTATAAATATAAACAAGGTGATCTCAAATCCAATCAAGAAATAAGTGCAAGAACTTTCAAATACTAAGGATGGATTCATGGGTAAGGATAATTGATATAAAGTGATCAAGTTTCAATCTAAAGGTATCAAATTTCAATCAATCTATTTACCTTAGGCCTAGACACAATAATAAACAAACTCTATCCCTAGATGAATGCTCATTTACCTAGATAACTCAAGCATCAAATTCCTTTGGTTGAATGTTATCTAAGTAATCATTAATCTCAAGTCTACTAGCCATCTTAACACCTTTAACAACAAATTCCTTTGGTAAAGAATGTTAAAAGCTTAGGAGAGTTGGTTCAGACATTTCATCAAACACCTTCCGGGTATGAAATGCCTAGAGCTCAACTTTAGAGAGGCCAACTCTAGAGTTGCATTAAAAGCACTCTACTAGCAAAGAACAAGATGGATCTATACTAAAACACCTTAGATCTAGCTTAATCACCCTAATCTACCTTAACCCATGAATCCAAAATATGTCTACTCAATAATCTCCATGAGAAACCTTAAACCCATGTAAGGATCAAGGCTAATCATGTTAATGAGCAAGAGAAACACAATTATTATAAGATGAAGTACTTCCTTAGATTATAGAAAGATTCAAGCTTTTACAAGTTTAGACAAAGTCTTGAGAGAAAGTGAGATAAGTCCAAGATTTTTAGGTCTAAATCTATTTATAGAGTGGTTAAACTCGAGCTGGTTTGACCTCACAAACCAAAGTCAAACCGGACTAAACCGGTCAATAATTTAATTTCGCAAATGGATTTACTGAGCGGCTTCTTTTTCCCGCTCCACAAAACCGCTCCGAGACCACAGCGGTTACCTTTGACCGCTCCATCAAGTCGATATTGGACAGGGACATGGGTCTTTTTCCAGCGGGTTCACTTGACCGCTCCACTCGGCCGCTGCAACGCTTGATCTTTGAAGTAGAATTTCCCGATGACGTCGATGTGTCGTTGCCGTAAACCGCTCCAAACCTGCACATACTCGAGCTCAAGACTCCTTCTTTCTCGCCGAATCAAGCCCGAGCCGAAGTCTCCACCGTGGAATCAAGATTCTCCGTCGTGAAAAGATCATCCCGAGCTTCTCCTCCATCGCCACGACATCACCGGACCAAACACGGCGAGCTCCTCCACCGCCGCAGCCATCGTCGTCCAGCTCCGGAGTCGAGCTCGTGCATCTCCATCAATGGAGATCTCTTTGGTTTTTGCACATCTGGTCCTTCTTCTTTTGCATATTTACGATTTAACCCCAACACTCTTGAATAGTCAGAAACATCCTCTCGAATTGGCCCCTGGACTTTTGATTGTGCAATTTAACCCAACCGAGAGTTTTGAATTTGCAGCATTGATGCCTGACTTCTTGTTAACATCAGATTGGACCCAAAACTTCCAAAAGATACAATTTGACCCTCGAATTTCATCCCAAACTTCTAATTGTGCACTCCATACCCTATGATATGCAAATATTGATGCAAATGCAACATAAAGACCTATATGTAACCTAGAATGAACATAATAAGCTAAAATATGGATCTTAAACCCATCAAAATCAAGAGATATCAGTAGTCAGACACATTCCTGCTCGGCTCCAGTTAGCTGGCGCCATATTTACAAAGTTCCTTCCCACGGCTGCGTTTCAGAGCTTAAGGTACAAACTAGGCGTTGATCATCATCCCACGCATAGTTTGAAGGGGGGGTATCAACGTAAACAACAAGTCACAACCTAAAGCTCAAAACGATGCAGTTTTCATTGAGAAAATCACAGAGCCCACGAAGTCAGTTCAGGCCCAACCCAAAACCAATAAAATTCAAACTCAGACTAGTCAACAAAACTCTTCAACGGTCATAACATATGAAGACAAAATCAGAGCTGGCGAAGAGAAGAGAAGAGAAAAAAAGGATAGCGACTGAGTGTACTAACTGAGAAGTGGTCCTGAACTGTACAACTCATTTCAAACCCTTGAATGTCTAGGAGAAAAGAAAGATGATGACACGTCAATAGAGAACTAAGGCTTTCATCATTTACTATATAAGATTGTACTGAGACATTGTAAAAGCTTAAAAAACAAGAAATAGAAATTGCATTTTCAGAAAGCATATTTCTTCGACTTTCACTCTAGACTCAGATAACGTAAGCCCATTAGTCACTTTTCACCCTATTTGGGCTTAATGGGCTGTAATAATAAAATAATTCATCTTAATGTTGTCGACCATCTTGTATTTATTTCTAGTTATGATATTTTTTTTTTCTGGTAAGTTCTGAGTTTTTGTTCTATATTATGTTTTTGGCATCAGAGAATCATTTGATTCTGCTGTCTCTTGGTTCAAATAGAAATTTTATAATTCTTGTTGGCTCTAGTCTCCGGGTTACAGCCGGCTTAGGTTCCCAAACTTTGTAATCCTCTGGTGTCAATAAATGCAAGTTTTAGGTTTTAAAAAATAACTAGATTTTGACCCGCACTCAAAGCGCGGAATTGTTATTTGTAGAAATTAGATTTTATAACATATAAATTTTATAGTATACTTTTATTTATGAAAATTGTTATTATTATGATGTATGTGTGTGTAGATTTGTAGTAGTGGTTTCATATGTTTGGGTGAGGATTAATTACATAAAATTATTTAATGTGTTTATGAAATAAAATGTAATTTATGAAATGTGTTTCTGGTAGCATATAAAATATAACTATACATACAATCTTTATTAGTGTTATTATTTTTATTGTAAAATATAATATATATATATATATATATATATATATATATATATATATATATATATATATATGTGTGTGTGTAATAAGAAGTATTCGCATACTGCGTTATTGAAATTATGAAATGATTTATAAACTTTAACAATTTTTATACTTTGTTCAAAGTTTTATTATAATTTGTTTTATTAATATATTAAATGGGCTTGAAATGTGGTTTTTAGACTGTAAACTATATAATAAAGTCAATAAGGCCAAACAATTTAGTCAATTTAATACAAAAATTTTCAACATGTTTAAATGTGCTTCCGACAGCAAAAAGATCCGGCTCAAAAACATAAAAAAATCTACATTATTTTTAAATAAAAAAGACCAAAAATTTTACTGTTCAATTTACAAAAAAAAAAGGTTTAAAAAAGTCTCTGTCGAAAGTTCATCTTCATCAAATCTCCAAATCTAGAATAGGCAATCGATTTATAGGAAGCGCTAGAGTCATTCCCTCCCTGACCGATTTGAAGAGAGTTCCAAAAATTGAGAGGATCGGGTTGGTTTTTATTATTCATCCAAATAAAGTAAGTTTTCTTTTTCCTTCATATATTATTCAAAGTATCTGCTCCTTTGATCCTTGATGCTTTTTTGAAACATGCAGTACACGATCGTTGTTAAACTGGGGGTAAATTTTTTTTTTTTTTTTTTGAACGAATGTTAAATTCTTATTCAAAAAAGCCTTTTACATGTGTGACCTCTGTACATATAACTTCTTTAGAGATCACTATAGATTATAAGGATATTCACATTCTTGTAAACCAAAATTGAATAATACCCTCCAATTTCTTCCCACCTTTCCCTCTCATTAGACTAAGCTTATTTTTTACTCCTTTCTCAATCAACTTCTTCAAACTCAATAAGGGGATGGTCTTTTCTCCATATCTTATCTTATTTCTCTCCCGCCATAATGTGTGGATGGAAGCTTGTAAGGAGTACCTGATACAGAACAGAGCTTTCTTCTCCATGTTTCTTGCGGTAATCAGCCTCACAGTGTCATCCCATTGGACCGTATAGTCAGTACTGGGGGTAAATTTCTGGCATCTCCGATCAGATTCGTTGTTGACTCTCGAAGGATCAAAAACTTTTTCAAAGAGCCGACAAAACAAAGTAAAGTCTTTACTTACCGATGGTTTCTTTTTTCTTTAGTTGAACTATGTACCGTAATGGAAAAATTATTTTTTTATTCTGCATTATATGAATTATTTAACAAATCTTTGCTTACTCTTTGTTCTTGTTCTAACACCAATTATTTATCCTGCATTACATGATTTCTATATTTATGTGCGGTATATACATGCAAGCCATCAATATTTATCATTCATGTACTGATAATTAGATAACCTTGCACGCTTGATGATTCTTAGGTTATATAGTGTAGTGACATATATACTGTTAAGCTTATGTTTTGTAATCTATGATACTATTTTTGTTTTCATCAAAGTAAATACGTAGACTAATTTGTTCACTGCATTTTTTCTACTTGTTCCCTTTTGAATTACTCTCTCGCTAGTCGCTACTTCATTCTATATTGAATTACTCTATAGTCTATATTGTTGCTTTATAGATGTTTAATGGATAGTAACTTCAAAAAACTGTGAACGAAGATAAGTAAATTTTTTTTTTGCTTATACAGTTTCTAATGCTACGATACATTGTTCTTACAGACTTGTAGTTAAATATTGAGGTGCATGGAAATGAATTAGTCAAGGAGTGGAACAGTATGATGACTGTTTCTTATTGTGTAATTGTATTTTTTCTAATATAATTGTTTTCAATCTTCTTTAGGATAAAGAATGAGACATTTATCCTTGGCGAATGTTGATATAAGATAGAACATAGCACAAAGAAAGATAAGAAGTTACCTCATTAAAAAAATCAAAGAATTAAGAATAGTTTACTTACCTTCAGGATGACCCCCTTCTGTATGGTCAAAAACAGGGTTCGTTTTAAGCACGAGCTCGTTTCAACTACTTAAAGCACGGGAATCTTCTTACCAGGTACTCATTAACTCTCCTTCATTTGATTCAACAATGGAAATGCTTGCTGGATCATACTTGAATCTAGACCAGTCGACATTTTGATTAAAAAAAATATGAGCACGCAGTGCTTTCGTCATTCACATGGATCAATATCTTCCGGTGTGGTTTACAGAGTGGTTTACAGAGTCAATATGAGTCTGTAATGTTGTTGACAAAAAAAAAATATGAGAAAACATTATATACACACCAATCTGAAATTTATATAAAGGATAGATTTTTTTCAACATAACTCGCGTTTCTTTCAATGCCAAAGCCTGATCTATTGGTGGATTGATCAGTAATTGAGATGTATCAAAACATTTGAGATTTGAAGTTTACCTACAAACAAAAAAAACGAAAATGATTTTAGACCAGACTATAACTGTGATAAAGTAACAAAATAAAGTAACAAATCTAAATTTACAAGCACTCCTAATTGTGTTTCTTCTCTATAGGGTTCGAAAATATCATTATTACTGTATTCTTATGGAGTAATGGAGGTGAACTTTATAAACCCATTTTATAAACGTGAGTGGTAGGTCGGTATCCACCAGCTGCTGCACTTAGTGAAAAAAATTCTATGTTTTTCCAATCACCCACACGGAAGTCCTGCTGCCCAAACTAAGCAAGTAGTTTTTCTTCCATGATGCATCAATTTTTGATCCCTTGCAATAATGAAAAAAAAAACAGAGTTAATAAGTCAATAATGCTAAGTTACAAAAACGCCATATATATTGTATATTACAGACATAAAGCAGCTCAAAATCGTTTACCTTCTCGTCAAAGAGAATGATCTCTAAAGTCTCACCAAAACCGGCATTGGATGGTTTCCAGGTGTGTATGACTTTGGTTTCAATCAACCAAGTTGTTTTCCATGGCCTAATCTCATCAAGGTACACAAGTTTTTTCTTAGAAGACATTATATGAGAATTGTTTTGTAATCTGCGTGTTTGACTGAGGTTAATATGCTGTATATATAGGAAATCAAGTGCCCTGGATAGTCCAAATCAATACTGTTAGAGTATATGTTGCGTGAGTTTAGTAAAATCATTAATCTTGTTTTGATTGGTTGTTATTTATATTTTGAAGATATGAAAATAAATAATTCGACCTGGTAGTCATGCTTTGGTATATTCTTTATTGTTATTTAAGGAACCTCCGAAAATTTAGATATTTTTCTTAAAAGATTGGTACAAACGATTTAGTATATTCGATATTGTTAGGTAGTTTCTTCCGGAAATCAAGTTTATTTGCCAAGTTTTGAGGTTTTGATTTAGTGGATTATATTTTTGGTATTTGATTCGAGAAAGTTTGGGAATTAAATATTTTGGTGGACTATATTTGAATAATGCAACATATAGGTTTTCTGGTGCAATCGTTTGTAAGAAAAAAATTATGTTTGGAAGTGACGAATGGTAAAAACAATGATATTAACAGATAGGTATTGTTTTTATTTTGAAGTTTGCAGAATCCAATAAACTTTCAAGCTTGGTATCGCTGGAACATCATTATCAATATACAAAGAGATGGTACATCTAATCTATAAGAAAAGAAAATCAGTGTTGATGCAATTGAAGTTTATTTAAAATGTGGATGTTACTTTGTTATCTAATGATACGTTATGTTACATTAGGAAGAAAAAATCAGCATTAAGAGTTTAACGTCAGTTTAGGTGTTGCTTACGTATTAATAGAATAGATTTTGAAAATACTGAATTTAATTAAAAACATATGTTTAAATAAAGCCAACGGCAATGTATAGTAATTATTTTGAAAACTAAAGGGCACCTAAAAAGGGTCTTCAGTTTTAATAGTATTGATTATGTTTCTAAAAGAAAATGAATTGACTCCGTAAGAGCATGATTAACCCGGCTTCTTAATTTGAGGTTTTTAATTCATGATTTGACACTTTTTTTAAGATTTTTCGGCTAAGAACCAATTTTTATATCTCTTATTTAAAAGATGATTCTTAGCTTTTCTTAGTTAAAAGTTAAGAAACGGTTCTTAGTCGAAGTTAAGAGCATCTTTAGTGACAAGTTATGTGAGTACCTAAACATTAGTTAATTAATATTTGTAAATGTAATTTGTTATGTAATTAATATTTATGTTTTTCTAAAATGATGTTCAAATAAAAAGTTGACACTTGGAGAATAGTACCTCTCAATAAGCTTGATAGATTCTTTATAAAGAATCGTCTTCGCACTTGCTATTTTCTCTTTCTAACTTTTACTATTTTTTATTAATATTTCTTCAGATACGTACTTCAAAAATCAATCGATGCTGGTGCCCTAAGAATTTCATCCTAAGAATTCGGATTAATCATCGTCTAAGAAAGATGGATGGGTTTCCTTGAATATCACTGACACTTCGTTGTGTCTTTATTAAAACCTATGAATGTGTGGAGACACAAAAGTCAGTGGAAATATCGAACTGAAGTCAACAAAGAGCATACGTTTTGCTCACTCTCTCTTCTGAGTGTTTTTTTTTTCTGACCAACAAGTGTGGAACAAAGCTCTGGTTTCATTTTAAGTTTGTTTGTTGTCAAGGTTTTCTTTTTATTCTTGGGAAGTAAAAAGAGATTGAAACTGAACTTCGATTCATTAATTCGATAGACAAACGAGAAAGTACATTTTCTCTGCTCCATATATCCTCTATACAAATATGTCAATGTGCTCTTTTGTAACATGGTGTATCTACTTATTTATATCTCGCGACACTATGAATAACGTGCATATAAGTGAGAAATGCATCACTGGAGTTTATCCATGATGCATATAAATAATATAGTATATTACAAACTTATACATTGTGTGTATACAAAGACAAAAGTCCACAGCAATGATAACACTAGTTTTTTTTTTTTTTGAACACAGCAATGATAACACTAGTTAAATAAGGTCTTTTCATGGCGTCATGGTTCTTGTTCCCGAAAAACGCTCGGCCAAAACTTGTATACAACCAAACTACAAATCATCAAGACCTTATTTTTATATTTACGAAATGATAATTATAAATTTATATATATGGTGGTACACAGCTCAAGCTAACCGTTATGATTATTCCACAACCTTTTCTCGGTCAACAACAATTTATTATATGACATCCTAACAAACTCTTACTTCGTGTCCGTTTTTATATATAAACGCTTTCCTGATTGAACCATAACTCACAGTTTATAGTTTATAACATAAGTTTAGTTACTATTAATGGAATTTTCACCTGATTTATACCAATCTCCTCCTCCACCACCGCCGAAATCTGGCGGTGGTGGCTGCGAAACCCATGACGTCGTCACCACTTGAGAAGCTTGATCTTGCGGCGGCGGAGGATTATTAAGAAGCCGTATCTGCCGTTTCAAGAACTTGACGTAGCGTATGGCTTCGTCCAGCATTGAAGCTGTATCCATCTTGGTGCCACCCGGCACGAGTCTCTGGAGGATTCTGATCCTCTCGCTGATTCTCTCGCGGCGTTGCCTCGCCGCCACGCTCTGAGGGTCGTCGGAGATTCTAACGTTACGGCGTTTGGGTTTCTTGACGGTTGCTGGATCAATGTCGACGGGCTGCATGGCTGCGATCTTGTACATCATCTCTTTCATAGCACTGAGTTCCTCTACAGGCTCTTCTTCGTCTTCCTCTTCTTCTTGATCTCCGGAGAAAAACGTGGTGGTTGTGAGGGAAGAAGAGAGAGGCGGGAAATGAAAAGAAGAAGATGATGAAGTGAAAGGATTGAAGATGTGGAGTTGAGTGTGTTGGTTCATGGCCATATCGATCGGATCGTTATGATGATGGTCATTCTTGTTGTTCATGATGATGTTGTTCCAAGTGTAATTTTGGTCGAGAGATGGGTTCATATTATTATTATTCATACTCTGTGTTTGTTTGATATGTGAAAATTTCAATGTCATTGTGGCAGATATATAAACATATATATATGCACGTGTATATGTGTGTGTGTGTGTGTAGATGTGCGTATATTTTAAAGGGAAAAATAAAGGTGATCATCATATGATGAGGGGTTAGGTTGGTGATGCAATAAGGATGTTTTTGGTGTGGATCGAAAAATATTTATTTTAGGAATTGTACATCTGTTTTTTCAATAAGTGGACGTCACTAGCCGCTACAATAAATTCAAATGTTTATAGTAGAATAAGAAGACCCTCAAATGCTATAAGATATCTATATATCGTCGTTCAATATAAATTATGTCAATAAGTATAGTTCACTTTTGCACTCAAGAAAGCTTTCTAATAAAAAAGAAGCTCCTCGCAAACTGGCAGTGACACTATTGTTTCTGAAGCTAATCTTAAAGATGTATGATTCACAAGCTCTTTCACTCCTTAACAAATTTTACATAGAAAAAGGTTTAATTAGATAATAAACATGGCTAGGGTTCTCTCACATTGAGACTTGAAATTAGGGTAGATCGAGAAAGTGGCTTTCACCAAAGTAATAACGAATAAGATGTGAATTGCTTTTTATGAACATGAGTTTCTCTTTGATTCTCAAAAGATGTCACCACTTGTGTGCTCTTATTCTGACTTCTCGGTTCTCAATCTCTTTATCTTCTTCTCTCTTTACAAATCACATTCATCTCAAAATAGGATATATTGATAAGTTTTCTCTCATTCCCTTGTCTCTTCACTAAATAGCACATTTGGTTGATCGTATGCTCACATCCCAATCAACGGTCATTGTTAGCTCTCTCCCTCCCTCTCAAAACAGTCCATTATTGAATGCAAATGTGCGAGACTCGCAACGCTGTATGAACTTGCTTTTCCTCCACAACTCACGTGTATAGTTGTTACCGTAAGATGCAACTATACATTAAAATAATATTGTCATATTTTTAAAAAATTTTTTAAAAATTTGTATGCTTTATATACTGAACCCTATAATTAACCACGGGGTGGTGGGCTAGTGGTCTTGAGGTAGTTACCACAACCGATACGGACCCGAGTTCGATACCCCATGTGGCCACGGAATGCTTTACGCCCACCACAAGTTTAAAGTTAACGCGGTGTTGGTGTCGGGTCCTTGGGTAATGGGTATTAGTGCCGGCTGGTTCCGGGCCAGGGGGATTAGATGGTTGGCAATCGGAAACCACGTGCGGATTACGGGCCTTTGGGCAAACGGAAACCACGTGCGGATTACGGGTCGCCTTTGAACCTCCTGTTTAAAAAAAAAAAAAACTGAACCCTATAATCTTTAGTGTTGTATTAAAATTTCTAACCAGATTCTAAATTTGCATTAATATATGCTAAACTTTCTTTCATGGTACATGAGACAAAAAAGGTTCTAAACCTCATTGACCATCATCATATATTAGTACAGGAGACAACTATGCATTAAAGCAATATTGTTATATTTTTTGAATTTTTCTCAAAACTATGTGTTAACCAACCCCCTACGAAAATATTGAGTTTTACGTTAAACGCTTTATACACTGAAGCCTAAATTTTTAGTGTTTTTTTTTTAATTTCTAACAACATTCTACATTTGTATTAATGTATGTTAAACACTCTTTTATGGTATATGAGAATCGTTATAATTATTTATCAATTAATTTAGTAAAACTTCATAATACTCCTTAATTCGGTGGAATAACCACTATAAAATCTCTATTTTCTTGAAAAACAAAGACAACAAAGACTCCAAACCTCTTTCAACACCATCATACGTTAGAGTAGGATGCAACAATGTATTAAAACAATATTGTCATATTTTTTGAAATTTTCTCAAAATCTATGTGCTAACCCCTACAAAATATTGGATTTCAGTAAATGCTTTATATACTGAACCCTATAATCTTTAGTGTTGTTTTAAAATTTCTAACCACATTCTACATTTGTATTCATGTATGTTAAAATCTCTTTCATGGTACATGAGCATCGTTCAAATTTTTTTTTTAAAAAAAATTAGTAAAATTTCATATACTCCCTAAATTATTAGAGTAACCATTATAAAATCGCTATTCTCTAGAGAAATGGAGACAACAAAGGCTTCAAACCTCTTTGACCATCATCATATATTAGTACAGGAGGCAACTCTGCATTAAAGCAATATTGTTATATTTTATGAATTTTTCTCAAAGTCTAAGTGTTAACCCCTACGAAAATATTGACTTTTACGTTAAGCGCTCTATACACTGAAGCCTAAACTTTTTAGTTTTGTTTTAAAATTTCTAACCACATTCTACATTTGTATTAATGTATGTTAAATACTCTTTTATGGTGTATAAGAATCATTATAATTTTTTATCAATTAATTTAGTAAAACTTCATAATACTCCCTAAATCGATGGAATAACCACTATAGATCGCTATTTTCTTGTAAAACGGAGACAACAAAAGCTCCAAAACTCTTTCAACATCATCATATGTTAGTGCATGATTCAACTATGCATTAAAACAATATTGACATATTTTTTGAAATTTTCTCAAAATCTATGCGCTAACCCTACAAAATATTGAATTTCAGTAAATTAATTTATATACTGAACCCTATAATCTTTAGTGTTGTTTTAAAATTTCTAACCACATTCTATATTTGTATTAATGTATGCTAAAGTCTCCTTCATGGTACATGAGCATCGTTTATTTTTTAAAAATTAATTTAGTAAAATTTCATATACTCCCTAAATTAGTGGACTAACCATTATAAAATCGCTATTCTCTAGAGAAATGGAGACAACAAAGGTTCCAAACCTCTTCGACCATCACCATATATTAGTACATGAGGCAACTATGCATTAAAGCAATATTGTTATATTTTTGAATTTTTCTCAAAATCTATGCGTTAACCTCTACGAAAATATTGACTTTTACGTTAAACGCTCTATACACTGAAGCCTAAATTTTTTAGTGTTGTTTTAAAATTTCTAACCACATTCTACATTTGTATTAATGTATGTTAAACACTATTTTATGATATATGAGAATCGTTATAATTTTTTATCAATTAATTTAGTAAAACTTCATAATTTTTTTTTGATGAAATTTCAAATTTATTGATCATACTAGAAAGAATATATGTACAAGCCTATGTGGTTACAATTGAATAATAAGAGCAAACAGCCAAACTAAGTATCATGAGCTCCAAACCACCTTTGCATCAGACCTTGCAACCTTGGCCTTAAGTAATAACGCGTAGACATGATGCGGTTACGAACCATCTTGTCCACCAATCTAGCAATGTGCTCAACCGGCTTCGAAACATGGTTGTGGAGTCTCTCATTCCGTTCTCTCCAAATGTAGTAGATAGTAACCTGCAGCACAAGTCTGAGCAGAATAAATGTAAGCCGATCATAGTGACCTGTCAAGAGCCTCGTGATGGTAGTATCCCAATCAGGATCCGGGTCCATGCCAAATAAGTTTCCTGCCACTTTGAGCCAAAGTGTGAACGTGTACGGACAAGCAAAGAATAGATGATCTCGTGTTTCGTCTTGCTCCCCACAGTAGAGACAATATTGTGCTTGACCCCACTGTGCAGTGCGATGTCCAGTTGATAGCCTGTCTCTTACAGCCAACCACGTGATGAAAGCAAACCTCAGCACTCCTTGCTGAAACCAAATTAGCCTACTCCACATTACTTGATCCTTCTTCTTTCTAATATTACTCCAAGTGTTCTTGGAGTTAAACCTGCTGCTATAGGTGTCGTCTCCATCTCTCCATAACACCCCGTTTGGCACGTTTGCAGTCAAAATTAGGGGGAGCTCTCGAATGTCATGAACCAGATCTTGAAGGAAATGGTCACGACATCTACGAAACCTCCACTCGCCATCAACGAACACGTCACAGATCCTAGCACTCATTCCAATACCCAGTTTCTGAGTCTCTATTTCACCCGCTAGGTCAATCAGTCGGCCCTTTGGGTGCCACAAATCTGTCCAGAATCTCACACTACAACCGTCCTGGATCTTCATACGAATGAAACCTTTTGCAAGAGGACGAAACCGTAACAGCTTCCTCCAAACCCACGACCCTATCACAGTATCTCTTGCGTCCCAAAGGACCTCCTGTCTGAGTAGATAATGATGTACCCAAGTCACCCAGAGCGAAGAAGCCTGAGGGAAAAGCCTCCAGATGAGCTTCAGCACAAAGACAGTACTAACATCCTTTATTCTTCTAATACCCAGGCCTCCTTCCTCATAAGGACAGCACACATCTTCCCAAGCAATCTTTGCGCGAGTAGTAATGTTTGGAGAACCACTCCATAGGAAGGCCGAGCACATGCTTTCAATTTCGTCGATGCAAGATTGAGGTAGACAGAATGCAGAACACCAGAAGTTAGTGATGCTGGCAATGACCGACTTAATAAGCTGCAGCCTCTCTGCGTAAGAAAGAGCCCTGCTCATCCAACTGAGTAATCTGTTGCGAATCTTCACAATCAAAGGCTCATAGTCGCTTCTTGTCATAATCTTCGTAGTCAGAGGCAGCCCAAGGTACTTAATAGGTAGAGCAGAGACAGAGAGGCCTACCACTCCTGCTTCCCTCTACCTGCAACAAACACTGTTGACTTAGCTACATTTATCTTTAAACCTGATTTTTCCCCGAAATCATCAAACACAGAAAGAACACCACGAAAAGATTCTGGCGTTCCATCCATAAATACAACAATATCGTCAGCAAAGCTCAGGTGAGACAGAGGATGGTAACCAATCTTCTCTTCAGCAACAGCCTTGTTCAGGAGTTTGGAGAGAACGTTGCTAATAATCACGTAGAGGTATGGAGACAAAGAGAAGCCCTGCCTAATGCCTCTAGAGCTAGTGAAAAAACCCTCTAATTCACCATTGACAGACACCGAGAAAGCTGCTATGTCAATACATCTCATAATCCAGATGTAAAATAAATCAGGATAATTCATAGCTCTCAGTGTAACTTCTATAAAGGACCAGCTCACCGTATCGAATGCTTTAGAAATATCCAGCTTAACAGCAGCTCTGGAGGAGACTGAAAGCTTGTGATAATCTTTGACAAGCTCGGTGGCCAGAAGCACACACTACAAGAAATATGAGTATTGGTAGCAGTTCGCAGTAGCACGAATTCACCAACTGCTACCAAAAATCCCAAAATCAGATCTCAATTCTTTCGTAGCACTAAATTCGCGCTAAGATAAAATTTCATTAAGCGGGAAAGCAAAAATCACTACTATAGCTGAAAAATTATTTTGGAGCCAACACTTAACCAATTTTTTGGGTTTTCCTTTACTTCTTATGAACCAAAAAAAGAACAATTCTCTTTTCATTATCTCTTCGATTAAAAAAAAATAAAAAATCTTATCTCTCGTCGTCGTCTCTGTCCTTCTCGAGTCTCATCTATGCGTTTCCTCTTTGCTCGATCTCGAGCTCCGACCACCACTCTGTGGTCTCCACTCACCCGCAATCGAACACGGTGGCGCCTGAGTCCGTGACCAAACCACACCACGATAACATCTCCGTCTTGTTTCGTTCTCGTCGTCACCGGAATCATGCCTCACACCGTCAGAATCAAAGTGGAGAAGAGCAACAATGGCGTTTCGGCAAAAGGCTTGACTTTTAAAAACTTTCGAAAATCGATTCATGGTTCTTGTTGTCTCTGTGCGTTTTCAATCATTATAGGAACACTTCACAATCGATTCTGGGTTAAGTCTCTGTGTTTTTATTTCTTCTTTTACTTTGTCTCTTTGGGTAAATCTATGTTCTTTGTAACTAACTCTTATGTTGCGGAATGAGAGTCTATAATCATGGCGTTTATTAGTGTTCTTATGAGTGTCTCTGACTCTGATGTTGTAGGTGTCTTTCAAGATTAGGGTATGATCCAAAGCGGATCTGAGAGAAACAGAGGATGAGCTCGTTAAAGTGTTGACATGTTTATGCTTCACTTTCATTCTCTTGTGTGAAGTTTTTACTTTCAGTCATGTGTTCATAATGATGCTAAGGTTACAAAGAACTTGTTATTTTGGTTTTTGAAGTTTGCCAGTATCATTAGAGAAAACAAGCGTTACGGAGTCCCCCTACTGCTCCTCCTCGTATTCCTGCTGGCGCTTGCAGTGGAGCTGCTGTTGCCGTAGAAACTAGACCTGCTGATTGTTGATCAAGAAACTCTTGAAGGAGTAGTAGAGATAAAGAGTGGAGTAGCGGTTTGTGTTACTGTTGCTGTCTGGTTTGGAACGGCTAGGCTCATAGACAACATTGAGATCAAGAGATGGACCAACTTATGAGCTATCTCATCAACTTATAAGCTGTCAGGTCATTGGTTTTATAAACATTTTTGGTCATGGTTCCTGCAACCAGATTACAACGTAAAGGTAGTTATTGTATGATCTTGGTACTAAATGGGTGTGATGCGGTTGGCTCGTCCACTTTATGATGTTGGAGATCCTTTTCTTATCTAGCACTGTCTCTCATGATGAAGTGCAGTAAGAAGACAGAGAGGCTTGCTGTGATTCAAAGGCTTTAACAGATTAGAGAAAAGTTCATGTTTGATTTTCTTGTTGACACGGTGAAAAAACAAGAGAATTTATATGGTTCATAATGATAATTAGAGTTTGTAATTATTATGTCTGAGTGTAAAATTAAAGTCTGAGTGTATTTTAATTTATATTTTAATTAGATAAAAAAGTTTTGTATTTTAATTTATATGTTTGATTAAATCAAAGGATAAAAATGATAATTATACTTTTAGATTAAGTTTAAGACTTGAAATTAAATAATGAAAAAAAAGTTATAAAATTTTTAGTTATTGTTGGGTATATGATTAATTTGGGGTTTAAACCCTAACCCCTAAACATAAATTTTAAAATTTTAATATTTTCATAATATCATTTTAAAAATATAATCTCAAATTTAAATTATAAACCTCAAACACTAAATCTTAAATCTACACCCTAAATCTAATACCCTACACTCCAAACATAAACCTTTCATCTAATATTTTCAAACTTATAATATAAATCTTAAACTTAAACTCAAATTAGATCATTTTAAAAACCAAACTCCAATTATATTCAAAAACTCAAACCATATACTTGATCCTAAATCTTAACCATGTACCTAATAGAACTTATATCCAATATATAAAAAAATTTAATAGTTAAAATCTTATTTTTTAAAAGATTAATTTCATATTCTAAATATATACTTTAAACAATCATCCCCCAAACTCTAAATATATACTTTAATTTGGGGTTTAAACCCTTACCCTAAACATAAACACTAAAATTTCAATATTTTCATAATATAATTTCGATCTTAAATTTAAATTTAAAGTTTAATAATTTTAAAAATAGAATCTAAAATTTAAATTATAACCCTCAAACATTAAATCTTAAATCTATACCCTAAATATAATACCCTAAACCCCAAACTTAAATCTTACATACAAAGTCATAAATCTATTTTTTTAATTTATAATATAAATTTTAAACTTAGACTCCAAATATATTCTAAAACTCAAACCATATACTTAATTATAAATCTTAACCCTAAACCACATACTTCATATTAACCTACATCATAAATCCTAATTTACAAATTTCAAAAATTTAAATATAGGTTTTGGAATTTAGACTTTGAGTATATATTCCAAACCATATACAATAACTCTAAATCTTATACACCAAATCATAAAATCCAAACATCAAATTTAACCTTTTCAAATTTAAACACCAAAACCTAAACATAGATACTAATCAAAAAATTTCAAATTGTATTCTCAAATTTTACTCTAAACCCCAAACCTAAGACTCCAAATAAACTTTAATAACAAAATACCAAAATATAAAAGATACTAAATTTATAAAACAAATTTATAAACTAGATTTATATAAATTTTTTTTAAACAGAGTATAATTAAGAAAAAAATAAAGAGGAAATAGAGTGTGTTTAAAAAATAATAAGAGGAAACAGATCTGACCAAGAGGAAAGAATGGCGAGGATAGCTAAGATATCAATCTCTACCGTTGATAGGTTTCAATCCAACGGTATATAATTATTAATATTTTTTTATTTTCTCTTTCTCTCACGACCTCTGCAATTCTTTTTCACATATCTCAAACTAAATTATCAATTTTCTCAGAATCCTCTCATGTCTCGTCTCTTCATCTCTCATATCTGGTCATCTGCAATCTTCTTTTCTCTGGTGGGCTCCTCACATCTTCTTCTAAGAAACCCCTCTGTCTCTCCAACCACCGTTGATAAGCTTCACCACCACGCTCCTTTTGGAACCATTACGTCGTCACAAAAACACATCAATGCCTCTGCTCACATATCCATCGTTACCCTCTCTCCTCTCCGGAGACACAGAAACAAGAAACAAAACTTCGTCACCTGTCTCCATCTCCACCTTGTTTCAGTTAGAATATCGTCTAGTCTCTCTCTCTCTCTCTCTCTCTCTCTCTCTCTCTCTCTCTCTCTCTCTCTCTCTCTCTCTCTCTCTCTCTCTCTCTCTCTCTCTCTCTCTCTCTCTCTCTCTCTCTCTCTCTCTCTCTCTCTCTCTCTCTCTCTCTCTCTCTCTTGATTCTGGTTTTGTCACCGTTTTTGGTATAGAAAGCTGATGGAAAGGATTTCCCATGAAAGTTTGAATCTTTTTTATGTTTGTGTTTTGAAATCTGGGTTCCAGGGATAAACAGAAGATGAAGAACATCAGGAGACGGAGAGAAGAGAGAAGAGTTGTAGTGATGGAGATGGCGGCTATGACTGTGATGGGAACTTGTCTCCAACTTGCTTTTAGTCTGAGAATTTCGTGTGTCCTGTGTTCATTTGAACTGAGAGATACTTTTGTGTTTCAGAAATTGATGTATCAGCATGAAAGCGGTCTTTTCGATTTTAGACGGACTGAAAGCTCTCCGTTGCTGCTTGTAATTGACAAAAGAGATGACCCGGTTACCCCATTGCTTAATCAGTGGACATATCAGGTCAACTTGCCTAACATTTTTTTTTATTGTGCTACTCTCTAGTATATGAGATGTGCCTCCAGATGTCGTACTTTTTTGTAAGAATAAGAATTTCTCATTAAAGAATTTTTTCTGTAGGCAATGGTGCACGAACTCATAGGACTTGAGGATAATAAAGTTGACGTGAGAGCCATTGGAAGTCTTTCAAAAGATCAGCAAGTTGTGAGTCTTCTCCAATACCGATCTTATTAGTTGAAAACCTCACAGCTAAGCTAATAATTCTCTTGTCCCAGCAGGAGTTGGTTTTATCATCAGAACAAGATGCATTCTTCAAAGCTAACATGTATGAAAATTTTGGGGATATCGGAATGAACATCAAGCGATTGGTCGATCACTTTCAGCAGGTGGCCAAGAGTAACAAAAATATCCAGACAGTAGGTAAATATATGGTTAGTCTTGCTCCTGCAAAGACATTCTGTTTCTGGTGCTAGTAATGATTATAATTTGTGAATGCGTTGATTTTACAGAGGACATGGCCAGATTTGTTGACAGCTACCCTGAGTACAAAAAAATGCAAGGCAACGTGTCAAAGCATGTAACCCTGGTTACTGAAATGAGCAAGCTAGTTGAAGCAAGGAAACTGATGCTGGTTTCACAAACAGAGCAGGACTTGGCTTGCAATGGTGGCTCGTGGAATTAAGGTCTGTATCTGAGATTATACCTCTCGAGGAACTTCGTATATCTCCCAATATATGTCATGTTGCTGACTTGTTGAAAAAAAAAATTCAGGGGGTTGAGAATGTATACACTCAACTGCAGCTAGGTTTTTTTTTAGATTTTTTTTTTAAACCTGGTTTGTATGTAAACTGGTTTAGTTTGTAAACCGAAATTTTTTGTAATCTGGTTTAATTTATAAACCGATTGTAAACCAAAATTTTAATATAAACCAAAATCATTTATAAACCGGTTTAAAATATTAGCTATTCAGTATTACCTAGAATATAAACGTCATACCACAAGTAAAACGCTGTATTATAATATTCAATGGCACAAAAAAATTGCTATTAAATGTTCAAAAATCCAAAAAAAACTAAGTTACAAAAAGGTATTCCATGACAAAAAACAAATGTCATAACAAAATATTTTATGGCACACGAAAAATGCCACATAAAATATTTAAATAGCGAAAAGAAATCGCTATAAATAGGTATAATATAACACATAACCAACGCTATAATATCTGTATATTGTTACAGCACGCGAAAAACGCTACGCTAGGGGGGGGGTCTATTATAGCTGCGGCTGTCACGGCGTTCTTCGAAACGCTATGAAAACGATATGATAGCGTTTATCGGGTGCTATTAATACCGATATTTCTTGTAGTGACATTTTCCAAAAGTAATCTCCCTTCCACAAATGCACACTGATTTAGCTCAATTGCCTGCGGTAGAGTGGCCTTTAATTCCGATGCTAGAATCTTTGATATCACCTTGTAGATGACGTTACAACAAGCTATGGGTTTGTAATCACTGAACTTCTCCGCATTCGTCGTCTTTGGTACCAAAGACAGCAGGGTGGCGTTAATGCTACGTGGCATAAACCCAAAGATAAAGAAGGACTGGACTGAAGTAATAACATCCTTACCAATCACTGGCCATGCTGCTTTGTAGAATTCCATAGGAAAACCGTCTGGTCCAGGAGCTTTATTAGCTGGCATGGAGAAAGAGTATCTTTGATCTCATTTGCAGATACTGGTCTCATTAGGAGCGCTGCATCGTCAGAAGAGCACCTATAGTCCAATAGTTCCCGAAGCTCTTCTTGCGAAGTACCTTGGAGATCACTATTCGACCCATTAAGGAAAGTCGCAAAGTGAGAGACTGCCTCTGATTTAATGTCCGGTAACGAGGTTAGAATCCGACCATCTGCTGTAACTATCCGTCTTATGGTGTTCCTCACATTTCTGCTCTGAGCCACTTTGTGAAAAAACCTAGAGTTTCTATCACCAAGCACCAGCCACTGCACCCAAGACTTCTGAAAGAAAAATTGTTCCTCAATCCCCGAGATGTGATGCCAATGTTCCCATGCATCAGAAGCTGCTTCAAACGTCGCAGTTTGTGGATCCTGCATAGCTTCATTTTGCTTTGCACACAGATCATCATAGGCCTGTTTTACACGCCCAGGCAAATCACCAAACATATCCCTATTAAGTCCACGCAACACCGACTTCAGACACTTGAGCTTCTCTTGGAAAAACTTTAGAGCTGACCGTGAGTGATAGAGAGGGGCAGACTCATTCCAAACACTTGCAACTACCTCAAGAAATCTCGGGTGAGAAGCCGTGTGATTGAAACATTTGAAAGGTTTCATGTTTCCCTGAGGGGCAGCCCAGAGCTGAATGTGCATACGAAGATGATCTGACACACCTCCAGATTCAAAGGTTGCATAAGACTGAGGGAAAGCACTTAACCAACAGCTATTGATCATAACCCGATCAAGTTTCTTGCTGATTGGGTTTTCATCTTGGCAGTTAGTCCATGTGAAAAAAGGACCAACCTGAGCTAAATCCAACATATCACACTGGAGGACTGCATTCTGAAAGTCTCGGATTGAGCTGCGGTCTGATCTAGTCTCTGTAAAGCGGGAATGTTCCTGCTCGGTCAAAGCCACATTGAAATCTCCATGGATAATCCAGGGGTTTGAACTGCCCGCCACTGTGTTTGACATCGTCTCCATTTCTCTCCACCGTTCACGTCGCTCGATGGCACAGTTGGATGCATAAATGAAAGAACAGAGAAACGTATCTCTTGTTGACTTATATTTTACCCACACAGTTATCATCTGAGCACTTTTCAAGACATAACAAACCTCCATCTCCTCCGACCAAACAACCCAAATCCTTCCCAAGCGGTGATGAGTGTAGTTGTGTAGACAACTCCAGCCTGGGAATGTTTCATCAAAGATTTTTTTAAAACTTCCTACTTGAACCTTCGTCTCCAGTAAACAACCAAAGGAGAGTTTCGCAGCCGTAATCCAGTACTTTACAGCTTTGCGTTTGCGTGGCTGATTGAACCCACGCATGTTCCAAGCGAAGATAGATGACATCAATGCTTCCGGAGGGAAGCTTTCTTGCTATTTTGTTGCCCCTTATGCTGCTGAGTAACAGCCTGAACCAGATCGCGTGAGTTTACTATTGCCCTCCTCAAACTTTTCCCTTTGCTACACTGAGTTGTACCTTGTCTGTGTACTGCAACCGAAGTCTTTTTTGTTTTGTCCTCTGCATAGACTTCCTCTTCTGAATTTTTCCCTCCTCCTCCATTTCCTCATCCTCAATCTCACCTTCCTCACAGATATCTTGATGAGCCTGGAACCCATTCGGGGACAGACAGTTGCTACCACTCATATCCCTGGAATGAGTTGGCGAGATCCTGCGTTGGTTTGAAACAAGTCCATTTGGGACGTCCACAAAGTCATCAGAGATTGCAAGTAAAACTTCATAATACTCCTTAATTCGGTGGAATAACCACTCTAAAATCTCTATTTTCTTGAAAAACAAAGATAACAAAGGCTCCAAACGTCTTTCAACATCATCATATGTTAGTGTATGATACAACTATGCATTAAAACAATATTCTCATATTTTTTGAAATTTTCTCAAAATCTATGTGATAACCCCTACAAAAAAATTGAATTTCAGTAAATGCTTTATATACTGAACCCTATAATCTTTAGTGTTGTTTTAAAATTTCTAACCACATTCTAAATTTGAATTAATGTATGCTAAAATTTCTTTCATGGTACATGAACATCGTTCAATTTTTTTTAAAAATAATTTAGCAAAATTTCATATACTCCATAAATTAGTGGACTAACCGTTATAAAATCGCTATTCTCTAGAGAAATGGAGACAATAAAGGTTCCAGACCTCTTTGACCATCACCATATATTAGTACAGCAGGAAACTATGCATTAAAGCAATATTGTTATATTTTTTGAATTTTTCTCAAAATCTATGTGTTTCTACGAAAATATTGAGTTTTACGTTAAACGCTCTATACACTGAAGCTTAAACTTTTTAGTGTTGTTTTAAAATTTCTAGCCACATTCTACATTTGTATTAATGTATTTTAAACACTCTTTTATGGTATATGAGAATCGTTATAATTTTTTATCAATTAATTTAGTAAAACTTCATAATACTCCCTAAATTTGTGGAATAACCACTATAAAATCCCTATTTTCTTGAAAAACAAAGGCTCCAAACCTCTTTCAACATCATCATACGTTAGTGTAGGATACAACTATGCATTAAAACAATATTGTCATATTTTTTGAAATTTTCTCAAAATCTATGTGTTAACCAACCCCCTACAAAAATATTGAATTTTAGTAAATGCTTCATATACTGAACCCAATAATCTTTAGTGTTGTTTTAAAATTTCTAACCACATTCTAAATTTGCATTAATGCATGTTAAACTTTCTTTCATGGTACATGAACATCGTTCAATTTTTTTAAAAAAATAATTTAGTAAAATTTCATATACTCCCTAAATTAGAGGACTAACCATTGTAAAATCGCTATTCTCTAGAGAAATGGAGACAACAAAGGTTCCAAAACTGATTGACCATCATCATATATTAGTACAGGAGACAACTCTGCATTAAAGCAATATTGTTATATTTTTTTAATTTATCTCAAAATCTATGTGTTAAAATTTTTAGTGTTGTTTTAAAATTTCTAACCACATTCTACATTTTATTAATGTATAATACCATTTTACGGTATATGAGAATCGTTATAATTTTTTATCAATATCACAATACTTAAAATATCACAATATCACAATATCACAATACTGAAAATCTATGCTGCCACGTCACTTAAAATAATCATCCAACCAAAACATTTCTTTTTGCCACGTCAGGCAGGCTTTCGATTTTTTTTCTGTTCCGTAAATGATTGTTTGAGAGCTGGGCTTTAATTTTAATGAATATGTTAGGCCCGTATTTTAGTATGTTTAGAGACCCAATCAAATTTAGGAATTAGGTTTGTCGTCGTCTTCCTCTTTCAGAAGCGGCCGCGAAGATGTGATTAACCATCTGAAAACGTCGATTCCAAACTCTGAAACGTTTCCTCATCCTTAAATCTTTTCTTTACTCTGAGTTTTCTTAATTAATCCACTCCGTCCACATGAATCAATCAATATACCTCTTCGTTTTCTCCAGTAACTGGTTGAATCTTCACCTATAAATGGTTCTCCTTTCTTCTATGTTGAGTACAACTCAAACTATTTCCAAAAGCAATTATTTTCATACCAAGCGATTTCGATGGCAACTTCGTACACGCTCCTTGCCGATCTGAGAGTAGGGCGATGCTCTAACACTGCCAAGGTCCATCTGTTGAGGGTTTTGGAGGCGAGAAACATCAACAAAGGCGGAGAACTGATGAGTGTTGACATGTTGCTCATCGATGAAAACGTAAGATCCATTGTCTAATACTAACTCTCTAAGCAATTACATTTTTTTGCGTACGATTTATGAATATTTTTTTTCTTCCCTCAGTCTACACTATTAGCTATTTAATTTGCCTTCCTCGCAATAATCGTCACCAGGTTCGTCTTCTTCTTGAAATTCCAGCAACCACTTTGCACTCTTACCAATTCGATTCCCATATACAGGCAGATAGAGAGATAGTTCAGAGAGTGGAGTCTGCTAAGATAGAGATGTGAGGCGTGACTTCTTCGAGGCGGCGAAGTTTGCGCTCTTCCGTCGAATATATTCACTTATAAGATAATCTGCAACGGAGCCTTTGCTCAAGCGTTGAGGCACCAATGTCTCTATGTACATCAGGTACCCTATGGCCGTCACAACACTTCTATATTCACATGGAAATGCTGCTGATATTTTTCAGATGTACGAGCTCTTCATCGAGCTTACTATTCAGCTCCGTAAATGGGGTTAGTTATTTCTTTTCTTTTGTGTGTATTCCACTTGCTGATACTAAAGCTGGATTTAAATTCTCAGATCAGTTTTTAATTACTGTGTTTTAGCTCAGAAAGTTGGATCTGAATTTTTTTTTTGGATTATGTAAATACTCTGCTGTGTGATTAAAAATGATGCAATGATGTGTGTGTACCTCCATATGTTCTTGATTTTCTCTTTCAGTTCTCAATGATCCTTATACGTGCTTGATTTCATATATTTGTTTTTGGATTGGTAATCACTGTAAGAACCTTTGGTGGGGACATTAAATTTGTGATTCTGGTGCGTTCTATTTGGTTTTTCAGTCTCTCTACACCATCCCGTAAACGATGCGATGATGTTTGTGTACGCCCTTCTGTTCTTAATGCTCCATTTCAGATTCCCACTGGATATTTCATGAACATATGCTTTTCTGATTTCATGTATTTGTTCTTTGGACTGGTAAGAGTTGAATTGCTCTAATTACTGTGAAAACCTATTGTTGGAACATGAAAGTTTTGTTTTATGTTGCATTATATTAGCTCTTTGACTCTGTTCTTTGTAGATACAATACTTTTGTTCTTTCGATGTGGAGAAGCATATACTCTTATCGCTCAAATCTACCAAAGTTTTTCCTAACGTTATGTAAGTATTATTTCTATCGCATACTCTCCTATCAATTTGTTTTTCTTCTAAACAGGTTTGCATTTGTTGAACACAACCAACAAGAGATTGGTATCGCCTGTGTTTCTCCATCATGACTCAGTCATAAATCTGCTTGCAAGGAAAAGCCGTCGACCCCTCCTCATCCTACCGACGGTCGATCATCTTGGTGGTGTCTTATTTACACTGTACCGCTCTCCGATGACTATATCACTCACTGGAAACAGCAACATTAAGCCTGTTAACGTTTCCCAAGCTCTCACTGCTGGCCTCCTGCAATTTCTTTTGAATGAGAAATGTTTCTTTGAACCCCTTTCGATATGCCAGAACTCCTAGAGTACTCACGCACTCATTTATGCGAGATATTGGCTTCTCCTTTACTCTTTGGTAAAATTTGTGGAAACTGTGAGACGAGTATTCTATGATTAATTATTTGATGGTGCTGATTATTTGATTTTGTTGAACAGGAGTTTACTTGCATAATTGTAATGTGATGTTTAGTTTATCGTGATTCCTTCTTTGTAAGTTAGCAAGTATGACAAATAAAGCTTCCATCTTCACCATAGCTGAAATCGGGTATGTGATGTTTTTTATAAAATTTCCAATAATCAAGGATGCACCGACATAAGTACAATGACTATATGAAAATCTTTTATAAAAAAATGAATATATATTTATATTTCTTTGATTTTATTATATTTATATTTATCTTGAGTTGGATTCTAGATAGATTGTCTTGGCCCTTTCGGAAAAAGAAATGGTTGGATATACGAAAAGTAATAGTGCAAATTTATAAAATAGTCTTATTTATTTTATTAAAAATGATATTTTTAAGTCTTCTTTGTTTTTGCAAGTATTTACAACTATTCTACTGCATTTTAGTAAGTTATATTGCTTATTATTTAAATTAACCAACAAGATTCCCTAAAACAACTCCACAAAATTCTTTTAGTTAATGTTATTTATGTTAGTTACAATAATACTTCCTAACAATAATACTAACAAGATTCAAGAATATTTAAAGAAATTATGTCGATTTATTATATTTAAAAAGGAGTATCCATAAAATATTTAATTTTTGGCCACAAAAATATTTAGAAATTTACTGAACATTTAAAACAAAACTTCCCCTAAATATTTATACCGTTTGAAATAATATCTAAATATTTAGACGATCAAGTTTCCATATATTTATAATATGTTATCAACTCGAGCTTTAAATCAGGTATTCATGATGTATCAAAACACCGGCAGTTTTAAATATCTTACGCTAAATACCATATAACCATACTAAATATCTTCAATAAATATTTTATGCTAAAATACCATGAAAAAAGTTTCAAATTTAGGAATACACTTATGTTATTTCACTTTATAAAATTTTAGGAATGCACTTATGTTATTCCACTTTGACCTAAACAACTTCAAAACAAAGTACTACTACACTACGGTCACTATAACCACTATCAAAAAGATTGGAAAAAGATACCATTCTATTTTTGACATATTTTTATCTTCACATTTTTAACATATTTTCTTTATTAAAACCATAAAACAAATTGGAAATTCATTTAAAAATAAAACATAGAATCCGGCGCTACGCGCCGGAAAGCCACTAGTTAATTTAGTAAAACTTCATAATACTCCTTAATTCGGTGGAATAATCACTATAAAATCCCTATTTTCTTGAAAAACAAAGACAAGAGATGCTCCAAACCTCTTTCAACATCATCATACGCTAGTGTAGGATGCAACTATGCATTAAAACAATATTTTCATATTTTTTGAAATTTTCTCAAAATCTATGTGCTAACCCCAACAAAAATATTGAATTTCAATAAATGCTTTATATACTGAACCCTATAATCTTAGTGTTGTTTTAAAATTTCTAACCACATTCTACATTTTTATTCATGTATGCTAAACTCACTTTCCTGGTACATGAGCATCGGACAATTTTTAAAAAAAATAATTTAGTAAAATTTCATATACTCCCTAAATTAGTGGACTAACCATTGTAAAATCGCTATTCTCTAGAGAAATGGAGACAACAAAGGTTCCAAAACTGATTGACCATCATCATATATTAGTACAGGAGGCAACTTTGCATTAAAGCAACATTGTTATATTTTTGATTTATCTCAAAATCTATGTAATAAACCCTACGAAAATATTGAGTTTTACGTTAAACGCTTTATACACTGAAGCCTAAAAAATTTGGTGCTGTTTTAAAATTTCTAACCACATTCTACATTAATATATTTTTAACACTATTTTATGGTATATGAGTATCTTTATAATTTTTTATCAAGTAATTTAGTAAAACTTCATAATACTCCTTAATTATGTAGAATAACCACTATAAAATCCCCAATTTCATGAAAAACAAAGATAAAAAAGGCACTAAACCTCTTTCAACATCATCATACGTTAGTGTAGGATAAAACTATGCATTAAAACAATATTGTCATATTTTTTGAAATTTTCTCAAAATCTATGTGCTAACCCTACAAAAATATTGAATTTCAGTAAATGCTTTATATACTGAACCTCATAATCTTTAGTGTTGTTTTAAACTTTCTAACCACATTCTACATTTGTATTCATGTATGATAAACTCTCTTTCACGATACATGAGCATCGTTCAATTTTTTTAAAAAAATAATTTATTAAAATTTCATATACTCCCTAAATTAGTTGACTAACCATTATAAAATCGTTATTCTCTAGAAAAATGGAGACAACAAAGGCTCAAAACCTCTTTTACCATCATCATATATTAGTATAGCAGGCAAATATGCATTAAAGCAATATTGTTATATTTTTAAAAAAATTTCTCAAAATCTATGTGTCCCCTACGAAAATATTGAGTTTTACGTTAAACGCTCTATAAACTGAAGCCTAAAATTTTTATTGTTGTTTTAAAATTTCTAACCACATTCTACATTTGTATTAATGTATGTTAACCACTCTTTTATGGTATATGAGAATTGTTATAATTTTTAATCAATTAATTTAATAAAACTTCATAATACTCCTTAATTCGGTGGAATAACCACTATAAAATCCCTATTTTCTTGAAAAACAAAGACAACAAAGGCTCCAAACTTCTTTCAACATCATCATACGTTAGTGTAGGAAGAAACTATGCATTAAAAAAATATTGTCATATTTTTTGAAATTTTCTCAAAATCTATTTACTAACCCCTACAAAAATATTGAATTTCAGTAAATGCTTTATATACTGAACCCTATAATCTTAGTGTTGTTTTAAAATTTCTAACCACATTCTACATTTGTATTCATGTATGCTAAACTCTCTTTCATGGTACATGAGCATCGTTCAATTTTTTTTAAAAATAACTTAGTAAAATTTCATATACTCTCTAAATTAGTGGACAAACCATTGAAAAATCGCTATTATCTAGAAAAATAGAGACAACAAAGGATCCAAAACTCATTGACCATCATCATATATTAGTAAAGGAGGCAACTATGCATTAAAGCAATATTGTTATATTTTTTGAATTTATCTCAAAATCTATGTGTTTAACCCATACGAAAATATTGAGTTTTACGTTAAACGCTATATACACTGAAGCCTAAAATTTTTATTGTTGTTTTAAAATTTCTAACCACATTCTACAATTGTATTAATGTATGTTAAACACTCTTTTATGGTATATGAGAATCGTTATAATTTTTTATCAATTAATTTAGTAAAACTTCATAATACTCCTTAATTTGGTGGAATAACCACTATAAAATCCCTAATTTCTTGAAAAACAAAGACGACAAAGGCACTAAACCTCTTTCAACATCAACATACGTTAGTGTAGGATAAAACTATGCATTAAAACAATATTGTCATATTTTTTGAAATTTTATCAAAATCTATGTGCACCCCTACAAAAATATTGAATTTCAGTAAATGCTTTATATACTGAACATTATAATCTTTAGTGTTGTTTTAAACTTTCTAACTACATTATACATTTGTATACATGTATGATAAACTCTCTTTCACGGTACATGAGCATCGCACAATTTTTTTTAAAAAAATAATTTATTAAAATTTCATATACTCCCTAAATTAGTGGACTAACCATTATAAAATCGCTATTCTCTAGAGAAATGAAGACAACAAAGGCTCAAAACCTCTTTGACCATCATCATATATTAGTATAGGAGGCAAATATGCATTAAAGCAATATTGTTATATTTTTAAAATTTTTCTCAAAATCTATGTGTTAACCCCCTACGAAAATATCTAGTTTTACGTTAAACGCTCTATAAATTGAAGCCTAAAATTTTTAGTGTTGTTTTAAAATTTCTAACCACATTCTACATTTGTATTAATGTATGTTAACCACTCATTTATGGTATATGAGAATCGTTATAATTTTTAATTCAATTAATTTAATAAAACTTCACAATACTCCTTAATTCGGTGGAATAACCACTATGAAATCCCTATTTTCTTGAAAAACAAAGACAACAAAGGCTCCAAACTTCTTTCAACATCATCATACGTTAGTGTAGGATGCAACTATGCATTAAAACAATATTTTCATATTTTTTGAAATTTTCTCAAAATCTATTTGCTAACCCCTACAAAAATATTGAATTTCAGTAAATGCTTTATATACTGAACCCTATAATCTTAGTGTTGTTTTAAAATTTCTAACCACATTCTACATTTGTATTCATGGTACATGAGCATCGTTCAATTTTTTTAAAAAATAACTAAGTAAAATTTCATTTACTCTCTAAATTAGTGGACTAACTATTGAAAAATCGCTATTCTCTAGAGAAATAGAGACAACAAAGGATCCAAAACTCATTGAACATCATTATATATTACTACAGGAGGCAACTATGCATTAAAGCAATATTGTAATATTTTTTGAATTTATCTCAAAATCTATGTGTTTAACCCATACGAAAATATTGAGTTTTACGTTAAACGCTATATACACTGAAGCCTAAAATTTTTATTGTTGTTTTAAAATTTCTAACCACATTCTACATTTGTATTAATGTATGTTAAACACTCTTTTATGGTATATAAGAATCGTTATAATTTTTTATCAATTAATTTAGTAAAACTTCATAATACTCCTTAATTCGGTGGAATAACCACTATAAAATCCCTAATTTCGTGAAAAACAAAGAAAACAAAGGCACTAAACCTCTTTCAACATCATCATATGTTAGTGTAGGATGCAACTATGCATTAAAACAATATTGTCATATTTTTTGAAATTTTCTCAAAATTTTTGAAATATTGAATTTCAGTAAATGCTTTATATATTGAACCCTATAATCTTTGGTGTTGTTTTAAACATTCTAACCACATTCTACATTTGTATTCATGTATGATAAACTCTCTTTCACGGTACATGAGAATCATTCAATTTTTTTAAAAAATAATTTATTAAAATTCCATATACTCCCTAAATTAGTGGACTAAGCTTTATAAAATCGCTTTTCTCTAGAGAAATGGAGACAAGAAAGGCAATAAACCTCTTTGACCATCATCATATATTAGTATAGGAGGCAAATATGCATTAAAGCAATATTGTTATGTTTTTTAAATTTTTCTCAAAATCTATGTGTTAACCCCTACGAAAATATTGAGTTTTACGTTAAACGCTCTATAAACTGAAGCCTAAAATTTTTAGTGTTGTTTTAAAATTTATAACCACATTCTACATTTGTATTAATGTATGTTAACCACTCTTTTATGGTGTATGAGAATTGTTATAATTTTTAATCAATTAATTTAATAAAACTTCATAATACTCTTTAATTCGCTGGAATAACCACTATAAAATCCCTATTTTCTTGAAAAACAAAGACAACAAAGGCTCCAAACTTCTTTCAACATTATCATACGTTAGTGTATGATGCAACTATGCATTAAAACAATATTGTCATATTTTTTGAAATTTTCTCAAAATTTATTTGCTAACCCCTACAAAAATATTGAATTTCAGTAAATGCTTTATATACTGAACCCTATAATCTTAGTGTTGTTTTAAAATTTCTAACCACATTCTACATTTGTATTCATGTATGCCAAACTCTCTTTCATGGTACATGAGCATCGTTCAATTTTTTTTTAAAATAACTTAGTAAAATTTCATATACTCTCTAAATTAGTGGACTAACCATTGAAAAATCGCTATTCTCTAGAGAAATATAGACAACAAAGGATCCAAAACTCAATGACCATCATTATATATTAGTACAGGAGGCAACTATGCATTACAGCAATATTGTTATATTTTTTGAATTTATCTCAAAATCTATGTGTTTAACCCATACGAAAATATTTAGTTTTACGTTAAACGCTATATACACTGAAGCCTAAAATTTTTATTGTTGTTTTAAAATTTCTAACCACATTCTACATTTGTATTAATGTATGCTAAACACTCTTTTATGTTATATGAGAATCATTGTAATTTTTTGTCAATTAATTTAGTAAAACTTCATAATACTCCTTAATTCGGTGGAATAACCACTATAAAAAACCTAATTTCTTGAAAAACAAAGACAACAAAGGCACTAAACCTCTTTCAACATCATCATACGTTAGTGTAAGATGCAACTATGCATTAGAACAATATTGTCAATTTTTTTGAAATTTTCTCAAATTTTTTGAAATATTGAATTTCAGTAAATGCTTTATATACTGAACTCTATAATCTTTGGTGTTGTTTTAAACATTCTAACCACATTCTACATTTGTATTCATGTATGATAAACACTCTTTCACGGTACATGAGCATCATTCAATTTTTTTTAAAAAATAATTTATTAAAATTTCATATACTCCCTAAATTAGTGGACTAACCGTTATAAAATCGCTATTCTCTAGAGAAATGGAGACAACAAAGGCAATAAACCTCTTTGACCATCATCATATATTAGTATAGGAGGAAAATATGCATTAAAGCAATATTGTTATATTTTTAAAAAAATTCTCAAAATCTATGTGTTAACCCCTACGAAAATATTGAGTTTTACGTTAAACGCTCTATAAACTGAAGCCTAAAATTTTTAGTGTTGTTTTAAAATTTATAACCACATTCTACATTTGTATTAATGTATGTTAACCACTCTTTTATGGTATATGAGAATTGTTATAATTTTTAATCAATTAATTTAATAAAACTTCGTAAGATTCTTTAATTCGGTGGAATAACCACTATAAAATCCCTATTTTCTTGAAAAACAAAGACAACAAAAGCTCCAAACTTCTTTCAACATCATCATACGTTAGTGTAGGATGCAACTATGCATTAAAACAATATTTTTATATTTTTTGAAATTTTCTCAAAATCTATTTGCTAACCCCTACAAAAATATTGAATTTCAGTGAATGTTTTATATACTGAACCCTATAATCTTAGTGTTGTTTTAAAATTTATAACCATGTTATACATTTGTATTCATGCATGCTAAACTCTCTTTCATGGTACATGAGCATCGTTCAATTTTTTAAAAAAATAACTTAGTAAAATTTCATATACTCTCTAAATTAGTGGACTAACCATTGAAAAATCGATATTCTCTAGAGAAATAGAGACAACAAAGGATCCAAAACTCATTGACCATAATTATATATTAGTACAGGAGGCAACTATGCATTAATGCAATATTGTTATATTTTTTGAATTTATCTCAAAATCTATGTGTTTAACCCATACGAAAATATTGAGTTTTACGTTAAACGCTATATACACTGAAGCCTAAAATTTTTATTGTTTTTTAAAAATTTCTAACCACATTCTACATTTGTATTAATGTATGTTAAACACTCTTTTATGGTATATGAGAATCGTTATAATTTTTTCTCAATTAATTTAGTAAAACTTCATAATACTCCTTAATTCGGTGGAATAACCACTATAAAATCCCTAATTTCTTGAAAAAACAAAGACAACAAAGGCACTAAATCTCTTTCAACATCATTATACGTTAGTGTAGGATGCAACTATGCATTAAAACAATATTGTCATATTTTTTGAAATTTTCTGAAATTTTTTGAAATATTGAATCACAATACTAAAAGCCCTATATGCTGAGATTATAGGCTGCCACGTCACCCAAAATAATCAACCAATAAAAAACAGTTAATCGGACATGTCAGACAGGCCTCCTGTGTTAGTTTCGTCCAGAGTCGAGCATCTGACAATGTGGGCTTCATCCGATAAATTTTCCACTTGGGCTTTGTCTGTTTTTTATATGCGCGGTTGGCCACATAATATATGAATCACCACATTATTTTATGTCAACGTAATTTATGAATCACATTACCTTATGGCAATCTTAATTTATTGAGAATACCTTTCCTCTTCCTTCAAAATGTCGATAGACCTTTGCCCTTTCTCTCACAACTCAAGACTTTTGCCAAGGTGAACAAAGAGAATTCGAGAGACTTGCAAAGTTGCAATGCGCCAGAGCGATGGCGATCGTCGCGTCGAAACGGATTGGTTTCCCCTGCGGCCCCATCCATGTTCTCGCCGATCAATCATTTCCAACTCTCGCTATCAACTCTTTTACCGTCTCCGGCAACGTAAGTTAAATCTCATGTTTCGTTTTCTTTCACTTCTTTTGAAGCTTTTCGTTTGTTTGGTGTTGTTGCAGAGTGAGTGCTCCGAGGTATCAGATCATTCCATTAGGGACAGATCTTAATTGGCTTCTTTTGCTGACTGATTTTCAAGAAAGTTTTTATACATGGCCACCGTGAAGCCTAGGATCATTGGAGGTATGTTCTTTCTCCGTTTCCAATCTTACGATTGTATGCCACTAATAATATTGAAGAATGAACCATTTTGTTAATAATCTTTTATTTATAATTTTTTAAGGTGTGACATGGGTGTGGTGTTTCTCACTTGACAGATATATGTAAAGATCGAATAGGAAGAAATATCAAGCACTTTCTGTCTCGGGTTTAGTGGACTAGGTGATTGCGCCAATTGACATTCTTAAGAAAATAAATGAGATAACCTTACACCAAATCCCTAGGCTTCAATCCATGGCAGGTTCATCGTGTTGGAGAGATTCATTCGTCTTGGTATTCCATGTTTTTTCTTTTAACGCCACTCAGATTTCAGGATCTCCTATCTAACTATTATCGGGTTTTATTTCAGGTCGTGGAGCATGTTTTTGTTCATTTGCCGTTCACTAAGAAATAAGTAGTCACTCCAACAGGTACGAGAGGAGTATGTCTGAGCATTGACATAGTTTATGCAGTTTCTTAGATGCCATGCAGAGTAGTGGAGTTAGCTTATTCAGTTGGTTATAATTTGTTATCTTTTCCAAACCAGGAGCTGTGTATACCGGATTTGATTTTTGCAAGAAACTTTGTGGGTTTCTCAATGATTCGAAGGTGAGGTTTGAAAATACTTTGGCTTAATTTTTTTTTCTCCCACCTATAGTACTCTTGGAAGAGTATATTATTTAGAGAAATTCTCTATAGTTTTTGTCACAAATATAGCCTTTAAGGATCAAAATGACCAAAATATTGTATTAAAGGATGTGTTTTTGGGTTTATGGTTTAGAATTTAGGGTTTAAAGTTTATGATTTAGGGTTTAGAGTTAACGGATGAGGTTTTGGGGGTATGATTTCAAATTTTAAAAACTTAAAAAATATTAAAATTTTCAAAATAAAAAAAAATTATTTTGGTCATTTTATTTTTTTAAGTCTATTTTTGTGACACAAAACTTTAAAAAATCTATTTGAGAGAATTGTCTTATTATTTATGGTTATAAGGTGTGTATGCTTTGTTAGTAGTGAAAGTATAAAGCTTATTGAAAAAATCCTTCCAAATTAGCTTTACCATTATTCTGTCTGTCTTTTTCTTAAATTACATTAATGAACTTTCTGATTTATGGGTCTTGATCATTTGTGTATAAAAATTACTCGTGTGTAATACATATATATATTCTTTCAGGATTCCCTGCTTAAAGTTTTTGAAGTATATGTTTCACAGAAGAAATCAACTTTCTTTTTCAGTGACAATGTGAAAGTGGAATGCTTCTCCGTCACCTATTTCTTCTCTGAAAAACACATCCCCTAGCTCTGCCTTCACGCAAACTTTGTCGTCTCCCGCCGTCCACAATGCTTTCTTTCTCCTCAGTTTCTCTCATTTTGAAGTTCATATGATCACCTAGGTATTAACTTATAAGTATTTGATTGATTAAGATAATTATTCAAGTATTTTTTGCCCATTGTTTATAATCCTTAACAACCAGCATCTATATTGGTCAGTTCAGGTTAAGATAGCTACATTTCACTGTTTAGGATAAGGTTGGATGATCTTTCTGAAGATACTAATGTCTATCATCGGATCTAAAACTCAAAGAAACTTAACATCTTTCTTGATGCTCTTAACAGGGAATCCTCTTTTCCCCGGGAAAAATATAGTCCATCAATTGGATATGATGAATGATCTGTTGGGAACTCCATTTGTGAAACTATTGGAAGGGTCAGTGTCCCTTACCTCTCTCCACAATGCTTACAACAACTGCATTGTTACTTTTCTTGGCTGAACTGCTTTCACTGAATGTGACAGGTGAGGAACGAGAAAGCTGGAAGATACTTGAGGAGCATGAGGTTGAAGAAGTCTATTCGTTTTTCACATAAGCTTCCACATGACGATCCTCTCGATCTTCGTATTCTACAAAAGTTGTTGTCTTTTGAGCTCAATGAACGGCCTACATTTGAAGAGGTGCTTCACAAAATTATTTTACTACATTCCTTATGATCTATTTGGTTGTATTCAACTAAAATTATTGTTTAGGGGTTAGTCCTGACACTTGTGGAGTACTTCAAGGGTGTAGCTAAGAAAGAGACTATATATGAGCTCTCAAAGAGATCCCTCTGTTCAACCTGTCACCAAGCTGGAATTCGAGTTTGAGAGGCTGAAGATCACAAAAGAGGCCATGCCAGAGCTCATATATAGTATCTTGAGACTGCTCTTGAGTACCACCCAAAGATGCTAAAAGAATACTTGGATTTGTGGAATAGAAGATTTTGCTTCATATTAAGTTTTTTTTGTCAAAATTAATATTAATATTAAGTTTTTTGCAGAAGAGAAAAACAAACGTACTACAGTGTTTCTATTACCGGCACTACCCAACAAAAAACATGCTCGAGTTGGTGGTCGGAAGATGAAAGATTTAGGTTTATGAAGAATATGCTTTTTAATGAAGAATATGTTTTCTGTTGCAACATTTAGTTTACACCAAAATAAACAATAGCTTATAAAAATAACTAAATACATAATTTTGTTTTTGGTAGTAGGCAAGTAGCTAGAAAGGAAGTCAGAGAAATGGGACTATGAGTTCATGTCAATAGGTTGTTGTGGTTAGAAGACCATACTCAATCGAAACTTTACATGATTTTGAAATAAATCATTTCACTAATTTTCTCGAAACAATAATGTTATCTCTTGGCAGCTCCATATGATTTCAGCCATTAACTTTGATCTCTTCAGTGTTCTGAGACAATATTACGAACACAGAAAAACAAATTAACGAATATATGAAATCCGTGTTCTTGAGATAATATTAGGAACACAAAAACAAATTAATGAATATAAGAAACCCATTGAATATTAAATCTAAAATCAATTCAATCATAACAATTTGCAATGACTGTATATACTTCATAACCTGAAAATTAAATTACGTTAATTGATTTAAATTTCAAACTCTATAAAGTAACTCAAATTCCCAAAATTAGAGACCTCTTTTATTAGTCATCAAAAAGATTCCACCAGTCCCATCTTAAACATTCAATAGGCCAATATTTAAACTAACATAAGAAAGAGATTTTCAAACAAAAACGGCAAATTTATTGCCACAAATTACTCTGAATATATTTAAAATCACAAATAATTAAATTTGTTTATTAAATAAAACCTATACTCAATATAAAAATGAAGATAGTGGTAAAAATTAAAGAGAAACTAAAAGAACATAAAGCAACATATGAAAAACTGCATTTAATAGTTGTATTAATTCCTTAAAAAATGTTGAAGAAAATTAATAAATACACTTAATATCTATCAAAAATATACACTCTCTAAAATTAACTACAGAGAAAACACAAAAATAATCATAGTTTATGTACATATGGAAATTCTGCAATATTCTATAATTAAATAACAAAACTAATTGTAAAATTTTAAAAGCAATAATCCGCGCGAAGCGCGGAAAACGATCTAGTTTCAGTAAATGCTTTATATACTGAACCCTATAATCTTTAATGTTTTTTTAAACATTCTAACCACATTCTACATTTGTATTCATGTATGATAAACTCTATTTAAAAAAAAAATTTATTAAAATTTCATATACTCTCTAAATTAATGGACTAACCGTTATAAAATCGCTATTCTCTAGAGAAATGAAGACAACAAAGGCTCTAAACCTCTATGACCATCATCATATATTAGTATAGGAGGAAAATATGCATTAAAGCAATATTGTTATATTTTTTAAATATTTCTCAAAATCTATGGGTTAACTAACCCCTACGAAATTATTGAGTTTTACGTTAAACGCTCTATAAACTGAAGCCTAAAATTTTTAGTGTTGTTTTAAAATTTCTAACCACATTCTACATTTGTATTAATGTATGTTAACCACTCTTTTATGGTATATGAGAATCAATATAATTTTTAATCAATTAATTTAATAAAATTTTATAATATTTTTTAATTCGGTGGAATAACCACTATAAAATCTCTATTTTCTTGAAAAACAAAAACAACAAAGGTTCCGAACCTCTTTCAACATCATCATACGTTAGTGTAGGATGCAACTATGCATTAAAACAATATTGTCATATTTTTTGAAATTTTCTCAAAATCTATGTGCACCCCTACAAAAATATTGAATTTCAGTAAATGCTTTATATACTGAACCTTATAATCTTTAGTGTTGTTTTAAACTTTCTAACCACATTCTACATTTGTATTCATGTATGATAAACTATCTTTCACGGTACATGAGCATCGTTCAATTTTTTAAAAAAAATAATTTATTAAAATTTCATATACTCCATAAATTAGTGGACTAACATTTATAAAATCGCTATTCTCTAGAGAAATGGAGACAACAAAGGCAATAAACCTCTTTGACCATCATCATATATTAGTATAGGAGGCAAATATGCATTAAAGCAATATTGTTATATTTTTTAAATTTTTTAAATTTTTCTCAAAATCTATGTGTTAACCCTACGAAAATATTGAGTTTTACGTTAAACGCTCTATAAACTGAAGCCTAAATTTTTTAGTGTTCTTTTAAAATTTCTAACCACATTCTACATTTGTATTAATGTATGTTAACCACTCTTTTATGGTATATGAGAATTGTTATAATTTTTAATCAATTAATTTAATAAAACTTCATAATACTCCTTAATTCGGTGGAATAACCACTATAAAATCCCTATTTTCTTGAAAAACAAAGACAACAAAGGCTCCAAACTTCTTTCAACATCATCATACGTTAGTGTAGGATGCAACTATGCATTAAAACAATATTGTCATATTTTTTGAAATTTTCTCAAAATCTATTTGCTAACCCCTACAAAAATATTGAATTTCAGTAAATGCTTTATATACTGAACCCTATAATCTTAGTGTTGTTTTAAAATTTCTAACCACATTCTATATTTGTATTCATGTATGCTAAACTCTCTTTCATGGTACATGAGCATCGTTCAATTTTTTTAAAAAATAACTTAGTAAAATTTCATATACTCTCTAAATTAGTGGACTAACCGTTGAAAAATCGCTATTCTCTAGAGAAATAGAGACAACAAAGGATCCAGAACTCATTGACCATCATTATATATTAGTACAGGAGGCAACTATGCATTAAAGCAATATTTTTATATTTTTTGAATTTATCTCAAAATCTATGTGTTTAACCCATACGAAAATATTGAGTTTTACGTTAAACGCTATATACACTGAAGCCTAAAATTTTTATTGTTGTTTTAAAATTTCTAACCACATTCTACATTTGTATTAATGTATGTTAAACACTCTTTTATGGTATATGAGAATCGTTATAATTTTTTATCAATTAATTTAGTAAAACTTCATAATACTCCTTAATTCGGTGGAATAACCACTATAAAATCCCTAATTTCTTGAAAAACAAAGACAACAAAGGCACTAAACCTCTTTCAACATCATCATACGTTAGTGTAGGATGCAACTATGCATTAACACAATATTGTCATATTTTTTGAAATTTTCTCAAAATCTATGTGATAACCCCTACAAAAATATTGAATTTCAGTAAATGCTTTATATACTGAACCTTATAATCTTAGTGTTGTTTTAAAATTTCTAACCACATTCTACATTTGTATTCATGTATGATAAACTCTCTTTCATGATACATGAGCATCGTTCAGATTTTTAAAAAAAAAAAATTAGTAAAATTTTATATACTCCCTAAATTAGTGGATTAACCATTGTAAAATCGCTATTCTCTAGAGAAATAGAGACAACAAATGATCCAAAACTCATTGATCATCATCATATATTAGTACAGGAGACAACTATGCATTAAAGCAATATTGTTATATATTTTGAATTTATCTCAAAATCTATGTTTTAACCCCTACGAAAATATTGAGTTTTACGTTAAACGGTCTATAAACTGTATAATCGCAGCACATTCGTTTCTATAATACAGATTGTGCCTGAAGATTGATGGGCCCCAAGCCAAAAATATCTAGTCCAATAATTAATATGTTGAGTAACAATAAAAAAGAAAGCTTGGGGGAAAGTTTGAACCTATGACGTTAAGATGTGAGAAGAAAATGTAAATACCACCAAACTACAAATAGAATTTTTGAATAAATTTGGCGCCTAAATTAATTAATATGAAAAAGATCCCAAGCCAATGCTTGCTTAGCTTGTAGTTGATAAGTAAATTTGATAAAAGATGGTAAAAACAATAAAACTGACTTCTTTCTGTTATTTTCTTGGCGTCTAGAAAAGTGGTTAGAAGGCATGGGCAGATACTGTATAGAAAGTGAAGAACTCTCTTGTTTGGTCCAAAAGTGTTGTGATATGGAAAGCTCTTTAATGATTTTTCACTTTAATTGTTTTTTTTAACAACAGCCTTAATTGTTATTTATCATTGGGGCGGAGATAAATAAATAGACGAAATTAAACCAATTGCAAGCTTTATTTTTCAATATATGTTGCTATGGCCTATGGGTATTTCCAGTGCGGTGCGAGCCATTTTTGGGGCCTTAGGGCTAAGGCTAGTTATAAATGTATTATTAAATATATATGCTGATAATAATTATAATACAATTTTTAAATGATAATAAAATATTTTTATAAAATAAAAATGATCGTGTTTAGATGATTCTATTTTTTTAGTTTTTTTACTATAAATCATATTCATATCAAGTTATGAAATTACTTTTTAATTTTCTCACAAGATCAGAAAACCAATATTCATATGAAAAAAGACTTAACAAATATATGCTTTGCATATATATCAAAATATAACATGTTAACCACTAAATATGACAAACTAATTATAAAATGCAAATGTAAGAAGTGTAAAGAATTTGGAGAAGAAAACAAAAAAAAAAACTAGAATTTTTAAACTCGAATAAATAAATAAGAAAAAGGTATATCTCTTGTTGGTGTTTCGTTGAGACTAAACAAGAAACAAAAAAATTTTAAGCTAGTAAACAAAGATAAATTTTTCAGATTTTGGGCCCCAAATTATGTGAGGCCTGAGGCTAATGTCGTTTTGCTAATGCTATTAGCACGGCTCAGGATACTTCATACAATATGAAATAGTATTACAAAAATATAAACAAAGAAAAATGAATAAACATATGGAATTATGTTTTTAAGATCAAAAACATACACGGGTATGAATGGTGATCAAGGAACGACGAGGAATAATGCATTTCCTAACATTCTTAAAAAAAAATCACCATTCATAAGGAATAATTTTTCCTTCTTATTCCCTACCATTCCTTTTTTTAAGAGAAATGAAGAACAAGGTTATTCCTTGTCAAATATGGGATGAAACAACCATTCATTTTCATTTCTGCAATTTTATTCCTCTACATTCATTTCTTATTCGTTTCTTTTTTTTCCAGAATGGTCACCAGTCGAATCCATAGTAAAAAACTTATTTTAAACACAATTAAGTGTTTTATAATTTGTGCCTTAGCAGGTATTTGTTTATTTGTGGTAGGGGTGGGCACTTTACCCAATATCCGAAACCGCACCTGAACCCGATCCGAAAATCCCGAACTAAAATCCGAACTGAAGTAGCAAAATATTCGAACGGGTATTGAATTAGGAGATTAGATATCCGAACCCGAACGGGTAATATCCGAACCCGAATGGATATCCGAAGATAACCGAACATATTTATAATTAACCATATATTTCTAGTTTACATCTCTCGTTTTATATAAAATTTTTGGATTGATGCTACACATACTTTAAGTTCATATGATATATATTGAATCACCGAGAAAATGATTTGCTACTCAATCTATTAATGTCTAATTTATAACTTTCAAGAATTAACAAAAAGTTAGATCCAAAATTTAGAAACAATAACCAAATTAATGTCTTTTTTTGTTTCAAAATGTTATATTCAAATCTATTAACTATTCAATCTATTAAAAATAAAAAAAATAGTTAACTGAAAGTTATATTTTTAAATACAAAAAATTTGAGAAATGAAAAAATTAATTTTTTTTTTCAAAATCTAAATATCCGAATCCGATCCGAAATAACCGAACCAGAACTAAAAATACTCGAACCCGACCCGAAGTACATAAATATCCGAACGGGTTCTATACCTCTATACCGAAATACCCGAAAATCCGAAATACTCGATCTGAACCTGAACGGGTACCCGTACGGCCACCCCTAATTTGTCGGGTGGTCCGAGAGAAAAATTCAGAAAACAAATTAACCAAGTGGTATTGGTCTAGTGGGATCACACGGTTATTAAAAAAAAGTTCAGAAAAATCATAGCCCAAATGGTTTGTTCATCTACGTCAGAGGCCGCCTGAGTGCTGAGTGTGTGTGTTTTGCTTAATAAATGGTTTTTTTCAATATAAAGTCAGTATATATATATCCAGTTTACTTTAAAAGAAGGTGGTCAACCCACAAAATGCCAATCTCTATCCTCTCCGTGACTCTAATGCTCGATTTAAAAAAGGTCAAACCGTGACTCTAGTGGTGTGTGTCCGGCTGTAATCAATATTTAATTTTCTGATATTTCTTTCCAATTTCAGAGATCAATATGATTCATTCCCATAAACACACATATTCTCACATATATAAACACACCGTTCTCTAATGGCTTATTCGAAACTACCTCTTAGTCATCAACCAATTAGTCATCAACCAATAGGATTTCATGAGTTATTCTTGGGTTCACCCTCTAGGATGAACTTCTAGATTCACCAACCAATAGGATTTCATTATTTCAAATTCGATATCTTTTAAAAAAAGAAACAAAATATTGTCAAGTTATATTATATTTTAAAAATAAAAAGTGAAAAAAAAATAGTAGTTACAGAAACAAAAAATTAAAAAAAATATTTTTAACGTCGTCAGCAAAACACTAAACCCTAAATCCTAATCCCTAAACCCTAAATCCTAAACCCTAAACCCTTGGGTAAACCCTAAACCCTTGGGTAAACTCTAAACTATTGGGTAAACCCTAAACCCTTGGATAAATCGTAAACTCTAAATAAAAACACTAAACCCTAAAACTCTAAACCCTAAACCTTTGAGTGTTTTAGTGTTTAGTGATTTTGATTTAGAGTTTAAGATTTATCTTAGAGTTTAGGGTTTACCCAAGGGTTTAGGGTTTAGGATTTAGGGTTTAGGGATTAGGATTTAGGGATTAGGATTTAGGGTTTAATGTTTCGCTGACGATGTTAAAAATATTTTTTTTGTAATTACTACTATTTTTTTTTTTTACCTATTAGTTTAAAAAAGATAATATAATTTGACAATATTTTGTTTCCTTTTTAAAAGATATCAAATATGAAATAACACAATCCTAGTGGTTGGTGAACCCAAAAAAGTATATAAACACACGGTTCTCTAATGGCTTATTCGAAACTACCTCTTAGTCATCATCGCCATCATGTCATCCATTATCATCCTTCTCTTCTCTCTCTTGCTCTTCACCTCTCCATCTACCTCCTCAGGTCACCACCAAACTCCTTCTCCCCTCAGTCCCTCGCCCCCTCCCGCCGCACGGATACGTCTCGCATGCAAAGCCACTCGCTACCCTGACGTCTGCGTCTCTTCTCTATCTAAACCGGGTCAAGTCCCTTCGAACCCTAACCCATCACAGATCATCCACTCAGCGATCTCCGTCTCTTTAGAAAACCTCAAAACCGCTCAATCTGAAGTGAAGTCTATCCTGGACGCGTCCGTAGGTAATCTGAACCGCACCAACGCCGCGAACAAGTACCTCCAGCAACTCTCTTACTCTCTGCACCGCACCCGAGCTACGTATCAAGCTCTGACACGTGGAAAAATCAAAGACGCTCGCGCTTGGATGAGCGCTGCTCTCGTCTCACGGTCCCCTCTCAAATACGTCAACGGCACGAAGGAAGTCGTTGAAACGATGTCGTCTCTCAACGAATTCATCAACGTCACCAGTAACGCTCTTAGCATGATGGTATCGTACGATAACTTCGGAGACAACGTCTCCTCGTGGACTCCTCCGGCAACGGAAAGAGACGGGTTCTGGGATAAGACTGGTGGGCCAAAGGTGGGTGCTGGGCCGACTTTGGGCTTCCCTTCGGGTTTAAAAGAAGACGTTACGGTGTGCAAAAACGGAAAATGCCGTTACCAGACGGTGCAGGATGCAGTTAACGCGGCGCCTGATAACAACGGAGTGCGTAAGTTTGTTATAAAGATTAACGAAGGAGTGTATGAGGAGACCGTCACGGTTCCGTTTGACAAGAAGAACGTTGTCTTCATCGGAGACGGTATAGGCAAAACGGTTATTACAGGATCTTTGAACGCCGGTATGCTGGGGATCACCACGTTCGACACCGCAACTGTCGGTAAGTAACATAATATATGTATTGACAATAAACGTTGAAATATACTTGTACATAAAATAAGCTACATTGATAAATATTATCACATGGCACGTGAAAGAATATGTATCAAATGAATTTTACGTTCAATAAGTATTCGGAATTTATTGCTAATATATATGCGTTTCTGTATTTGTATACTAAATAAATTTTTTAAAAAATATTCACTTTTGATATTTTTATTAACAGTGTTACGTGTTTGGTTTGATAGGAGTGTTAGGAGATGGATTCATGGCACGTGACATAACGTTCCAAAACACGGCGGGACCAGACACACACCAAGCGGTTGCGTTTAGATCCGACAGCGACTTTTCTCTGCTCGAGAACTGTGATTTCCTCGGGAACCAAGACACACTCTATGTCCATGGCCTTCGTCAGTTCTACAAAAAATGTCGTATCCAAGGAAACGTTGACTTCATTTTCGGAAACGCAGCGTCTGTCTTCCAAGACTGCGAGATTCTAATCGCACCGCGTCAGCTTCAACCCGAGAAGGGTGAGAATAATGCCGTCACTGCCCAAGGAAGAATCGACCCGGCGCAGTCCACGGGGTTCGTGTTTTTGAACTGTTCGATAACCGGAACGGATGAGTATATGAAGCTGTATAAAGCTAACCCTAAGGTGCATAAGAGCTACTTGGGAAGGCCATGGAAAGATTACTCTAGGACTGTGTTTATAGGCTGCAATTTAGGGGCTTTGATTAATCCTGATGGGTGGTTACCTTGGAGCGGGGATTTGTCGCTTAAGACACTTTATTACGGTGAATCTAAGAACACGGGTCCGGGATCTGATAGGTCAAAAAGGGTTTCATGGAGCAGTGAGATTCCAGACGAGCATGTTGATAAGTACTCGGTGGCTAACTTTATTCAAGGTCTGGTTGAATCAAGTCAAGACTAAAAAGGGTTGTTCGTTAGTTGATAAAGTTTTTAAAACAAAGATATCCAAACTTTTGCATTCGTTTTAGTTGTATCAATTGAAGTTTCAGATCTTTATGACTTAGAGCATCTCCAACAGGAGATGTTTATTGGATCTCTAAGCATTAAAAGAAAATCTATATTATTATTTATGAAGTGATTTGGTTTATTTGTCATCTTCTCCATAATTTTAGTTAATTTGCTTACTTGTCATATTTTTCATGATTTTAGAATAAATCATTAGTTTTTTTTATATCTATATATTTATCATGATATTTAAAATCATGATACCTATTTTACCGATATATATATTAATATTTTTTAAAAATATATTTTAATATATAATAAACATGATATTTAGGATATTTAATTAATAAATAGATATTAATAATATATATCGATAATACCATCATTACTTTTTTCTCATTTATAATTTTAATGACTAATATTTTAGCTAATAGCTAATTTTCCTGATTTTTACTGAAAACATTGATCAAATACAAATTATTATAAAATTTATATATAAGTATACTAATATATCTAAATTAATCAGTTTATTTAGTTAATTTGCTTATTTTTCATCTTTTCCATAGTTATATGATAAATCATTAGTTTAATTAATACTATTATTTAATTTATTTATTTTGATATCTATATATTTATCATGATATTTAAAATAATTAATAACATTAACATATTTTACCAATATATATACTAATATTTTTTAAAAAATATATTTTAATATATAATTATCATGATTAATAAATAGATATTAACAATATCTACTGATAATATCATCATTACTTTCTTTTCATTTTATAATTTTAATGACTAATATTATAGCCAATTTTTCTTATTTTTACTGAAAATATTGATCAAATACATATTATTATAAAATTTATATATAAGTATACTAATATATCCAAATTAATCGGTTTCTTTTGTTTATTCGGTTTGATCCCTTAATATATTGAACCATATTCATATATTGATGTTTTCTAAACATAACATCATCGGTACTTCCAAATCCAGACAATTTTCTCTATTTCGATTTGGTTCGGTTTTGAATAGTTTGGTTTTACCAGATTGAACACTCCTAAACTATTGTTATTTGTTAACGTTTTATATTTGTGATTTTTTATAATCATTATAGTACCACGTGATTTCTTTTCAGTCCAAATACAATATGTGTTAATTTCACATACAAAATTTCCTAATTTAGTTATTACTATAAAAAAGATTTTGATCCAAAATCTGCATCACATAAATAAAAATATGAAACAAAATAATACAATTTAATAAATTGATTACCAATATGAATATTTAAATTTTATAATTTATAATAATTTAAAACTATGTGTTTTGCCTCCACATGCGGGCATAATCGTCTTACGAATGTTTATTATTTTATGTCTTATTAATCCAAAAATCAGCATTATAATACTCTAATCGGTGAACATGTTGAACGAAAAAAATTATAGTCAATTCTTTGTTCCTCAAAATTTATATCAGTTATGTTGAAATTTTAGTCAAATTATTGAAAGGTGGATCCCACTTTTTTCTCTAAATTCCCCATGGAGGAATGAATTTATAAGAAAAAAATTCCCTATGCAATTTGATAAGGAACAAATTGAACAAAAAAATCATATTTTTTTTTCAATTCCTCAAATGAAATTTTATTTTTTATTTTGTTCATTTTTTCATTATCCCAGTGGTCACCAACTGAACCTATGGTGTTTCACGGATTAAACTTAAACTGGTTTAAAGTAAAAGCAAGAAAATTTATTTTGAACTCAGTCACAAGTTAAGTTATTATTTATGATTTTAAATAGTTAAATCAAACATCAAATTATTTATATATGTCAAAAAAACGTTCATCAAACTATGTACTTATTATTGTGTTAAAAGTTTTAAAACACTCATATATTAGAAATAGTTTAGAAAATATCTTTATAAAAATATTTTTGTTTGACTAATATTTAATTATAAATTGTTTTATATCTTAGTTTTTTAACTTTATAATAAAAAATATTACTTTCAAATAGCAACACAATAGATATAAGAATTCTCTTAATTTTTAAATATATTTTCACAATTTTATTATATTAGTTTATAATTAGTTATTTAATATAACATATCAATTTAATATTATTAAAATAAAATGCGTGTTTTATTATATATAAAATTCATTACGGGTTTTGTGAAAATTAATAAATACTCAGTTAGAAACTAATAATAAATTAGTGACCTATATAAAAGCTTAAAACCTAATAAAATATGACTAATAAGAAAATAAGAATTTTAATATAACATATAGATTTAAATATTATAAAATCAAAATTCCATTTAATTGTATATAAAATTCATTACAGATATTTTTTAAATTAATAAATTAGTGATTCAGCTAAAATATTATTAATAAATCAATGATTAAGCTAAAACCTAATAAAAACATGCAAATAAGTAAAATTGACTAAAATCATGGAAAACATGATAAATAAGCAAAATTAAAATAATTATATATCTAATTACATATTTTAAGTTATATTATTTAAATTAATAAATTATGCACTCAACTAAAAACTATTAATAAATTAATGACTCAGGTTAAACCTAATTAAAACATGACAAATAAGCAAAATTACCTAAAATCATGGAAATCATGACAAATAAGCTAAATCACTTCATAAATAATAGTATAGATTTGTATCTAATTTAATTATTATTATTTTATTTAAAAAAATTAGAAATAAAAATTGTTAGATGTATTGATATATTAATCCGCACAAGGTGCGGGAGATCAACTACTACAAATTAAAAAAAAAATAAGAGAGAGGCACAATAGTTTTTTTAACACTAAACTTTAGATACTAACATAAAACCTACATGCCACATGTTTGCTTTTAAATGGCTGAATTCCCCAAAACCACTAAAACATAAATTCAATAATTCATTAACATTAAAATATAGATAAAATTTCGCTTAGAGATTCCGGTCATTGATTAGTAGGTCTTTAATTTCCTTTAAGATCGAGTTATTGTTGGTTGCTCGTATGTTTGTTGTTTTGGTTTTGTTTCCAGACATTATTGCTTTGGCCTTGAGCCTTTCGACGTTAAAAAAAAAAGAAAACCCAAAAGTAAGAGATTTACCGTTGGGGTTGCTCTTATTGCGGTAAAATAATAAAGTTACAAACTATAGAAGGAAGCAGCTTTTGCGTAGTTATCACTAAATCTAGCTATCAACGTTTAGCATGTGGATTGTAATTAAATGAGAGTATGGAGGATAATTTCTAGTGACGACCGGGGAAGCGTATGATGGATTTTTGCTTGACATTAAAGAAGAGTTTGTTGTTGTAAGTTTTCAAGGAAGTAGACATCATCATTTGAATGTTTTTGAGAGTTGACCGTTTAATTTCAAAGAAGAGTAGGTTACAGTGGTAAACCAGTTTAGATTTAGTCTGTTAGGGTTCTTTTTAAGTGGTTCACCTAAAGACATGCATTTCGGGTAGGTGTCCATGCATTAGGCACATAATTCTAATGTTTGGTGAATCATAGGGCCATGCATATAAGAGATGATTGATCACGAACTCTAACCTAATCTTGTACAAGAAAGAGGACGACAAAAACTTTTACTGTTGGGCATAAATAGCCTCTCGAGACCGGTTGATCATGTCCAACATATTATGTATAGCAAAAAAACAAGGATGGTAGGGAAACTGCATCTTGATATGATTTTGCTTATGGTTCCAACGGCACTCGTTGTGGAGTGTGGTAGTTGAGGTGTGCTGGATTCGATTGCCTAAGCTCGTTCTATCTGTTAATAAAATGACCAATTAGTCTTTAATCTATTTATTTTGGTTAAAGATATTAAGTCAACTTGTATAACACTAATAAAAAAATTTGATATATAAATTGTATAATTATCAAAAATTAAACTAAACAGTATTTATAAAATTTGTTGATATATAAAATAAACTAATAATATTACAATTAAAATTTTATAATTTAAAAAAAAATGTAGAAATTTTTGAAATTTTTTATTGATAAATATTGTATAAGTATAAAAATAGAATTAAATAATATTTTAAATTTGTAATGTCATATTTGAATATATATATATATATATATATATATATATTAATGATAATGTATGAGTTATTATCATATTTTAAAAGTTTACTAAAAATATAAATCAACATTAAATATAATATATGAATTATTACCATATTATAAAAAGTTTAGCGAAAATATAAATTGACATTAGATGTAATTTTTCATGTCATGTTTAGTTATAATAATGTCATTAATTTTAGTAGACATATCACATTTTTTGTGAAAGTAATTGTAAAAAAGATATGTGGCAAATAAGTTCTCAAATAATGTTTAGGGGATGCTACTATTCATGTTAAAATTGTCCAAAACTAGTCTACAATTTCAAAGTTAGAGAAATGTAGAAAAATGAACGAAGAAAAACAACAATACATAACAACCCCAAAATCAGTTCAATAGAGCTCAACAGTAGACATCAACATTAAACAGATGATAACCAAATACCAACCCGGATAACCTCATCACCTTTCCTTCCTAATTAAACCGTACTTTAAAAGAAGGTCAACCCACAAAATTCCAATCTCTATCATCTCCATAACTCTAATGGTATGTGTGACTAATCAAAAATGGTATGTGTGACTATAATCAATATTTATTTTCTGACATTCTTTTCCAATTTCAGAAAACGATATAATTCATTCTAATCTGTAACTGTAATCAATATTTAATTTTCTGATATGTTTTTCCAATTTAAGAAAACAATATATATTTTTTTGATCATTCCCATAAACACATATATACACACGGGGTTCTCTAATGGCTTATTCGAAACTACTCCATCATCGCCATCATGTCACCCATTCTCACCCTTCTCTTCTCCCTCTTCCTCTTCGCCTCTCCATCTTCCTCCTCCCGTCAACACCAAACTCCCCCGCTCACTCCCTCCGCACAGATCCGTCTCGCATGCAACGCCACTCGCTACCCAGACCTCTGCGTCTCTTCTCTATCCAAACCGGGTCTAGTCCCTTCGAGTCCTAACCCATCACAGATCATCCACTCAGCGATCTCCGTCTCTTTAGAAAACCTCAAAACCGCTCAGTCGAAAGTGAAGTCTATCCTGGACGCCTCCGCAGGCAATCTAAACCGCACCAACGCCGCGAAGACGTGCCTCCAGCTACTCACTTACTCCGAGCGCCGCACCAACTCGACGGATCAAGCTCTGACACGTGGCAAAATTAAAGACGCTCGCGCTTGGATGAGCGCTGCTCTCGTCTACCAGTACGACTCATGGTCCGCGCTCAAATACGTCAACGACACGAACCAAGTCGCTGAAACGATGTCGTTTCTCAACGGGCTCATCAACGTCACCAGTAACGCTCTTAGCATGATGGTATCGTACGATAACTTCGGTGACAACGTCGCCTCGTGGACTCCTCCGGCAACGGAACGAGACGGGTTCTGGGATAAGACTGGTGGGCCTAAGGTGGGTGCTGGGCCGAGTTTGGGCTTCCCTTCCGGTTTAAAAGAAGACGTTACGGTGTGTAAAAACGGAAAATGCCGTTACAAGACGGTGCAGGATGCCGTAAACGCCGCGCCTGATAACAACGGAGCGCGTAAGTTTGTTATAAAGATTAACGAAGGAGTGTATGAGGAGACAGTTACGGTTCCGTTTGAGAAGAAGAACGTTGTCTTCATCGGAGACGGTATGGGCAAAACGGTCATTACAGGATCTTTAAACGCCGGTATGCCTGGTATCACCACATACAACACTGCAACTGTTGGTAAGTTTTTCTTATTATAAGCCAATGGATTATGAGTAAACATCTTCTTGATGTTAAAAACAACAAAAAAAATGATAGTTTAAAAAACTTATAACATACTGTTACATGTTTGGTTTGATAGGAGTGGTAGGAGATGGATTCATGGCACGTGATATAACGTTTCAGAACACGGCGGGACCAGACACTCACCAAGCGGTTGCGTTTAGATCAGACAGCGATTTTTCTCTGCTCGAGAACTGTGAGTTCCTTGGGAACCAAGACACACTCTATGTCCATGGCCTTCGTCAGTTCTACAAAAAATGCCGTATCCAAGGAAACGTTGACTTCATTTTCGGAAACGCAGCGTCTATCTTCCAAGACTGCGAGATCCTAATCGCGCCGCGTCAACTTAAACCCGAGAAAGGTGAGAATAACGCCGTCACTGCCCAAGGAAGAGTTGACCCGGCGCAGTCCACGGGGTTCGTGTTCTTGAACTGTTCGATAACCGGAACGGATGAGTACATGAAGCTTTATAAGGCCAACCCTAAGGTGCATAAGAGCTACTTGGGAAGGCCGTGGAAAGATTACTCGAGGACTGTGTTTATTGGGTGTAATTTAGAGGCTTTGATTAATTCCGATGGGTGGTTACCTTGGAGCGGGGATTTGTCGCTCAAGACGCTTTATTACGGTGAATCTGAGAACACGGGTCCGGGATCTGATAGGTCAGAAAGGGTTTCATGGAGCAGTGTGATTCCGGACGAGCATGTCGATATGTACTCGGTGGCTAACTTTATTCAAGGGGATGAGTGGAAGATGTCTGGTTGAATCAAGTCAAGACTAAAAAAGGGTTGTTTGTTAGTTGATAAAGTTTTTAAAACAAAGATATCCAAACTTGCATTCGTATTACTTTGTATCAATTGAAGTTTCAGATCTTTATGACTAATTAAGGTAAAATAATAAAATTACAAACTATAGAAGAAAGCAGCTTTTTTGCTTAGTTATCATTGAATCTAGCTATCAAAGTTTAGCATGCTGGGTTGAAATTATAAATAAGTATGGAGGAGAATTTCTAGTGACGATCGGGGAACTGTATGATGGTTTTTGCTTGACGTTAGAGAAGAGTTTGTTGTTGTAAGTTTTCAACGAAGGAGACAACATCATCATCATTTGAATGTCTTTGAGAGTGGGCCTTAAAAGTCAGGAGGGGGATGGATCGGTTGCAGAAACCGGTAAAGAGCAGGTAAAAAACCGTTATTAATTTCAAGGAAGAGTAGGTTTGAATCGTAAAACCAATTTGGGTTCTTTCTAAGTGGTTCACCTAAAGGCATGCAACTGGGTAGGTGTCCATGCATTAGGCACTAAATTCTAGTGTTTTGGTCGGTCATATGGCCACACATTAAGAGATGAGCGGTCACAAACTCTAACCCAATCTTGTAGAAGCTAGGAAGAGAGAAACTTTTACTGTTGGACATAACAAGCCTCCCGAGACCAGTTGATCACGTACATAACCAATAAAAAAAGCTAACTATATTCCCTGCTCGAAACTAGGCTAGACGCTAATCGGGCGGCAATCCCGGGCCTAGCAAGTTACCGAAAAATCGGGAAGTACTCGGAAATTACGCGGGACCTGGTTTTAAATACAATTTAATATATTTACAAGAGCAAGTCCAATGGTTAGAACTCATTATGGATTCTAATGAATAATTTAATAGTTAATTTTATGATTTGAGAAGTTTAGAACCTTTGTTAGTGTAATTAATTTTTTTATGATCTAATGGGAGAACCTCTTTGAGGTTTTTAAAATTTTTTTTTTTTTTTTTAGAAGTTGAATGTTTGGATTTCATAACATGTTTATGTAAACCAATGAAAGGTAACACAAACTCACACATAAGAAACGATCAAATTGACAATGTATCTAAACAAATGCAGACACTGATAAAATAGAAACAAACTCATGTGCTCTTGTGATCGAGATGCTAAACAAACGCAGGCACTGATTTGACATTACTCATGTTCCAGATGCTATGAATATGATCTTATAAAGTTCAAAGACTTAGCAAGAGAGGAGAGGTATTACGTTGGCAAAACAGCTCCTAAACTTGAGAGATCCAGCTCCACTGCTCCAGCTCTTGGCCTTCTACTTCAACGGCCTCTGAAAGAGAAGGGATTTGCAATTAGCAAAGTCTCAAATTTCACGTTGGCAAAACATTAGTTGCTGAAAGTAAGCATTTTCAGACATGAAGAACGTCCCCAGAGAACAACATTATTTATAGAGACAAGGATCCTATCTTATCTTAAGCTCTACTAATGGCATCATATCTATGATATGATAATACATAAGACAACAACAAAACCTCACCTCAAAACCAGCAGTATCATACTGGCAGCGTTTCTCCGGGTCAGACAAGATGTTGTAGGAAAAGGTGACCTCCTTAAACATGTCGGCCGCAACCGGGTCATTTGCAGTCTTATCAGGATGGTACCTGAAACACCAAACATTGATTTTGGGAACAAGGCTTGAGCAGGACGAGTACTAAATGTTTGTGTAGAGAAACGTAACCTCCAAAGAGAGAATTAGCCTAATCCAAACCAAGTAGCAATTCACAGATGAACAAGTAGCCATTAACAAGTAGCCGAGACTTACGGATGAATTCAAATAAAGACTCATCTTTTAGGCTAAACAGATTGAATTCAAGGGTCTTCTTCTTTGTTGCCTAACCCTAAATTTCAAAACTTCAAACCGAAGAGTGACAGAGAGAACCAATTAAAAGAAGCTTACTTGAGAGATAGTTTCCGATAAGTGCTCTTAATCTCCTGATCCGTAGAGTTCTTCAAGACTCCTAGAACCTCGTAAGGGTACCGCCGGAGCTGCTTCTCCGCATCCTTCTTTTCCGACTTGGATCTATTAGCTGTCATCTTTTCACTTTAAAACGAAAGAATCTCAGAGGAGGAGATAATATATCTTCTCAATGGACATCAGAATCAACAGAGATATGGACATCTGAATCGATAGAGAAACGACAGAGAGGGAAATCGACATCAATCGACATAGAAGATGGAGAGATCGAGCTTGGAGGAGGAAGAGAGAAAATGGGATTTCAGATGAAAACCCCGACGACGAAGGAGAGAGATAAATGGATGGTCAAATAAGAATGTGACACGTAAGGGTTCATACCAATCCTAAAAATCCCAATTTAAACAGCGGTTCTGTGCTTTCTTTTTCTTTTTCATTTATTTTTTTTTCTTTCCTTTGTTTGGAACTCCACTTAAGAAGTCCCGATAGAGGCGGTCTAATATATTTAGCTAATTTTAAACATAATGACATAAGTTCTTAGACATAATTATATTTTTTTTATATATAATTTTAAACAGTTTCTTTTTTATTCGTCGAACATTTAGATTATGGTGTGTTTGATACGAAAAAATCTCTAAATGTAATATGTATGTGTTTGTTTTGGGTTTTATAGCTAATTGTAATTATTTAGTAATGAATAATTACACAAAATCTGTTAATAATGAGTAAAAAACAATCAACGGTGTTTCAACTATACACGAACTAAAAAAAAAAATTTAGGCGGTTAACGCGGAAATTAGGCGGTCAACGCGAGAATTAGACGATCCAACGCGGGTCAACACAGGTCAACGCCTAACTACACCGATTTTTGGGCATATCAGCGCCTAGGCGGACCGTCTACGCGGCTAGGCGGCCGCGTTTTCGAACATGGACTATATTGTTTACCTCTTTTTTGGTCAACCTCTATTGTTTGCCTCTGTCAAACATATTGGTGGTAACTGGATGTTTATAAAAAGAATAAGTGAAATTAAATGAAAGATAATTAGTGAAATCCAATTGAATGAAATTAGTATTTCAGTTGTTCCAAAACTATTTTTACGTGGAATGATTTTTTAAAAGAATGTTAATATTTTTTTAGAATGGAAAAAAAATAATATATAATGAGATGGAATACTCATTTTCTTTTTCATTGCAACTGGTAAACAATTTACGGAATGAGAAGGAATTGAGTATTTAGAAAATTTTTATTGTAGAAAAATGCATTTTAGGTGCACCCATTATAGCAGAAAATGGAAAGTAGGAAAATGCTTCTTGATATGAGATTTTGCTTATGAGTGCCAACGGCACTTGTTGTTGACCCAACTTAGTATTGGGCTGATATTTGGGCCTGTAAGTATACCCATACCTTTTTAGTGACTTTGTTGGTTTAGACAAACCAATTTTTGACTAATTTTGTTGGTTTAGACAAACCAATTAATTTAATAGGTAGTTAATGTGTTGATATTATAAGCTTTCATCTACAAGTCTCAGAGATTTAATTTTCTTTAGCTTTACATTGTGCAAACAAAGATTATGGGAAATTCATAGTAAGAAGTATATAATAAATAAAATATTATTTTGCAAAGTTCTCCAAAGAAAAATAAGTTAAAATTTTCATTTTGAAATTGAATAGAAGTACTGCCAAAGAAGTTCTAATTAGTCTATAACTAACTTCCATAATCAAGAATGCATAACCTCTTCAAAGGCTGTGCAGTTCAAATCTACGTATTCTAAATAAAGACCAATTGATCCAGAGAGTCTTGTCAAACTCTTTGAAGTGGAGAAGATCAGAAGAAATGGTGAGTAGGATATGATAGAATATGCCTCCTATATTCTTGCATATTCTATCAGGATACTCATGCTCATAACCATTGTAGTCATAATAGAGCCTCTCCCCTTTTCGATATATCGCGTGTAGCCACTAGAAGAACCCGACACTCTCCATTCACGCTGTACCTCACGCATTTACAGTTCTGCTTCTTCTTACCAAACCTGCAACCATCATCAAGTGATGTGATGATGATGATGATGATTTCCAAAAGGTTGTATAAAGATACTAAATCTTGATTTACCTGTTGTGATTGTTGATGCCACTGATGAATCGAGATATGTATCCATACTTGTCAGGACAAATAACGAGAGTTTTCGATGGATCTTCAGATAGAAGGAGAGTCATGATGCTGTCACAATCGTCATTTTCACGGTTCTTTAAGTAGTCAACATCCCCTGTATATTCAGCTATGAATGTTAAGTCCTTAATTGGACCATCTGCTTCAACTGTGTAACTATATTAGACCGAAACAAAAGAAATGTTTAGGAACTTGTTTAGTGAAAAGATTCTAATAGCTCACCGACTATGTTTCGGCCCCAATAAAGCCCATTTAGGAATGTTGCATATAAAGTTTAGTCAATTCTACGGTTTCATTCGTCTTAAGCACTGAAGCTATTCTAGGGTTTGTAAAATCCATCAGCGATGAAAAATATGGAGCAGCAGTCCTCGAAGGGTCTAGTATTAACCCCATCCGGACATGAAACACAATCAGCAAACTCGGTAAGAGAATACTCAGGTCCCCCAATCCCTGATGATCTACTTATGGAGATATTCTCCAGAGTCCCGGCAAAGTCTATAGCTAGGTTTCGTTGCGTTTCGAAATTCTTGGCATCCATATTTTGCCGTCCTGATTTTACTGACTTGTTTTTGACTATGTCTTTGACTCGTCCACGGTTCCTTTTCGCCTTAGAAGCTGATAAAACGTTGTTCTTATACTCTGCACCTCAGCCTCATAATCCAAACGATAACTCTTCTCTTGTAGCCACCCCTTATCAAACGCTTATCTTTCCAGAATATATTGGATTTGATAACCCTAGAACACTCTGTGGGTTGGTATTACTTCGGCAGATGCGGGTGATTTGTAACCCTGCCACTGGAGAGTTTCTAACCTTACCCAATGTTCTTAAAGAAAACATCTTACCCAATGGTAACCCCGCAGTGATCGCAGCAACGTACCTTGGGTATGATCGGATCGGAAAACGGTTTAAAGTGTTGCGTATGACCCCGTCACGTGATGGAAGATCCAATACTCGTCAGGTCTTGACGTTGGAATCTGGAAAGCTTTTATGGAGAATGGTCGAATGCAAGTTCCATTTTGTGCCGACCCTTGCTTTAGCTACTCATATATGTATAAACGGTGTTTTGTATTTTAAAGCTAAGTTGGGGAAATCTACTGTTATAGTTTGCTTCGACGTCAGGTCTGAGAAGTTCGGCTTTATTAACACAAATGAAGACATGGAACAAGGGCTTGTATGTGAGTTGAAATCTTTGGACTTTTTTAATTACAAAGGTAAATTAGGTATACACAATAAGGAGAATGATTTATATGGGAAAAGACTTGTGCTGTGGGTTCTAGAAGATGCTGGAAATCATAAGTGGTCCAAGAATTAATGTCTACGTATTTTCTCCTTTAGATGAAAAGATGGTCAGGCATATCAAGTTTGTTGGAGTGACTGGTAGAGGTGAAATTGTATACTCGCCACGCCCGTTCCACCCTGTAAACCGGTACTTCGTTGTCTTCTACAATGTGGAGAGTAAGACTTTTAGAAGAGTCAAAGTTGAGGGACTTGAAGTTGAAGAGGGTGAGAAGAATCATTTTAAAAGCACACTGATAGGCTATGTGGAGAATTTGGAGTTTATGTAATAAGTGTGTTGAAAACGCTCTCACATATTGTTATCTGATACTTTATATTTCTTCTCCTTTTCAAGTTGTTTGGATTTCAATTTTTTTCGTGCATGCATGTTTTATTCTTTGCTCTAAGTTTTGTTTACTTTACCAGTCATGCTCTTTCCCCGCTTGCTTCCTCGAGATTTTTATCTTCTCTCACTCTAAGCTCATTATCGTCGAAAGTTTCATTTAGCGTATGTTGATTAATTTTTTGAGAAATAGAGTATGTTGATAATTGATACAAAGTCCATATGTTCAATCAGACTTGCACAATATAGATGCATTTATAATAGAAGTAAATAGATAACTGAAGTAGTTGGGCAAACACTATTGTCTCAAAGCTTTCAAGAAGACAAAGAAGAACAAATCTTCATTCGTCTGAACAAAAAACAAGATCAAAGCCCATGAAAATAGAATAAAAAAACAAAAACTATAGTTGATCTCAAAGTTTGAGCTGCTTGATATGACCGCTTGACATATGTCGACGCAAGCAGGTTCCAAGCTTGAAGCTCTGCTGTAGCTGTTGCGATTAGAGGCTGGTGAGCAACCTCGATGGATCCCATGATGGAGCTGTAGAGAAGAATGTCTTGCCGTCCCCACAGGGTAAAAGTGGGATTAGCTTCTTCGCTACCAAATATGATATTAATTCTTAATATGTATCCAAAATACTTTAAGATATTATTGAACTTCTAAAATAATTATCTATTACATGAAGGTTGATGGTGGAATGTGGCGGTTGAAACCTGAAGTTTTTTAGATTTTGGTTTTGTTTTCATTGAATAATGTTAATGAGAACTTAGTTTTTGTTTTATGATTTTATTTATTTGGTTTTCTTTCTATCACTAACTATGTTTATCTTGCGCTTGATTGTGAATAATCACGTTTGATGTTTTTTTCTTATTTTTGAATCGATTTTACTTATGTTTTGGCTATTAAAATATGTACAAATTATGTATTTTAAATCCGAAGAACCGATTTCATTTAAGTTTTAGTTACAAAATAGGTACAAATCATGTATTTTTAAATTGAAGAACCGATTGGGACCCGAACCCGAAAGTACAATGGGTTATACCGGTTGTTTGGAGATTTACTAACCCCGACCCGAATTCGATAGAACCCGAACCAGTCCCGAATGAGGCTGATTTTGATAAACCCGAAAAACCAAAACCCGATTGGAACCCCGAATGCCCTTGCCTACCACTGGTAGTAGTCAATCCATTTTTTTCTCAATACATTTACTTTACTCCTAGATAGATGACGTAATAAAATGTTCATGATACCAAATAGCTTTCTAGGTAACAATCCTGTTTGGGCAGACTGTATAATTTTATAATTGGTTCTGAGAATTGTGAGCATTCCTTATGAGCAGAAAATGGATCTATAACCTTAGAACTTAGCTGGATAATATTGCTTGATTGCCGTTTTGTATAAAGTCAGAATATGCATCTCATCTTTGTCCATTGGTTTGTGAGCTTGTCTAAACTTGCTTTAGATCAATCACCATAGGTTTGGTCTTATGATCCTATGAGGTAATACCATATCTATGAATCTCAATATTATGAAAATTTCATAGTGATGAAGCATAGAATAAATAAAATATCATTTTGCAAAGTTCTCCAACGAAAAATAGTTAAAATTTTCATTTTGAAACGGAATAGAAGTTATAATTAGTCTATAACTAACATTCATAATCAAGAATGCATAACCTCTGTAACGGCCATGCGGTTTAAATCTAAGTATTCTAATTTTGATCTGTAAATTTGCAACAAAATAAAGACCAATTGATCCAGAGACTCTTGTGAAACTGTTTGAAGTGAAAAAGATCAGAGGAAAAGGTGAGTAGGATACTCATGCTCATAACCATTGTAGTCATAATAGAGCCTCTCCCCTTTCGCTATATCACGTGTAGCCACTAGAAGAACCCGACACTCGCCATTCACGCTGTACCTCACGCATTTACAGTTCTGCTTCTTCTTACCAAACCTGCAAACCATCAATGATGTCATGAAGATGATGATTTCCAAAAGGTTGTATAAAGATACTAAATCTTGGTTTTACCTATTGTGATTGTTGATGCCACTGATGAAGCGAGATATGTTTCCATACTTGTCAGGGCAGATAACAAGAGTTTTTGATGGATCCTCAGATAGAAGGAGAGTCATGATGCTGTCACAATCGTCATTTTCGCGGTTCTTTAAGTAATCAACGTCCCCTGTATATTCAGCTATGAATGTTAAGTCCTTAATTGGACCATCTGCTTCAACTGTGTAACTGTATTACACGGATACAAAAAAAATGTTTATAGCTATACTTTGACATTAAGGGAAGATTTGATCGAATGAAATCTAGAGATACCCTTCAAGTGGATCGAATACCACAACAAGAGGAGGGCATTCTCCTCGTCTATACATAGCTCGACATAGTTCCAATGTCTCTAAATCTTCTTTCGAAAGCACCTGCAGAAAACAAAAACCGTGAGAAACAGCTACTAAGGAAGTAACTTTAAATAAGAGAGTTATAGTCTTGTCCTTTTACCTGCATCCCACCTTTCTCGAACTTGGATCGATTAGCAGACCGAGGAGCCATTCCAGGAACATAAGTCAAGTCGTCGCTGTATTTGATACCCAATGCTGTTAAAGCAGACGCAAGTGTGCCCATTTGTGCAAATCTCTGTTCAGGATCTTCAGATGGAACCATAGGTAATAGCTTTCTCCTCCTCTTCTTCACAGTCAAGGAGCAAGATCGTCTCCGGTGCTTTCTACTCTCTTCTTCAAAACAACAAAGTGACGCCATTAAAACTGAGTTTACACACTTACTAATGCATTAATCAATGAAGCATCTATGCATTAGTAATTCTCATCAATGCTGCACCATAAAGATCAGCTCTTTCATCCTCATTAAACTGTTAATCAAGTGAAACATCTCTTCAAGATCCTTTACCTTGACTCAGCTGTGATCTCTCCGTTTGATCAATTTGCTTTTCGATCCGAAAGAAATGCATAATCTTCTTCTGAGACAACCCTAAAAACATTCAAAAGATCAAAAATTGAATAAAAGAACATACGAAAGTTACAAACTTTGACAAAAGACAAAAAAAAAAATCCCTACTTCTTACAGGTCGTTGGTCGGAACAATCGACACAGACCCACGGTCCGACAGGGACACGAACCACGATCGGTCGGAGACATTTCATGTGAAACCCTTTATCGCATTTATCGCATAAAAGAAGCTCATCGTCTCTTTCTCCCAAGTCGCATTTCTCGCAGGTGACGTCACCGTAGCCGTCGTCTTGCTCCTGCTCGACGACGGGCGGAGATTTCGCCATTACATCGGCGATTGATCTCATCTTCCTCGGTGGAGATTCGGATGAGGGTCGTCTCGGTGGTGAAGCCTTGGTTCTTCTCCTATAGGGGATGAAACGACGGGAAGGAGACGCTGCTGGGGAGGAGGAGGAGGAGGAGGCTTTCCACGTGGCCATGATGGTTTGACGAGGAAGGGTCAGTCTCGCCGGAGATGGGTTTTGATTGGTTGGAGCTAATGTGCACCGCGTGTGAGCATTGAAAACTGATGTGCGCATCACCTGGAGTGTTATTTGGGTTCTTTCTTTGTAATTTCCCTTTTTTTCGGGGTTTTTAATTATTTTTAAACCTTTGACAAATTCAAACATTGATGGTAGGCTGCAGAAGTGCAGATTGTGCTCGTCTTAAACACACATTGCAAGAGATAAGTTTACAAGGATCAAATCTTTTCTTAATAAATCTTATATACTTCTGTTTCCACTACAAGAAAACAGCGGTATTCTGACGGACATTCCGACGGAAAATGAAATCCTCGGAATTTCCCGAGGAATTTCCGAAGATATTCCGAGGAAACCCAAAATTTGGTTTCCTCGGAATTTCCTCAGAATATACCGACGGAATTCCGAGGAAATATCAATCCGTCGGAATATTCTTATGAAATACCGAGGAAAAATGTATTCCTCGGAAAAAACCGATGAATTCCGAGGATATATTATAGCCGTTGGAGAGCCGTTGGGGGATTTTAAAAATTCCGAGGAAATTCCGACGAACTAGCCGTTGGCGTCGGAATTCCGTCGGAATTTCCTCGGTCTGTCGGCAAGATTTCAACTATAAATACAAGCACTCCTCTTCCTCTTCATTCACTCCATATCTTCATCCTCCCTCTTACTCTATTTACACACGAATTTGATTCATAAAAAACATGTCTTCTTCAAATTATTTTCATTCTTGGATCGATCGACCTCATTTGGATCCGAACACGAGATTGCTTACGGAAGAATACTAACGAGGTATAACCGAATTCATGGGGTTAGTTCACCGACAACCGGAAGCAAAAACAGGTATGTTAAGATGTCCTTGCTCTAATTGTAAAAATAGAAAGGTTATTAAAGAGTGGGATGTTTGGACTCATCTATATTTGAGTGGGTTTACACGAAGTTACAAAATTTGGTATCATCATGGGGAAACTGATTATGAACATGGTACTACTAGCGAACCTCAGCCAGCGGTTAGATTAGAAGAACCAATTAGAACGAATGTAGATTATGGTGTAGGTATTGAGGAGATGGTAAATGATCATTTTAGAGGGGAAGATTTACCCAATGCACAAGGTAAGAGATTTTATGATTGCTGATTTTGTAAAAGGTATTCTACCCGAGGATAATGTAGCTCCTGATTCATACTACGAGGTTCAGAAACTCGTAGTTGGTCTTGGTTTATCGTATCAGGTAATAGATGTATGCAGCGACAACTGCATGATTTATTGGAGGGCGGATGAACAGCGGGTTACATGCAAATTTTGTGGAAAGCCTCGTTATAAAGATACGAGTGGAAGAGTTCCAGTGCCATATAAAAGGATGTGGTATTTGCCTTTGACGGAAATGTTGCAGAGGTTGTATCTGTCTGAACGCACAGCGCAACCAATAAGATGGCATGCGGAGCACTCAACAGATGGTGAGATCAGACATCCTTCAGATGCAAAAGCGTGGAAGCATTTCCAATCAAAATATCCCGAGTTTGCGTATGAGAGAAGAAATGTCTACCTTGGATTATGTACTGATGGTTTCAGCCCGTTTGGCAAGAGTGGAAGACAGTATTCTCTATGGCCAGTCATTCTTACACCATACAACCTACCCCCAAACTTGTGCTTGCGACGAGAGTTTTTATTTCTCTCGATTCTCGTTCCTGGACCAGAGCATCCTAAGAGATCACTTGATGTGTTTCTTCAGCCACTAATATATGAGTTGCAACAACTATGGGCTCAAGGTGCTGAAACATACGATGTTTCGTGTAAAGAAAACTTTCAAATGCGGGCAGTACTAATGTGGACAATAAGTGATTTTCCAGCATATGGTATGTTATCTGGATGGACAACACATGGAAGGCTATCATGTCCATATTGTCAAGAAAACACTGATGCTTTCCAACTAAAACACGGAAGGAAAACGTGTTGGTTTGACTGTCACAGGAGATTCCTACCACCTGATCATCCATATCGTAGGAGTAGGAATTTGTTTACGAAGAACAAGAGGGTGTTTGACAGTCCACCTCCGGAAATTTGTGGGAAAGATTTGAAGACACAACTAAGATATTTTGGTGCAGAAAGGACGCCAGACGTCGGTGGACATGAGCGTTTTCCGGTAGATGTTGTTGGAGACCTACATAACAGGCACAAAAAAAGTATTTTCTGGGATCTGCCATACTGGGAGGATCATCTGCCAAGGCATGATCTAGATGTCATGCATATTGAGAAGAACTTTTTTGACAATCTCATGAACACGATCCTTAATGTTCAAGGTAAAACAAAGGATAATTTGAAGTCAAGACTGGATTTAGTCGATATATGTGCTCGTTTAGAACTTCATGTTGATGAGAATGGTAGGGCTCCTATTCCCATATACTGACTTGATGCAGAGGGAAAAGATGCGTTCTTTGATTGGATTTCAAACGATGTAGAATTTTCAGACGGTTATGCATCTAATTTGCGTAACTGTATCGACAGAAAGGAAGGAAAGTTTACTGGCTTGAAAAGCCACGATTGCCATGTAATGATGCAGCGCCTCCTTCCGTTTGCCTTCAAGGAACTATTACCACTAAATGTTCATGAAGCAATTGCAGGGATAAGTGGTTTCTTCCGCAATTTATGCACGAGATCAGTGACTCTTGAAGGTATTGAAAATTTGAAGACTAACATAGCCGTGATTCAGTGCAACCTTGAGAAGATATTTCCTCCCTCATTTTTTGATGTTATGGAGCATCTTGTTATTCACCTGGCAAGAGAATTGAAACTTGGTGGTCATGTGCAGTATAGATGGATGTATCTGTATGAGCGGTATATGTTCCATTTGAACAAGATGGTGAAAAATTTAAGTAGGGTGGAAGGTTCTATAGTCGCACAGATGATCAATGAAGAAACTTCAAAGTTTGTCGAGTACTACTTTCCAGCAGAAGTTCAGACCAAAAACAGAAGACCTGCTCGGCATGATGATAGAGGCGAACGGGCAACATATCATGTTACGGTTCCAGACATTTTCACAGACATTGGACGACTTAGCGGAAAACCAAAGGACCGTCGACTTACTGAGCAGGAGGGCAGTAATTTGCAAACATATTTGCTCACCAACTGCGAAGATGTTCTTCAATATGAGAGGTAAATAAATAAGCTTACAAATTTTTATTTTAACAAGTTGAAATTTAAATCTTAATTAATTACATTATTGTCATCATATGTACAGGATTTTCATGGCATAAAATAGGTTCGAATATAGATACGCCACAGAGGACGAACTAGAAGAAATGAAGCAGAGAGAATTTTCTGGATGGATGTTTACTTATGTGAGTGCTTTAAATAAATTAAAATATTATTTATCACATATTTATACTAATTCACATTTATTGATATATAGGTGTCTGCTGGTTTGGCCAGAGGTGAAACATTTGACGATTGGATACGCGAGATGGTCGTTGGACCAAAATTTGTTGTGAAGTCATATCCGAGATTTTGTACTCGAGGATATGCATTCACAACTCAGAAGAGGAGACATTCGAGTACAACTTATGATGCTGGCGTTTGTTCTGCATCAGGAGATGATGTATACTACGGACACATACATGAGATTTTGGAAATCAAGTATTTGGGCATGGTTGGATTGCGCTGTACTGTTTTCTATTGTGATTGGCACGACAACACTCTAGATCGAGGTGTAAGAACAGATGCATTTGGTGTTACATCAGTAAATTCGAGGCGAAAGCTGCAATATTATGATCCTTTCATTCTTGCTTCCCATGCCGATCAGGTAATTAAATGTTAATTATTTAGAATGATTCATCATCATGTGTATTAATTTATAATTTTACTAATAATTTTTTAAATGTTACAGGTTTGTTATATCAAGTACCCCCGGGTAAGGAACAGAGATGATCCATGGGTTACTGTTACAAGATAAGAGTTTCCTCGGAATTTCGAGGAAGATAAGGGTTTCCTCGGAATTTCCTCGGAATATTCCGAGGAAATAGGATTTTTAAACCGAAAACAACGTTTTACAGTTTGAATAACACTTATATAACCCTTATTAAGTGTCTTAGACTGATTATGAAGTCAAGCATTTGTTCCTTACCCTATAATAAACACTTTTCCGATTGTATGAACGAAATCCCCACAACCTAAGAGAAACACTTATACACTTTAATGAACGGTAAAGGGTATACTTTCAATTCGTTTTGAAATTTGTTATTTCATGGTTTATGATCATCTATACAAAGAATCCTCAATGATGTGCATTACAATTGTATAAGAAATGAAATACGGCAAAAAAAATTGATCTTTTGAAACCCCAAACACTAGTTCCTCGGAATTCCCTCGGAATATTCCGACGGAATTCCGAGGAAGATAAGGGTTTCCTCGGAATTTCCTCGGAATATTCCGAGGAAATTCCGAGGAAATAGGGTTTTTAAACCGAAAACAACGTTTTGCGGTTTTAATAACACTTATATAACCCTTATTAAGTGTCTTAGAGTGATTATGAAGTCAAACATTTGTTCCTTACCCTATAATAAACACTTTTCCGATTGTATGAACGAAATCCCCACAACGTAAGAGAAACACTTATACACTTTAATGAACGGTAAAGGGAATTCTTTCAATTCGTTTTGAAATTTGTTATTTCATGGTTTATGATCATATATACAAAGAATCTTCAATGGTATGCATTACAATTGTATAAGAAATGAAATACGGCAAAAAAACTGATGTTTTGAAACCCCAAACACTAGTTCCTCGGAATTCCCTCGGAATATTCCGACGGAATTCCGAGGGATATTTAAGTATCCGTCGGAATTTCCTCGGAATATTTTCATTTAACCGGGCAAATATTTCGCGAAAATTGAAATTGGAATTCCGACGGATACTATCCGTCGGACCCTAGGTTTTATAACCACGTGCCGCTTCTTCTTCCCCATTTCTCTCTTCTTCCTCTGCGCCTCCTCTCCCTCTTCTCCGGCGATTTACCCCTTCTCTCCGACGATATCTCCGCCGATCTCCCCTTTCTCTTACACAAGTCATGTAAGGACTCTATCCCACTCTCTTAGGTTCTATTTGTTAGGTTTTTGTGTAGATTTGATAGATTTTTGTTAGGGTGATTGGTTAGGATTGTGATTTGGTTGTATAATAGGTTTAGAATTGTGATTTGGTTGAATAATTTGTTTTGTTGAATTGATTTAGAATTTTTTTATAAATTTTTTATTTTTTTGTATTTATAAATTTGATTTTTGTGTATAAATTCGATTTTTGTATTTTACAAAATGATTTTTGTATATAAATTCATTTTTTGGATTTTACAAAACGTTTTTTGTATATAAATTCGATTTTTTGGATTTTACAAAACATTTTTAATATCTTTAAAACCTTTTTGTGATTAAAAACTATTATTTGGGATTTTTTTTAAAAAAATTAATTTTCTTATATTTATATTATATAAATTTCTATATTTATTAATCATTTTTAATATTATTAAAACTATTTTTTGTAATTATTAAACTATTTTTTATTTATTAAAACTATTTTTTGTTTATTAGAACTATTTTTATATATTTATTAAACATTTCTAATGTCTATAAAACTTTTTTGTGATTAAAAACTATTATTTGGGATTTAAAAAAAAAATTATATTTATATTATATAAATTTCTATATTTATTAAACATTTTTAATATTATTAAAACTATTTTTTGTAATTATTAAACTATTTTTATTTATTAAAACTATTTTTTGTTTATTAGAACTATTTTTATATATTTATTAAACATTTTTAATGTCTATAAAACTTTTTTTGTGATTAAAAACTATTATTTGGGATTTTTTTTTTAAAAAAAAATTAATTTATATATTTCTATATTTATTAAATATATTTTTTATAATTTACAGGTCGCATGATGATCAGCGTCGTGGTCGTGGTGGTACGGGGAGCCAGTCTTGGGATTCCAGCCTTTTTCAGAATTCCCCTTCGCCCCACAGCTCCTACCATACATCTCCCTCTGCTGCACCCGCTCCTGCTCTTCTCGCTCCCGCTGCTGCACCCGCTCCTGCTCCTCCGGGTCCTCCGGGCGTGATGAGTGTTGCGAAGTTGGTTTGACAGCCCGGTCGTGACCATCTTCCCTATCTCACTCCGTATCCACATGGACGGGGTCAAACATGGTAACTAAACATATTTTTATTGTCATTAAAATTTGATTCATTATTAAGCGTTTGTTCTTTTTATTAGGTTCAACCGATCCGGGAACTGGATCAGCGCATGGATCAACCGTATGATATACTCGGCCCTCGACAAGGGACATCCGACTTTCACTGACTTCCCTACCGACAAGCAGCATATGTGGTTTCGTCAGTTTGCGGTAAGTATTCTAATTTTTTACTTATATTTTTAATCTTTAATATAAATTTTCTACTAATTGTGTTTTTTTTTTCAGCAAGAATTCACCTGCAATTCCGATGAGACGCTCTTTATCTATCACCACTTCGTCCATAAAGTTATGGACAACTACGGGAAGCAGATCCACGAGTGGAAGAAGAAGTGGGAAATCAATAAGGTTCGATTTAATTTATTAAACAATTTTTAATTTATTAAAGTATTTTTTTAATTTATTAAACTTTTTTTTTTTATTAAAAGGTCCCAAAGTCGATAAACAAGACGGTCTGGACGGAGTTGTGTGCGCATTGGGATAAGGAAGAGACGAAAGAAACTTCTTCCACCAACTCCACCAACCGCAGGAGCGACCGTAAAGGGAAGGGCGTCTTCAAGCATAACTTGGGTGCTCAATCTATTGCCTCTCTGGGAGATCGCATGGTAAGTTCAGCCGCTTTTTCTTCAATTATTTAAGTTTTGAAATTTTATTTTTTGTCCATTTCTTCTAATTTCTAATGTTTATTTAATTTATGTTTTTTTTCAAGGCGGGAGAAAATGATGGCGAGCCGGTTGATGATCTCGCCCTAATGAAGAGGGCGTATACCAACAAGAAGACCGGCCAGATTGATGACGGTCTTGTGAGGGAAGTGGTCAGCCTGGTCCAAACTCAGGTGCAAGACGAAGTGTCTCAGCTTCAAACCGAGGATGACGCTTCGACGGCTTCGACCAACTTATCTCGGTTTCGAATCAACGAAATCGTTGAATCCGTAAGTTCTTTTTTTTTAAGTTCAATTTATTTATTTCTTGATTTAAATTTGTAAATTTGGCTATTTTCTATTTCAGTCGGTTCCAAAGAAGAAGGGACGTTTGCTCGGTTTGGGTCGTCGCACCCGGTCGGTTCCTCCTTCTTATGCACCACCGCCCTTTGTTGATCGTGAAGTACTTATGGCTTAGTTGAAGGGCAAGGATGATCGCATATCTTTGTTGGAGACCCAGATGGCGGCTCAACAGGCGGGCTATGAGACACATAGGAGGCTGAACCAGCAAATGATGGAGATGATGCAGAGGATGTACCCGAACGAGGTGTTCCCAGACGTGCCAGACCCGTAGTTTTTTTTTTTCCAAAAACTCGAAATGTTTTATTTTTATTTGTGAAACTTTGAATATTAATTAATATGATTTCAATTTTAATTTTAATTTTATATTTTCGAATTTAAATTTCAAAAAATTTATTTTTTAAAAAAAAATTAATATTTTTTACATTCCGAGGAAATGAACCTTCGGAATATACCAAGGGACATCTTCCTCAGAATATACCGAGGGACCCCGTTCCTCGGAATATACCGAGGGACATGTTCCTCGGAATATATGTCCCTCGATATATTCCGAGGGACCACGTTCCTCGGAATTTTCAGAGGGTCCCGTTCCTCGAAATTTTCCGATGAAAATTCCGAGGAATATTTCGTCGGAACTTCCGAGGATTGGACCATCGGAAAGTCCATCGAAATATCCCGACGAAGTTCTCCCTCGGTATATTCCGAAGAGCTTTCCGACGAACTGGTGGTCCTCAGAATTTCCTCGGAAATTTGTTTCCTCGGAATTCCGTCGGAAAATTCCGAGGGATTTCCGAGGAAAAATGAATTTCCGAAGAGTTATTTCCGAGGACTTGTTTCGTCGGTATGTCGTCGGAATAACGTTATTCCGACGACATACCGACGATTTTTTCCCTCAGTATGTCGCTGTTTTCTTGTAGTGTTCTGATTTACAAAACAACTATCAAGAAAACAAATTTATTGATTATAACTTTTTTTAATTATATTTTTAATTTTTTATATGAATATATAATTTAACTCGTATATAAAAATATATTAAAAAAATTTGGGGTGATTTTCTATATATTTTCTTGTGTTTTATTGTTTTATTTCTCACATAAAATGTTGAAAAAATAATAGGAAAATAAAAAAATATAAACATTTTAAAAGGCCTGTTAGCGATTAATAGTCTTTTAAAATTCAAAATAAATAGTGTATTCATTAATCGTAGAAATTTATATAAATCACACTAAGATGATGTCTCTTAGGTACCAACTTGGAATGTTTACAAGTTGTGGACATTGCTGTGCATGAAAGCTAACACAAATTAATAAAAGGGTGAAGAGGAAAGAAAAATACTTAGTGGGTTATTTAATCCGGCCCATTAGAGATTTGGTTTAAGGGACTAAAAATTAACAAACGTTGATTTGGTTTGACTGAACCAAGGAGAAAATTGATGTTTAAATGGGTAGATTGAAAACGTTCTGGCCCGACCTGCGACAGCAACACTAATTATAAAATTTCAATTGGTTACATACTTTGAGCTCAGGGTAGACATAACAACAAAGAAAGAACTTCAACGAGAGTGATGCATTGAAGAAAACGTGTGACCGAACGTTGCGGGTTGGAACAGTAGAATTCGACAGTGTGGATACACAGTAGTGCTTAGGAATTTGAATAGGACAAGCTTTTATTATTTGTTGTTCTTCTGCATAACTACTGTTGTTGCCTTCTATTTTCTGTTTGCTTCTTCTCTTCTAACATCTTGTCGGTAATAGCCTTGTTCTTTTGGTTTATGCTCTGGCAGCGTTCAGCGATTCAGAAAATACACTATATAGTAAATTCATCCTTTCTTTTATTGTTGTTAATGGACGCTAAGAACACACAGCGCCGGACCAACCTTTTATATTGCCCCAATCAAAATTTAAAACTATGCCTTCATACATGTTTTATCAAGATCACAAAACAGTATAAAAAATAACTTAAATTTTCATTAAAAAAATCAAATTTCATAATATGTTCATAAAAAACATTGATATAAAAACACTTATTGCTGAAATATAGATCTTCTTGCATTTTTCCCTGCAAAATCATCCATTAAACTCCTATAGTCAAGTTTTTCGACCATAGCAGTCTCAATTGTTATGTTTCTATTTTAGAATTAGGGTTTTAACTATTATCTAAAATATAAATTTACTAATATATTTAAAAAGTTTGACAAATCTTATTATAACTAAATATGCCCAATAGATAATATTTTAACAAAATAATCTATAGATTTTCTTTTTATGTATATACTAATAATTTTTTTTTAAAATATGCCCCACTAATTTGGATGCCCTAATCCTTGGCTTGGGTGGCTTCCCCTCGAAGCCGGCCCAACACAGTAACTGAAAATTGTATGAATTTTGTGACGCCATTAAATTTAACGTCAAAGAAGTGAAAGGATGCAGATGTTTTTGAAAAGCCGGCGACCAAAACTATAAAAACGATGCTATTAATTATTTAATTTCTTTTATGTTTATCAGCCGCTGGCCGTAACCAAAAGAACATGACTAATATCTAGTGATAGGAACTACGTCGCGCGACCTCACTTTCCTCTCCCTCGAATTGTAATTTACATGCAATATTGCACTAAAGTAAATAAAATAAGTTTTGGACAATACAAAGTGAAAAAAACTTTGCCTTGACCCACCACTAACTATTTCTTACACTACAAGAAAAATGGGTTTTAATAGCATACCGAAATAGCGTTTTTTACGATTGTGCTATGTTTGACATACCCATTAGTCTTAGATAGCGTTTGTATATTTAGAAACGCTATGATAAAGTGGTATATTTGGAAACGCTATGATAACATATGGTTTTTTATATGTAACACTCGTGTTTAATAGCAAAACATGATTAAAAATGCTATGTTTGGTTTTTGAATCCCTAAACCCTAAAACAAGTTTTTAAGCCCTAAACTCTAAATACAAACTTTAAACTCTATTTTAACATCAAATCATAAATTTAACTTCAAATGTTAGATATAAATTCAAAAATTAATCTTTTTCCAAAAATTTATCTCAAATCTTAAAATCAATATCCCAAACCATTAAGTTTTAAACCCTATACTCATACATTTATTCTAAAATCTACAAGTAATAAAAAAAATCTCAACACTAAACCTTAAATCATAAACATAAATCTTAACTTTCAAACAGTAAAAATTTTAAATCACCAACTTCTAAATCATAAACATATAAACTCTAAAGCATATAACAAAATAATAAATTCAAAATCAAAAATATAACTCTTAAGTTTGTATATAAAAAATACTTAACATAACTCTAATTATTCAAACCCTATCATGAAAATTTTAAAAATCATAAATCCACAAAATTCAAATCTAATTTACATAATCTTTAAATTTAGGCAAATTTTAAAAGAATTAAAAGGAAATGTAAAACAATTTTTTTTGCCCTTTTTTTATGGCCATTGATTGAGTATAGTCTAAAGGTTAAAATTATTTTTTTTATCAATTTTCAACCTTTCTCTTTTATTGGTTGACTTTTTTTTTCGAGGATCGCAATTTTTAGCCATTGATGAAATATAATCAAATGACCACAATTCAATCTCTCTCTTTCTCATTTATCTTCTCCTTTACGAAACAGATCAAGTCTTTCCAGATCCTCTCTACGACGTTTTCTCCTTCTTCACCACTCACAACGATTCCGACTTCTCCTCCGCCACGGCTACTCCCTCCACGCTTATATATCAAGCCTTGCTCTTACTCCTCCTCTTCTACCTGCGGCGATGAATCTCACCCTTCCGGCGACGACATCAACAAGCGAATCGATTAAATGATCCAATCGAGGTCAGACCTCATCCTCTTTAAGGGAAAGTCAAATCAGACGGTTCTTGAGGAGGATAACGATATATGACAATTGTGGGCTGAGCCGAGGACGGTGGATTGAAGGTATGGTACTTCGACGGACTCTATAAATAACATATGGTTTCTACAAAATGGCCTTTGTCAATTTGCTTGTATGGTAAACAGATCCAGTAGCCGTAGCAGAGCAGCGCCTGAGGTAAAGGACAATCCCGAGCTTCTCTTCGCTGACACGGAGAAGACAGAGGAAGAGGAAGACATTGTTGGCAGATCCGAGCTCTCTCCACTGCGACTCCAGTCACGCCTCCGACGCTTCCGCTGCTCACCTCGCCAGCTTTGACGGAGAAGACAAACAGGCGGCTGAGAAAATTAGATCTAGGGTTTTTTTTTAAGGGTTTTTTTTTAAATTTGGGTTTAGGCTTTTTAAATTTTTTTTGGTGTAGTCTTCTGTAATACAATTTTATAATTTATAAATAAATTTTGATTTATAAATAAAATTTAATTATAAGTTGCAATTTCGATTTATATTTTAATTTTTTAATTTTTTATTTTAACTGCTATAGTAGAATTAACTAAAACAAACAGAAAATGCTATTTATAAAATTAGTAATAGCAGTAAAAAGACGCTATTAAATAATATTTAATTGCAGAAATAAAAGCGCTATCGTAGCGGAAGAAAAGATGGCACAACGAAATACCGCTATTTAATGTCTTCGACCTATTATGACGGGCGATGATACAGCGCTTAACAAACCGCTATCCTATCGTTAGATAGCGTTATTCGTCCGCTATAAAAACGCGTTTTTCTTGTAGTGTTATGTCACTTTCTTCTTTCTTTGACGCCTCTTTCTTTTTTATTTCGCTTATATGGTAATATATTTACTTATTGACACAAATAAAAAAACAAGCAACAATGACGATACCCGTTAAAAGAAATTCAGAAAATTCAGAACTATGTGATAAACAATACTCGTTAACCCTAATTAAAGACAGCTATAAAGAACGCTAAACCTAATAGACTGTTCAGATTAGTAAGCTTTCTTGCTTAACTACCAAAAACATGATCAGTTTGGATTTAAGTTCTGTAGTTTCCTTACATAAAAAAGAAACACACGTACGAAATAAGACCTTAAGTAAATAAAAAGAACATACGAATTGAACCATAAGTAAATAACAAAATATACGAATATTTAAACCAAAAATATATATATATATACGAATAGAACCACAAGTCAAAATCTTTCAATCACATTCTATCTCTGTCTCTTGATGTGCCCATATTTCTTGCTGTCAACAATTCACAACCTCCTTTTTTCATTCATCACCATCAACCAAGAAAACCCCTTTAAATATTAAATAATTCCACCCAAAACCCCTTCAAACAAACAAAATATTTTCCCACTCTCTCTCTCTCTCTCGCGCTCACTTTCTCTCATCGTCTCCTCCAATCTTTAATTCTTCAAAATGTCTTCTCGAAATCGCAGATCAAGAACCAACCAACTCAGGAGAACAATCCTTATACTCGGTCTTCTTCTTGTTATTTTGAGTTGCTGCAATGGAGCTAGAACTACGAACATGTTCTACACGAGTTCACCACCCAAACAACCCGACATAGTTTCACCACCTCATCATCACCATCATCAAGTAGAAGATCACAAAAATGTACAGTTTTTGGGGTTCTTGCCACGTCAGTTTCCGGTTCCAGCTTCTGGTCCTTCAAGAAAACACAATGACATCGGTTTAAGTAGTACTACTAGGACTCCTTCTCCTTGATGTTCAAAAGATTTTATTTATCATTCTCACTTTTTATTTCTGTAAGTTTTCTGGTTTAATTTTGGTCTAAACTGATGTAAATAAAATATTAATTTGATTTATTTCTGGGAAATGTTGTGGGAAGATTATCTTTTTTTGTTTTTAATATTGGAGTTTGTTAGATCCATTGAATTATTGCACGTACGTAAGTGTAAAGGAGGAGACATAATAAGGGTCTTTGTCTAAATAAACAATTATTACTCATTTGGATCTTCCTATAAGGAAAGTTCGTTCTCATAAAACTTGGATACAATGTCCTAGTCGTCAATTAACCCGAATGATGATGATGATACTGTATCATGTCACACTCAATATAGGTTACGTACAGTCACCGACTTGTTAAGCAGAATAATTTTGTATACTATTACGATTGATAATTTTGGAAATCTAACAAATTAAATCTCAACTAGCCTTTGACCCGCGCGTGTTTTGTTTTTCATAATTATATGTTTTTAATTTTTGACAATAGGTGCGCGCGGATTTTGTTTTTCATAATTATATATTTTTAATTTTGACAAATACCATAAATTTAATTGTTTAAATTCTTGTTATAGATTCATAGGTTATTAGGTTATTGGTGTGTCTTGTTCAATGTGTTTAATCTCTATTTATAAACTATGAGATTGTTTTTTTATTGTGCTCATATTCATTTTATTTGGTAAAATATATATTAAAATGTCAAATATTAGAGTTTTAATTATACTTGTGAGTTTTTATTTAATTATACTATAAATATTTTGATGTAAAGTTGAATATAAAGTTCAAAATTTAAATAGAGATTTTTTAAAAACAAATACATTACTTAAACAGAAACATAAATAAAATAGTAAAAAGCAAGTTAGCAAAAAAAAAACATTCAAAAATAAGTACAGCTTGTTGAAAAATTAATTTAGCAAGCCTAATTTAATTAAGTGACTTGGGCCATTTTGTTTTGATTTAAAATCTTGTACATCATAATTTACAATTACTTTGTGGATAATAGACTCAAGCCCGTATATTGTTTTTTTTCTGGAAAAAAAAAACAGAAACATGTTTACTTTCTATTGGTTCGCTTAGAAAGTGTTGTGGAGAGAATGATGTGATTTTGGTTTTTTTTTTGTTTTTTTTTTTATACCGGCAATAGAAGTTTTATTAATGTGTTGGGTCAATTATACCACAATTGGACCAATGCCCAAAACGAAAACATAAATACATTCATGTCTTCGTGAGGAAGCAAGTTGGATACGTCACCCACCGCTCCGAACAGTCTTCGACTCCGACGATCACCACCGTCAATGTCCGCCGTTCAAATCTCATGCATCTGATTTTGATCCAAAACTCCGGTTGTTTCACCTTTGTCGCCTTAATCTTTCTCTTCATCGGTTATGCTCAGCTGCTAGAGAAGCACAACCCCCTCTTCATCGGAAAACCAGCACGAGGATATTAAGACCGCCCACTCAGGACTGATGGCAAAAGGATATTGCTGATATTACTCCCTAGAAACAGAAGAGATTCACCAAGAAAAGTAAGTGAAGGAATAAAATCAATTGAAACCGGTGAGACGCCATTAAATCCAATCTAAGATCGGAATTAAAAATCAGTCTTAACCGAGAGAAATATATTACAAACAAAACCCATCCTGAAATACTGAAACTTTAGTCGAAAAAAAACTGAAACTTTATTTAATCAACTTCAACAGATGAAAGAAATATAAACTTGAAGGAACTGATCGGAATATTGAAAATCACAACATAAAGTCGATCATAGATCGAAATATATAAAAGAAAAAACAGTCGGGCTATGGTCAGAAGAAATTCCGATGTACCAGAATCGTTCTCTTTTTCTCTCTCTTTGAAAGATAGAGATGTGATCAGAGAGAAAGATGCGACTTATGCCCCCTAATTTGATTTTAAGTTTAAGATACACGTAATTTAAGGTGAAGTCTAATACGACAGTTTAATAGGTCAGTAGCATTCAGTAGTAATTATTTAGAAAAACTCAGGGCTAAGTAATAAATATACTTCTGTTTTAATAGTTTAGATTGTATATCACATATATATTTATTCTTCTTATCTTCTTCCATGTATATATTTGAAAATATTATAAGAGTTTTAAACAATTAGAAAAGGATCAAAAGAAAGCAAATACAGTGCGTTGTTTAATCTATTTATATACTGCATATACCATAAAGTATAAATTGGAATTAAAATCCGCTTTGCATTCGGATTCGGAGCTAGAAGCGCCAGGATGAATAATTGACAACATGTTTCATTATTAGACATGTTAAGATTTTGTGACAGATTATAAAGACTTGATAGAGATGATAAAAGAGCCTCATGGACGATTTTCTCGACAGAGGTGAAAAAGATATTAACATGTCTAAATTAACTACGATGAAACTGATGGTTTCTTAATTAGAATTGTTTGGTCTTTTCAAACGGTTTTTTGTTCGTTGTTTATTATATTCCGGTTTAGTTATTTAAACTACTTTAAATTTAAGTAATAAAATAGTTTCTTATGTCAAAAAATAAACAAGACGACAATGTGCTTGGCATATAAGTCAAATAAAAAACAAGCATACAATAGACTTCTTGACGAGATGCTAATAATCCGTGTTCGTGCATCAGTTGCTAACAGCATATATCAATTAAAACTAAAACGTGTGATTAAGATTGGACTTATATATACATAATTGATTACTTTGGAACTATCCTCTTTGTTTAGTTGTAGCGAATAATGTCACTGAGGAGTCGTTGTGAATGCGATGGAGCAACGGATCCAGATTCTAATTGGAGGATTTGATGTGATATCTCCTAAGATTTTTAGATGTTAAAGTTAAAAAAAAAAAGGATTTTTAGATGTTCTTTGAACGTTTTTTTGGGGTTAGTGAACTGTTATTGGGTTCGTGCATTGTTCTGATTTTTTTTTTAAATGATCAATTATATTCACTTGTTTATTATTCAAACTTTGGGATAGCTTTATTGGACTTCCATGTGATGATATATACTTTTCACGAACATAAAGGTCCCTTGACTCAACTCTAATTCCTTGTCTCTCTATTACGACTTTAGTTTAAGTCATTTACATTTATTTAGGCGTGGGATATAGATTAGTTAAAAGTTAATAAAGAAAGTCCACAAACGGTAAAAGAATTTGTCTGATATAAAACCAAAGATTTCCCAAAATGCAACTTTTTTTTTCCTTTACATAACGTCAGTGACTCACTGCCCTGGTCTTACTACAAAGAATGTATATAATATCAGTACTTACTAGTACATGGCTTCTATCTTTTGTTTGGTATTGGATGTCTTGTTGTAATATTGAGTTTAGTTTAGATACTATAACTTGGTGACCTGCAGCAATGCTGTATTAATCAAAGCATGCGTGTGCCAATGAATAAATTAATAAGCAAAATTGGCTCACACGATCGATGTGACAAATGCTAGAGTCTATATATTACGATGGATATGCAGCATGTGATGTGTTGACGCGTTCATGTGTACCCCTGTCCACGTTTACGTACACGTGCGGTGAACCCCGCCTAGAGAGGGAGGGTCTCTATTATTTTGAATGATACTCCCCCGTTTCAATATAAATGATGTTTTAAAAAGATTATTTTGTTTCAATTTACACGATTGAAAGCCTATCTCTGTTGTTGCATGTGTTGTTTGTTTGTTTCCGAGGAAACTGTTCAACCAATTAGATTTTAAAGTTTTTTTATAATTGGTTCATTGATTTTAAAATTATACTAGATCTCGATCCGTGCAACCGCACGGGTTTTTGTTTTCATTATTTTTATATAAACATTTTGTTTTAAATTCTAAATTGGTATATATTATAATATATACGTGTCTATCAATTTTTAAAACATAAAAAGTTTACGGTATATTTTTTCCATTGAATAGATTGTTTCAAACTTTCACATGTATTTGTATCTTCTTATATATATATATATATTCGGATTATTATTTCATATTAAAATCGTAACTATATAGATTAAGATTAGTAAAATATTGTTTTATTGTCATATTCAAAGATATTGAAACATTTCACAAATTTAGAAAGTTTTTAGAAAATTAAACTTCTCGCTTTATAGATTTATATTATCGAGTAAATAATTAAACATTTAGTTTTTTTTTTAATTTTTAAAATAAATTATATAGTTTTAAATTTGTTTTCAGTGGTTTAAGGTAGTAAAGATTAATCATTGTTAGATAATATGATTTTTGTTATTTAAATTTTTTTTTTATAATTTTAAAAGTTAACATCAACAAATATTTAAATAATTAACATATGCAGGAATAGTATTACAACATTAAATTAATCTATTTAATTTATACTATCTATAAATCCAATAGATTATTTATTGTTTAAATCTAATTATTGATAGTCTAATAAAATTTTTTGATTGACCTAGAATTTAAATGATAAAATTAGAAATTAAATGTATCATGACTTTTTAGGAATATGTCTATTAGGTCAATTTCTTAAAAAATCACACATGAATCAAGGTTGTGACTTCTGTTTTAATATATAATATTTTTAAAATGTTTTTTTTAACAAAAAAATTAATTTTCTTAATCTTTGTGCACTAAGACAAAACATCAAATATTATGAAACTGAGTGAGTATATATTAAGGGGAATTATTATTACATAATACCTACAAATCGATAACCTATCCATAATAAAAGCATCGACAAACATATTCGTACCAAAAACTCGATATTTTGATTAGTGATTCAACATTATTAATTGTATTATACATTATGTATTGAAAATATCGACGTATAGCGTTTACCAAAAAACAATATCGACGTATAGCTAGCATCCTATATGTTTTGTGATGTTGGTTGATTACGCTTTGAAATTGGTGCTTTCTCTGTCAAGTCCATTTTTTTGTGTGCACGTCTCTGTCTAGTCTAAAACTAATCATCCAGTTTTTAAAAACGTCTTGTACTCGAAAACAAATACAAATATTCACGTACATAACTTATTTATGATTGTACTATATCTTCGAAAAACTATTTGATCTCATACCAGTTTGAGATAACGATATATGTTTCATTCCGATGAATCACCGTCAAAACTCTGACAGGTGACAACCTCAACGACCATGAATAAAACCTAACTACAATTAGCTTAAGCAAATAAACAAACAAAACAAAACAACGGTACCGCGATCACATAAAACATGTGTTTCGGTGTAATTCAGATTCAACGTATATTTCTCTGAAGACATGCAATCGTATATAATGAGAAAACATAATATATAAACAGTGACTTATTCACACGAGATATATTTCGTTAGATCTATATCTTATTTTCGGGATGGAAAATTTGAACTGAGAATTTGTATTTCTGAAGTTTGAATTCAAGCCAGGTCATAAAAGATCTAAAACATTTACTACTGGGCCAAAAAACTACATTTCTAAGCCCAATTATGTTATTGATATTCTTTGAGTCCATTATAATTCGGCCCGTTTGTTTTGATGTACCCAAGGAAATGAAGTCACCTATTTGTTTCCCATCGAAAACAAAGTTTTTTTTTTTTTTTTTTCGAATGATTTGAGTAATGATATTTTCATGTTTAAATACGGATAAGAATTTTAACCTCAAAAAATAATACGGATAAGAATAAGATGCTATCCAAAATTTGCAACCACTGTAAAAGTGGAAGTGGGAAGAATGGTCGCTCAACTTATCTTTTCTTAGAATACAATTTACAAATGATGACGGCTTTGGCTTCCCTTTGAATTTACCTTTTTACATCTCTGCTTAAAACAGTTAGAATTTTTTTTTTTTGAACATTAGAAATTATATATTTTATGTGAGGTTATTTACCAAAAGTGTAAAGAAATTCAAATCAGAAAACTCCCAAAAACTATTTTGATTATTTAAGCATTCAAACAAACGAGACCACTTTCCAGCTTTTTTAAATTGGCAAAGTGTATATAACCACTTAGCACATGCTTCCAACACGGGGGATGAACTTTGTTTTCAAAAAGATTAGTTTTGTTGTAAATTAAATGATTCCAAAAGCTGATTATAATTCGGAATATTGAACTAATTTAATTTTGGACATGTCTACCAAATAGGCAAATAGTATATATATGTAGACAGAACATATTGTGAGACTATACTGCTTACAAATTCCTCATAAAATATACAATGTGTGTGACCCTTGCCTTCTCAAATAATATTCAACATTCACATGCAACACTTGTAAAAAGCTTCCGTCATATTTTGGCACCTCGCTCTTTATTTATAGGGATAGCTTGGCTTCATGCCACATTTTGATACAATACTATCCAAAGACGAATGCTCAATAAAATAAACATAAATGATACAAATTTAAAATTCGATAGATATTCAAAAACAGTCACGGGAAAATATTTAAATTTAAATTATTGCTAAGTTTATGCAATGATCGAGAATAAAAATTTGAACGCTGTCCAAACCACAACAGCTGAGCCTAGCCAAGCCGTGGTGATCAGGCACGGCTCGCGGGCTAATTTATTTGAAGTGAATAGCAGAATCAACGGCTGAGATCAAATGGTAATCAATCTAACGGGTGCCGTACAGGCGTCGGTGAGCTAAAACAAGCGTCAAGCCAGGTCAGCATAGCTTCTTTTTCTTAATTTAATTTAGAGAATAAATAATAAAAATAAACAAAGAAATGAAAGAGTGAAAAGAAGGGAAAATCCTAGCTATATATTCGCACATGTATACTCGTTTCACTTTACTCACGAGCTGCTGGCCGCTACTGTTGTTTCTCTGCTTCATCTCTCTCTATCCCAAAGCTCTCGAATCGTCTATCATCTTCTTCCTTTAAGGTGAGCTTAGATCTGCTTTTTGCTCCATTCATCGATCGATTTCCTTTTGGTTATTGCTGATTTGCTAGATCTGTCAAGCATGCGTTGAGTTTTACGAGAAAGTTGTTGATATCTTTGTTTGATGTTGATTCAATCGATGTTAGCTGGATCTATCTGAATCATTCGTTGATTTCTTAGGGTTTATACGTTAGATCTGTGAATTTCTGAGATGATTTCGTGCTTTGATTATATTGTTGATTGATCTTCTTCGATCTGTAACGGGGTTGATGTTTATCAGTGAACTTCGACTGTTCTAAGTTTGAGATCTACGAAGTTCACTAAACTCCATGCTTGATTTGATCAATCGGTGAATATTCAGTGTTGTTGTTGAACAAAGTTGTGATGTGCTTCTTAGGCATGTATTGAGTGTTGTTGTTTCTCATAAGAAATAGCATTTACGTCTTGAGCTTATCTGATTGCCTTGGTTTCATTATCTATAGCTTAGTGAGAGATGGCCGATGGTGAGGACATTCAGCCCCTGGTCTGTGACAATGGAACTGGAATGGTGAAGGTGAGTTAAGAAGATTTTGTTTATATAGCTACAACCTGTTGTATTTGTATAACCTTCTGATCATCATTTTATATTATATGCACAGGCTGGTTTTGCTGGTGACGATGCCCCCAGGGCTGTGTTCCCAAGTATCGTTGGTCGCCCCAGGCACACTGGTGTCATGGTTGGGATGGGTCAGAAAGATGCTTACGTTGGTGATGAAGCTCAGTCCAAAAGAGGTATTCTCACCTTGAAGTATCCAATCGAGCATGGTATTGTGAGCAACTGGGATGACATGGAAAAGATCTGGCATCACACTTTCTACAACGAGCTCCGTGTAGCCCCTGAGGAGCACCCGGTTCTTCTCACCGAGGCGCCTCTTAACCCTAAAGCCAACAGAGAAAAGATGACTCAGATCATGTTCGAGACGTTCAATGTCCCTGCCATGTATGTTGCTATTCAGGCCGTTCTTTCTCTTTACGCCAGTGGGCGTACTACAGGTTAGTGTTCGACTTTAAACATGTGAATCTGAATACCTCACTCGTAATTGTAATTGCTTAATTTTGTCTCTTTTGATGTTTTGTATAGGTATTGTGCTCGATTCTGGTGATGGTGTGTCCCACACTGTGCCAATCTACGAGGGTTATGCTCTTCCACATGCCATCCTTCGTCTCGATCTTGCGGGTCGGGATCTCACAGATTCTCTTATGAAGATTCTCACCGAGAGAGGTTACATGTTCACCACCACCGCCGAGCGAGAAATTGTCCGTGACATCAAAGAGAAACTTGCTTACGTCGCTCTAGACTTCGAGCAAGAGCTGGAGACAGCTAAGAGCAGTTCTTCGGTGGAGAAGAACTACGAGCTACCTGATGGACAAGTCATCACCATCGGAGCTGAAAGATTCCGTTGCCCTGAAGTACTCTTCCAGCCATCGCTCATCGGAATGGAAGCCCCTGGAATCCACGAAACAACTTACAACTCCATCATGAAGTGTGACGTGGATATCAGGAAGGATCTATATGGAAACATCGTCCTCAGTGGTGGTTCAACCATGTTCCCAGGAATCGCTGACCGTATGAGCAAAGAGATCACGGCACTCGCGCCTAGCAGCATGAAGATCAAGGTGGTCGCACCGCCTGAGAGGAAATACAGTGTCTGGATTGGAGGATCCATCCTTGCATCTCTCAGCACTTTCCAACAGGTAAACAAAAACAAAACGATTGTACCTCTTTTTTTTAAAAAGCATTGATATTGAAACATGTTTTGCTTTGTGTGTGTGTGAAACAGATGTGGATCTCGAAGGGAGAGTACGATGAGTCTGGTCCGTCGATTGTCCACAGGAAATGCTTCTAAGTGGTTTCTTGTCTCTTGTTCGTGGTGGTGAGTGTTGGTTACAAATCTATTTCCCCTAAGTTGGAGATGGGAAGTGAAACTATCTGTTGTTATGTGGTTGTTGTTTTCTTGGGTCTCTTTTAAAAACCTTCTCTCGAGTCTCTGTGTACTTTAGTTTTACCTCTGTTTATTATTTTCTTAGGATGCTTTGTGATGATCCTGGTTTTTTTGTCCTTATTAAGCAAAAAATATCATATTCTATTTGGTCGATGTTTTGATTTTTTTATTCGTCATTGAGAACACTTTTATTTGTGTGCGACACAAATTTTTGTATCAAATTGTCACTTAAACCATAACGAAAGTTCGCGTTCCAAAAAAAAAACCACAACGAAAGTTCGCGTTGGATTGAATGTGAAATTCGCAAAACCGCTTCGTTTCAACGTTCCACAGCGGTGGAAGCACCGCCCTCCTGTCAACTTTGGTAACGTCTTTTCAACCCAGTTTGCTACGTTTGGAGACTAGCTTAGCCATCGTTTTTATTGGTGTAAAAGCGTATATTAATGGTTACGCTTTTGGATTTTTCCATATATAATTTCTTTCCAAATCACAAAATGTCTAATACATCACAATCTGTTTGTCTTTCTACAGAGTTATAATTAATTTGACCCCACCATTTGAAATACTTGAAATGGTCGGTCCAACCAAATCACCCAACAACTTTAATCGATACTTTGAAATAAAATCGATTGAACAACTCATATACACACACACACAAAATCGAGTAGTTGTCTTGCTCATCAATGGGCTTTGTGCCAAAGTAGACAGTGTAATAATGGTGTCTGCTAATTCATAAACTCAAGTTATGGATGTCCAATAGTACTGTTAAACTGATCTGAGCCCAACTGAAACCGTTTTACAAGAAATTAAACTGAAACTCGCATAAAAATAGTCTTGCAGATTTTGCAAGTAACCACGAAAAGGATCAAACATAGTCATCATGCTCTTGTTTTTTTTTCACAAAACCTTAAAAACAGAGTTTCAAGCGTCTTTGGCTTGAGTAGCAGAGTCTTGTGAAGGCTTCCATTGTTGTGGGGTCTGAGCTTTCTTAATAGAGAGAGCATGAATCTCCTTCATTTCTTCTTCAAGTGCAGCATTCACCATACGGTGCCTCTCTAGCAATCTCTTCCCTTCGAATTGCTCAGAGACAACCTCCACTTCAAAACTCGAACCGCAACTGCAAAAAAAACATTTAGCTTTAAGATTAAGAACATGATACCTATTCTTTAAGCCAGAGAATTAAAGATATTGGATACTGGGAATCCTAAACTTACCCTCCTGATATGTCATTGACTTCCTGGTACAACAATAAAATGAGATAATGTCAGTAAAAAAACTTCAAAAGAAGGTAAACCTTCACAGTTCACACATATTAATACTCTCAACTTCAATCTTCAGAAGTTGTAAGGTAAAGAAACTAACTACACACCCCTATACATAATTCATTTGGTTCTGAGCTCGAATTCACAAACAAGTAACCACATACAAAAAAAACACTCAGCTCCTAATTTTCTCATATATAACACTCTCCATTGTCAGAATCTAAGTTCATATCAAATCACTCCTAACTACGCAAACAAACACGTTTTTTTTTTGTATCTTATGTTTCATAGCAGAAACCATCTCCAGATGCTTAGACTACAATACATAATAAATAAAAAAAAACCAGAGACAACATAGAACTACGAACATCCTTTTGATCCAACTATTTCAAGTTTATAGAAAAAAGCAGAAACATATGTATATATGTATGCACAGAGAAAAAAAAAACTGAAAGAAGAAGCAATCAAGAGATTAAAACTGGAAGAAGAAGAAAACTAACGAGATGAATAGGCTTGAGTTTCGAAGTCAGCGAAGCTTCGACCTGTTCCTTCGTCACCATCCTCTCTCTCTCTCTCTCGCTCTGATATCAATGAATGTTTCACAACCCTAATTGCGTCTTATAAAATTAGAATAATGAGTGGTTTAGTTTAAATTCGGTTTAGTTCGGTTTAAGTTTCAATTGGGATTCGATTTTGGTTAACGACGGATAGAAAATAGGGTTTAAGCATCGTCTCCCTCACTCCTAAACCCCTCCGCGACCTCTATTCACTCCTCCGACCATGAGATTTCGATCTCTACCGTCAAAATCCCTCCTCTTCCGTCTCTCTCTTCTCCCTCCCCGTCGAGCCATCGCCGTTTCCGTCGCTAATTCATTTTCCACCACCGCAAGCTCCCCCTCCGGATCCACCCTCTCTTCCTCCTCTCGGCGCCACCACCACGACGAAGACTCCCGTTCCGTCAGAGTCGCCGTCTGGTGGGACTTCGACAAATGCACCCTCCCGGCGACCGCCAACGCCTTCAAGCTATCCCAATCCATCACCTCCGCCATCAGAAGCAGCGGAATCAAAGGTCCCGTCACGATCACAGCCTTCGGAGACGTCCTCAACCTCCCCAGGTCGAACCAAGAAGCTCTCTCCTCCACCGGAATCACCCTCGCCCACGTCCCTCAAGGTTTTCGTCTATTAATCTTTTCTTGTAATTGTAATATCATAATAAATCTAGCTTTTTAAAAAAAAAAAATCATTCAGGTGGGAAGAACAGTGCGGATAGGGCTCTGATCACGGATCTGATGTGCTGGATCTCTCAGAATCCACCTCCAGCTCACGTCTTTCTAATCTCAAACGACGAGGGGTTCGCGAGCGTGTTGCATAGGTTGAGGATGAGTAACTATAACGTTCTCCTCGCGAGTAAATCATCTGGTGTTTTGTGTAGTGCTGCTTCCATTATGTGGGATTGGGAGGGTTTGATTAAAGGAGATAATAATGTTAATGTTAAGTATTTTAACCAGCCTCCTGATGGTCCTTATAACTCTTGGTATGGTCACTATAGGGTTCCTCTTCTTGATCCCTTTGCAGCTACTACTGAAAAAGAAGTATCTGAGTTTAGTTCTGTTGTTAAAGCTCGTTTTGTTCCTAAAGAAGTTGTTGATAAGATTCGTGTGGTGTTGAGGTTGTATCCCAAGGGGGTTTCTGTTTCTGAGCTGCGTGGTGAGTTGGTTAAGAGTAATGTGGCGTTAGATAAAGAGTTTTATGGATATAAGTCTTTTGTTCGGTTTCTGCAGTCCATGCCTGATGTGTTTCAGGTTAATAGGGGAAATGATGGTTTGTTTGTTGTTCGTGCTGTCGCTGAGAAGGCGATTCCTAAGCGGGTTGATTCAAGTTCTGCCGTTGATGAGAAGATTAAAGAGAAGGTGTCTGCTAATGCTTCGACTCCTAAGTTAATGACTGAGGTAGAAGTTGGTGGTGATGAAAGAAAAGGAAGAGATGTCTCGCTTGGAAAGAAGCAGGAGAATGATAAGAATGTCAAGGAGAAAGCGACGGAGAGTTCTCAAGAGTCTGTTCTGGTCGGCCAGAAGGACGGTAAGGCAGACGACAAAGCTGTGGAGACGAATCAAGTCCCTGTTATAGCGGGAAGTGAAGATTCCGTAGAAGATGGATTTTTTCAGAAGCTGAAAAGAGTATGGTCTGGTTCACCTGAGATGGAATCAGAGCGTATGACAGAAAACAAAAGTGGAGACAAGGACGAAGGGGTTGTTAATGATGGCAAGTCTGAGGATAAGGACTTGAGATCATCGAGTCAGGGAACTGATTCCTCGTCCCAAATCTCACCTTCTTTTGTCAGTGAATCTGTAGAGGGTGTTAAAACAGGAACTGATGAAGTAGGCAGTAGTGTTAAAAATGCAAGTCCAGGCTTTCTCAGTCAGCTTCTGAAGAGTTTCAAGTTCTGGGGAAGAGACACAGACTCGAGTGAGAATCAGAAGCTAGTCCAAGTACATGACATTTTCGCAAACGAGTCTTCCTGGGATGATGTTGAATCTTTCATTCATTCTCCAAGAGGCTTTATCATTGTTTCTCACTCAAGGACAAGGTTCTTACCCATTCTTCCTTTTGGTTCTTGCATTAGCCATTGTTGTCTTTCAGGGAAGAAAAGTATTTGGCTCACATTATGTTCTTTTTTCAACCTTTCAGGGAAATGATAGCTAAAAATCTTCAGAGGGAAGGGCCATCGTGCCTTAAACAGCTTGATGAGTCAACCATGCTTCATTTAGTTACCTTATTGATATCTCATAAGAAATGGATTGAAGAAAACCCCTCTTCTTCCCCACCGTTCAGCGTCATCAAAGCCTCTAGCCCTAGCCACCACGGTCATGCTTCAAACGGTTTGATCTCAATATTCTCGGATTGTGCAAAATCACAAGACGGTGAGAAAAAGTCCAAGAACGTCGCTCATGCTGGAGTCTCTGTTGGTTGCAGAAGCAACGCCCTTGCTGATTGTGAGAAGCTGATAAAGAAGATGACAGAGAAAACCCCTGAAGGGTACAGCTTGATTCGTTTCAGGAAAGACTTTTTAGAGGAGTACGGGTACCATCTAGCTGTTGAGAAGCTCGGTTACAAGAATCTACAGTCGCTGATACAAGTGATGCCTGGAGTGAGAATATCATCTGGATACGCTCTTCCTTCAGCTTCTAGTGGTAAGTCTACTACAAAAGAAGATGAGTCTGACTCATCATTCGAGGAGCTAGGTCCAGTTTCTGAAGCAACGAGTAATGACAAGACGACCAGAAAGCTTTCAGTGTATGAACCATCTCTCTCGGAGGATGAAGATTCTGGTTCAGAGAGAGACATCCCGAGGAAGAAGAGGCAGGTGATGAGTGAAAATGATAAAGATAGCTCGTTATTGCAGATTCTGGATTCTTATTACAAAAGCAATGGGGAGGTTAAGATGGATAAACCAGAGGAGAGGAAGATCGTGAACAACATTAGGAAGCCAAAGCCTTCAAAGACATATTCTTTTGTTAAAGATTCAGAAGTCCAGTGAGTACAAGAGTGTGGTTTATAGTGAAGAATCTCCCGGGAAATTTAGTTTTGTATAAAGCCGGTTTGAGATTTGGTCTATGGTAAACCGAACCCTGTTTAGGGGAATAAGGTCATATTGATACAAACTTTAAAGTTTAAAGTGTAGTTTAGTGTCTATGAAGATTCCATTATCTAATACACAGTTGCTTGCATTAATTGGTGGTTTATATTTTTCTATTTTCTTAATTTAAATATCACGTGGTATCCATAAGGCCTGAGACGGATCGGGTATCCGGACAATTTTAATATATCCGGATCCGGATCTTTATCCGGATCCGAATCTTTATCCGGCGGATTCATAATTTTACTATTTTTATCCGAATTCGGAGTTCTCGGATATCCGGGTGTCGGATATCCTTCTAAAAATTGTAATATCCGGCGGATATCCGGATTCAGATTTGGATCCTTAAAATAAATAAAAAATAATATTAATATATATAAAATATTAAAAATAATTTAAAAATAAAAAATATATAATGTTTTGATTATTTCTATGTATAGTATTACAAAATTTACATGATATTTATACATACTATTATAAAAATGAAAATATACTAAATAAAATTAGTTTTTGTATATAAATATTACTATTTTTGAAATAGTTTTTAATAAAACTTACGGATCCGGATATACAGACTGAAAAATCAAGATATCTGGATCCGCCTTTGATGGATCCAACATTTTACTATCCGGATCCGGATTCGGCCGCTCCGGATATCCTGATTTTCGGATCGGATCGGATCTCGGATCGAATCCGGATCTCGGATAAAAGTTGCATGCCTAGTATCCACGAAGTATATAATATTGATAAGTAGGTGTTAAACACGTCAACGAAACCCTGTTTAAAATTAGTACTTAATCTAATAAAGTTTCAAATGAAATTGTGGCGTCCATGTGGAGTTGCTTGGTGGATTATCTTTGCCACTTGAGTCTTCTCAGTGGACACTTAACAATAGATAAACAAAAGAGATTGATCTAATTAATTAATCGTAATTTTGTCTTGTTCCCTTAAAGTATGCGAACATTAGTTATTATCAATTCCGAGTATAGATGATATAAACCATAGTTAAAGAATACAGCTCATTCCTTATCCACAATGTCTCAGTCAAAAACATAATAAAAATGTGTCTCATTCATCACGGCGGGTCTCAAGGCTATAGCATAAAGTCAAAAACAAAACGAAAAACGTTTTTTTTTGTTGTTGTTGTTGTTGTGTTTCGATTATTAAATCTAAAACAATTTTTTACAACCCTCAAACTAAAAGATAAGCTAAACAAAGATTACAATCCTCACTTTACATTGACCCGTTTATTAGACATTTATTTACATTGACAGCAACTGAATAAAAAAAATTCCAGCAAACTGTGAATCTGCACAAAAATAAACAATAAAAACATCAGTTATTTAGATATAAATTGGCATTAAGCAAAAGAATCAATTCTTAAGAAAAGAATTAGATACAAGCATCATTGTGTAAACACACAAATATGGTAAACATGATTTTGAGAATATATTATTCATAAAATCCAACAAAGTTATGTTCTTAATCAGCAAATAAAAAATATAATAACAAAATGGAAAACAAGTGTACCCACCAACTTAATTCCAAACATTTTTTTTAGATTTCACTGTCTTTCCTCTTGTGCCTGTCTCAAAAAAACAGAGCTTTGTTCTCTGTCTTTTACATTCCTCTACTAACTCGGTTCACTCAATTCTCTTCATCATCTTCTTCATTTAGTCTACCAGTGTCTACCACCTCCCTGAGAACTCCCTCCTTTTCTTGGAAAAAACCCACCCTTCTTGGGTTTAGGGATCTCATGAATGTCCATCACCTGTATAGTCCTTTGCTTTTTAGCTGCATTCAAAACATAACAACCCAACAAAGTCAGTTCAGTTCACAAAACAATCTATTAACTTAGTAGAGATTTTAAACTAAACCATTCTCAGCCTGTCTGTAGTTTTGTTGTAGTCTTTTCCGAGCAGAGTCAAAATCAATTTCTTTATGCTCCTTCTCCCTCTGTAATTCCCCAAAAACCAAACTGGCATTAAGCATTAGAGAGACTTGGAACACCCATAACTAAGATCCTTGTTTGGCAAAATGTACCTGAATGGGTTGTTGTTGAGAAGGAGAAGGACGAGAAGGTTTAGCAGGAGAAGGAGTTTCTCTCCTAGGAGGAGGAGCAACAGGTCTAGGCTTCCTCTCTGGCTTAGTGATGTTACTATGCTTGCTTGCTTGAGGAGCTGGCGAATACCCAAAGTCAGGAACCTGCACACAGAAGAAAGACAAGACAAAGAGTTGAAGAAACTCAATGATAAAAACCAATAAAACAAAAAGGGTTTTTGGTTTTACCTGTTGGTGGACAGCTCTCTGCTGCGGTGAGTCCTCATCAGCTATTAAACTAGGAGGATGGAGATCACCAGGCTGGTTGAATTTGACCCATTCGTCCACTGTTTCTTTCCATTTTCTGCAATGAGAGACAACAGTAGAAATCAAAGAGAGTGGTTTACTAATGAATATTGAGAAGAGAGAAAAAAGTTTTTTACTTGACAAGTTGTTTAGCTAATCTCCGAACTTCGTTGGATGGATGCTTCCGAACTCGATCTCGATTCACATACCTCCCAATATCAGTTTCCTAAAATTTGACCAAACAAGAAACTATGAAACAGTTGAAGAAGCAAAGAGTGTGTTGTATTCGAATTTGATCTCAACCTGAAGAGCTTGGAATGTTATCTCCATATCTTCCAGATTCTGAAGCAACTCCACCAAAGCTTCTTCACTCTGAAACCACCAAAACTAATTAAAATCCTTTTTTAAAAAACATAAAAAGAATCAATCTTTGAGATTCAAGAAAGAGAGAAGACCAGATTAGGTTCTTCAAGCTTCTCCTTGATTTCAAGAATACTCTTCTGCTCATCATCAAACAAACCAGCAAACGGATCCTCATCGTCGTCATCATCATCCTCCTCGTCATCACCATTAACTGATTTCTCTCTTACTTCTTCTTCTTCTTCCTCCGTCTCCTCGTGAACCCTCCCATTAGCCCTAGCACCAGCCGCAACGGTTCCTCCGCCGCCATAGTCGCAGTTTCTACACTTGTTAGCCATGGAGGTCGCGTAGAGACGCTCGACGATGTTATCTCTCCTCTGCTTCAGCTCGTGACCGTAATCAAGCGACGCCACGAGGATCGCAGTATCTATAAATGTCCAAACATCGACGCCGGCGTTGTCCATAACCGTCCGGAAATCATCCAAATCCATTACAGCAATTCGCAAACAAAGCTCCCAAATTTTGAAACTTTAATTAAAAAAAAAAAAAAAACAGAGCAGCTGGTTTGTTGTTATTACAGCACCAGATCTAAAAATCCAATACGATTTGAGAATCGAAAGATTCAGATTGAGAAAGTGATGAGAATCATCCGATCAAAGGGAGAGCCTTGAAGCTTTACTGTTACGAGGAACAGAGAGATTGAAAAAACAAAAAGAAAAAATGAAACAGAGGTCACGAATCAGTAAGGAAGAAAGGAAGATGAGAAATTGGAATATTCCAAATTTGAGGCTTTAGAATTTGTTTATTCCTTTTCATTCATTCTTCTCCAAAGTTTTTTTTTTTTTTTTTTCCTAAAATATTCTTCAGAAAAACCAATTGCAAAAAAAAAAAACAAAGGGGATTAAGGATGATGCTCTTGTCCTGGACAGAAACCAAAGCAAAGCTAGTTGGTTTGTTGTGGTTGGGGGAGATGAACAGCTTATGGAGAGAGAGAGACAGAGAAAGTTATCAATAATGGCGTTTACTTTTGGAAGAGAAAACGGAAATTAAAAAAAAAATAACTACACGATGTTCACACTTTGGTTATTGGGCCTACGTTAGGCCCAAAGTAAGTGGAGACAAAACGGAAGCTGAAACGAAATGAATGTTTTACATACTTTAGTTAATGGGCCCTACAAAGTGAATCTAACGATTCTCGGTTGGACTGGTCCGGTTTTTGAAAACAATTGCTAAAAAGGATGGTTTCATCTGTAATTTGTTGAGAAGAAAATGTTTGAATGTGATTCTCTTTGTTGTACGAACTCTCTCTGAGACTTTTTGGTAAGCACGAATGAGTCAAAGTCAACGTGACTTTTTTGACTGGAAACGTTTGGAGGCATTCAAGTCATGGAGCGTCGTTGTCCAGTGAACTCAACGAGAAGTGGAGAATATAGAGAACTTTTATTTTATTCAGAAACCAACCAATACGTGATCCTATTTTTAGCCAATGTGCATTTAATCAAAGTAAAAAAGAAAAATGGAGTGTTGATCCAAAAAAAATGGAGTATCTAATTACATATTCCATCCGTTTTATATTAAATATCACTTTAGATTTGTACATATAGATTAAGAAGACATTTAATTTTGTATATTTTCTATATAAAAATATTATTAACCATACATCTGACCATATTTCAACTAATAAAAAAAACTAAAATAAAAAAAAAAAGTTAATAAATTATGCACTAAAATGAGAAAATTTTCTTTAGGACGACCGGGAAGTAATAATAAGTTAATAAAACCCTCCCAAGTCTCACTGAAAATTCCAGGTGTTTTAAATTCGTTAAATAACAATATAATTACAATACTAATATAAGAGCAAGTCAGCGAAAAGAAAAAGCTTACCAACCAAGTTAGATACGCGTTTTGTGACCACGGAAAGAAGTCAAAATAGGTAGGGGGCCCACCGAAAGGATAATCTATTAGCTTTCAATTTTCTTATTAGTTAAGACTTAAGAAACAATCGTGCTCTTAGTCGTAGGATTTTCTATATTTCCATCATCCGACGGTACAGATTTGGGATTGTCATAAATAAAGCACCACAACCGTGTACCTGATACCTCTACATTTGCTGTTTAAGGCTAAGCATTAACCACAACCCCCCCAACATATTGCCGGAATCATAGCCATGCCACATAACTTTATAAATATTACACTGTAAACCCTTGCTAAGATAACATGGTTGCCCGTAAGTTACAATATGATGACAATAGCTCATTAGTTATTTATCACCGTTAAAATCATTTAAGATGTATCTATATTTCATGCAACAACATATATTGCTTATTCAGTTAAAAACATATATTGCTTATTGAAGAAAAAGGTATATTTGCAGATAAAAATCAATAGTGAATTTCTATAACCTGATCACATCTATGATTGAAAAAACAATTATAGAAAATGAGGTGGCGATTTGTTGAATAAATCAAAAGTAAAGGGACTAGCTTGCGAAATATAGTTAAAAGGATGATAGGGGAAAGATAGATTTCTTAGCAACAACGTCGTAGTTTCCTGTTGCCTTTAAAACTCTTTTAACATTTACGTAAGCATCCAAGAAATTTACTACAAATAATTTTATTTTTCTTAAAAACCGATCAAAACACCATATCTGCGAGAGAGAAAACTATTTTCAGAAGATAACTTAATATTTATCTTCAATCTGAAATTCTTTCGTCTCGTTATGGAGAAGAGGAGACGAGAGGAGATAGAGACGGCAGCTCAAGAGCTGATGCAGCTAAGCGACGAAGAGATTAGTTTCAAAATAATCAAGAAGAAGAAGATCGAAGAGTTATTCGGTGAAGATGATACTCATGAAGACCAATGCAGGAAAGAAATGGTGATCGTGAGAGTAACGTCATCATCGAAGAAGTGGAAGAAGAAGGAGAAAAAGTTTAGGACGCTCGAGAGCATTTACATGGCGACACGACCTATCAGGGGGTCGTGATAAGATGATGATACAACTTTCTTAGGTTCGAGATTTTAATTAGGTTTCTGTTGTTATCACATTATAGTTGTCTTGTTTGAGCATTTACATGGCGACGAGACCGAGACATTATGATCTTATTTGAGAATTTTGTAAATGGTTTAAAGCATATGAATGAATGCTAAATGATTTAAAAAGTGATAAGCTTTTTGTATCGTACTATGAATATGTCATATGATAATGTGTGCTCGCACTGCCAAATTCCATGTAAACTTTAAGGTTTCATGTTTCGACTTTGAAACATGAAAACTAGTTTAGATAAGTTCCAATCTAGAAATCCACCGCGAAGATTGGTGAATACAGGTCTAGGAGATGATCTAAAATGGAAGAGAGAGAATCTCAAAGAAGCTGGATTTTTTTTGATAATAGGTGCTGGTGATGAAAGAGAGAAAAAGAACTTGGAGAAGAAGTTAAATTGTAATTGATTGATTTCTCAGAATAGCCAAAAGGCCTGCATAAAGTGTTTGGAACCGGTTTACTTCTAGCGGAATACATATGTAATCATCAAAAACAAGTATCGATTAAACCGGATAGCTAAATATATTTCCTGCACAAACCTTCAAGAAAGCTAGTAAATATTTAGATAGCTGGCTTAAGTATCAGTAAAAATCTTTACGATCCCATATCATCGTTTAGAAACACCAAGCCAATTTCAAAACTGTAAACAAATAGTAACACTGTTGAACGGAAGGAGAGGTCTCCAATAATCTTTTCATTTATATATAAAACATGTTTCAGACAGGAGACTGAATATGGATCGCAGTCCGGTTTAGGTTTAATACCCAGTCTGAACAAGCGAATCAATCTTGCCTGCACTTCACGCCTTAGCTTTGGCTTCATATTCATTTGGAGGCTGCAATTATAGAGATACTTATTCAGTAAACCTTAGAAATGAATCCAAGAGTAGGAAAATGATCTATCTTACCATGAAAGTTGCAGATATCATCTTTTGTGCAAACCATCTCATGTGCATTGCTCTTTGAGCTGCCGCTGCAGCCTGCACCGATTCAAACCGCAGATACACAAAACCTGCGCTCTTCCTGCATTTCACCAAGTTTTAGACCAACATCACATATCTATAAACATTATAGATGCAAAGACATTTTTATTGAAACTCATGGGATGATACTTACTTGTCTACATAAATATGGTTGACCTGCCCATACTTGGAGCATTCTTGACCAACGTCGTCTTTAATTTCTTCATCAAAATCCAATTCCGTCTGCAACAAAATTATGTTTTAAGGTTAATAATGCTTTGAAGCCAGTAGGCTGAGACTTTTTTCTTTTACAGCTATACGCGAAGAAAAGAAAGAGCCAAGAACCAACCTCGGTTGCAGGATCAAACATGTTTTTCAATAGAAGGCATTGACTTGGTTGACCAATAGGCTCTGTGACAAAAGCAGGGATAGCTGTTGTCGGAAGCACTGATGTGGGGAAACCAGGATTCATGCCTGGTTGATTCAGAGCTGTTCCATTTAGCGCTGGTACTCCAAAAGGTCCCACAATGCTGTGCAAATTACATTAAATTAGAGACTCACTAAATGTAAAAGAAATCTGTGGACTAAAGGAGTAATAATGCATACAAGAGAGACATACTTTGCTGCGACACCTGTACGATCCAGCTTCTGCATAAGCTGAACCCTCGTTTGTGCATTTAAAGCCTGCGAGAGAGTCGTTAAAGAACAAGTAATAAATAGAAAGGAGACTAAGGGTGTACAAGAAGAATGTTCTCTAGCTTACCAGCCCATTTCCATCATCATCATCAAAATCAGCGGATTTTGGATTAGCGTCTTGTGTGCCTATATGCTCAGAGACAAACGAAACCTGATAGAGAAAAAAAGAAAATATAATTATCACAGTGAATAACAAGCAAGTCCATCAACTGATCATTTTTCTACTAAGGAGTTCAAAACTCACCTTGATTGTTCTACCAGCAATCTCTAATTGTCCGTTTAAGGCAGTTTGTGCTGCCTTTGAATGTTCAAATTGGGCAAACTATGGAAGCAGAAAAAATATGTGTGAGGAATCCCGAAGAAAAACAGCACAAACTAATTTGAAAAAGAGTTCTACTAACCTGGATGAATCCATAACCTTTGCACTGACCACTTACAAGGTCATATGGCATCTGAACAAGCTCAATAGGACCAAATTGCTCAAAAATCTAACAATGAAAACAAAATATGTGAGCAGGAATAGCCATTTATCTTCTTTTTTATACTATTAAGGAGGTGGATATGACAATACCTGTCTAAGTTGCAACTCTGTCATGTTGTAATGCAAGTTCCCCACGTAGAGCTTTCGATCAACAGGGCCAGTACCACCTACAACGCTTGTAGTGGTATTGGATTGCGCCAGATTCTTTTCAGCTTCAGAGGGCTTAACCATCACAGGTTGCCCAAGAAACATATGTCCAGACATAGCTATGGCCATTGGAACAGACATCACATCATAAAACTCAATATACCTGCAAGTCAACAAGAGAGAGATATTTGACTTACACGTCAATGAATATATCAGAAAAAACGTAGCAAAGAGAAGTTGTAAACAAAAAAACTTTAGTGCGGGGAAGCAAGCTGAGTCTCTCTTGGTGGGTTAGAGGCCTAGATTAATAGAAAATGTTAGCCCATCATGATAAAATGAACAATAACTAAATCTAATAAGCAATGAAGATAGAAGCAAGCTCCTCCATTAGTACATATCCCAAACAGAGAACGGGAAAATCACCAAAGAGTAAGAGGATGAAGCATAAAAAAAGAGAGGAAGAATCTAAATAAGAGTGATAGGCTAATTAATGGGATCCCTCCTTCCCGATAGTTTTTGCAATGGAAAGTAACAACTAACAACTGAAACAGGATTCAGGTATTCTGACATCTACCTTGAGCAGGCAGAATTGATTAAACAAGTGCCATCATCCTCATCATTATCGCATTGATAGTGCATCTAAGAATACAGTTAAACCGAGCTCTTGAAATTGGAAAGAAAACTGAATAATGCAGAATATCACGAACCACGTGCACATACACAAAACTTAGTTTGCTAGAAGCCGAAAAGAGAAACATACCCGACTCCTTTTGATCGTCTTGAATTTCTATCCATAATCAGCCTCACGTCCCTAACCTGAAATCATAAGGAACAAAGGAAATAAGAACAAAAACCTGATAACTGAGACTGATGGAGTAATATTAACACATTTCTATGGCCTAATCAAACTACAACGGGTAATACAATTAACAAAGTACAAAAGGAACAAAGTAAACTGACCTTGCCAGCTTTGGAGAAGAACTCATAAACATCTCTCTCGGTAGCTTTAAGAGGCATCTGTGAACCACAAAACAATTTAGGTTGGCTTAATCAGTAAAACTTAACCACCTGAGTTCTTTATCCACCTATCATTACTAAATCAAAGTTCTACCTGATATGCAAAAACAGTTCTTTGGTCTCTCTCTGGATCAGCTTCAGGCTCATCTTTCTTGTCCTTGTTTCTCCTGTGCAATCGTGAAATCATATATAAAAAAAAAAACTTTCAGTCAGTATAATGGGGGAGCTTTGCATCATTCTTATAAACATGTGTCAACAACGTTTTGCTAAACTAACCTGCTTCCTCTTTCAACTACTTCGCGTTCCTTCTCTTCCCTCCGTGATCTACTGCTGCTTCTCCTCTCTCTCTCTTTGCTTCTCCTCTCTCTATCCTTCTCCCTCTCTCTCTCTCGGCTTTTGCCCCTATCGCCCCTATCTCTCTCTTTGCTACTCCTCTCACGATCGCTCTCTCTATCTCTCGATCCTCCCCTAACCCTAATCTTATCCCTCTCTCTTTCTCTTTCCTTGTCTCGGCTGCTCCTATGCCTCTCTTTCTCCCGATCCCTTCTCCTACCTTCACCGTTCTCTTCGCCGTCTCCACGAGACTTCTTACTCCGACTGCTCCTTCGCTCTTCGTCACCTTCTTCAACGTCACGCCTCTCTCCTTCCCTCTTCCTGTAACTCCTCTCGCTCTCTTCCTTCTTCCTATCCAATCCATCTCCTTCCTCTACCGTCTTCTCCAGGTACTCGTATTCGTCAAACTCCATCCTCATCAACGATTCGGCGATTTCGTCAATTAGGGATTTTTTGTTAGGGCTTCGAATTGAAACGAGGGATTGGAATAATTGAATTAGCTCCGTTAGATTGATATCTAGACGACGGTGGTGGGTTATACGTATTTCTTAAGCAATTGCGAGGTTATAAAGGTATCAATGTTAATGATGGGCCTTAATAGTTGTGGCAGTAACCCAATAGGCCCATTTATCTATATTGTTTTTTTGCACATGTGTGGTTCTCTAGTATCCGGTCGAGTTCGGTACGATTATTTCGGATTTCAAGTCGCTCGGTTATGTTTTCTTAAGAACCATCTATTAAACCAAGGAAAAAGTCCACAATAGTTGGAAAGTTTTCATAAAATAAACTAGCTATGTAAATAATTTAAAAATTATAAACGAAATATTCTTAATTAGTATAATAACATTGATAGATATGTTAATTAATTTTTAACAAGAATAATGCACCAACAATCAAATGCTCTGAAGAAAACAGATGACTGATAAAACCAAGAAGTGGCAAAAACTCCACTAGTGTACAGAACCATGCTACATTTTTTTAAGTCTTGCCAAGGAAACAACTTTTTCTGAGTTTTTTTTTTTGCTTTCACAACAAAGACGCTAATAAGTCAACGAAGATCCTTAAAAAAGGTTTCACGAAAACCAATAAACGACATGCTCAAGATCTCAGTACAGCTTTGTGAACCATGGTTTCCTTGTGGATCTGGTGGCAACTCTTTTCAACAAGATCCAAGAGCTTCTCCAAATTAACTGCCCACGAGTTGAGAATCTCGTTGCTGTCCTTTGCGATCTGGAAGCACACGATTCCTGATGGTCTGTCTATTTTTGCAATCAGAGCTTTCGACACAACCATCTCTGAGAGATGCTTCTCCGCCTCCTGAAGTTATTCCAACAGAATCCAATTGTATAAAGAGCTTAAGCAGTGAGGAGGATATGATACAACAAGAGAGAACAGCTCAATTACCTCAATGCTTAGACATAAAAGCTCTGAAAGTCTCTTTAAGGTTATCCTTGAGTAGTACTTTGAGACAACGAGAATATTCTGATTATTACAAAGAGGAATTCAGAAAATCAATTACAGAGCCAAAAATAATGATTCTCAAGGAGAGACTTACATGTTCAATGATTCTCAGCTTCAGATCTTCGCCAGCTTTGTCACCCAAAGAGCCTCCAACCATGCTTTTCTCGTTCTCAAACTCGCCTTTGTATTTGTTCCAGAGAGCTGTCCATTGAATAACTTCCATTGTCACTACCTGTTTTAGAAGCATCCTGGATCAAACAATATAAAAGATAAGAGACTACTCATATGAAACTACCACATCAATTTAAAAAACGAAGTTTATGGAGAAAGAAAAGTACTTGAAATCAGGAATTTCTGATAGGTTCTTATCTTCCAAAGTCGCATTGAGCAAGCTTGATTGCATTGGATCATGAGGTGCCAAGACCAAGAACCAGCAGATCTTCCTCAGGACCTATTGTTTGAAGATCAAATAGAAGTAACTCTTAAAACAACCATAGAACGTATATTATATACCTAAACACCGAACCAATGGTATGATGCTTACTGGAATCCACTGCTCTGGCGTTTCTTTTACAGAAGGTATGTCATATATTGCCTTGTAGCTACGGCAGATTTCAAGGTACTCATTGTTATGAGAATAATACCTACACGGTTGAGTTAGTAAATGGTTATTTATAGAAAGACGAGAATGCCACGGATATCAATCATAGTACATAAGAGGTCAGTGGAAACATAAATGCAATTCATGTCATTGGTCATGACAAAACGAATCAAGAAAAAAATGTGATAGAGAAGCCTTACCGAATCATTAGCTCATAGTAGATTCTCTTGAGCTCCAACAGAGTAGGTATACCAGCAGGAGCCTCCTCAACAATGTTCTCACCTTCCTTGGGTTTCTTCTTATCTTTTTTCGTATCAGCATCAAACACTCTAGGATTGATCTTCCTAGACAAGATCTGTGCACGCACATAATCTTGACGATCCAAGCACAAGCGGACCTTAAAAGTTTACCAAAAGTAGTTAGCACCACACATGAAAACACCAGTAGATAATATTAAATAGCAATATAGCGCAAGTCCTTACTTGTTCAAGGATAAATGCAATTTTCTCAGTTTTGGCCATGGCGCCAAATGTCTCCACCTGTTATAAAGCATCACATTGCAGAGATTAACTTAATAAAATGGATTTCTACTGGATTAAGTAGTAAAAAAACTTACAGCAACTTCTTGCATAAGATCTGCAGCCTCAGCGATCTGACCCTGGTCTTCCTTAATCTTAGCAAGCTTCCTTGTCAGACGAGCCCTCTCAATTTCAACATATATCTACACACGTGGAGTTAAAATGCAAAACAATTACACAAAACGATGAAGATATGATGAAGATAATAAACAACATCAGTTCCTCAGCTCCGCACCTTTCCAGCAGCCACATTGTTCAACGTCTTAATAAGCTCAATCCGAGTTTCAATATCTGGAGTCTGGTCGATATACTGCATAGCTTGCTGCACCATCGATTGCACAGCCTGCAAACGAAGAAGTTCATAAAAGAAAAAAAATCACTAATATCTACTTTTTACTCTGTATTGTTCACGAACTCAATCGATAACCTAATCCTAACGAAATCGAAGCGTACCTGTTTAAGCTGGCCACGTTTCTTGGAGAGATTGAGGATCTGCTCGTTGAGAAGCTTCCAGTCCTTGGCTTCGAAACAAAGCTGGAGAATCTCAGTCGCGGCTTTCCTCGTCCCGGCGACGTTCTCCGCGAGCCTCATCTGCTTCTCTTCGTTCAGAAGCCGATCTATCGACGCCTCGAGGTTCCCACTGTCTCCCTGAGATTCAAACTATAAAACCGAATGAGATGTACAATTCATCGATAAAAAAAGCTAATGACAGATCTGAGAATTCGAGAACTCGCCATCGCGAAACCACAATGAATCAAGTCAAATCAAGAATAGTGGAGGTTGTGGTGACGGAACGGAGAAAGGAGGCGATAGAGAGAGAGAGCTTATGGAGTTGCCGAGCAGAGAGAAATCGCAAAGTCCCCAACCCCTTCAACAAGAAATCTCAGATTCTTCGGCCGATAATCCTTAATGGGCCACTGTTGGGCAATTAAAGTAATTTGCTTTCCGCTCATATATTATGGTTTCGGTTTGGTTTGGTATTAAAATCCGGTTTGGTAAGCAATTTGCTGATTTAACATATTTTTATCTGTCGGGACAGAATAGCCTAGTGGTAACACTAGAGTGAACGGGATCCCAAGGCACCTGGGTTCGAATCCTCTGGGATTCCGGAGACCGCCCGTGACAAAAAAAAAAAAAAAACATTTTTATCCGCCAAAAAAAAATTATATTTTACATCATATAAAGTTTATATTATAAACATAGTGTATCATTTTATTTTTGGAATCGTATAAATTTATACGTCAAGAAAAAATTATGGTTATACATTAGCCAAAATAACACCCGTTAGTCAGGAATTTTTAAAATTATTTATCTAAAATTACATCATTACAATTTATTTTATGGGCAAATCTCCAAAATAACACATTTCTAAGTTTATATCACAAAAATAGCACTCAAAAACTAAAATGACCAAAATAGCATTTTATCTTTTGAAAATTTTAATTTTTTTATATTTCAAAATTTGAAATCTTATCCCCAAAACCTCATTTCTCAACTCTAAATCCTAAACTCTAAACTCTAAACCCTAAACCCGAAACCTTAAACCCGAAACCCTAAACCATAAACCATAAACCATAAACCCTAAACCCTAAACTCTAAACTCTAAACCCTAAACCCTAAACTCTAAACTCTAAACCCTAAACCCTAAACCCTAAATTCCACCCTTTAACTCTAAACCCTAAGTTTGTGACTTTTGATAGAACATTAAGTGTTATTTTTGTGACTTTTGACCTTGAGTGCTAGTTTGGGAACAAAAACTTGATTTACTGCTATTTTTGTCTTTTTCTCTTATTTTATTTTATTTAAATTTTTAGCTTTTGCTAATTAACTTTTTTTTTTTTGTATAAATAATTTTGCTACCTAAAGAAAAAATAGAGTTGCTTGTTTCGCTGTCAGAACGAGAGAAAAAAAGCTTAGGGTTCGATCTCGGTTCACTCGCCATGTCCGGAGAAGAAGAAGAAGAGAACGCCGCCGAGCTCAAGATCGGAGACGGTACCTCTCTATTTGCCTCTCCATGTCCGCAAAAATTAGGGCTTTATTTTCTTAGTGCAATACGATTGAAAAGTATCGTCTTTTATGAATTCTCATTGAGCTTTGCACTGGAAATTAATGGGTTTCGTTGTTTTGGCAATAGAGTTTTTGAAGGCGAAGTGTTTAATGAACTGTGAAGTGTCTTTGATCCTTGAGCACAAGTATGAACAGCTTCAGCTGGTCTCCGAGGATCCTATGAACCAAGTCTCTCAGTAAGTTTTGTCTTTCATAATTATTCACTGTACACTATCAGAGAACCTTCGATCTTGGAGGCTAAGAATTGAAAGAATCAATATTTTCTCGGTGAGGAACTTATATATGTTTTGTCCTTGCAGAGTGTTTGAGAAGTCGTTGCAGTATGTGAAGCGTTTTAGCCGCTACAAGAATCCAGATGCTGTACGACAAGTTCGAGAGTATCCTCTTCCTTAATTAGTTGTTTCATAGTGTTTAACCCAGTGTTGTGCTTTGTCATGCTTGCATCTTCTTTAAAATGCTTTGATTCTGCTTTTCTTTAGTTTTGTGAGAATGGCTTATGATTTTGATTGCAACATGGTTTACCTTAACTCAAATTCCACAGAATACTGAGTAGACATCAACTCACTGAGTTTGAGGTAAGATGTTTAAATCTTTTTGAGATTCGATTTTTTTTGTCATCAGCTAAGTCGTTTTTTTGACACAAAGACTTTGAAAAAATTGCATTGAACAGCTCTGTGTTCTTGGCAATCTCTGTCCTGAAACTGCTGAAGAAGCAGTGGCAATGGTTCCTTCTCTCAAGGTATAAAAAAATAATCTACCTTCTTCTGTTCAGTGGAGATCAGATAGCCTTGTTATGTCTGTCGCCTTGTGAGATGATGTAAGCATTCTTCTTTTTTGTAGACGAAAGGAAGAGCTCATAGTGATGAAGCAATTGAGAAGATGCTCAATGATCTCTCCCTTGTCAAGAGATTCGAGTAGTAGTGCAAAACATTCTCAAGATTGAAGATTAGAAACATACATCCGCGTGCCTTTTAGCTGATGATGTCTGGAGTTTATTTTTCATGTCTGAAATTATAAAGCTTTTAAGTGTCTCCGGAATTATGCCTTCATGTTAAATGAATGTAATTTACAATGGATGATTATGAATGTAATTTGCAATGGGATGATGATCCAAGCTTGCCATGATATATGAATATGACGTGCCTAAAGCTTACTTGTGAAGCTTCAACTCCATTTCTTTGGCACTTTTATTGGAAATGACTTCTCTTTGGAGGTTGTACATGTTTTCACTTCATCTTCTTCCGTTCTTTCCCAGCTCTCCAGCTTCAACGTTCATAGGCAATTACTGAGAAACATATTCAATTTACACATCTCTAACATTGTATTCTCATGAATAGTCCTCGTCGCCTCGAGTGTTCATGTTAAATACTATAGTTTACAAAGAATGGTCTAAGTTTTCAAAGAAACTAAACCATATCTTTACACGGAATCAAGAATGGATGAACTATACATACACCTAAGGCTAGAAGTGTAAAACGTTTCTTTAATTCCATCTCTTGGCATTTTTGCTGGACTTTGGCTTCTTTTTGGAAGCTTGAAACGCTCTCATCTTCTGCTTCTTCCGTGCTTCTCTCTCAGCCTTTGACATCTTTGACTTTGCCTTAACTTTTGGAGCTTTTTCTTCCAATTCTGCTTCTCTCTCCAGCTCCTTGGCTCTAGCTTCAATATTCTTCTCCAGGTAATACTGAGAAACATCTCATGTCACACAACTCTAGAATGAAACAAATTTAACAAATATGTATAACACAGAAACTAAGGAGATGTATTGTTACATTGTAATCTCCTGCATAGTCCTTTAAACCACCATCTCTGACTTCAATAACTCTGTTGACGATTTGTTTAATGAAGTATCGATCGTGAGAGACTGTGATGACGGTGCCTTTGTACTCATTTATCGCCTCCTGGAGAAGAAGTAATGAAAGCATCAGAACTTAATCAACCTTCAAGATAAGTTCAACAGATAGAGAAAGAATATGATTAGAAGAAACCTCAAGCATCTCTTTTGAAGGTATGTCCAAGTGATTGGTGGGTTCGTCCAACACGAGTAGAGTGGATGGTTTCACCATGAATTTGCAGAAAGCAAGGCGTGCCTAAGAGAGAAACGGTCATGAAGTACACATCAAATAGAAGTACTATTGTGAGTGCAAAACAATAAAAACACGAAACTACCTTCTCACCACCACTCAAGAGAGAGACCTTTCTATCAAACATGTCAGCTTTGAAGTTGCAGCGACCAAGAAGGCCTTTTATATCATCAATTCTCCAATCTACAGCAGCTTCAACAACCGTCTCAATCACAGTTTTATCCAAATCTAGAGCCTCTGCCTATAAACCAACAAGTGAGTAAAACCACATTCCTGATCCCCTCTATCAAGCCCTTTTCTTTAAGTTAGAACAAACCTGATTCTGCTCGAAGTAGTTTGGCAACACATTGTGTTCCCCAAGAACCACTTCACCTCTCATAGGCTTCTCCAAACCCATAATCAGTTTCAATAAAGTGCTTTTACCGCACCCGTTTGGACCAATAATAGCTATCTTCTCTCCTCTTTCTATCACAAGATTTGCCTTGTTGAATAGCATCTGCTTGCATCAGACACAGATCAAACCATGAGACCAGACACAAGTAGTAAAAGGTATATCCAACAGCATTTTCTAAACCTTTTTTTTTTCTTTAATACAAAAAGTTCCGGGCTGAAACTCGTAATCTTCCATAATATTAGTTTCTTCCAGGGATCACTCGAACCGTATATTTTATCATATTACCTCATCCTCAAAACCAAATTCAAGATTCTTGATAGTGACAACAGATCTCCCGCTTAATCCACATTCAGGAAACCTAATCTTCATCTGTTTCCGCTGGAAAGGCTTCTCTATCTGCTCTCCTTCTTGGAGCTTCTCTAGTTTCTGTTCATCACACAAAGTCATACACCATCTGCTTCATAAGTAGTAAGTAAAATGTTGCTGCTAGTTTATTTATTTACCTTCTCTGCTGAAGAACCTCGACCAGAGTTTGCTCCATTACTTAGCCTACCGATCAAATCCTTCGTTGCTTCAATCTCTTTCTGCTGCTTCTCCCAAGCAGCATACTGAGCTTCGACCCACTCTGCCTTCGAAATCACATACTGAGAGTAGTTACCCACAAAAGTCCTGGACACACCCATCTCGGTTTCCACAATCTTGGTACATAGCTGATCAAGAAATGCTCTGTCGTGAGATATTATAACCATTGGCACATCTTGCTTACTCAAGTAGCCTTCAAGCCACTCAATGGTTTCAAGATCCAAATGATTCGTTGGCTCATCCAAAAGCAGCAAATCTGGGTCCTATACACAATACTCACACATTAGCTATATAGGTTCAGTAAATGGCCGGTCATAAGCATAGGCTAGTGAAGCATTGGTCTATGACCCCTAATCCCATTTTAAAAAGAAATTATAAATAGACTTCCAAATTGTAAAAAAAAAATATTTTAAACTCTTACAAAAACTCTGAATGTTAACACCCGTAACCGCAGTTACAGTTACTAGTAACAAAAATCTCTGTTATACCTATCTATCTTCATATTTTGTTGTTATTAGGATCGCACTACACTTGTTCCGCATGTTGCCACTCGGACCCAAACATGTCAATAGCCCACAAAATCTCAGGACCTGCTCTAACAGTATCAAGAATCATTAATTCATTGATATACCTGAAGCAGTATCTTCCCAAGTGACATTCTCATTTGCCACCCACTGCTAAAAGAAGCCACAAGCCGATCTGCATCCTCTGCACAAAACCCTACCTCCGGCATCAGCTTACTGACTTTCGCATCGACAGAATCCAAACCCATCTCTTGAGCTCGTCTCTGCAAGGAATCAAACTCGTCTAGCAACCTTCCCATTAGCTCTAAATCATCAACAGCTCCCTCTATCCCCTTCTGCAGCTTCTCAAGCTTCCTCGAGATATTCATCTCTTCGTTAAAAGCACTCATGAACTCTTCCTTCACTGTCTTCCCCATCGAAACCTCGAACTCCTGACTCAAGAAACAGACTTTCATATTGGGTTTTGCTCTAATGACGTTCCCCGAATCGGGTTCGTCTTGTCCCGTGATTATCTTTAGCTGTGTCGTCTTGCCCGCACCGTTGACACCGATCAACCCTACCTTTTCGCCTCTCTTCACTTCCCAGTTTACGTCCTTGAGCACCGTCACGCCTTCGTAGCTCTTGCTTATGTTTTCAAGTCTCACTCCGGAAGAAATCGCTGAAGCACCGTCGTTTAAATGCTTAACGATCGGTTTACGATCGTGATCTTCTGCCAAGGAGAGCGACTCGAGCTCATTCGTCGCTCTGATATTGAAAATTACTCGTCTAGGTTTAGAAACAGAGGAGAGTTTGAGGGTGAATCGTGTAGGGCAAGGAAGAGGACTAGTGAATAACGTGGAACGAAGGTTTAAGCTATGGAGGTTCATCGTTAAATCCATTGTGGATAAATTAGTCTACTGTAGATATCAAAAGGATCAAACGATTAAAAATGTTTTTTTTTTTGACAACAGAACAGAACAAGAGTCCCAATAGTAATCAAAGACTCTGGAGTTTTCTATAGCGTGTGCTAAAAGTCTTACGAACACACACGTATTCATTTTAACTCAAGGCTTATAAATTGCCACGTGTCAAATCATCAACCATTCAGAGAGCTCAAAATTGTTTAGAACATCTCATTCTTTTTATAAAGAGGAACAAACAAATATCAATAGATCTTAGAACACACCAATGAAGAGTTTTATCATTGAGGTTAGGGGTGTTCAATCCGGATATCGGTTCGGTTTCGGTTCGGTTTTTTCGGTTTTTTCGGTTAGTAAAATATAACTATCATTCTAAATCCATATTTACTTCAGTTCGGTTCGGTTTTTATACCGTCGGTTTTCGGTTTATTCGGTTTTATACCAAAACATAATTATTTAGTTTGGAATCATTATTATATAAATTTTAGAGTCATATTGTCATCACAGTCATTTATTAAAAAAATATTATATTTTCAAATAAAAGAACAAAAAAATAAAAACGCTTATACCTTCAGATGAAATAATCAAATCTAGAATTAAAATCAAAGCTCGAAATTTTGAAAATAAAAACTCTTTCATATTTAGTGTTCATCAAAGTCATGTTTCTTCAAGTGAAACTCTGTTCGTTTAAAAATAAGAAAAAAGTTGTGAATTTTTTTTTTCTAGTTATTATCAATCAAATTTATAACCTTCACTTCAATTTAATCAATGCTAAAAGAAATAAAAATGATTAAAACAAGAAGACTAAGAAAATAAGAAACCTCAATTGCGATGAATTATTATTTAATTATATTTTAAGTGTTTTCAAATTAGGAATCTTTATTACTATAGAAAAATATGGTAATAATTATTAACAAAAAAATAACTTATGTAACAAATAGATTTTCATGTGACGTTATAAAACTACTTTTGATCGGTTTTGTTCGGTTTATTCGGTTTAATCGGTTATAAACCAAACCATATCCAAATCCTACGGTTTTTATAAAATCATATCCTTTCGGTATATATGGTATATACCAAAACCACACTATATTGTCCATTTCGGTTCGGTTCGGTTTGGTACGGTTCGGTTTTACCTTATTGGACAGGCCTAATTGAGGTTCTAAAAAATATATATGTATGTGTATATATACATTAATACTAATATTTAATTGTGGGGTTATTAATTTTGTGGAAAATCCAAACCAGAATTTCTAAAAACATTAGTTTTCCATAAAATTAATAACACCATAATTAAATATTAATATATACATATACAGATATATATATTTTTAGAATCTCAATGGAAGTGTTCACGACATGTTTGTGGAGGTTCTTGGGACGAGGTTATTACCGTAATATAATAACCGTTTCTTAACTTTAACTAAAAAAATTTAAGAACCTTCTCTTAAAATTCTTATTTAAGAGTCGGTTCTTAGTATTTTTTTAGTTAAAAGTTAAGAGACGGTTCTTATATTACGCTAAAAACTCTACCCTAAGAACTCCCCGATAAACATACCCTTCATCAATATAAAATATTATATTTCCCTAATTATAATGTCTAAATCACCTTATTTAACCGCTGTATAATGCAAGTAAATCAGTAGGATATTCTGCAATAATCAACTAGCTCGGAAAGAACAACTAAGCTTTCCATCATCATTTAGGGCATTAAAGAAGATCACACTACAAAAATTATGTATAATTAAACTCGTTATTTATTTATTTGCTATATATTTAAGCTCTTATAAAAGCTATCTCACGTTTCTTAAATCTTCTTTCTCAGTTCACAATTTTCACAAAGGGTGTATAAACATGTACCAAGAAACTCAGCAGCTTTATCAGCTGTGGAGACTTGCTGTCCAAGAAAGAGACGAAGCAAGAGAGCAACTGATGCATTCACTCGCCGAACTCTCTCAGTTACGGGAGCTCCTCAACACTGTACTGTTGTCTAAAGAAAAAATACGCAGTTACTACCTAGAAGCCGCAGATGAATCTACCGGTCGTCAAAGCTATAGTTACAATCTTTTTCCCGGCGAATCTCCGTCGAACTTTAGTGTGAATTCATGTCCGTTGGATCTCAGCGTTCTGTCGAATCAGATGCGTTTTGTGGTTGAGAATATGAGAGATTACGAAACCGTTGTGCTGGAGATGATCGGAGGAGTGTTGCCGGAAAACGGTAAGTTTTTGCTAGCTGTTAGTGAAGCTGGATCGTTGGTTGAGTCATTGTTCGTAGCCGGTCCGGTTCCGAAATGGATAAATCCTCCGGTTCTAAGTAGTCATATCACTGGGAATTGGAATTACGGTGGTTTGGAGTTTGGTTCGGGTTTCCAAAACCGGTGTCACGCTTCAGTTTGATGTCCGCATGAAATTTATTCGGTTCGGTTACATGTAATGTTCTAAATTATTTTGTCGATAAAGATATTATTTGATCCAATCAAATATTAAAGTTATCGTTTATTTTATTTTATTTTATTTATCTAGTTAATTCATAAATCATAATACACCTTCAAAAATCAATGAGATCATATCCTCTAACCCTGAAATGTTGACAGGCTAAATGAAGTTATCAATTAGTTAATTTACCCATTTAATATAGATTAAAATTATTTCAAACCGACTTTCTAGTCATAACTGGAATTATCATGACTGTGGACCAAAATATTAATTATAAATTGTTGGGAGAAGAAGAAATAACTTAGGTCAACATTTGTAATATTTTCTACCTAAAATACTTTAATGCCCCCCCTGACATCAGATTCTTTAATTTGACCAACGCCGAAAGGAGAGAGAGAGAGAGAGGGGGGATAAAAAGTCATAATTCTCGTGATTATTACACGCTACCTCAGACTTTCCGTAATTGTTTATTAATTACTATATATTAGTATTGGCCATGAAATAAAAGTAAATTTGATTGATAAATCGAGCTGTTTTTTTTTCTTTGCTGTAATAAATACACAAGTCTTTAATTTTCTTACAAGTGAGTCGTCTCTCTAGCTTCACTTTTGATTTGGCTCAGAAGGATTCAGAAGGACTAATATATCTTTATCTAAAACCATATCTTCTACAGGTTTTAATCAAATGGAGGATGATCGAAAAGAGGTACAAACCATCTTCATATCTGTTTTACGTCTCTTCTCTTGTCTGTTTGTTTGTTTCCCGAGATATTTTGTTTTAAACTATGAAATCGAAGATCTGCTTGCTTTGTTGTGCTTCTGTCGGGAATCGAACATGGGTCTTTACACTTAAAGAAAACACTGCTGATATTGTTACAGCGATGACACGAATTTGATTGCGTCTCGGTAACAAAAATCGAGTAAAGCTTCTCTCCTTTTCCAATTCTTGGAAGCAGAACTCTTGTCAAACTCTGTGTTTACCTTTATTGGGTTCATAAGAAGATCCTACTTTTACTCAGATTTTTTCTCGATCATCAGCGACAATCTCTCTATTAAACTCAGTTGCATTCCAAAGCTTAGAAACAGTTCAATAAAGTCAAGAACTCTGCCCTTTCTCACGATATGCATCGCTTTGTAAATAGCTCTGTATTTTTTTTTTTTTAAAGTATGAAACCACTTTGATTAGTTAATTTTTTTATTTATAATTGTTTGGATTTTTTTTTTGTTGGGGTTTGCAGAAGAACTCTCCATGGCTATCAGTGCCACAGTTTGGTGATTGGGACCAGAAAGGAGGAGGAACTATTCCTGATTACTCCATGGATTTCACCAAGATTCGAGAGATGAGGAAACAGAACAAGAGAGACCCTTCTCGAGCCAGTCTTGGCAACGAGGATGAACTCGTCAAGCCACCCGAGTCAGCTACTACAGCAACCGCTAAGCTCACCACGGTCCATAGTGAGAACCAACATCACTTCTCTCCAGCCCACCATCACCAACCACACTCCCCTTCTGTAAGATGAGAGTTTGGTTAAACATGATTATTTTGATTTGCATTACTATCATTATTCTTATTTGAATCTATAGTTTTATTAAGTTGGTATTGATCATGATCTTGAGTAATATGAGAATTTGGTTTGTGGTTGTTTGGAAACAGACGAGGAGAAGCATCTTCAGCTGCTTCAACTGCTGCGTCAAAGCTTGAAGGATTCTTCTCTAGCAATGGAGCTGTTTTTATATATTGACTTATGTCATTCCAATGTGGAAAATGTAATGTGATCATGAGACTCATATATGTTTGAATCCATTCCGAATTTATTACAAGAAAAAAAGATTAGGCTAAAAATCAAGCTAATTGCTTAGCCTAATGCAAAACATAGACACTGGTCCGAACTCGAATTTTTCCGATTCTCATGGCAATTGGCAAGTTTCAGAAACATTAAGGCCCATTGGTCTAAACTTGCTAGTAAATAAACTATTCGTATTAATTTGATAACAATTATGCATTTCCTGGTTTGGGCCTGTGAAAAAAAGGAAATAAAGTGGCCATTGTTTGATTCTAAAATGGGCTTTATATATAGCCCAACAAGTACCTTCACGCGCTGAAGACAGTGTTATGAAAGGATGGCCCCACAATCAGGAAACCTGGCAGCGAGGACGAATCTGTCAACGGTCAACATCATATGTTTAGTCTTGTTTACGGGCCAACTCCCATGTCCCTCCCTACCTGCCTCTAGGTTTATTTCTCGTTACATTTATGAAAACAAAAAAAATTGATGACAATGGTGAATAAAAGTATAAAACTGTGCTGCAAATATGGTGAAATATGAAATACATGTTAACAAATAATAATTAACTAATAACTATTATTGATGGTTGACAAAAAAAAAAAAAAAAAACTATTATTGATGGCCCCCACTAGCCTCTGCCTTGTTGGATAGTGGTTTCAGGATCCGAAGATTTTAGGATTAGCCGATTAAAACACCACCACAAGATTTTGTACTAGTGTACTTCGTAACTATTTTATGTTACACATGAAGAAAGAATGATGAACGAAATATGAATGATATAGATTTATACGTACTCGTAATTCTTTTATTAAAAGCTGTGTATTTGATGAGAGAACTCATAGTTGATCATGCATGTTTCTACATTTTTTCCCTGGCATACACAGTACATAAATGTGGACGACCAAATCTATTTGCAATTCTGTCTTCCGAGATGTCAGAAGGGCTGAATCGTTCTAAATTGTCAACCAAATCAGACGGTGTCTCGTTCAGACCTTATTGCTATTTCACTTACACCTTAAGATACATTGTAGAGACTTGTCGGTGAGGCCAAAGCGTATATCATTGTATATAATAAGATAACTTTTGTTTCCTTGAGTATATTTCACGTCACGATATTTATGATTTACCTGTGCCACTAAGTAGACGATCTGGGGCTTGTTAAGATTCATTCAGCACAAATTTCTTTGGTAAACATTCTTAAAGTACTTTTTTTTTTGTCAACAAAGTACTTTTTTTTTATAAAATAAACTACTATATCGTTACGCTTTGTGTCCCGGAATTCGATTCTTATAAAATAAATGAACACTATATGGTTTATATCCGTGATATGTGAAATGCAGAAATTTCTCACCGTTGCGGATTTTCACTATCATCAGAACGAGAGTTTTTTTTTGTTTTTTTGGTGTAAATGTTCAAAACGAGAGTTTGTAATTTGTATCTCTTCTGGCTCTTTTTAAATATGCTATTGTAGGACAAAAGACAAACCGGGGATACCCAAAAATGTTCGTAGTAAAAACGCTCAGTTTGATCACTGTAAACATGCATGTTGTCAGACTTACCCAACGTCGCTACTGAGAAGTTAGACGACAATTCAATATATGATCAAGTATGGTTAGCTCAATCCAGTGAATGCATTCAATGTTTTAGTCTTATCGTGACTAACATATTTCAAATTTTACTTGTATTATCAAATTCTTGTACCTGAATCTCAAAAGATTATGAAACAAACATCGAATTTGTAGTATATATAAATAGAAAGGGTACAATGTACTTTGAGTACTTGGGGACATTGGGATGGTTCATGTCTCCTATCATTTACTCTTCTTTGTCCACGAGCCCCATTCCCTGCCAAACCTCCCTTCTTCACCATTCACACCTTTTTTTTTCTTAAACGATTTTAAAATTATTTCATAATGTGTAACTAAATAAATTGAAAACTACAATTCCATTTCGGTTATGTATTTTTGTGTGTTTGGACATACATATGCCGATATTTTGAACCTGTTACCTAATATATTTAACATGGATAATGGATGATTCGGTGCCTGCCAGCCCCAGCCTCTGAGATTCCACAACAGGTTCATTTAAATTTCACTAATTTGTTAGGGTTTTTATTTTATTTTAATATTCACAAACATTATCTGATAAAAAACGGTAAACGGCGAGCTAGAAATAAGCAACATACAAATTGCATGAGACCTTTATTATAGTTAACCAGCTTTTCGATGAGATTTGACTGTCCTCCTTGTTCGTACAATTTAAGATTGTTTACACTCATGAATGCATCTTTACAATGACAAAATATAGCCAGCTTTCTATTGAGAATCTTATACAATAAGTAAAACAATCAAATCTTATTAGGAAAATAATCTTACGTTATCTTAAAATTCTGCTGGAGATTTTACAATATAGAAACATATAAGATTCTCATTGAAAAGCTCGTTAAGATTCTCAACATATACAACAACGTTTGGTTAACGATTTCTAATAAGATACTAAAAAAAATAATAGATATGTTCCAAACTAAGTTTGTACACGATCCATTCTCATAAAGTTGCATATTATGGATGTATTTTATAGGTTGAGCCATCTGTCTTTTACAAGTTCTGTTGAACATTGAGCCGTATGCCACCCTCTCTCTAATACTTAGTGAGTTGTGAACGTATAAATTAAATACGCGAGAATATGATAAATAGTGATAGAATTCGAAGAAAAGAAAAGAAGACAACTCCACCATTAGTTTACATCTTAATTTGATACAACGACTTCTCGTCGTAGAGATACAAAGACTTGGATCTCGTGGTATACGAATTGGTTGCTTTTTTCTCTCTGCATAAATTCTTGCGAGTTGCGATCAAATAACTTCTAACAAACCATTGATATTTATATCAATCGTAACAGAATAATGACAAGATATTAAATTGCTCATTATACTTTAGTCATACCTCTGTGAAAATAATAGTGCATAACTTATAAAGAAATGTATATTTATACCGTCCTGATTATTTGGAACTAGATTGAGCATGAAATCTAGAACAATGACTAAAAAACGGTGCAGTAATATGAACACTTAATTTTAAAACTACGTACGATGGTTGAAAACTTAATTTTACTCTCATAGAAATACGTGATTTCGGTTTACTAACTCAAACTCGTGATTTTGCAATTCTGTAGAAAATAAAATAAAGATAAGGATAATTATGAAATAGAAGAAATGAAGTAGGGCAAGCCACTCGCTGCACGTCACAGCTCTCTTGAAGCCCACTATATAACCGATTAGTACTATTATTTCTGAAAAACATATACATTAATTAGTTCCTCCTTTCGTATTCCCTAAGCCGAAATAATATTTGACTCATTAAATTCTCTTTCGGTTTAACGAACCTCATTAAATTCTATTGTATCTCACATCGATGCATACAATAAAACCAAGAAATAAAACGGTGCAAACAAAATTAAATGATTTTTCAAGAGAACAATAAAAATGCAGAATTCATTGTCATAACGCCCTCTCACACACACATATCTTTCATTTTCATTTCAACACCAAACCAATTCATGCGACTCACCACCTCCATCCACGTGATTCTCTCTCAATTTAACCTTACCATTTCAATTTCCCTACATTAATCAAATTTACATTAAGATTATTTATTCATATACTCTATCTGTTTCATTATAAGTGTCAATTTAGCTTTCTGCACACGAATTAATGAAACAATTAATTTTGTATATTTTCTATATAAAAACACAATTACCTATACATCTAACCATATTTCAACCAATAAAAAAATAAATTGCATAATAAAATTAATAACTTTTGCATTGAAAATCGAAAACGACCATTATTTTGTGTGACACTTAATATGAAATGGAGGGAGTATAAAATAAACATTTTAAAACAGACGTCTCTCGTCCCATGCATTGGGCATTTAATCAACGCTGCCAAAAAATGCATGTGGGTATATATATATACCTTCTACCTTCACCATTGTTCCTCTCTTAAACCAAAATAAAAGCACTTTTTGAAAAGATACAAGATCAAAAGTACAAAAAAGAAAAAAATGGAGCTGATGAATATGGCGTCAAAAGAAACAAGTTATTGGATGATCGCACTACCCGCCGTTTTTGGAACCCAAAACATGTACGATGTTTCCATCTTCGGCTATCTAATCCTCGCCGTCGTTTCTCTCTCTCTACTGACGTGGGCTTTCGCCGGAGGCGGTGGTGTTGCATGGAAGAACGGCCGTAACCGTATTGGTCGTGTCGCGATTCCTGGTCCTCGAGGCATACCAGTATTCGGAAGTCTTTTCACTCTAAGCCGCGGCTTAGCTCATCGGTCGTTAGCCGCAATGGCTTGGAGCCGAGCCAATACTCAGATTATGGCTTTCAGCCTGGGCACCACGCCTGTTATCGTGGCTTCTGAGCCGAACACGGCTCGTGAGATTCTGATGTCGCCTCACTTTGCGGACCGGCCGGTTAAGCAGTCGGCTAAGAGCCTCATGTTCAGCCGAGCCATAGGTTTCGCGCCCAACGGGGCTTATTGGCGCACGTTAAGAAGGATTGCCTCGACTCATCTATTCGCCCCAAAGCGTATTTTAGCACATGAAGCTGGACGTCAGCTAGACTGCGCCGAAATGGTGAAAGCTGTGTCGGAAGAGCAAAACGGCGCTGGATCCGTCGTTTTGAGGAAACACTTGCAGCTAGCGGCCTTGAACAACATCATGGGGAGCGTGTTTGGGAGAAGATACGACCCTCTGGCTCAGAAAGAGGCTCTTGATGAGCTTACTTCAATGGTTAGAGAAGGGTTCGAACTCTTGGGTGCTTTTAATTGGTCCGATCATCTTTCATGGTTGAGTTATTTCTATGATCCGGTTCGTTTAAAGCAACGTTGCTCAGAACTTGTTCCTCGAATCAAAACCCTCGTTAAGAAAATTATTGAGGAACATCGAGGAAGTACTAACTCGAAAAATAAAGGAGATATTGGAGATTTCGTTGATGTCTTGTTGTCTTTAGAAGGTGACGAGAAGCTTCAAGAAGATGACATGATCGCCGTCTTATGGGTAAGTCCGTATGAAATTGAAAATTATAGTCACGTTATCTTATAACGGTTTATATATGTAACGGTCTCGTACGTTGTAATGTTATCTTATTCTCTTAAAATGTTTACATATGTATAGGAGATGATTTTTAGAGGGACAGATACAACGGCGTTATTAACGGAGTGGACCATGGCTGAGTTAGTACTGCACCCTAACGTGCAAGCTAAGCTAAGGGACGAGATAAAAACGGTCGTGAGCGACCGAGCAGAGGTGTCAGATGCTGACCTGACAAAACTCCCCTACTTGAACGCAGTGTTGAAGGAAACTCTAAGGCTGCATCCTCCTGGACCACTGCTATCGTGGGCTCGTCTTTCCACGTCAGATGTCCAGCTCAGCAACGGTATGGTGATTCCAAAGGGTACTACAGCGATGGTCAACATGTGGGCCATCACTCACGACCCGACGGTATGGTCCGACCCGTTACAATTTAACCCGGAGAGGTTCATTGGGAATGCAGACGTGGACATACGTGGTGGGGATCTAAGGCTTGCTCCGTTTGGAGCTGGGAGGAGGGTGTGTCCGGGGAAGAACATGGGTTTAGCTACTGTGACTCGTTGGGTGGCTGAGCTAGTGCGACGGTTCGAGTGGAGTCAAGATCAGACAAAGCCGGTTAATCTTAGCGAGGTCTTGAAGCTTTCTTGTGAGATGGAGCATCCGTTACGTGCCGTTGTAACGGAAATATATTAAATTAGGGTTTTTGACCTTTGTCAACCTTATGTTATTTTCTATATTTGTTACGTTTTTGCTTTGTTTTGTCGAGAGAGGTTTGGATTGCTTGTCGTGTGGTTTTCTTTTGTTTACAATTAGTTGATTTAGCAACTCGGTTTGTTATGTACGAACGTAGTATCATGATCCTTAATTAGTATATGGGTTTAAATAAATGGATCAGTAACGACTAGTTCATACTATCGGTTTTGCTGTTTTGGTCAGTTGTCCTTGTTATGACTTTGGCTAGCCTACGTACGCACTTAACACCTGTATATTTCTCTAAAAGTCGAAATAGTTGCACTTGTTTGCTTGCGATAACGAGATATTTTCAGAATCAGAAGAAACAAACTGGGTGGGACGTGGACAAAACACTGAGATGGTTGTGTTTTAATTGTAATTTGGACGATTTTGATCAATTTGGTGCACCTGCTTGGTAAGTTATAACCGACAGATACGTTGTCATTTTGTAATAAGTGAGGAGAAGTATGTAATTCAAGTGGTATCATGTCATTATTGTATTTAGACACGAGTATTTTTACTTAACTATTTATCAAAGTTTGTGCTCTCATTCATAATTTAAAGACCTGCCGGGAAATAAAGGTCGGAGACAAAAAAAAGGAGAAGCTGTGTCTATATGGGCAGAGAACCTATTTGAAACCAATTCGAAGTCGATATATTCTCTGGTTAATGCAAAATACATTTTAAATTAGCAGTTTTAAAAATTTATGTTGATTAGAATCAGTCGATTGCATCCATTAATTAGATAGAGTAATTAACAGTATCCGTTATCTATCTCGGATAATTCTTAAAAAACACAGCACACAGAGGGAGAGTACGGAGCAGTGGCACCACACTCTAGTTCATGGATGGAGCCACACACACACACATGCTTTTGGTGTTTAACTGTGTTTGATCTGTCGGTGGGAAAATAATTTGGAAGAGAAAAATCAGTGAACTGATTACACTTTGTCATATTCATCTCAAATCAAGACAGATTCTGTTAACATTGCTGGACAAAAATAAATAGGCTCTTAGAAAGCTATAAGATGATGGTGATCGATCCCAAAGGAGGTGACGTTACCTTGTTTTTTTTCTAAATGAATAGATATTTACATGACATAATATATTGATATAAGATTTGTTGTCGTGCGAACAGAGCACAGTGTAGACACATATGATGGTTAGTAGGCCTAATGGTTAAATATATAACCCGATGATCTAACGACTAAGTACTTAGATTTGATCAGAAAGATATATTTATTAACCGATAGTGTATTGGACTATAGTTTAGTGTTTGGAATTGATTCCATTGTGCTGTTAGTTTGATTCCATTGAGAATGGTTGTTTAGGTCAAATCTAGATATTAACAATAGCTGAACCTGGGTTTAGGGGAATTAACACCGACTCGCCTAAGTATAACTGGGTTTTTTAAAATATAAATATTGATACTAAAGTATAACTAACTTGTGGAATCACCGTACCCTACTAGTTAAGGCTTAAAGGTTTCTACAACCAAGTTTGGGGTTCAAATTCCAGACTATGCAATTTTTTTGCGGATTACGGGAAATCCAGGTTTCAAGTCCCGGAGAGACCGATTTATTAATGAAGACTACAAACGAAAGGCTTACAAGAGATCTTCAACATGATGCAAGTAAATTTGGTCTGGAGTGGATCTTCATAGGACGGCTTAAAATGATGCAGTTAGACGTAGATCTTCATAAGACAGATAGTATTGTCGGTTGTTGAATCGTCTATGTAATATTTCTTATAAATGTAATGTCATAATAAATCAGTGTTATAAAAAAAAGTATAACTGAGTTTTGGGATGTTTTAGAAAAGTTAAAATCGAACGAAATATCAAATGGAGATTCCAGATATAAAATCAAAACATAGTCTAATAAAAACATTTCCAATTTATAACACTATGTCAGTGCGAAATCACACTATTTTACTGTAATTTCAATATTTAAAATTTGGTTTTTTCCAACCACAACACCAACTTTACACTAACCTATTTTTTATTATTATAATTTATTATTAAATATTTTAAATACAAAATAATTATTATTGTGTGTTTTATATTACATAAAACACATTAAAATAAACACATTTTTAAATAAAGTATTTTCTATTTCAATATAATAATATTTAAATAACAGATTTAAATATTTAATACATATAATCTTTTATTGTAAATATTTAATTTATTATTTTATAAATATTTTCTTTTATTATTTATTTAATTATAATTTTTATTAATAAAAATAAATAGTATTTACCCTGGTAAATAGTATTTTATCATATTTGGAATAAGATCATAGTATTGTATTAAAATAATGTGATTTCAGCGCTGAGCTAAAAAGGTGTTTCTGTAATTTTAAAGTTGGTGAGAGCCTGAGAGGTAGCAAAATAATTCATATATTTAATCGTATTGCCACTTGAGATATCTACCAGTACTCAAATCCAAAACTGTTTTTTCGTCTTTTGGAGTTGAAGGTTTTTTTTTTTTTTTGGTCAAAAGAGTTGAAGGTTAAGAGCTAAAAAAAAGAGTGGGTTGCTCAAAAAAAAGAAAGATAAAAAGAGTGGGTTGCCACTTAAGATAAAAAGAGTGGGTTGCTCAAAAAAAAGAAAGATAAAAAGAGTGGAGAAAACAGAGAGTTAATGTGGAGGACCGGAGGTGAAGAAGTCATAGGTTTCGTCGCTTAGACTGATGGTCTAGTTTATAAATTAAAGACATGGAAACCTGTGCATGGAGTCGTATCTCTGCATTCTGAAACTAGGCTCGTGTCTTTGTCTCTTCACTATTCATTTCATTTCATTTCATTTCAAGACACTGACTTATCACTGCTTCAATGTAACACTGACTTAGTGGCTGGGGGCAGTCGACAATTCTTCAGGTGACATTGACCCATCCTTTTTTATTTATGGTTTATATTTTCCTATTCTCATTCAATATTTACATCCTAAAATAATGTTTATAATATTAAAATATATGAGTTCATACAACAAGTTGATATGGCCGAGTTGGTCTAAGGCGCCAGATTAAGGTTCTGGTCCGAAAGGGCGTGGTTTCAAATCCCACTGTCAACACATAATTTTTTATTTGATTGAGGAATGCCAGATTTATAAGGTTGCCCATTTCTAAGTCTCAAAACCGTATTTGGGCATTGTTCATGGGCTTTATTTATTTACTTTGATTAAACCGATGAGTAAATATTGTGGCATGTCCATCAAGAAACATATGAGTAAATAAAAAAACATAACCAAGAATTCTCTTAATACTCACTCCATTGCGATCTGTTAGTAATGGTAGTGACTACTAGTGAGTATACCTCACGAAGAAACATGTTTGATTAAACTATTATCATATAAAGAATAATACCATTAAATCACGAATAGAAGAATAATACCATTAAATCACGAATAGCTTTTGTTATACTGACTAGTGCTTTAACATTGTTCATCTTTTGTATGGCTAATCCTTAATATTAACATTATAGTAACAGCCATGAATGCACATGTTTTGCTTATATGAAAATGAATTGAAAACTCGAGAAAAGGTCACCAATAATGCATTGGAAAGTTTTTGGAGTTTGAGAAAGATTAGAATTATTGAAAAGCATATGCAAATGGACACCATTCCAAAAAATATGCAAATGGACCGAAGACAACTAATATCCAGGCCCCATGGCAAGGTCAACATTCCAAACAAACAATTTAAAAATTATTTATCAACAAACAAATAAATTATCTTTTATACCTGGTTTTTAATAAATAATTACTAGCTAATGTTATAAATTTTGTTTGACTTCTGTTTTAAAATTGGAATTCTTTTAACATAAAACTAGGTGATCACCCGCGCCCTGCGCAGGGTGAGGAAACTTAAAAAAATTATAAGTTTGAATATATAGATATTAGAAATGTAAAATTCATAGACACAAATATTACATGTTATTTATGTTAAGGGATTCAACGAAATTGTGGATATGTAAATAAAGTAAGGTTCAAAGTTTTTTAAAACTTGTGTTATTTGTTTTGTGTGATTGAAGTATAGTTCGTGAAAATGAATCTATAAGAGTAAACAAAACTTATATAAAATTAATTATGAAATAAAGATAAAACGAAACATAGGCGATAAAATAAAATAAAATGTGAAAGCATATCCTATATAATAAGGAAACAAAATAAATAAAAAAACTAAGAAAACTACGACTGCTGTGAAAAGTATCTTCAAAACTCTTCGTTTACAATCCTATAAAGTCCGCCATTGGTGTACTTCTCGTTTTATTAATGATGATTCAGAAAGAGTGATGTGGTGAGGAGTTGTGTTGCAGACACTGCGTATTTATATAGAGTTTTAATGATGAAAACAAATAGCTAAAATTATAGTAGCAAATATTTACTAATTAATATTTTCATACTTGCCGTAAAATTTACTTTAAAACTGGTCTTTTCATATGTTGCTTTAAAAAACGCAGCTTTCAAATTAGGCAAAAATTGGATCTTGGATTGTACATGGAAACGTGTTTCTCAACGACTATAATTGAGGTAAATTACTTGATGGTTTTAAAAATTCATTTAGTGAAGATTATGAATTGATTATAAACTTGATAAATAGTATTGTACAGCAAAGTTTGCATTATGGCGAAAGAGAATATTCAGTATCCATATTCTTAGGTAATCCCAAATAAATTTAATTTGTAAAATAAAGAAATCTGAGGAAATAAAGTTAGCCGATGGCATTAATATGTTTGTAGTATATGACCAAATATTCACATTCCCTATAGCTTATAAATTACAAATATTTATACCATAAATAAGGAATTAATTCAAACCATATAAAAATAGCTTAAATTTGGGACGTATAAAATAAGGAAATCTGAGGAAGTAGACCTTGTCAATCTAAGCATTAAACTGTTTGTAGGCCAAGGGAAAAATATTGACTTGATTTTCAAAATCATCGAAAGAAAATCAATTATGAATTGATTCCACACTTGACTCCAAAATTTAAGATCTATTTGATACGTTTATAAAATCTAAACTGGTCAAATCCTTGATTTTCTTCCGATGATTTTGATAATTAATAATTTGATTGTATCAATTATGCATTGTTTACGGAAATGATAATTAATCATCGGAAGAAAGACATAATCAAATATAATGAATTGTTTACGAAAATTTAATGTATTTTCCTAAATTACTGTCGATCTTAATTGTTTTTCTAACCAAGATTAATAATTTTGAACATATATGTAGTTTCAAATATTGCATAATTTTATGATTGGTCAAAATATTGCATAGATTTATGCATAATTTGATCATGATCTTCGAAGTATTAAAATATTTAAAAAAACAAATTGATTTTAAAGAATTCTTAGTTTAATATTGTTCACTTCATAGCTTTGTTATAAATATTTTTAAAGCAATATATTACATGTTTGAGAATTATTTTTTCGAATCTGATGTAAAACGGTTGCACTTAGTCTGTCACAAAATCAAACGATCTCTTCAACGAATATTTATCACACTATTTTGAAAAAGAGTATTGAATTAAATATTGTTCACTTCATAAATCTGTTATATATATTTTTGTAAAGCAATATATGATCTGGTCACGCAAATTTAATGTAAAAATACCCTCCATTGCAAAAATATGTATAAATCAACGATGGACAATCATGTATTTGTAATAACTTTGACATGATGAAACTGTATTCAAATAACAACGATGCAATATCCGTTAAATCCCTTATATAGGAAACTCCTCTTTTCACGTCAATTTTGTTTCCATTATCACTAACATTGCCATTGACAATAATTTATTTGATCATGTGATTGACAATTCAAATTTGAATCATATATTATGAGAAAAATTGAAATGTTAATGTATTAAATTGTGTTGCCATGAATCTAAACTATCATAAAATGATCGTCGACTACAATTGCATTGATAATTATGTAAACAATAAACATGGTTAGCATTAGGCCTGAGACTTTTATCCGAGATCCGGATTCGATCCGAGATTCGATCCGGATCCGATCCGAAAATCCGGATATCCGGAGGTGCCGAATCCGGATCCGGATAATAAAATGTTGGATCCGTCAAAGCCGGATCCGGATATCTTAATTTTTTAGTCCGGATATCCGGATCCGTAAGTTTTATTAATAACTATTTCAAAATAGTAATAGACTATATATAAAAACTAACTTTATTTAATATATTTTCATTTTTATAATAGTATATGTAAATTTTATGTAAATTTTGTAATATTATACATAGAAATAATTAAAAACATTATATATTTTTTATTTTTAAATTATGTTTAATATTTTATATATATTATTATTATTATTTTATTTATTTTAAGGATCCAAATCCGGATCCGGATATCCGCCGGATATTACAATTTTTAGAAGGATATCCGACACCCGGATATCCGAGAACCCAGGATCCGGATAAGGATAATAAAATTATGGATCCGCCGGATAAGGATCCGGATCCGGATACCTCAAAATTGTCCGGATATCCGATCCGTCCCAGGCCTAGTTAGCATGCAATGGAGGAGATTTGAAACTATTATTAGCTCTTAAAAATATAATTTATTGGATCGTTTTATGTCATTTAAAAAAAAAGTGTACGTATATATCTATTACATTTTGCCATTATGTAGTAATTCTTGAACATTGCGATTGTGATTGGTATCTTTATCTAATATGGAGAAGAGTTGCAGCAACATATATATAAGTAGATATGTAGATACATACGTAGACAATGGATTTTATGTAGTCTAACTATATAGAAAGGCATTAATATTTAAGTCAGACTATATAACGAAATCGATCATTATGAAGAATCTCAGGTTATGGCAATAAAATCTCGGCATATTTAAAGATCCAACCGTTTGTAATTGAAGCGTAGCAAGCAGGGCGCGGGTTTATTTTTTTTGTTAGTCAATAAGCTTATAGTATATACCCAATTTTTAATGTAATGTTCAATGGTAAATTTTGTAATTAGTCTAGTTAAGAAAGAGTTTTTGAATATATGAGGTGAAAGAACTTGTGGTGCTGACACGTAGAAAATGACACACGTGTAATAAACACATGAACGAAAGGTTAGTTATATACAATGCTCCTCAAATAATAAAAAAGGGATGCACAACGAGTTGTTTTTTTTATTGGAACCAAAGTTGGACGTTGCTCCTTCCATCCCTACTAAACCGGCCTGCTAATACCAAGTTGTAGAGACACACATGGTATTCTTCGCTGTGTCAGTGTTATAAAAAGGGTCGAGACCATCTGAGACAAAGCATAACCTCTATATTTACTCAAACATCTATTCACACATACGCACAAGAAATAAATTAGAGTGACTTGGATTTCAATGGAGGAAGAGAGACGAAGCGAAGAAGAAACCTCTCATCATCGTCCTTTTCAATTCCTTAACGAAGCTATCAAGAGCTTCATGGAGTGTCTTGGTCTTCATATCTCTCCTCCTCCATATTATTCAGCATCTTCGGTAATCTATTATAAATTTATAAGCAAAGAAGCTAAAGAGAATCAAGGTGTTCTGCATATATTATCAGTATATAACTATATATATCATATGCATGTATAATTTGATATGCTTGGTCGTATAGTTTGCTATATATAATAGAACTTTTTTTTTTAATCTCAAAGTTTTTCAAAAGGAGTTTTACCTTTTGTTTTATATCGATATGACCAAATTGGATGTTCAAACTATTTCTAACAAGGAGTTTACAAATGCATGTAGGAGGCTCCAAACGGCATCGCGACAACAAGGGGAATGATAGTCAGGTTAAAGCAAAGGGGGAGAGAGACACCTAGCTCTGGTAGGCCTGGCCGCCACAACTAAGGATTGGATTTGTTCTTTTCCTATCACCCATACACGTGGCAAAACGGATTACAAGTCCATGCAATTTCACGTTCATTCATAAACATCGTTTCATGTGTTTATATATTGTTTCTGCTAATTACCGTTGCATTTCATGAAGTTTCAAAAGGTTCTAATATGATATAAAAGCTGTTATTATTATTATTATTATCATATTCAAGCGTCTGTGGTAATTGGACGACAGCCGACTGTGACCAAAGGTTACAAAATTTTAAATAAATTACAAGTGCACTATTAAGTGATCTTAGTTTTTAGACCTAGCTACAAGTGTATAAAATATATTGATAATCAACATCATTTTTTATGTTTGCTCGTGGGCTAATTTTTTATTTTCAGAGCTAAAGCCACAACAATTGTATAAACCTGATTAGAATCAAAATGTGTAATCATTTTCCGCTGTTTATAACACATAATTCCCCTAATCGAAACATCTCTGACGTATCTTATTATATAGTTGCGCCTTCGATCCTTTTCCTCTTATTATTGTATGCTACAGAATAAACATTTACCTAATTATTTCATTCAATAGTCAACGTTTGTGTCGTGTTACCTGGCAGCTTTGATGCATAAACAATCTATTGATGCGTATATGCGGCCTATATCATAGACTGTCTAGGCTGACTACTGACCTTGTAGATAAAGTCAAGAAATGAAGAAAAGTATATTTTATTTTAGAACCAAACACACTTGGTTTGAAATATAAGTCTGAACTTGTCGAACACCTTTGGGATAAACATCCCACGTCGGCAATATAAAAGAAATTTAAATAATATTTAAGAGACTTGGACCATTATATTAATTGTCAATTGGTTTTAAATTGGAAACTCAGGAAAATTGTCATGGTATCAGAGTGGATCCAACATCCTGACACATTAATCCAGCCCGGACAGTAGCCCGATCATCCTATTAGCTGATGGCCGATAGAAGGTTCAGTTCCACCGAAATAGCTAGAAAATAAAGCATGGTCTCGAAAAGGGCATGATGGATTCTGCGAAATTAATGTTTATACGCACCATTATCTCGAAGAACGATGTTGGGATAAAGATCTCACATTGGAAATATGAAAGAAAGTTGACTTAACGCCAAGGGGTTCTATATATGGATTAGCAATTTTCCACTTCTCCACGAAAAACAATATAAGTAAATAAATTCCATTTCTCCACTCTTTTTTTTTTGCCTTCTAATAATATTATTATTAAAGGAACAAAAGACCAAACACAAAACAAAAGCCCAGAGATAGGATTCCAAACATACACCCAAACATAAACTAAAACTTAAAGGTCCACACACTGGCCCAACTTACAAACGAGCCCAAAATTGGTCCAAACCATAACGCGTGATACCATTTTTGTCACGCCGAAAGAGATGTGTTGAAGCCTCAACAATGAGGCACGACACACGTCACGAAAGCCCACACCGCCACCACCAAAGAAAATCACGCCGGAAACTGAACGGCATTTCATCGAACCTCGCCGGGAACAAGCGCTTACCCAACGTACCGCTTCATCACCTTTGCTTCTTTCACCGGAGAGCGTCAATCGAAAATTCGAGAACTCATCCAGAAACGAAGCCACCACACACACGATTAGAAATCCCTCACTCACTCTTCATACACCAACATCGCTTAATTTCAGATCATCGGAGAACATCAATCGATCAATATCGAGATCTCATCCGTCTCATCAAGCCATCAACTACGAAATCAACCGAGTCACCACTCGGGAAAACCAAAGGAGCCAAAAACAGAGCCGTCATCAAAACGAGAGTATCGTACGATGCGAGAAGGAGCCGGCGAGAAAGATGCTAAGGGAGTTACCTTCTCCCGGATACAACAGCCGGCAAAGCCTGCTTAAGGAGCAACGGCTTCCCAGAAGCAAAAGTCCAACAAAACGGAAATCAAAAAACCGATCGAACACCCATGAGATGAGACGAAGAAGGATGCGAAGAGAGCGAGAAGTCCTCCACTTCTTCACTCTACACAAAGGGAAAAAGAGAAAATAAATATATTAAATGGTAGGAGGCTTGAAGTTTCGAAATTGTCACAATTTTTTTAAATTAAAAACCGATATTTTCACTGCATAATTTGGGAGAAAATACGATCCGGTACATGGACACTTGAGTTTCTTTTTTCGAACAAATCTCAGTGAATATTGGACTGCTTATCGGACCTATAATTTTTTTTTTTTTGGTTTTCTTCTAGCAGCTTCTACAAAGACATAGATACCCCTGTATAGAAATGAGGAACAAAAAGTTGAGTTGGAACGTTTAGAAGGGTGATTGATCTTTCTGTTTGAGAGAGAGAGAAAAATTAGAAGACAGAAGATGCAGAAAGAGAGCGATAAGAAAAGACATAGGTGCAAGCTCATCACTCAAAGTGTGATGGCTTTCCTAGACTGTCTGAATGTTTTGACCAAAAAAAAAAAAAAAAAAAAAAGACTGTCTGAATGTCAGACACTCATCTTCTTCTTCAGACATGGTGAAAGCTAAAGCAAGAAATGTAAACTGATGATTCTCTTCTCTTTCGTTTAACTAAACGAGTGTTTTCTTTTCTTTTGTTTTCTGCTTAGCTTCTGTTTTTGTGAGGTAGGAGGCAGAGGTAGCTTCATCTGTCGAAACTTCTGATAGGAGTCTAAACGTGTCGAGTAAATTGACAAGGAAACTGCCGGTGAGCTCAGGGAAAAGAGGCGGAGTTAACAACCACGACATGTAGTTACAAGTCTTTTTTTTAACTTTGTTACGTTGTAAAATTGGGTAATCTTGTGTACCAGTAAACTCTTAAAAGAAACTTGATTTGCGTCTCGAGATTCAAGATCATCTTCATAGTTTCATAATAATCAAACTAGAGTATTCTTAAGCTACAAACACTAGATAGGCTCGGTTTCTGGAAAAGGGCAAGTGAAAAAACGAGGAAGAGATGGGATGTGATTATAAACCTTCTACTGCTTAACTCGCTTTGCAAAATAACTTGCGGCAGTTTTGGAGAAGCGAGTGATTGTGAAGTACAATTGCCATAAAGAACGTCCCTTAACGATCCCTTCCTTCAAGTTCCTCGCCGCTTTAGCCACCACTGGTTCTGTTTCCTTTCTCTTGGTCTGATGCATCACCTCCTGCATTGAAGCTACTGATGAAGTAAACATGGAAGTTAACCATGAAGTATCCCTATCGGAAAAAAAAAACAAAAGCTTGAAAATAATGCTGGCTTAAACCTGGATTCATGTTAGTTAACCGCCTTAGTCTATCTTCAGCCACGCGAATAGCCCGTGTTGAGCTTTTAACACCTTGAGTGATACCTTGGCTACAAAAACAAACACAACACACTTACACACGAAACGAAGATAGATGCGAGGCAAGAACAGAAATCAAACGAACCCTAAATCACTAAGCTCCATAGTTAAGTCACTGATCTCCATCCCCGATAAGCGAAGAGCAGCCATTGTATCTGGTAACTCTTCTCTGGTTAAATCCAAAAGCTTCTCAAGAGACTCTGCTGCTTTCTTGAAAGCCTTGTCAAAGTAAAACAATCACATAGAGATTCAACCCCCAAGAGTCTGTAGAATCTTTAAAAGCTAAATGTTCAATAACTAACTAACCAGAAGCGTAGGAATCGCAGCTAAGAATAGCCATGATGCTGAGATCGCTGTCTGCAAGTGTATAGCAATGGTGATGATGTATCGTCAGCTAAAATTGAATTCGCGAAGAATCAAACAAAATTGTTTTTGACCTAGATCCACGAGCTAAATCAATGTACGGAGGATGCAATTAAGGCGGAGATCTCGAAGATGAGTACAGAGAGAGAGAGAGAGTTACCACGCAAGCGACGACGTTGAGCAAGACGAAGTGTTTCTGCGTGAGTGTCAATGGAGAGAGTTGGAGAGGAGGCTGTCCCACGGAAGAAGTTAGACCGGATGATTCCTGCGGGTTCGAGTGCAATGGAGACGCGATTGAGTCCGAAACCGTGGCGAATCGCAGAGAAGCTTGACGGGGAGTGTACCGGCGGCGAAACGGATGACTTTTATCGATGAATGGTTGTTTGAAAATCGGATTCGCGAAGATTGCAGGTTTGGGCGGTTGCAATTTCGAAGAGGAGAGCATAGTGAATAAATGCTTTCGTTCTACTCGTGAGAATCCATTGTTTTGAGCTTCCGATTCGAGACGATAACAATGGAGGACAAGTTTTAGAAATAATAAATTTGTACAAGAAGTCCTCAGATAATTATTTAATTAGCTAAAATACCTCATACTACTACTTGGACTAATTCAACCTGATTTGCACTATGAGTGAATCGGACTAGGCCTGGGCATTTCGGATATCGGTTCAGTTCAGATATTTGGGGTTTCTGGTAGTTCGGGTAAATGGACAGAGGATCTATTTACTACTTAACTTATTTTCGGTTCGGTTCGGTCCAGATAGTTTCAGGTTCGGTTCGATTCAGATAGCAAAATTAAGAACCAAAAAATACTCGAAAAAATCTGGTTCTCATTTGGATCCGACTCGGATTCGGATAATTCGGGTAGTTCAGATACTTTGGATAAAATATTGGTTATTTAGGGCAAAATATCAATAATTTAGATGATTTAAATAATTTTTTTGGATATTTTGGATAAAGCTATCCGGTTTCGGATAGTTCGGATACTTTATAATAAGTTAGTTATCCTCAACTATTTTTATATACTTTTAATAGATTTTTAAATTAAAATATATATTTAGCTATGTTATATGTATATATAATTAATATTTTTATATATTAGTATTCGTTCGGTTCTCGGTTCGATTATTTCGGATATATAAATATAGGAACCATTCGGGTATTTGAGAGTATTGGTCCGGTTCAAGTTTCGGATATTTGGGATCGGTTCCGGTTATTTTGCCGAGGCCGAAATCGGACCGCACCACGTTGGTTTGGGAAGCCTCTTGTGAGCTATACACGTAGCATCACTCTATGCACGTGTTACATGCATGATCTTCGCGCTGATGTGTACCATGTATAAGCTTTAAAATATAAGTTTTGTGTATATTCATTGTTCGTACACAATTTTAAGTTTTTAACCAAAGCGAATGCATATAATGGATCAATTAGTGCTCTCATGGAGCATCAAACCTCCTCTAATATCACCATCACGTGCTCAGCTTATGACCACGCTCAAGAAGCCTTATGTCTTGTCTTTTTCGCCGTCGTTGAGATTAGGTAGTAGTGTGAAGGTGTTTGCAACGGCGTCTAGAAGGGTGAAGCTGATTGATCCGGAGGGAGAGGAGAAGGAGATCGAAGTAAACGAAGATAGTTGCATACTTGAATCCGCGGAGAACGCGGGGATGGAACTGCCATACTCTTGTAGGTCAGGGACGTGTGGGACTTGTTGCGGGAAGATAGTGTCCGGGAAAGTGGATCAGTCACTAGGTTCTTTCCTCGATGAAGAGCAAATCCAGAAGGGTTACGTCCTCACGTGCATCGCTCAACCACTAGAGTACTGTGTCGTCTACACCCACAAGCAAACCGATCTCTACTGAGTCACACACTATGACATATTGGTCCTCAATATAAAGGCCCGTTTGTTAAAGCCCACAAAGAAATGGAATAATATGGGGTTTTGTCCAGTTGCACATATGGATGAATACCGTTGGACTTTTATTTAAATATCTTCTGTGTGTGACTCTGGATTTTTTCTAATATTTTTAGGTACGCTTACATTTTCATCTTTATTTTTTTTTTGCTAAAAGGTTAATATTCATATTGACGAGAGAGTTAGATTTACAAAATCTTCAACAGCACTACTACCATGACAAAAAAAAGGTGAAAAAACATAGTGGAGCTAAAGAGAAGACCTAAAAAAATCATTATCTAAGCTAAAGAGACATAAGAGAGCTGAAATGCTTCATTTTCTTCCTGGCAGTGATTATAGTCCGGATGTCTCTGTCGATAAGCCGGAATACCACAACTGTGGAGATGGAGATTTGGTTGTGAATGACGTTGTTGCGCTGCTTCCATAGATGAAAAATAGTAGCTCGTGAAGTGAGTCTACGAAGGATAACGAGAGAAGGATTTGCAAACATAAATAACAGAAATAGATATGATATTGAGAAAACAAACAAAAATCGTTAAAAACAATGTAAAATTATATGGCTGGAAGTTGAATTATCATTTAATAGAATAAATTATATGCAGATGCGAGTTGTTGACTAACAAAAAAAGAAAAAAAAAACTATAGAGACGAAAATAATATTAGAGAAATAAATAAATCTGAAAGATTTCATACCATTATTTTTATTTGGTTCAGTCGACATGAGAAAGAAGCCTTTCCACATGGTTCATCAAACTTCCGCCGGTCCAAATTTGAAAACAATTAAAATAATCCCGGCAAAATAAAATGTTATTTTAGGTTTGGGCCATACATTTTTTTAGCAAACCGGCACCTTATTTAATTTTGGAAAAAGCAAATAAAATTAAAAACCCTATTTTCTTGAAGAGGCGTTGATTTGACGCAGGACAAAGACAACGTTGATGAAATAGATAAATATAAGTTAAATAAACAAAGAAACCCCTAAATCTGAAATTCGAATCCACCGCCATCCCTAGCTTTCTCTCCCTTCGACGGCGTAGCGTTTCTTCTCAATCTCAGTTTCGATTCTCAGTCTGTAGTGGTCACAATGAAGAAAGGAGCGAAGAGAAAGGGAGCTTCAAAAGCGGGTCGCAAAGGAGCCGTCGCGGAGAGTCAGAACGACGAGGTGGTTGCCGAGTCTCTCGAGGCGTCGACGCAGGAAGAGAGTCAGCAACAGCCTACGGAAGCAGTCGCTGAGGAGAACGGGGAAGAGGCCAAGGGAGTAAAAGAGGAAGAGGAAGTTAAGGCGGAGGAGAATCAGGTCGATGTCGCTTCGTCTTCCGAGCCAAAGGAGGACGTTAAGGAGGAGGAGGATGGAGATGGAGATAAGAAGAAGCCTGCTGGTCGCGGTGTTGGTAAGCGAAAGAGGGCCACGACGAAGAAGGACACCGAAGTGAAAGAAGAGAAGAAACCTGCTGCGAGAGCTAAGAAAGCTCGAGTGGCTAAACCACAGGAGGAGCCTGAGTACTTCGAGGATGAGCGTAATCTGGTAATGCTTTATAGTCCTTAATATCATTTAAGATCTACCGCTTGGATTAGGCTTCTCGTTTAACTTGCATATAAGCTATAATATCTTGCTCTTAGTTGCTAGGAAGATGAGTGGGTTTAAGTTATCTTAGTTCCATATATGGTATGTCATGGTAGGTTTAAGTTGCTTGGGGGAAGCTTTCGTATGGAATGCTGTGGTATATCTAATTCCCATGATATCTTGAAGTTTTCTTAATGCTGCATGTGCCTTTCTTTTTTTTTTTTGCAGGAGGGTTTGTGGAAGGCAGCATTTCCAGTGGGAACTGAGGTATATTGTTTTGAAGAACTTGACTTCAACGTTGGAGTTGCTGTCTCTATTGAGAATTCAGTTTGTTTTTGTGCTTATGTTTGTTAAATTGTGATGGCAGTGGGACAAATTGGATGCAGTTTATGAATTCAATTGGGATTTCAAGAATCTTGAGGTAAGTTTTTTCATGTTTGGATTACATTCTCCAGTTCCGATGTGTATTGTTGAGTCGACAAGTTTTCCAGGGTTGATGAGATTCTGATATTTGTGTTTCTTCATTTGTATGTCAGGAAGCATTGGAAGAAGGTGGTTTGCTCCACGGGAAGAAAGTCTTTGTTTTTGGGTGCACAGAACGTAAGCTGTCTCTCTTGCTCCTGTTCTTGTATTGATTATTGATAGTTGGGGTCCTTGTCCTTAGACTTGTTTATAGCATCTGGCTCTTTTGAAGTGCTTAAAGCTCTACCAGGCTGTGCAGTATACTCTCTATATTTTCTTGAACATTTGCTTATAATTCCTGTTTAATTTTCTCATTTCATCATTACAGCTCAGTTAGTCCCCTACAAAGGCGCAAACAAGATTGTCCTTGTCCCGGCCGTTGTGGCTGTAAGTTCTTGTTTAAATCTCTGCCAACCTTTGCTTGCTATCGTCGGTCACTGGATTCAATATCATGTTTTATGATCTTGTGGTGAATTTATCCTTTCTATATTTGCAGGTTGAATCACCTTTTCCACCTTCTGATAAGATAGGAGTCACCTCGGTTCAGAGAGAAGTGGAGGAAATCCTTCCGATGAAGACGATGAAAATGGACTGGCTTCCTTACATTCCGTTTGACAAAAGGTACTTAGTCCATGAGTTCCACTTGCATCTGAACACATTTGTTTACTATTCTTTTTCGAATGTTTACTAGCATTTGCTAATTACCTTTGCTTTTTTTCTTCCTGCAGAGGTAGACAAGTTGATAGGATGAACTTTCAGATTTTTGTCATGACCTGTACGCAGAGGAGGTAAGTAACATGTCTATTCTTTTGTCTTCTCTTATCACTTATAGAGTTAAAAAGATGAATGTCTACTTGCTGTGTAATGATTTTTGAGTTACATTACATATGATATTTTCATTAGAACATGAAACATGGCTTCACGTTGCATCGTTTGTTTCGCCATTTCTGCCTAGTAATTTGTCGTAGGGGCGCAGGATTTTATATTGCAAATCTTTATTCTCAAGCAGATGTATTGTTTGAATCTGCGAGTTTTGGTGTACTCAATTTAGCTTTATATTATCTGCAGAACTGCTCTCAGACATATGAAGGAAGATCGTGTTAAGAAGTACGAGTACTGCCTTCCATGTGAGTTTTGTTTCTCACTACTGATATTAGCTAACATTTTCAGAGAATCATTTATAATACATGGCATGCTTTTGGTATATTAATTGTTATGCATGTGGTAAGTAAATAATATCTGATCTGTCGTTTTTTCTCTTTTTTTTTCTCCTATTTGCTTTGCAGATTTCTATCAGCCATTCAAGGAAGATGAACTCGAACAGAGTACTGAGGTCCAAATAATGTTTCCCTCTGAACCACCGGTAAGTCTCCTCGCGAGTAATGAATGTGTTGGAACTTGGAAGTGGCAGTTTACACAAAATGTATTATTTTTCTTCTAGTAATCAAGCTTTAATGTTCTGTTTGTGCAGGTTGTATGTGAGTTTGACTGGGAGTTTGACGAACTTGAGGTGTGTGCCTTTGGCTTTTCTGTAACGATGAAACTTGAAAACATCTTAGCACTGCTTCGTCCTTGTGTGTTCTTGCATTCATTATATGGATTTTTGTGCATGTATTTCAGGAATTTGTGGATAAACTGATTGAAGAGGAAGCCTTATCTGCAGAACAAAAGGATGAGTTCAAAGTAAGTGGAGCTGTATATATAACTCAATAGCCAGTTCATGACGGTTGAAGAGTTGTCTAAGCTCTTTTGGTTTTATATCTCAGGAGTATGTCAAAGAGCAAGTTCGAGCTGCAAAGAAAGCTAATCGAGAGGTAACGTATAATCACGCCAAGATGAATGATATATATATTATGTGCTGTAGATTGTATAACACTGTTTTGCATACGGAATGATCCTTGCAGGCCAGAGAGGCTCGAAAGAAAGCAATAGAAGATATGAGCGAAGAGACTAAGCAAGCCTTTCAAAGCATGAAGTTCTACAAATTCTACCCTCAGCCTTCACCAGAAACACCAGATGTCAGTGGCGTCAAGGTAAGAACAAAAATTGTTCATCAAACAGTTTTGTGTGTGGCTTGTAAATTGTTACAAAGTCGAGTTAATATGTAAAATGTGGTTTACTTGTTTGCCCTTTTTGCAGTCGCCGTTCATCAACAGATACTATGGAAAGGCTCATCAAGTCCTTTGATATCTCAAATCTTGAGAACCCCGGAATAGCTTTTCTTGGCAGCTTCAATAGAAATCAAAACTTATATTTTTTTTATCACAGGTGCCTCTCAGAAACTTCTTGAGCTTTATTTATATTTATAAAAAGGCAAGTTTGGACGACAAAATGTACTTTTTACATTTATGAGTTTGTATTCTCCTCCTAAAAATACTTGAGATCTTAGAAGAGTCACGGGAACCAACCTTTTTCGGTGGAAATTTGGACACAACAATTTATAATATTATCCTTGAATTTTTTTTGTTAGTATGCAATGGCATGTTCTAATTATTCTAGATGATTAGTTTAATACTACTACATGCTAGGAAAAGCAGAGTATTTAATAATGGTATTCCAGCTTGTTGTCAAGTTTCGACAATAACAAAATGATATTTATTTTGATGGACCCAATATGATGTTGAAAGAGAGATTAACATATAAAAATGTGTACATGTATAAGTGGAATAACTTTGGCATCTTTCATTTCATGATTAGAGAAAATGACATTCTAAAAAGGACCAAATAAATTGACTCTTCGAGATCTATGTTCATATTCTGCATATCAAAAATTTTGTCGCGACAAATTTGATTGATGTATACATATTCCAAGTGGGAATATATTATCAATCAGTCAAACAGTGCCAATAAATTTTTAAAAGAAAATGATTAATTTCAATCCGAGCATATATTGTAAGTTAAGTATACCAAATGACCATGGATCTTCATCAACCTCCAGCTAACAATAATGAACTTTTCTTACTTGTAAAAATTCATTTCACTGGGTTGGATGAAATGTAAAATGTAATTTTTAGTCAAAACAATCTAACACTTGTTCATTAATATTTTTGTTAATTATAAATTTAAGATCATCAAAATGATGTTTATATGTAGCTAATTTGTCTTATATAAATTTATGCAATTCGGATCAACCAATTCTTCTAAACAGAAATTAGCTCTAAGAGTTTTAAAACAGCAAACAAAATTTGACATGTTGGTTCATAAGAATCGCAGAATGACACACCCCGTTCTTGTCTCCCCGTCCCGTTTTACGACGGTATTCCCGCGTTGCACTTCTCCGTCACGTATCGATTGCATCATGTGAAGAAGGTGGGTTGGTGCGAATTTTCTCAAGAAAAGAAAAAAAAAAGACAGAACGACTCAACGACATGCCATTGTCTTTTCCAGTCTGTTTTTTTCACTTATCTGCAAACTAATCATATTCCTTCCACCACTTCTTCTTTTTCTTCCATATATATATATATATATATATTTTAATTTATACTGAAGATATTTTTAACTAACATATTCGGTATACCTTTATCCGTAATTCTAGTCCACTGAGTACGTTATGAATTAGTAGTGTTTTGGTTTAGTTAGTTTAGGAAGAAGATCAAATGAGAAAACTCATAATTGGTAAAAAATAATTAAAATATGAAACTATAATCGGAAATTATTAATTGATTTGATTGACAGAAAATGTAAAGTAATCTCATCCATAATTGCGTTTGGGGAGAAAGAAAGACATACCATAATAAATAACAAAATTTAATTAATATAAAAAATTCTGTAAAACCTCGAACACTCTCTCTCTCTCCACACACACATACTCACACTCTCTCTCTCTCTCTTTCTTCTTCCCTCTTCCAATTTTCCAGAATCTAGGGTTCCGAGTTTCAATCCCTAAATCTCCGTCTCACTGTCATGAATCTATAAGGTTTACGTCCTCCGTTCACATTCTCTCCGGGCTAAAATGAGTCCTCCTCTCCACACTACTCTCGCTCTCTGCTTCATCTCTCTCCTCCTCCTCCTCGGTGCCAACGCCGTGACCGAGCCCGAGCTCCGATCTCTACTCGAGTTCCGCAAAGGCATCCGCGACGAGGCCTCTAACCAGCGCATCTCATGGTCCGCCACGAGCAGCCTCACCGACCCCTCCACTTGCCCCGAGAACTGGTCCGGTATCTCCTGCGACGCGGAAACCGGTTCGATCGTCGCAATTAATCTCGACCGGCTCGGTTTATCCGGAGAACTTAAATTCAGCACGCTAACCGGTCTCACCTCGCTTCGCAACCTCACTCTATCCGGAAACAACTTCTCGGGTCGGGTCGTCCCTTCCCTCGGAGCCATCTCGTCGCTCCAGCGGTTAGATCTGTCGGATAACGGATTCTACGGGCCTATCCCGGGTCGGATCTCGGATCTCTGGAACTTGAATTACCTCAATTTGTCTGTTAACAAGTTCGCGGGCGGGTTCCCGGGCGGGTTCCGTAACCTCCAGCAGCTGAGATCTCTCGATTTGCGCGGGAACGAGTTCTGGGGAGACGTTGGCGAGATTTTCGCGGAGCTGAGGAACGTTGAGTTCGTTGACTTGAGCTCTAACCGCTTCCACGGCGGCTTCTTAGCTTTATCAATTGACAACGTCTCCAGCATCTCCAACACTCTCCGTCACTTGAATCTGAGCCACAACGCGTTGAACGGAGGATTCTTCGGCGGTGAGTCGATTGGTTCGTTCAAGAGCCTCGAGGTTGTTGATCTGGAGAACAATCAGATCAACGGCGAGTTGCCGAGTTTCGGATCGCAGCCGGGGTTGAAGATCTTGAAGCTCGCGCGTAACGAGCTGTTCGGTACGGTGCCTGAAGAGCTGCTGCAGAGTTCGATTCCGTTGCGAGAGCTTGATCTTAGTCAAAATGGCTTTACAGGTGAATTGAAAAAAAAATTTGATTTTTTAGGGAAATTATAATTCCTTGACTGTAATTTCTTATTCAAGTGCAGGATCAATTAGTGAAATCAATTCGACGACTTTGAATTTGTTGAATCTTTCTTCTAACGGCTTGTCTGGGGAGCTTCCATCGAGTTTTAAAAGCTGCTTAGTGATAGATCTGAGTAGGAACACCTTCTCAGGAGATGTGTCTGTTGTTGGAAAGTGGGAAGCTACTCCAGAGTTTCTTGATCTGAGCTCAAACAGCTTGTCAGGAGCCTTGCCGAACTTCACTACTGCGTTTTCAAGATTAAGTGTGTTGAGCATCAGGAATAACTCTGTCTCTGGCACCTTGCCTTCTCTGTGGGACGATTCAGGGGCTTCTCAGTTCTCTGTGATTAATCTCAGTTCAAATAAGTTCAGCGGCTCGATCCCGCAAAGCTTCTTCGCTCTTGCAAGCTTGAGAAGTTTGAATCTTTCTATGAATAGCTTGGAAGGGCCGATTCCTTCTCGTGGCTCGCGTGCTAGTGAGCTTATGGCTATAAGTTCTGATCCTCAGATGGAGTTGCTTGATCTCTCGACTAACTCTTTGACCGGTGCGTTACCCGGAGATATAGGTACAATGGAGAGAATCAGAGTGCTGAATGTTGCTAATAATAAGCTGTCTGGGGAACTTCCAAGCGAACTCAACAAGCTTACTAGCCTTGAGTTTCTTGACTTGTCAAACAATGATTTCAAGGGTCAAATTCCTGAGAAGCTTCCTTCCGGAATGGCGAGATTCAATGTGTCATACAACGATCTATCAGGGACCATTCCGGAGAACCTCAGAAGCTACCCACATTCATCGTTTTATCCTGGTAACTCCAAGCTACGTCTCCCAGGTGGGACTCCATTGGGTTCTTCTAATGGTGTGCTGGCTGTGCATGAGAAAGCACATGATCATCGTTGGAGGCTTAGCATAAAAATAGCTATCATTGTTGCTTCAGTTGGAGCAGCTGTTATGGTTCTTTTTGTTTTGTTTGTCTACCATCGAACACAGCTCAAGGACTTTCATGTGAGGAACCAAGCCACGAATAGAGACACCAAATTTGGACGCTCTTCTCGCCCCTCTTTTCTCAACTTCACCTCAAACGCTGAACACCAGTCATCATCTTTGAGCTTCTCAAACGACCACTTGCTCACCGCAAATTCAAGGTCGTTATCCGGGATACCAGGATCCGAACCTGAAATAACTGAGCAGGCTTTACCAGCTACTTCAATCCCCAACCTCCTTGATGATTACCCGGCCACATCTGGACGGAAGTCTTCTCCAGGAGGCTCCCCTCTATCCTCGCCCCGTTTTAGCGACCAGCCTGTGATGTTAGATGTGTACTCACCCGATCGTCTGGCTGGAGAACTCTTCTTTTTAGATGTCTCACTAAAACTAACGGCGGAGGAGTTATCACGAGCTCCTGCAGAAGTTCTAGGTAGAAGCAGCCACGGGACGCTATACAAAGCAACTCTGGATAACGGGCATATGTTAACCGTGAAATGGTTGAGAGTTGGACTCGTGAGGCATAAGAAAGATTTTGCCAAGGAAGCTAAAAAAATAGGGTCGCTAAAACATCCAAACATTGTCCCACTGCGAGCATACTATTGGGGTCCCAGAGAGCAAGAAAGGCTTCTTCTCTCTGATTACATGGGAGGAGAAAGCTTGGCCATGCATCTATACGGTTAGGAGCTCTTTTTAATCAAAGTCTCTTTTGCTTCTTTACTGTCTCTAAAAGTAAATCGCCTTTCTCTGCAGAGACTACTCCTCGGAGGTATTCTCCAATGTCTTTCACCCAAAGACTAAAAGTTGCGGTTCAAGTGGCGCAATGTCTTCTTTACCTTCACGATAGGGCGATGCCACACGGGAACTTAAAGCCAACAAACATAATCCTCACGAGTCCTGAGAACACTGTGAGAATAACAGATTACTGCATTCACCGTCTGATGAGTTCATCTGGTGTAGCGGAGCAGATACTAAACATGAGTGCGCTCGGTTACTCAGCTCCTGAACTTGCATCAGCTTCAAAACCAGTTCCAACGCTAAAATCCGATGTCTATGCGTTTGGAGTGATTCTTATGGAGCTTTTGACTAGACGGAGCGCAGGTGACATAATCTCAGGCCAATCAGGAGCCGTTGATCTGACGGATTGGGTGCGGTTGTGTGATCAAGAAGGTAGGATAATGGATTGCATAGACAGGGACATTGCAGGTGGGGAAGAATTCTCAAAGGCAATGGAGGATGCACTTGCTATTGCAATCAGGTGCATTGCCTCTGTAAATGAAAGGCCTAACATCAGACAAGTTCTTGATCTTCTTAGCTCATTATCTTCTTGAGATTTGTTTTTTTTTTGGGTTCTTTTGTATATCTCCATGGATATATCTTCATCCATCATCTCATTTTTTTTTCCTGGTTTTATGTTTCTTTAGTAGTTTGATCAGATGATTCAGATCCTCAGGTGTTCTTACATTTTTATATTTTTTGTTGATTATTTTTCCCTCCCTTTGTAAAGGTAGAAGAAAAACTAATCCCATTGATTCTGACAGAACAAAGTTTGGGTTTGGTTTATTGATTTTCTTAAATTTAAATCATTTTTTCTTTCCTCCTATTGTGTGGATTATATGATACAGTAGTTATTATAAACATCATCACACTATCATATAGTATAGTACATTGAAGGACACATTATGAGTTTTGTTTTCACTAGAAGACTGTTTTGTTTTCACTAGAAGACACATTGTAAAGATGAGACACTTTGTTGTGACAGCTGTATAAATCTGGACGAAAATAAGCTTCCACTTGTGTAAGTAAGAGAATGTTGCTTTTAAGCATGTAACCGTAAGGAACCAAATTCTTTTTTGGTTGCAATAAATGAAAAAGTTTTAAAAACAAAGGTAGGTTTCGGAGATTGTTTTCGGGACGTTGGATTAACTTTTAGTAAGAAGATCTAATGGTTGAGAAACTTTCATCCTTAATGGCTGAGAAACTCTCATCCTTCGATATACAAAATTTGATTTTTACTTTTAAATACTTCTTATTGTAGTTTTGATTTTTAATTTTCATATGGAAACTAACCGAGAACTATTATCATAATATAATTTCATATGCTAATTTCTTATTGTCACGACAAAATATCACTCATGATATCCACAGATCTGTTGTTCACGTATCTCATGTCCACCACTATCCTATCCACCGAATTTCTTGTCCAAGAAACTCATGTCCATCCATCTTCTACACATCGAAACTCATGTTGTTGTTTGCTATCCACAAAGCTGTTGTCCACGTATCTCACATCCACGACTATCGAAACTCATGTTGTTGTTTGCTATCCACAGAGTTGTTGTCCACGTATCTCACGTCCACGACTATCATATCCACCGATCTCCTATCCATCCATCTTCATACACATCGAAACTCATCTTCTACCAGTCTCCAATCCACGCAACTCCCCTTAACTCATGTTGTTGTTTGCTATCCACAGAGTTGTTGTCCACGTATCTCATGTCCACGACTATCATATCCACCGATCTCCTGTCCACGAAACTCTTGTCCATCCATCTTCATACACATCAAAACTCATCTTCTACCAGTCTCCAATCCATGCAACTACCCTTAACTCATGTTGTTGTTTGCTATCCACAAAGCTGTTGTCCACGTATCTCATGTCTACGACTATCATATCCACCGATCTCCTGTCCACAAAACTCTTGTCCATCCATCTTCATACACATCGAAACTCACCTTCTACCAGTCTCCAATCCATGCAACTCCCCTTCACCAATCTCTCATCCACCAAATGCCCATCCACAAGACCACAAGATGTCTCCAAATACATCGAAACTCATCTTCTACCAGTCTCCTATCTGTTGCGAAAAGCTTCCCGCTCTCGGGAAGGCGGAGGTCTTTTCCATTCTCTGCAAAATCATTAAAAAAAAGACTGCGATTTTTGTTTTAGGCAGATAAGAAAAATTGGACTTATGTAATTGTTTGTGAAATCAAAAACTAACATTCCCTGCTAAATATTGAAACCGAAGCAAAGCGGCGGAATCGAACACATGTTGCAACTGATGAATCGGATTCTTGATTAGAGAAGCTTAGACGATCCAAATTTGGATCGAGAAAGTGGAAACAGAGAGAAAGAGATTGAGATTTTGTTCGTGAGAGGTTACTTTATTTTAGGAAAAAGAAAATTAAATTTATTGTTTTTAAAATAATCTGTTTGTTCTAGTTAGAAAATTCAATGAAACCCACTTTCACTTAGTTGAGGGCTAGATTGGACAATTCAACAAGAGAAAGTGCTCTATAAGTCTAATGTGTCTTTATGGGTAATTGGAAACTTGGAATGTGTCTTCTAGTGTAATTTTTTCTATAGTATATCACAAGCAATTCTATATAATATTACATAAAAAACAACTGTAGAGAACTTGGTTTCCAAAGCAACAACCTTCACGTTGCTGATCATATTTACAACATTCCTCAAAGCCACAAGAAAAGAATCATCATCATCTTATTACCCATATAAAACACCAGGCTTATGTTCTTGTTTAAAATCCACTCACCAACAATCTAATCTCCTTAACTACGAATGTCTACTGTTTTGTCTGACAAAGCTCTAGTCCAAGTCATGTGGAGAATAAATCTGCGAAGGACCGTTCTCCACTTCATTAGTCTTAACTCCACTTCATCAGTCTTAAGTGCTCCAAACGTAGACATGAGAAGTGTGTAATCGGCTTAGAACCACCTTTTTCCCAAGTTTCTGTCTACCCTGTTAACCCTTCTAAATTTAAGTCCTTTAGAAGCAACTCCTTCTCATGTTTCGATTTGTTAGGATCCTTATAAACATTAAGAAGGGATGTATTATGTATACTGGCTACACCTTTGGTATTGCTACTAACGCTTTTAATCTATGCACAAAACACAACAACACCACATTTTTTTTTTTATGGTTTTGCTTTATACTTTATCATGGACTCTTTCTACTCATCAACTGAATCCATGGAGGCTACCACACTTTGAGATTTCTAGGCAGAACTCTTTGTTACCAATTTTGCTGCTTCGCGATTAATAAGGTCTCTCCCTATCTAACCATGGATTTGAACTTCCAAAATATAATGATTATTACGCTTGAGGTGGTTAAAGACACAAATATATTTAAATAAACAAAGTTTATGGTAAAACAAACTTAGAAATACTCCGGTTTATTCTGATTATTATAAGTGAGTTTTTATTCCAAAAAGCCACTGTTCACAGAATGCTATTTACAAATTTAGAAACAATTCTAAGAATTATATTGTCTCTGTTTCATAATATATGATATTTTGGATTAGACCACAAAAATAAAGAAAATTTCATTCTTCTATAAAACATTTTAAAAAATATAAGTTTAAAATCGTTCAATCGTCAATCTTTAGTCACCCCCCACCCCATCACCCCACATCCAAGTCACTTAGACCACCGAACCTGCTTGGTGAGGATCGAAAGTAGCGGTATTGGTCGTCGGAAGCTGATCTTGTTCATTCTCTTCACACTCGATCATTCTGTGAAAAAGCCTGAGATTTGACCTGAGAAATGTCTTCAGAACGCAAAGAATCACGCAAGTGGTATGCACTACGCCAATGGCAATGACAATGATGGTCTGCTTCGCGTTTATCATCAATCCATATCCCGCAAGAACAGAGTTATCGCAAATCTCGAAAACCTCTTCAAAATCATACAAGAAGTCAAGTGCAAGGAGAAAGAGTACGTAAGTTAGAGAAGCATGAATTATCCTCCCATCGGCTAGAGTATCGTTGAAGAAGGACCGCAGATGGTTGGCTCCATAGAAACACGCTATCGCTCCACCTCCCTTGATAATGTCATACAAGACCGATTTGAACCAAGGTTTGTCCCACACGTATCCGCAACACCATTCAAGAGCCTCTTTGATTCTCCATCGCCTGGGGAAGATAGGCAATATGAGGATCCCGGGGAATATAAGTTTTAAAGATATAAGTTTAAAATCGTTCAATCGATTATAAAAAATGCCGTAAAATCTTATTGGTTGAACAGTTTACAATCTCATGTAGGTTTTCAGAATACAAAAGATGGCACACATTGAGTGAACATAAAAGAGGTTCACAATCTTATGATCATTCATCTTCATCATGTACCCATCAAACATGTAATTATCACACACCTCAATAACGTCTTCAAAATCATAGAGAAAATCCATAACGATCAAAAAGAGGAAGAACGTGAAACTGAGGGAGGCGTGAACGAGTTGGAGGTCGTTGAAGATCTCCTAAAAGAGCCAAGATTGTTAAAACTGTAGTAGCACATCACGAGGGGAAGCTTTTGATCCTAACAACTCTTGATACAATGGATCATGTGGATCATTTTAGTGGATGAAATATGTAATTAGTTTAGTGGATATTTGAACTTATTGTATCTCAATTAGCTTCTTAGAGCACTTTCATTGAAAGATACTCAATTGATATCTAATCTATTAAAATAGAGTCCTATTTTTTATCTACCATTGAAAGTTGTCATTAACTTTTGGAACTTTTCTAGAGTGTTACAATAATATTACATACATGCTACGTAATGATTTAACCGAAATATTTTTAAATCAGACCAACACCGGGTTATAGAACAAAACCGCTGTTGTAAGTCTAAATTAAATTAATAATTAACCGTTGGTTGTGTAATATATTAAAATAAATATACAATACAAAACTCTTATCTATAGATTACATCTTACGTACATAAGCAAACCTGGTGTCTAGACTATCTTGCTGTCCAAGAAAAGTCTGTACGTAAGATGTAACATAACAAATTCTTCTGTGTTTGCTTCTGTTCAGATCATTAACTGCAACATAACAAATTCAAATTAATTAATATATTGTCTATCTTAATCTTACTAAACAGCCAAACATTTGATACACTTTTTCATGATATCTATCGTACATTTGTATCTGTAATATGGCATATGATCTGAAATCACTTTCTTATATTATAAAATTTCAGAAACCTGCAATTATGAACACAATATTGTCCTCCCATTATGAACACAATATTGTCAAGCATATAAGCTTTTATAATATGGAGATTAGAACCGTTTCACCATTATAGATTAGATAAGTTTTGTCTTTTGATTATCATACCTAAACGTAGAAATCATACACGTATATGTAGAGATATTAATATGTTCATTTATATATTAGCTTTTAAATAAATAGTTGTATATGTATATGTATATCTAATTATATCTATTTGAAAAACATAACTCGGTTACTATATTTTCCTTATTCTTTTGAAAACTGAATATATTTTTATATGATTTTCTTCCTTACCAACAAGCTCCCTTTTTTTTGATCAAACCAACAAGCTCCCTATTAATCAGCTTCCCATCTACATTCATTATATCTCATATCTTAACTTCAAAAAAAGAGAATTTCATAGGGAGCTAACAAGTCAATAGATTATGGAAATCGGAATATATCTTTCGATCCTCATTATACTTAACATTTAGTACCAAATCACTATAAATAATCTTCCGCCACCTAAACATTTCTCTACACCTCACAAAAAAAAAAGCAAAGAGAGACTGATATGGCTATGGTTACATCCAACGAAATCACTGGCTTGAACAATGTCAAGCCATTTGAACAATGTCAAACCGTTTGAACAATGTCAAGCCATTTAAAACTACTTGGAAGGTTGAAGTCAAAGTTCTTCATTCATGGACACAAAACTCAAATTATTCGGGTGGAGACTCTTTTGAGTTCATACTCGCAGATAAAATTGTATGTGTGTTTGATAAGTTCGTACAGATAAGTTTGTACTAACTACTAACCTTTGGTATATGAAATTCTCTTTTTTTTCTCTGTTTCTTCGAGATATCCATATATGACACAACAATCTCTCAAAGAGATTTGTATGAAGCTGGCCGAAACAGATTTAAAAAAGGTCAATTAGCTTAAGTATAAGAAATTTAAAATCTTTTCCGGTACAAACGGATAAAACGTGGAGTGTATAAATTATTTCTGTCACAGTTATCTATTTTCAAAGACTCCAAAGTATGACTTTCGGTCAAAACGTCTGACCGGCCATTGGTGATGGTCGAACCAGAAAAAATCATTTCTTCAAAGATGATAATGATGGTCGATCTAGAAGTATAGGTGAGAGATCTATCAACATGAGAAAAATATCGAATCTAATTGTTGGTAAAAATTTGTAATCATTTACAAAGAAGGTTTACAAACAAAAATTAAAGAGTCTAACCTTAAAGTACTCAGATCGATTGACTTTGGTGATAGAGTGAACAATTTGGTTTAGATTGAAATGATTTTTTTTTTATGTTTATCGAGAAGAACGATTTGCTCCAGAACCACCGAAAGAGAAGACAAAGAAAATAAAGTTTTTAAACTTTCGAGGTTACACGTTACAACTTACAAATAGTTGACCTTCCCGGAAAAAAATCTTTAATTTTATTTTGATCAAACTATAATGTTTTTAATTAATGGGTCAATTTCATAGACGAAAAGTATTGTTACTTTGCAAGTTAATGGGTCTTAACGCCTATCAATTATTTTTGATCCGGGCCATATTTGTTTAAATTTTGGGTTTTAGCAAACAAACATCCAATATATTATATAAATGTCAAAAACAAAACAATAGTATATTGTATCCACGTCTTATATTATAAACAAAATATATATAGAAAAAAATATAGTCCCAAAAATCATGATTTCTAAAGATTATATATTCTAATCTCAGTAACAATTTGGAAGATTTGTCAAAAATATCCGTCCACAGCGCGGGTTAGTATCTAGTTTTACTAATTAAAAAAAGAAACATTAGAAAAATCTGAGAAAAGAATAATATCTCAAAAGTAATGAAAGACTAAAATATAAGATTAATTTATGTTCTATTTATTTGATTTATTTTCGTTATAACATGATGGAGATTATAAGAGATTGCAAGTCTTTTGCCTTGTCTTTTTAATGCTCACATTTGTCAGTTAATTCAACTACTCATTCATGTATCTCATGACCATACAATATTTAGATACCAACTAAGTTTCATATATGTAGGGAAACATATAACATACATAATGATGTACTATGATTGTACTAGCACATAAAACTTGATAAAACTGCATATACTTTGAAAAACACACACTGGGTATGGATCATCTTATGAGTATGGGTAAAGTGAACAACAATAAGAACACATTCAATTTCAAGTATGGCAAGTGTTCAATGACTTGCATCGTGTTGTGAGGCTTCAAGCTTTTGTTCAAACTCAAAGAAAAGCATCCAAAGAGTTGTCCAGATAATTGAGTTTCTTAGAGAGAATTTGCTTAGAAAGTATACTTATCTCAACGGGTGAAATCCATTATGTTTACTAGTCTTTTATCTTCTGATCTGCTTCCTCTTTTTTACTTTTTTTAGCAACGTTCTACTTCCTCTTATATTGTCCAGTAAAGTAATATAAATTAAAGATCCTATGCGGCCATTCAACATATATCTTCTGATCAATTTTTCTTTCCTCCTATTTGTGATATTATATGATTCCGTAATTATTATAAACATCACACTATAACGTATAATATTACCACAAGCAAATCATACATGATCTACATATTTACGGCTTGGGTTTCTAAAGCCACAAGCTTTACGTTGCTGATCATATTTACAACTTTCCTCAAAGCCGCAAGAGAAGAATAATTATTATACTATCATCAAACACAAGCTTATGTTCTTGTTCTTGAAATTTAATCTCCTTGCTTAAGTTGGTTCACGTTGCCGAGTTTCCCAACTCGAGCTTAAAGCTCTAAGCCGTTGGAAATATTCACCTAATGCTAACAATCCTCTGGCCGCTTGTCTCGTGGTTAAGATCCGATGCATCTGTTGCAATGTCTCATGTCTCAGATGATCAGCCTACAAAAAAACACAGTTTAATAAAACAGTTCGTAGTCCTAATAATCTCTCATTAGTCATTACTGTTTTAATTCTTTCTTTATTTACCTGATCAACAAAGCTGACCAAAGCCTCCAGTCTCTCCATAGCAGAAGTTATTTGAGGAACATAACTTCCTTCACCGAGTTCCCCAGCTGCTACACTCTCTGCTAATGTATGTTGCAGTTTCTCCATACCTTGAGATACTGCATCTTCAGCTTGTTGACATGATTGCCTCAAGTTACATACATCCAACACTTGTTGATCCATCATAGGATCAAAATGCGGTACCAGAACCTAACCAGAACAACAAAAAAGGAAAATCTATATCCAAAACCATTGTAGAAAAAAGGCATTTAACTTGAGTTTTTTTCTGAGTACCTTGAGAAGCTCAGAGGGTCTAAACCCGCCTATCCACAAGAAAAACCGCTCTGCTGAAGTTTTCCACATTCCAGACATGATGTAGAAGACATCTAGTTTTGCAGCGGCTGACTTCATTAGGAAGAGTTGAAAGTAATGTTTCATGGCATTGTCAACTAGCAAACGAATCTCAACATCGCTGACTTGTCCGTTTAGAACAGTTCTTAGCTCGTGTATCTGCATGTTCTGTTCTTCCACCCAGTGTCCATACTCCATCTCAAATGCAACTATACCTAACATCAACAAAAAAAAAAAACAAATGAAATTTTGAAATGATTTGTCAAAAAAAAGGTGAAATGATTCAAACCTGAGCACATGTTATCTGAGAAACTAAGGGCATTAGTATCTACACGTTTACTCGCATAGAAACCCTGTAACATTATATTATCATACATCATTATATCCACAAGATACTTTAGGAAGAAAAATAAAGATAACAAAACCTGTTGTCTAGCACGATCAAGTTCTTGCTCTAAGCGAATTAGCTTCAACCGGCTTGTCTCTAGCTGCTGAACATAAGCCTGACAAGACAAGACTCCAAAACTCAGTTTTAACAAAACAAAAACATAAATACTTCATGAGTTGCTGCAATGGAACATAAAAGTATCATACTTTCTTGCGAAGACGACTTTTCTTAGCTGCCTCACGATTCTGTGCAAGCCGTCTCTGTGTCTGTGGATATAAAAAGATTATAAATTCACAAAGAGCACCAAAGAAGTTAAGATGAGCTATTATACAACTGACCTTATCAGGATGTCTAGATGTGGAAGCCTCTTGGTCAAACTTGTGAGGAGTTCCTTCTGTTCCATCCTCACTCTGAAAACAAAGGCAACCATTAGTTTCTGAATTAAAAAAAAATACGAGAGAACTTAAACAAATATGAAGTGTTACCAAGCTGTATGGTTTTTGGTTTGTGGGGATGATGATAGAGTTGGGAGTATAGAAGCCTCCTCCATTGTTCTTGAAGCTTTCTTCCCACATAGTACTTATTTGGTTGAGAGGGTCGAAGATTTCAAACCTTGTCGGTGGAACAAAATGTGACGAAGTTGTTGTATTCATGTTTCCTCAACTGGCAAAAAAACAATAGATACATACAAAACTTCATTAGTCAAAAAAAAAAAAACTCAAGAACAAAATCAAGAACTGCAACAAGGTTACATATAAAGAAATGACAATAAAAAAAAGAAAAAAAAGGAAGGATGTGGCTTTAAGTCATTTACCATCATCCAAATAGTCAACGCTATCTCTCCTACTTGTTACCACAAGCTCTACATCGGACTAATGCTATACACCAGAAAGACCCTGTTCTTACTAGTGTTGTTTAAAAAGGTATAATGAAGAAAAATTTCAATACCAAACTACAGTCAGTCATTGGATCTCACTGTAACTCTTTCTTTTAGCTACCTAACGGTGGACCATCTTCAACACCTCCCAATAAGGAAAATAAAAGAAGTTCCATTACTCTTCTCAGTGATTTGATTTAACATTTGTTTCTTGCACATAAAAGTCAAGATTAGATTAAAAGGTAGCTCGGAGAAGAAGAGAGATACACAAGCAAAAATATCACATAGATACGAAACAGTTAGAGTTTTGCAATAAACCCTAAGCAAAGGAGAAGAAAATCATTTAGAGTTTTAACGATCGAACCTTCTTTCTCGTCTTTTGCGTCAAAAGGGAAGGCGAACTTTTCCCGCGGAAACCATGAAATGAAACCAAAAGCAATGGAGCTTTTTCACTTTCAGCGACGAAACCTGACGGAAAAGCCCAGAAAAACAGCAGTTATGATCGGTCTGATAGAATCTCTTTCTCTAGTCTTGTCATCTCGAGGAGGAGGAAGAATCATATGCGAGAAGACGACAACTTAAAAAGAGAGAGACATTTAGACAGAAGTTTTAAAATTTTCGTCTCTTTATGTTTGGTTGGTTCTTCGGTGACTTTTGTCTTTACGCAATTAGCAAACAACCGAATATACTTACTACAATATTGAATATTTTTTTAACATGTTTAGGTTTAATATATATGTTTTATTCTATTTACTGTATAGTCTTCTCTTATTTTTGGACTTTATAAAACACCATCCAAACAAAAGTACCACTTATATTTAGACCAAAAGATAAGTGATTATATGTTCATAATCATTTATTTCGATCAATCATGTAATATTTGAAGGTTTTAGCTCTGCCAAGCAATGCTTGTGTAATGTAGTTTCTTTAGTATTTCTTTTAATTTTTTAAGGCATGATATTTTGTTTATGCTCACAGAAGGAAATTAATGGCTTGTAGCTCGAACAAAAACATTGATGTATTATTATTTAAAAAATTGCCACAACTTTTTTAAAAAAAATCACATATTCGTCTTGTTCGTATTTGATAATATACTGAAAAAGAAACGAACTTCATTTTGCGAAGGAATCAGCTGATAAAGAAATATTACAATATATATGATTTAGAAAAGATTGGCTCTTCAAGTCGCATAGGAGACATTTGTGTGACCCAACTTCTTCTGGCCACTTGCCTCTTTGCTTTTTTATTCTAATCACAATATGTGATTTGGTGCATAAGATTTCATGCGTTTTATAAATCATGTTCACGTATTCCATTGTTTGCCTGACATCATATGATTGATCATGTCCTCATACACCATGATGTGAGGTTTACTTTCCAATATGCTCTCCGAACACAAAACACCAGTAAACAAAAGTAATATAATATTTTATAAACTCGTGTGTTACAGACATTCGTACCAATAGTATACATGCCATGTGTTAAAGTGATACCATTCACGTGATAGTGGACGTATCCACTCGTTCCACTTAAGAGGTTTTATCCGTTGAATGATTGATTTGTGAATTTTCTTTTAACATACTGTCGACGTATTACATGATATTGTTATAATTTCAACAAAAAGAACGATATGTTAATATATCATATTCGAATACAATGAAAACAAAGAATTTCGAAGAAAGATGAATTAATGAGACATAACGCACAAACTCTTTAATTTGCTTGTGCGTTTGCCTATTTGTGGAATTATTCTCAAGTGCTCTTATGAAATATATATAGTGACACTTTAAAAACTTAGAGTTGCTAAGTGTTGCTAGCTACTGAGTATATTGTTGTTTATGTATTGAAGTTATATTCCTAAGAGTCTCATCGCCAGTTAGATTAAATAATCAACGTATAACGTATCTATTTTGCATTCTTACTAGAGTTTGGATCAGATGATATATCATGATAATAACATACAAATCAGAAGGAAAAATATTTTTTTTGTTGGAACCAAAGAAAGAACGCAAAGAAGAAAGTTGAGGATGTATTTGCGACATTCTCCTAAGACAAATGGGAACTATCATTATTTTAAGATTACCTTCCTTTTTCTTCTCTTTCCTTTTGGTTCCTTTGACTACATTTTCTTTATCTTCTATTACTTTTGTTTTCTTCCTTCTCATCCCCTATTGATTATCTTTAAAAAATAAAATGAAATATTTGTATCCAGAACTTTTACGGACGGGGCCGTCTTCTGCTCATCATCAGTTCTTTGTGTGTATAATGGCAGTTTTAGTTGAATTAAAAGATCAATTATCGGAAACCGTACTATTAGGATTGTCGTGGACTATAGAGTGTGGCCCTGGTGGATCCAGGGAAAAGGAGCTATTTCTCTCTATCAACTATTGGGCTTTTATCATAAACCCATCAATGATATCAGGCCCAATAAAGTACTGTGAATGGATTTCGGGTTTGAAATGATTTTAAATACTTCACAGCTTTTACACTTTTTTTTTGTTTGGCTAACGCGATCCACTAATGACTCATCAATTGTAATGACTAAAATAAGATCAGGATACGTATTGTTTGGCAAATATTCGGTTCACCTGCCACTGGTGTGCTATTTTCTAAGTTTCTAACTATTTTCACCCTTTTTTTCCTTTTGCGCACGAACCGGTTTTCCAATGTATCTCACAGTGTCCTGGTCTGGTATACTACTTCTGATCACATTAATGCTCTAGCTTTCACTTGCAAAAGCTTTTGATGCTAAAGTTCTCTGCTAAAGATGCGATAATTTCTTTTGTTTAAGAGTAAAACAAATTCTGCTCTTTTTTATTTACCACCATTCGCAATACTTTTCGGTAGGGCTGGGCAAAAAAACTCGTATCCGAAAAACCGAACCGAACCATATCCGAAAAGTAGTATCGAACCCGAACCGAAATTGATTAAATATCCAAATAGGTTCAGAATTTTGGTATTTAGAGAACCGAAACCGAACCCGATCCAAAATGAAGTATTTCGGGTACCCGATTATATCCGAAATTGATTTATATACCTATATATATATTAATTATTTTTAGATTTAATATATATTAAAAACATCAAAATATATAACATACTTTTAAGTTGTCCAAAATACTTATAAATATATACAAATAGTCAAAAGTACATGTCTAAAATAGCTAAAGTATACTCAAAACACCAACAATACTTAAAAATATCTAAGGATTCCCAATCCAAATATTCAAACCAAACCAATTTATATGTTAATTTTAGGTACTTTGACATATGCTATTCAAATTTATATGTAATATATTGTTTTGTTTATAGATTTTGAGAAATTTAAAGTATATAATGAATTTTAAAAAAAATTCAAAAAAAAATTAAAATAATTTAAATGGGTTATCCGAACCCGAACTGAATCCGCAAAGATCCGAACCGAACCCGAACCAAAATTTAGAAATACCCGATTGGGGCTAAAATATTTGAACCCGAAAATCCGAAACCCAAATAGATCTGAACCGAATGGATATCCGAACTCCCACCCCTAGTTTCCAGTCAAAAGCCATCATGAATCATAAAATGATAAACATATTACATAATTCTATATTTACTTTTTCAAAAAAAAAACATATTATATATTTGTAAAGTAAAAAGCCGTGGAGAAGACTGATTTCAAAATTCATCGAACTATAAAAAGAAGTTTTCTTTATTTACCTATTATTCTTCTAAACGGACGAATTTACATTATATATATTAAACTTATAATGGATTATCACAAGATTCGCTGTAGCACACTGGCTAAGTCTTCTCGAATGAGGTGAATATTCCGGGTTCGAATCCCGGCAGCGGAATATTTATTTTTGTAAATATTTTTTTAACTAACGTTAACGTTCTAGTTTCTATATGTATAGCTATATAAAACAGCAGTGAATAAGGCTGAACTTTTGTTTCTTTATTCTGAACAAATTACTCTTTTTTTCTTTTATATGCCCTTCCAATGTAATCTAACAATAGGTCTGTTCGTTTGGTGCCCGCAGATTCCTGCGGCTGAGTCTGCGGCTGCGCAGCTTGTTGTTCGTTTCGAAGACGCAGGACATTGCCGTATCCGTAACCGCAGAAAATAGATTTAGTTCTGTTCGTTTGGTTGCCGCAGACGCAATTTTCATTTATTTCATATTTTAAATTTATGAATTTTATGAATTTGGAAAATTGTATTTTAAATAAATAAAATGTAGTTTAAATTTGTAAATTGTATTTTAAATAAATAAAATGTAGATTTAAATTTGTAAAATTGTATTTTAAATAAATTTAACAACATTTTTTTATCATAAACAAAAGCTAAATAATACATCAAGTCTTAAATAAATAAAACAAATATTTCAAATATCACTCTTCCAAACTCGCCTTCTTGTGGTCTTAATGTATCCTCCGCAAACTTCAGAATAGCACTCAAAACATCATCAAGCTTCCTTTGGATCGTATCCAATGATCTTTGATACCTTGCAGCAATATCCCGCTTAGTCTTATCTTGACCAACAGTCTCGAGAAACATCGCAACAGATTCCTCAAGGTAGACATGAGGATACATGACAAAAGGCAGTTTCATACAAAGATCAGACCAAAAGCAAAAGTTCCATACTAGTTCTAAGTTCCATACTAGTCATAAGTTCCATAATAGTCCTGAGCTCCATACTAGTCTTAAGTTCCATAATAGTCCTAAGCTTCATAGTCACGTTTTATCTTGGTCCTAAGCTCAAGAAACATGATCTTAGCTTCATCTGTCTTCATTGTTATAAACGCCCTTCTGCTCCCTTCACTGTCTATAAGATGTTCCATTGCTGTTTCATATAATGGAGACCACTCTCTCACTCCAGGCAATGTGTACAGAATCTCTAACACATTCTCAACACTAGAAGCTTCTTGACGCTCCAACATCCGTTCGGCTATCCTATTCTTCACCATAAGAGCTTCAGTACGTTTGTCACAAGCTTCTACAACCATATCCTTCTCCTTACGCTTTCTTTTTCCTCTCGAACTTCCAGAATGAGTCTGAGTTTGGCGCTGGGTTTGTATCTGAGCTTGTGGCTAAGTTTCTGTCTCTGCTGCTGGCTGAGAATCGGCTTCATCACCATCATCTACACCCACTCTAGAATTCAAGCTTGCTTCTCCATGTTGAGCACTCCATCCTTCTGCTCCAGTTACTACTACAGCACAAAACTCCTCTTCAAACAGATCCATATTAAATTCCTCTTTCCATATGGATCTTCTAATCCCAGCACACTCCTATATAACAAAAAAAAAGAGTAAGTCAATGAGGAATCATGAAGCAATCATGAAGCAAATATAAGAAAAAAAAATACACAGAAGAGATAAAAGAAACAGACATTTTCGCGCTCACTCCACCAATCATCTGACATATCAACCCTTCCCATGCTGTCAAACCCAAGACCTATCTTATTCTTAATCAACTTCCTAAATTTGGTGTACTTCTTTCTACTTGTGTCGTACTTGTTCTTGAACACAGGCCAATCGGGATACACTTTCTTAAACCTCTCGTTTCCCTATTTTATTCATTGATGTCGTCCTATTTCCTTTTCTTCTCTCTTCCGCGTAGAGTTCGAAAAAATACCTAACTTCTTCAGGAGTCCAAGTCTAAATCATAGAAACAAATAAACTCAAGTTCTATACTGACCTAACGACAGTTCAGTTCCATACACTACTCAAGTTCTATACTGACCTAAAGCAAGAAAGTTCCATACATATAACAAGTAAGACAGTTCCACACGACAAGACAGTTCCATACATATAACAAACAAGACTAGTGTGAGAGAGCCTTACATCTTTTGTCATCTTAACAAGTGAGAGGAACAGCGGTAGAGAGTGAGCTTGAGATGAGAGAGCCTGCAAAAAAGACAGACAAGCTCAGATTGATTGGTGAACGTATAAACATTAATAGTCAGAACATCAAATACAATAAGCAAAGCCAAAGGCTGTGAAACGTATAAACATTAGATTGATTGGCTATAACAAGCAACAAACGCTAGCAAGCTACTACTTGCCGATCACAGACAAGCTAGCAAACGTATGGGTTTGTAACTAAGAGAGAAACCGAGTAGAGTCAATAACCAGAACACAGAAGATCTTATACAAACCCATCAGAGAAACCCATAACACAAACCTAAGAAAGAGACAATTGAGCTTAAGATGTACAATGCTTACAAGAGAGAGAGCTGGAGAGGCGTCATAGAAGAGAGAGAGCTGGAGAGTGCGAGCTTGAGAAGAGTACCTGCAAAAAAGACAGAGAGATGGAGAAAGAGTGTTAATCTCAAAGAGCTTGGTCCGAAAAAAAAAATAACAGACCTTTAGAACCAGAGCATCAGACTCAAACCAGATCACTCAAGTTTTATTCCTCAAGTGAAGTAACTCAGGAAACAAACCTTACTAAAGAGATTCTGAGCTTGAGAGGGTTTGAACTTGAGAGAGCCTGAGCTTGGAGAGGGTTTGAACTTGAGAGAGCCTGCGACCTGCAAAAAAAATAACAGACCTTTAGAAGCTGGCAAATGACAGTACATGTTTTGTGACTTAAAACCACTTGGAAAGAGAGCTCAAATGCTCAAATATACATGCAAGGACGTATTGGTGATGTAATTCATCTAATTAATCACAGACTCACTGATGAGAGTAAAACAAATGCATCACAAATATACACAGAACGTCATAACAATACGTAAGAGATTAAAAAGAAGAAGAAGGCAATTTTTGGCAATCTATACGATCAACTAGTGTAGTCACAGAACATAACTAATAAATCAAAGACATCATACCTTGAGAGAGTGAGCTTGAGAAGGTCTCGAGAGAGTGACTTGAGAGGAGCAACGGCTTTACACAAACCTAAGCATCAAAAACCTAATGCTATCATCACTTCATCAACCCAAAAACCCATAAGACTCAAATCAATATGTGGTATCAGAGACAGTTACCTCGGAAAAGAGAGAGTTCGAGAGAGAGAGATCGTGAGAGAGAGCTCGGAGAAGAGAGAGCTCGTGAGAGAGAGCTCGGAGAAGAGAGAGCTCGTGAGAGAGAGCTCGTGAGAGAGAGCTCAGCTTTACACAAACCTAAGCATAAACAAGACATGATGGGTTAGTGTCAGAGATCAAGAGAGAGCTTGAGATGGGTTTGTTCAATAACAGAGCAAAGAAAAAATCTGAAACTTTCAAGTCAAATACTAGTCCAAATCTTAACGAATTGATCCAAAGTTTTCAAAAGGATGAAATAATTACCTCAAAGAGAGAGAGAGAGCTCGAGGTCGGAGATTGAGAGACCGAGAGAACTCGGAGATGGGTTAGTGTCAGAGATCAAGAGATAGCTTGAGATGGGTTTGTGTGATGGATACAGAGCTCGAATCCTCGCATTGCACCATCACTTCATCTCACACTTGCAGATGGAGAGAGAGCTTGAGATGGAGAGAGGACTTGAGATGGATAGAGGGCTCGTGATGGAGAGAGGGCTCGAGATTGAGAGAGATCGAGAGAGAGATCGAGAGATGGAGAAAGAGATTGAGAGAGATGGGAGAGAGTTGCGTCGATGGGAGAAGACCTGCGGCTGCGTCAATTAGATTTAGGTTTTTTCGTAAATAATTAATTAGGTTAAGGATATAATTGTAAATATGTTAAATAGACGCACAATTTACGTCGCGACCGCGAGATTTTACGGCGTCAAACGCAGGTCTCGGCGTCAGACGCAGCGGTTAGACGCATGTCTCGGCGTCAATCAAACGAACAAAATTTTTAAAAATAGTCGCCGCAGCCGCAAGTACCTGCGGCAACCAAACGAACAGCCTTAATGTACTGATCTGGTACTATAGACCTTCTGATCACAGTGATCTAGCTTTCACTTGCAAAAAGGTTTGATGGTAAATACTATTATTACACTTACTGACTCACATCGATCGGTGCACATGGTATCAAGAAACCGACCGTCGCCAACCTTTTCCAGAAACTACCAAAAGCCAATAGAAATCAATTACGATAAGAATAACAAATAATCAAACATTTTCCCTTGGAATCTTACAATATTAAAAGCAAAATAAGCTCAAAGGAGAGCTATGACACGTAAGCTTAAAAAATCATCCAATTAGGGATAAGCTATTTTACACATTGTTTATTCAATTCTGAGTTTCTTCTATGGCTTTAAACTACTTAGCTCTGGCCCAAAAAAGAGCCCACTTCAATAGCCCTAACTTCTGAAACGATGATAGCTTCTATCGCCTTCCCCTCAGACACTTCGTCTTCTCCGCTTCGAGTTCTTGCGACCTCCGTTACCGCAATCTCACTTCTTATCAATCAATAGTTTTGTTAACTTCACTCTTTATGATTTCGTTTCGCATCCCTCCCTTTCTCATTCTTTATATACTACTGTTTTTTCTTTCTTTTGCTACAAACCAAAACACTCAAATCTCCTCAAATCGATCTCAAGCTCTAGCATGGCCAATGATCAGGAAGTTATGTTCTTCAGAGCTATATCACTAGGTCCCCACGAAACCCAGATATGCTACCGTCTAATCCATTTCTGGGAGCTCCGAAACCCACTGAAAAAAAAACATTTATTGGTCTGGAAATTCTCCTCATCGACGAACAGGTTCGTGAATCCTCCAAAATTTAGTTTCCTATATTTTCCACTGATTTTATATATCGTTAAACATGGTCGTGTTTCCACTGATTTAATATATTGTTAAACATGGTTGTCTTATATATTTTCCTTCTGTGTTATGTTAATTTTTACATCTTCTTCAAGGAACTGTTATTCAAGGATTCATTCCATCAGGATGTGTTAAAAAATATTTGCCTGACATGAAACAAGGATCAGTTTACAGTCTCTTGACCTTCTACGGATCCAAAAACAAAACGGTGCACCGGGTTGCTTATTATAGCGTAACCGTTTCTTTCTCATAGAACTCTATCATGTCGGTTCTTAATGACAGTCCCGTCCCCTTTGACGAAGACCGTTTACGCTTCCATTCATATGAGGATTTTGAAGCTAAATGTGATCTCAAATGTGACCTCTACGGTGAGATCTCTAAATTTTCAATACATCTCTGAGTTCCATGGTTTTATGATTGGGTGCAGTTTTTAGCTTTTCTTCCTGCTTATATAATTAAATCTCTATTCTTTTTAAAGTAGAGTGAAGTAATTTGTTCAAGTTTTTAAAGAGTTTTGGTTTGTCTTAATATTATTTATAATCATTCTCTGAAGTAACTCTTGGAAGAGAAACCTGTCGATGAATGAAGTATGGTTTGTATTGTTAACTAGCACAACTTATTAACCTTCACCCTTTGATTTTGTCGAGCATCAAAGCGTAGCTTAGCATAAATAGGATTTCTGTTTCAATTTCATGTGATGATAAAAACTTAGACATTTTATTTTGGAGCCATCTAACTTATACTCTTTGTGAACAATGTAATAGATGTTGTTGGACACATGAAGCTGGTCAATGGACATGAGAGCGTCCCATCCTTAACGAAGCGGAGATAGCAACTATGCGGCATCTTTTGGTTCATGTGCAATCGCATGAGTATGTGTTTTCTTATTTCTTAGACACCACTTCTTTGAGCTTCTCTTAACCCGTCAATATCAATATTTTGCAGCGGACCTGTTTTGATCAATTGAGCAGATAATGTTTCCAAATTTTCACGAATTCTGGTGAGAGAGTATTGTTCTGGATATATTGATATGCAATTGATTTGGTATGATCCTTGAAAAACCTTGCCATTCTATGTCTTAAATCTAAGTTGTTATATAGAACTGAGTTATATCTTATACCTTTTTAATGTAGGGATTTGGGTTGTCATGTATAGCTAGACCACGCCAATGTGATGGTCAAACATACGAGTTTGTGTTCACACATGACCTAGCTATCGTACGTTTGATGCGAGTACTGAACTTTTTTAAGATGGAAAGGGCATTGGCACCGTTCACACCAACTCATTGAGACAAAGATGAGTGGCATCCACTGCAAGGCGCTTGGCGTTTTATTCAAGCACGCACTCTTTGGATCATCTTCTTGACATAATGACATTGGAGTTGAACACAATCTTTCTCAAGTTTAACATGCTTCCCTCCTTGAAAACAAGTGAGTCTCTATAGGCTGATTTTTGGTGGCTCATAGTGGAAGCAACAACACGGAGTACGATTCATATCTCCAAGACCAGTATAGATATTAGTCAGTGGTGTTGGTTGAGATATGGTTTTACTCAGAATGCAGTGAGTGTGATGGAACTTGGGAAAGAAGCACGTGGCTCAATTTATCAAACACTGTGACATTGTGGTCATCTGCTTCTCCTCAGTTCCGACAGACCTCAACAACCTCAGAGGATGGTGAAGGTTTTGTGTTTCTGCTGAAGCTCGAACTCAGTTACAAGCGATGCTTGAAAGGGGCTGAAACCAGTCTTTTTGGCAGTATATATACAGAGGGGTATCGACATCTGGAGAGTGGTGAACCGAGGCGGGAGATTGGGAATATGATGAAGTCTGGAGAATGTTGTTCAACTGATGCACTGAGATTTGAGAGGCTTGGTGGATGTAAGATAAAGCTTGGTGAATGTAAAACAAGATTCTAATGATTTTAATACACTTATGCATTATTTTTACAACAATCATATATCGTTTATTGTATGTGCTTTCTAGGATCATATATGTGTTGGCTAATTAATACAGTTTATGGCTTATCTTAATAAGAAAAAAAAAACAGTATGAATCTATTATCATTATACTGCAATATGTAATGCTTAGAGATATTAGTTTAATTTTATTTTTCTTTTAGCCTTATTAGCAATTAATATCCTATAACTACAAAATACTACGAACATTAAACTTTTCTATTTTATTGTAATTTACAATTATTACCCTAAACAAAATTAGTAATGGAACTTTATTAGATCAAATGTTCATTTATATTTTACACTTTCAAGGTTCGTTTCTTAAAAGAAAACCTTCGATGAACCTGAGGATTCTAATAGCATCTTATATTATCACTTATCTTCTAAGTGTTATAGTTATGTGGTTAGGAAGATTACAATAACTAGCTAGCTAACAAAACCTTCATAAAACTAATATATACTGTTTAGAATAAGATGCTTTAAATACATTTCTTCATTTTTTTTTACCAAAAGAAAAGTCAATCTTCTAGAAATATCAAAACTATTAATATAATTGGCTTTTATATATCAAAAATGAGAAAACATAATTTTGATTGACAGAATTTAAATACAAAACATTCACAGATTTTCAATTTTTAAATGATTTAAATAAAATATTATCTGCACGGAAAATATATATAATTTTATATTTCTATAAAAAAAATTTACATAAAACGAATTCCTGTATCCACAACTATATATTTTGATTACTGTTCTCATAAATTTTAATTTCTATTTTGATCGTAAAGACTAAAATGTAAGTCTGCAACTGTAAAAGATTTAAAATAAGAGAAATTCTATAAAAGTATCTTAAGTAAACTTTGTTACATTTTTAATACTCGAATTATTTTCAACCAAGTTTAATACTTCAATTAATTATTTTGTTCATTTTAATACACTAACTTTAAAATTATGTCCACTTTAATATTCAAGATATGCTCATTTTAAAGAAAATTATTAAAAAGTCTCAAACAAAACTAAAAAAAAAAACTCTACAAAATTCAAAACCAAATCTTAAAATTTGTAATTTTATGTTAATTTATAGGAAAATAAACTAAATTGAGGATAATCTTATACTTTTTTAATTTTAGTTAATATCAACTTTAATGTGTATACTGAAACTTAAAAAATGAATATTATTCATTTATTTTCCAATCAAAATATTTTTTTTCTAATTTTTCTTAAATTTATCCAAATTTAGTTGATTTTATTGCTAAAATTCAAAATAGAATTTTTTTAATATTTGGTTTGAATTTAGAAAATTTTATAAATTTCATTTGAAACTTATTAATATTTTTTATTCAAGTAACATAGTTTGAATATTAAAATGAGCACAATATTAAAAATTAATGAATATATATATGAACCAAAAAAAATATTTGAAGTATTAAACTAATAGTACAAAAATAATTAAACCAATTAATGAAATTTAGTTGAAGTATTTTGTAGAATTTTCCCTTAAAATAATCTTTATGTAAATTATTTACCACAAAATAATTGACTAAGTTTTTTTTTGTCTCTAAGAACAAAAAACAACACAAAACCTTTTTTTAGCAACAACATAACACAATATCTAAAGATACAAATACGTGAAGATCACTAAGAAAATCAAAATATGACTCTTAATTTATTACTTTTAAACATAATTTTCTTAAGCATATTATATATGTACCTATTTAATTTGATCAACCAAATCCGCGCGTAGCGCGGTAAAATAACCTAGTAAATATAAATAAAATAATGGGATGATCCTTATCCGAAACCGCACGTTAAAGCAAATATAAATAGCTCTTACGTGTTGAATGTATGTTTCATCATAAAGATTGGAAGATAACCAATAGAGAGAGACTGATACAATGGCTGACATAGCACTACTAGTGGTGGAGGAATACGAGCGGAGGCTGAAGCTAACGTCGGAGAAAGCATCAAACTCGGCGGAGATCGGTGGGTGGGATGATTTTCCGGCGAGGATGAAGATGTTTGGGAGTGATCAGGAAAAGAAGATGGAGAGTTTGAAGAGGAAATCTGAAGCCAAATCTCAGTTTGCTCTTGCCGTCTCTAACGGCTTCTTTTCTGCTTAACGATATATATACTTATATATACATGTTTCTTTTCTTCTACAAACTCGTTGGCTATGTGTGTAACCGACTTGTAAATTAATACAGTTGTCTGATGTCCAATGTTTAGAGGAGAAATGCTACTTTCAGAATCTTGTGGGGATAATTACAAAACAGAGAAGTTTTTATTCTTTAGAATATCAAGAGTATTAAGAGATCGACGACGTCATAATCATAAGTCCGTTCAACATATATGTCAATTTTTCATCTTTGACAACGAAAGACAACTACGCCAGTGGCGGAGACATTTAATCAATTATATAGTTATAACAAAAATTTAAAAAGAACCATCCGAGAGAATTGCCCTTATAACAATGACATATATGTTGTATTTAAAAAAAAAAATACTCTAACAACATATATTTATTGTAATTTGGACTTAGTGCGTCTTTAAGCTGGCTTGCAAGGGAACTTCTACTTCCTTGAACAGGTTTAAGTTTCTCAATACATTGCCTCAAAGAGTTTACTTCCTCTTCCAATTCTTTCGCCAGTGATTGTCTCACCGGGTTGTCTTTAGCTGGAGAGGCGTAAAACATATGAATTCACTGAAGCACATGTGATGAGTATTAAACAGATTGTTACCAGTAGAGCAGGCTTCTTCAACATCATGATCCGTTTAACAGCAGACTTGCATTTCTTCATCTCAGACTCTTGAATTGAGTTTTCAGCAACAACCAACTGATATGCTGATGACTCTAATGATATTTAACTGATATATCAATAAAAGGAGAAAAAAAGAAACCTCCGTTGTCTAGTGTCTTTTTTTTCAATTTCAGATTTTCATTTTGTTTGACCTAATAAAAAATGTTGGACATTGAAAAATATTAAAATTTGTTTTTATTAATAGAAAAAGAACATAATAATAATACATGGTATTCAACAACACTGCTCCAGGTGTAAGACTAATCCCTCACTGTCTTCTTCACTCGCTGTTGTCATCATCTTCCTCACTGTCTTCCAACTTGACATGGTTCATGTTCCTCTCTAGAGGAGGGAGACCATCATCTTCCTCTTCCTCCTCCTCCTCCTCATCTTCTTCTTCACTGTCTTCCGAAATGACATGGTTCATGTTCCTCTCTAGAGGAGGGAGACCATCATCATCATCCTCAGATTCATCACCTTCTTTTCTTACATCTACAAACAAAAGCAAGAACTCATTCATGATGAAATTCATCATATGATGGTATGTAATAGTGACAGAGAAGAGAAATAAAGAAACATGTGACTAACGTTCTTTGAGGGGAGCTGGTTGTTTTGAGATCTGAGTTTGCTGAGTAAGCCAAGAATTTTGCACTGAGATGATCTCAGCACTGTTCTCGCATTTCGAGTACTCCTTCAGAATATCCCTGCATAGTCCAAATGTTACTACCCGGGCAAAAAGAGGGAAAAAAGAAGTATGTGTTGCTAGTTTCCGTTTGTTACTTGTTAAGAGACAAAAAGGCATGACCCCATTTGAATTTCCCTAGCAAAAGATTTGCAGTCTCCTCCTCTCCACTGGTTAATAACATACAGGATGCAAGACATACTCAGAAAAACCAATATAATATATTGACCACAATCCATGAGATGAGTTTTTTTGACTTACCACAGAATTAAAGCTGCAGATAAAGCCTCCACACAAGAAAGCTCACAAGGCCTTCCATAATTCACGGGGTTAGCTGCTACTAACCATGGTACTGCAACCATGACGCAAAACGATTTTTAATTTACAGATTTAGCTAAAAAATCCTGATATATTTTCAGCAGAACTGATTGCAACTTCTTACAGAGACGAGGAGCGGTGCAACGCAGCTTAGCAAAGGGGACATCGGTTAAGCGTGCCCAAGAACAATCAACTACAGCTAATCCTCTACTTTTGATCAAACTATAGTCTTCCTTGGAAACACATTGTCTACCTACTGGACTGTCAAAACACATAAAACACAGATTATGTTTTTTTTTTTTAAAACATAGGATTAAGAATGGGTCCTCTACATTTAGTACTGTCAAAGATACCTTAAAACAACACCTCCAAAGCCAGTGTTAACCCGTAATTCCTACAAAACCAATGAAGCAGGGAATTAAAATATTAAGAAAAGAAAGAAGACAGATACATGTTTCATCGATCATCAGTTCCATGATATAATTACTTTTAACAAGTTGAATCTAGCAAGCTTACGACCAGTGCACCTCTTTGCATCACACTGACCAAAGTCCTAACAAAAGACAACAATAGTTACATCTGAAACAACTCGAATTGAATTTGGATTAAACTTTTTCTTCTTAAAAAACCAAAGGAAAACATGCATACCCACATTGCCAATTGAACATTTGGAACTGGTGCTTCATCCTCAGATCCTACAGGAATAAAAAAAAATCACAAAAATAAAGAACACTAACAACGATACTCCACCGTTTCTTTCAGTACCTGGATCATGAGGAAGCGACTCATCTTCCCTACAAGATCAACGAAAACAGTAATCAGCCGACCAGAGAATAAACCACGACGCTAAAGGAAGAAGCTTTATAATACCTTCCGAGATTCTCAGTCCTACTCGTTTGGCCTGGATTCGAATTGCCACCTCTCGATCGCCTATGCTTACCGTAACCCATATCTTCCAGCGATTTTTTCCGACAAAAGTGCAGGGTTTTGAATCGGCTTTTGTAAGATTTATATGGTTGATTAGGGCTTCTAAAAGACAGTAAACCAAACCAAACCAAGTATACCGGAACCAATGTTCGAAATCAAACCGGACGAACGATTGCTCAGGGAAAATCAACGTTAACCGTATTCATTAAACCTAAACCGGATGATGATTGAGACCACGTGTAGGGTCGGGGTAATCACGTCATTTCGCTAACAGCTTTCTTCCCGAGTTGCTGTCTAACCGTAATTACGTTGAAACCAAACCGGACAAATGATTGAGTACACGTGTAAAGTACACATAGCCAGGGGTAATTATGTCATTTCATAACTACGCTTTCTTCCCGTTAAGCTTCTCCTCTCTCTCTTTCACAGTCAGTCACAGCTCCCGACCAACAAATATCTCTGTGTATGCATCGTTTGAACTAAAAAAAAAAAATCCAATTCTAAAGCCATTGGTTAGCTCTTGTGTAACGGCTCTTGCTAAGGTCTTTTGCAATCTCAAAGCTTGGCTCTTGTTTCAGCAAAAAAACCTAAATGTCGTCACGATCTGCTTTTTTACTCTTCTTCATACTCTCTCTAGCCTCGGAGAAGAGCTTAGCCTCCGTCTTCTCCTCAAGGCTGATCCACCGCTTCTCCAACGAAGGCAGAGCGTCGATTAAGTCTCCGGCGACGTCCTTTCCATCGAAGCGGAGCTTCGAGTACTACCGGTTGCTCGCGAGCATCGATTTGAGAAGACAGAGGATGAATCTCGGCGCCAAGTCTCAATCCCTTGTTCCATCTGAAGGAAGCAAAACGATTTCTTCCGGAAACGACTTTGGATGGTAAATTATTAAAAAAAAAAAAGTTATCTTTCTTTATTTACAATGTTTCTAACGTTTGTGTTTTCTGACTCAGGCTGCATTACACGTGGATCGACATTGGGACACCGAGCGTGTCCTTTCTTGTGGCGTTAGATTCCGGAAGTGACCTTCTTTGGATTCCTTGCAACTGTGTGCAGTGCGCTCCTTTATCTTCCACTTACTACACCAGCCTGGTACGTACGTTGATGTAATGATAAGAGTATGATGCTTAGGTGTACAGAGTTAGTTAGTTAGTTAGTGCGCTTATTTTTCCAAGTTGATTGATTGGCAGATGCTTCTTCTTCTTCTTCTTCCTCGCCACATATATTCTTCTGCAGGCTACTAAAGATCTTAACGAGTACAATCCCTCAGCTTCAACCACCAGCAAGGTGTTCCCCTGCAGCCATAACCTCTGCGAGTCAGCTCCAAGCTGTGAGAGTCCGAAGGAGCAATGTCCTTATACCGTTACCTACGCTAGCTACAACACCACCAGCTCTGGGTTGCTCGTTGAAGACGTCTTGCATCTTGCGTATAGCGCCAACGCTTCGTCTTCTGTCAAGGCTCGAGTTGTTGTAGGGTGAGGCTTTTTTTTTTTTTTTTACTTTTTTGAGTATTCTATGTTTGTGGTTTTGAATGTGTGTGTTTTTTGATGTTGTAGATGTGGTAAGAAGCAGAGTGGTGAGTTCTTGGAGGGGATTGCTCCAGATGGTGTGATGGGTTTAGGACCTGGAGAGATCTCGGTTCCTAGTTTTCTTGCCAAAGCGGGACTCATGCGGAACTCTTTCTCCATGTGCTTTGATGAGGAGGACTCGGGGAGGATTTACTTTGGTGATATGGGACCGTCCACGCAGCAGTCAACACGTTTCCTTCCGTACAACAATGACTTGTAATGACCAAATGGAATCTTTCTATGCTTTAAGACAGCTTTTTACTTAAATAGTAAATTAGTAATGTTGATTTTGGTTTTACAGTGTGGCTTACTTTGTGGGTGTGGAGGCTTGTTGTGTTGGCAATTCGTGTCTAAAGCAGACGAATTTCACAACACTTATTGACAGTGGACAGTCATTTACTTTTCTGCCGGAAGTAATATACAGAGAAGTTGCAGTTGAGATTGATAGTCATATAAACGCTACTGTTAAGAAGTTTGAAGGTGCCCCTTGGGAGTACTGCTATGAAACTAGGTACACAACATATAGAAAGAGTCTTAAGTACTCGGTTTTATGTTGTTGATTCTCTTTTTGTGTGATGGATTAGTTTTGAGCCAAAGGTACCAGCGATCAAACTCAAGTTCTCGTCCAATAACACGTTTGTGATTCACAAACCTTTGTTTGTACTCCAGCGAAGTGAGGTTAGATAATTTTCACATAAGTTCGCCTCATGCTTGAAACTACTAGACTTGAGTTGAAACCTTTTTTTTCTTTCAGGGGCTTGTTCAGTTTTGTTTGCCTATCAGTGCTAGTGAAGAAGGCACTGGAGGAGTCATAGGACGTAGGTTACATAAACTTATTCACTTTTTCTCACACACATCCTCAGACCAATGTATCCCTGGAAAAAGACTTTCATCTTTCTACTATTTTTTTCTGTAGAGAACTACATGGCAGGGTATCGAATAGTTTTCAACAGAGAGAACATGAAGCTTGGCTGGTCAGCTTCCAAATGTAAGATTTGGATTTTAAACAGAACATTACTACTGATTAAGACTTCTACAGGATCCAAAGAATATCGTGTCTTTTGGCAGGTCAAGAGGATAAGATAGCGCCACCTCAGGAGGCTTCACCAGGAAGCACTTCATCACCAATTCCATTGCCAACAGAGGAGCAGCAAAGCAGAACCCATGCGGTTTCACCAGCAATTGCAGGTAAAACTCCTTCCAAAACATCATCAGCATCATGCTGTTTCTCTTCCTTGAGATTGTTAAGCTCTCTTCTTCTTGTACTTCTACTAGTTGTCTCTTATATGTAGAGATAATATTTGTCTGATTAAAAACATAACTATTTTGCCTTTGCATATATATAATATAAGAAGAGTTCATTTTAAAGTCTTACATGTTATCTCCATCTACTTTGTGTGATCTCTGTGTTTCTTGTATTGTTTTTCAATTGCTCCTACAAAACCAGGAGATGTATTAAATGGGAATGCAATACAATTATAAAAATCAACAATCTCTGAGGCATTTTCACAAACACTTTCTATGCATCTAGGAGGTGTATAGAGAGAAATCACCAAAATGAAATCCCTTTCTCTATATTCGTTAGAGTCATACATAGGATCACCTTTGAGTAAGAAGAAGCGCTGAATAAGTTGTCGTATAAGAGCGATGAGGATTTCCAAATGAAATAAGCTCAGAGAGCCATCGCTGCTTAAACCCTATAAAACCCCCCAACCAGATCGAGAGAGATTGATCGACAGCTGATGACAGTTATAATCCTTTTCCCTCACGGTATGGTTTGTTGGTTTTCTTGGCTAAATTAAATTGCGGTTTGGTTTAACATATACACCACTCTTTAGTCTTTTTAACATAACAACTAGCATCAATCATCTATTCATCTTCCATTTATTTAATTCAATTTGTGTAAAACAAAAAGAATGTTTATATTTTGAAATCTGAAAACAAAAATGGTATTAGAATGACATTTTCCCATTTTACAAATACTAGTCCATTTTCCGCGCTACGCGCGGATTATGTGCGTTTAAATTTATTTTCAATTTTATTACTATGTAAATAATTTTGTTCTATTTTCTGTATTTAATTTTATTATTTGATAGTTTAGTAATAATTTTAGTGTCACTTCTACTAATGTATTTATCATTTGTATCATACACTTAAAAATTAAGAACAATTTTCTTTTCTACAATTTAAAATTATGATAAATTATGTGAATTAAAAAAAAATTGTTTTGTTTTGGAGTTTATAATTTATTTTACTTAATGTATTTTATTTATTATTCCCTCCGTTTCATATTGTAAATAATTTTAGGGAAATATTTTTGTTTTAAAATGTAAGTAGTTTTCGTATTTTTAGGTAACTTTTACATTAATTGAATATAGTGTAATCAATCAAATTAAATAGACTTATTTTTGATTGGTTAAATTATATCTAACCTATTTTATTATACAATATTTTTTAAAACATAATAATTTTCTTAATCTTTGTGCTTTTAGGCAAAAGCACTTAAATTATAAAACGGAGGGAGTATATTATAACAAATTTTCGCATTGAGTATCAACAAAGATTTATAAATTGGTTTTTCAACTTAGTATCTAATGGTTATATTAGTATATGTCTTTATTAATGTTTTATTAAATATCCTTAATATTCTGCATATTGAAATTATTTTGTTTTTGCTAATCAACTGTAATTATCTTTCAGAGCTGTTTATATTTTTTTGTTCATTGGTAACAAAAAATTATATGAGCATATATTTTCTAAATTATTTTATAATTATTTTATTGCTTTTTTAAATGTAAACTCGAATAAATGTATAAAATCGAATTCTATTTACCTTTAAAGTTATAAGACATTGGATTCAAATCTAAATAAGCAAAACAAACATATGTCGTTCCAGTTAAAATCATTGAGGTTATAGATTTTTCAGTTTGGCTAGGCACAAAACCTAATCATTCCCACAATATCCTATAATTTGTGTCAGTTTAAGTTATTATATATTTCTTTTTTTTTGGTAAGAAGTTATTATATACTTCTTTGTGAGCACATATGTACTTTAAAACTTACTAACTTACCGATGTCCAAAACTTTTAATAATATAACATGTTAAATAAGTTGTAGATAATAAGCCGCTGGATTTCTAATACCAAATCAAAATTACTATTTTTTCATTTAAAGCATTGAAATTTTGCACACATATTAAAAATATTTAATGTTATATATTTTCTAAACAAAAATGTTATTTAAACGTAATTCAATCAACAGAAAGATAATCTGTAAAATATAAAATGTTATATAGTATAAAAGAATAAAAATTTATATTGTAAATTTAAAACGTCTTGTAATTTAAAAAAAAAACTTCAAAGAGTCGTCTATTAAAAACAGAGAGTGTAAAATAGAGATATTTTTTACATCTGTGGATATATATAGATGATTTTTATATCCGACAATGCTACCTAATTTATGAAAAGTCATGTCTGATTATATCATTTTGAATTGTCATATAGATTCACGTCTACTAATACTTCTTGAACCACGTTGAAGATCTCATGTAAAAAAAAATTCTACTAATTTACATAATTTTTTTTTGGTTTCGAATTGGGACTTTTGGTGTAAAATTATTAATGAACCATTAGTAAACCACTTCCACTTGTGGATATATTTTTTATGTTTCCTATTGGATTAAAGGGGCATCCGTTTCTTGTGCGGAATATTTACGTTGTTCATGCTTAATTTTGATGGAATTCAAATATGTATAGATGTTTGGTCAGCTTGTAAAAACACTTATTACACTTTAGATTTCATTTTTTTATTACAAATGATGTAACATCTACATATTTTATATGTGGTATATATAAACTAACGTCCTTAATTTGTAAAATTGTTTTCTTACTAAACTGTTAAATTAATCTTACTTTGTTATATATGTGCAACTTCTAATTTCATTCATAAAACGCTATGTTTGGTATCACGGAAAAATAAAAAAATTAGTCGTGTTAATTTGCTAAATGTAGGTGTCTTACAGACCCAAAATTAAACGCTATAGTAAATGTAAAATATCTCAAATTTTAGTCAAAAAATAAGTTAATCTAGGCTTTATACACACAAAATATCAATTATCTTCTCTGTCACATTACAAAAAAAAAAAAAATTATCTCCTATGTTACACAAAAAATACTTTTAAGTTAACTTTTGACCAGGCTTTATCATTTTTTGAGAAATTATGTATTTTTTTATATATGATCAATGAGAAAAATTAAATATAACAAATAAACAAAACTGTGTTCCAAGCCATCAAACATGCCAGATAAGCATGATATACACAATAAAATTAAATAATTAGATAACTAAACTTAGAACATAGATAAAACTAAAAATAAATACATTTGAAGTATATATAGTTATATATGATTTCGCGTATCAACCACCACCACAGCTGTAGCAATAACCATGATCACCGATGCTATATTTTCCACCACCTTCGTACTCATTCAAAAATTCATTTTCCACTACAGTCGTTCTTGACAGAGTTTCACTAATGGCCATCAAGCACGCCCACCTGGAGAATAGGATGGTGATTGGTGATTGGTGATCGATCAAACATCACATATCTGAGCAGTGGTAATCAAGATAAAAAAAAGTATGTTAGTTCGATAGAGATAATGGGTTTGTAACATTAACAAAGTCATACAAAATTTACTTACTGAACTTGGCAATCAAATAATCCATAAGATAAGTAGAAACATTAAAATGATGAATGATAAGTGCATTTAAAAGAAACTCTACAACCTTTATATCTACAGAATCTATGTTCAATCCATATATATGTTTGAAGGTCTACGTTTTTCAAATGCAATTTGCTGTTAAGTTAATTCCATTAACATTTCTTATAGTAAGCTAATTCATATCAGTTAGCTCTTTACTAAAGGATAATAAGCCTAGTGTGAAACGATAAAAACTGCTGTTGCACACATGACACACCAAAAAAAATCAACTTTCAAGTGCTCTGTTTAGAGTCCATTAACCTGGAGAGGAGACTTGGTAGATTCATCTTTGAGGATTAAGAAGAAGAAGTGTGTGTTGTTTCAGAAATCATGAGCAACTTTATCCTCTCTACACATAAAAATATAAAACCAAATTGATATTATTGCACAGAACAATATCAACATAATGTTGTTTACTAATCAAACCAATGGAAAAATCTCATTCCCAAAACAACACAAATCAAATACTTGAAGTTAGAGATTATAAGGAACAAAGGTATTTCACTTACATATAAAGGTTCACAATCGAGAGGCCTTTCTGGAATTCCACACTGGTAAACCCTACCACTGCTGCCTTCGCTGTACACTCGAAGAAAGACGTACGCCATGGTTAGCAACACAACCACTTTCGAAGATAGTGATAAACTCGAAAATCTCAAAAGAAACAACAACATAATTGACCAAACCGAAAGAAGGAAGGGAGAACAAACAAAATAGAGAAGGAAGAGCAAATTGAAAGGAGAAAACAAACGCGATCTGTGTTGCCGCAATCCGCTCTCACCCTCCTCGCCCACTTCATTGGCTTGATATCCCCTGTGCATATATCATCACAATTTACCAAGAATAGTTCATATATAACATCAGAATGAGTTATATCATCACTGAGATATGTCAAACAAAATCAGATCAAACATTAAGATTATTGCTAATCTCTTAAAAGATGAGAAAATACTTGCAGTGGAAGAGATGCTTAGAGGAAGTTTCAAAAGGCATAAACTCCAACACAACAGGAATCTGTGAGCGAAGGCAGACCCATCAATGGAAATGATCAAATGAACCAAATTTATGAGAGCCAAGGAGATCTTTGAAGCATTTAAGAGAGAAAATAAGCTGATGCCTTACGCCACCGACGCATACCTAAAGATGAATCCTTGTCCTCCCAAGTCGATAAGGAGGACTCAGAGAAGACGACGGCGCCGGAGGCAATTGCGCATGCCTGTATGATCAGCCTTCTTCCTTCTTTATCAGTTTGGTTATGTTGGCTCCATGAGATCAAGCGATCTTGGTTCAGGTCTTGTTCAAGGCACTGTAAAAGATGATGTTGTACAAAACTAAATATAACTCAATTTATCTTCTCCTTCGTGAACACACTGCATAACCCAATATCCACAGCCATCAGAAACAAACAATAATAGTAGACAGAAGAATTTTCTATATACAAATGCAATAAAAATCAAGTCATATAATCAATATAGAGCACAAAATATTGTATACTCCTACCTTTCCGTTTGATTTAGCAGAGTTCATGGTTATAGCGTGATCTCTTTCTGTGGAAGTTTCCGATTTTGTCTGAATTTAGGTTTAGATGTAGTGATTTATATAGGTGGAGAATGAAGGGGAGGTGGAACGAAACCATCAAAGGGGGATTGAAGAGTATCACTGATTGATCAGGGGGGTCTGTTACGCCTTTTACAGTAGACGGAGACGTGGAAGAGTCGTATTGATAGATGCTTAGGAGATAGGTTTTTGGCAGCTGGGCCATGATTTAATTTTTGGAAACAACACGGAAGGTCCAATAACTCGACAAAGATGTTGTGACATGGCAAATTAATGTCTTCTGATTGGTTGATTATTTAATCCAACGTGGACATGCTCTCCTTTGACCATATTCCCCTTTTAGTATAGGTTAGATCCTTGTTAATTGTTATCCATCGATTTTGTTGCTTGTTCATGTCACACACTCTTAATTTTTAGAAACCAACCAAAACATACATAAACCAAAATGATCAACATTTTCTTTTTTCATGTCACACAGGAAATTACAAGAACTTTGTTCTTTTGCAAGCTTTACACAATGAGCAGCTTCAAGAACACACAGAAGAAGAAAAAAGTGTCCAAAGAAAGAATGGCTATATAGTTCAATCATGTTCTTCTCTTCATGAATCAAGCTTCCAAAGGTTCTTCAAGTACTGCACTCAAAACAAAGAGAATGTTGGGCTTGTTAAAGCCCATGTCCAACTCTATATTGTCCGATTAGTACGATATTGTCCACTTTGGGTCTAATTGGCTGGCCCACATGGATTTACTTTTGGGCTCCTTCCCAAAAGGCCTCGTACTCTAATAGGGTATTTTGGTCTTCTCGCAGATTTTCGTCAAACAGCTCTGATACCAATTGTTGGGATTTCACAATCTCATGTCCAACTCAATATTGTCCGATTAGTACGATATTGTCCACATTGGGCCTAATTGGCTGGCCAGTATGAATTTACTTTTGAGCTCCTTCCCAAAAGGCCACGTACTAGTTAGAGTTGGATATCTCTTTATATATTAGACACTCATTGTCTAAACTTCCAATGTGGGACTTGACATCTCTGAGAGAACGTGCCTATAAGGTTCTTTCTATGAACCAATTCTTACTTCAAGAAGACCAAAAAACCTTCTCTCTTTTGTTGAAGACATTTCTGCATTGGGAGCGAGTGGTTGTTTTGTCGGCACATCAGGGAGATCCAATATCTCGTCTTCTTCACGCACTGGCTCTGTTGTAGGCACCTCAGGCATGTCTTCAACATTGAGCTTTCAACAAACATTAAAACATTATATATCACCACTTTGGCTCCATTCAAGAAGATTATAAAAAAGAGAGTAAATTGTACCAGAAGAAACATCAACAAGGACAGAATGTGTAATACGAGAGAAACCATGATTGTGATACCTGACTTTCGAGGTTGTCGAATTCTACTAAGATATCTCTTCTTCATCTTCTTCTGATAGTTTCTCCCCCAATATAGCACTCAGCTCCTAACACCCCCAAGTAGTTTAACAAGTTAGACAAAGCAAACGAATACTCATCTTTATAGCTATAGGTAACTCACATTCTGATAAGCCTTGGCCTCGGCAGTGTCATCCATTAGTTTTTGAACATCATCAAGGTTGACTTCGCTCTGAATCGCCTTCATCGCACTGTTAACTTGCTTTAAGCTCTCAAAGACTGCCTTCTGCTTGCTTGTAAGTTCAATATCTGCCAACTGAGTCATACCAATATGTTTGTTTTTAGGTTTCTTCCAAAATACTAAATCAAGTGGAGAGAAAAAAGAGCTTTAGTTTCTGAGGAGTTCCTTCTGTTCCATTATCAGGCTGAACAAAGATGAAAAGGCAACCATTAGTTTCTGAGAGAACGTATCAGAGACAAATAACAAATAGGAAGTGTACCAAGCTGTCTGGTTTTTCGTTTGTTGGGATTACGAGAGTTGGGAGTATAGAAGCCTCCATTGTTCTTGAAGATTTCTTCCCACATACCAATTTGGTTGAGAGGGTCAGTAGATTTCAAACCTTGTCGGTTGAACAAAATGCGAGGAAGTTGTATTCATGTTAGCAAGAGATACATACAAAAACTTCATTAAGCAAAAACCTCGAGAATTGCAACAAAGATCACAAGTTGAGAGTTATGCAAGGGAGTTGCAGCAAAAAGAAGAAGAAAAAAGCTTTAAGCCATTTTCCATCACCCAATTTTCATTCAAGGCATCTCTCAGAAGAAGAGATACACAAGCAAATATTCAGAGTTGCAGTTGACGACAATAAAACCTAACCTAATCCATAAAATCAAAGGAGGAAAAACAGAGATCCCAATCCGAAGGCAGAACCTTCTTCTCGTCTTTTTGAGTCAAGAGGGCTTCAAAAAAGGGCAAACTTTCCCGCGGAAACCATGAATAAAACAGATATTGTGTAGAAAATGAGCATTCTATTGATAATAACAAATGTATTTACACTATGGTTCGATATCTACAACTTGGAATCTCCTTCTTCTCCTTAGTTCTCCTTTTACGGGCATACCTTGACTAGGTGTTACAGAGATAGATGAACGTGCGTTGGCAGAGACTTTAGGAGTGTCACGCTCTGGTTGGTGAGCAACTAGCACCCATTCACCGCCCTCGAAGTTTTCTTCTTCTGCTTCCTCCAAGATGCCGTCGATGTCTCTGATCTCCATTTCATCAATATCGATCATGTCAAGTCTCTTACCCCAATCGCCATCAACAGCCCCTCCTCTGGCTGCACTTTCAAATATTCCTTTAATTGCTCTTAGAAGAGGCCAGTCACCACCACACATGACGGGAGATGGTGGCATTAGAAGCGACGGAGTTTTCCCTTCAGGCAATACAGGCACGTTATCTCCTAGCTCAGTCGCCAGTCGCTCAGCAATGTCATTTAAACCATGAACCGAAGCCGTGATATAAGCTAGAGGCAAATGACCAGCATTCTCAAGTACTTTAACACGCTCCTTAACATCTCCTACGTAGAGAGCATTGTGAAACTGACTCATCACATTGTTCTTCACTTCCGCAGTCTTCATCAACTTTGAAAGCTTGTCTATATTGCCAGTAATGAGATAAAGAAAAGATAGCTTCTCAAAGTTCTCTGTCTGCTGGTATGCAAACTCAGCAATTCCAGAGTTACCCTGGCGAAGAGCTTCCACCCCAAGTCTATACCAGTGGTCTTTCTCGTTAATCTGTGTGGCAGATGCAAAAGCTGAGCGGAGGTTGCCACTTTCAAGAGCCAGGTTGAATCGGATCCTCTCGTCTTCCGAAAAATGGAGGGCAACTTCAGGGAATCCTTTCTGCTGCAGGTAAGCAATCGTAGCCTGTCCACATAGCGGGGAGGTATTTAGCATGCTCATGACATGACCATATCTCTTTCTTAGTAGTGAAAGCTTGAATAGATGCTCAGTTGCATTAATGGTGATAACCCTGTTTTTCCCATCCCGATCCAAGCAAAAGATTGTATTGCCAGACACCTTGGTGATATAGATAGGGACATCTAGGGACCGGATGATTCCACTCTCTCCATTTGGAAGACAGTACTTGATGTGATTCAGAGTTGTGTAAATGAAGGCACCATTGTCGTCCCAAGCTCCACTTTTCACACCTACAGTCTCATGAAGCGTGCACTGGAAGACGAGTTTTTTGCTGGCAAAAACGATGGTATCTTTGCTGAGCAAAGCAACACTCTCCATATCATCAGACCAAACGACGTACCTAACAAAAGGTGTCTGAAGTTCACCAAGAACAAGCCTTCGCTGGAGGTCAAATATAACCAATTTATCCTCAGACTTACAAAGCAGTTTTCCAGCGCCAGCGTAAAAGATACCATCCGTGGGAATAGGCAGAGAACTCTTTTCAATCACCTCATTCTTTAGATTCTTCACTAGCACCTCCTGGCCGGTGCTTTTCTCAAGAACAGCAAATTTATTACGGGTAAGGAATACCGCAGAACCACATGTCCCCTTCTTTGCGCCTTGCACAATGCCACCCCTACCAACCTTATCTTTCGGTGTGATGTACAGCTCGTAAGAACCACCATCCAGATCTGAGCAGATCAAAACTGCATTTTCCGTCGGGCTGTAAGATAGAGTCCTTGGATTTTGATTCAAGCGTCGAGAATCAGGACGCTGAATAGGGATAACCTGGGAATCTTTCTGAGATGAATATTCGTAGTAACTCAAAAATCCATCCTTGGCATAGAACAAAGAATCACCACTGAAAGCAAATGCAGGACGTTCTCTTTCAAATTTGAACACCGCCATGCCACTGTCGTGTCCCGCTGCCAGTAGATTGATTTCAGGATGAACAGCAAGAACCCATGTCCGGAAACGTTCACATTGATAAGTATGGAATTTTGTTCTCTTGGTAGCATCCCAAACACAGATGCGCTTATCCTCGGAGCTCGATATAATCATGTCCTGTTTTGCATGAAATATGACGGATGAAACGTTATTAATATGACCTCGCAGTGTATCCACCACCTCCCACGCTTTAGTTTCTGCAATAAAATTGAAAAGAAAATATGTCTTACCTCAGCGCGCCAATATTACAATAATTCAATGAACTAACGAAGGAGGAGGAAATAAATACCATTCATACGCCACAGCTTTATTTGCTGGTCATCAGAACCAGAGACGATGAGAGGAAGGGTGGGATGAAAAGAAGCCCAGTTAACTCCTCTATCATGACCTTCAAGGACGTACTTAACTATAGCGTCATCAGCAGGAGATGCTGTCTTGTTCCCAAGAGAAGTAATATCCCACACACGGACAGTGTGATCCGAGGATGCTGATACGACAAGGTCTTCCTTAGGATGGAAAGAAGCACACATAGCATTATGATTGTGACCAGTCAAGACGGAAATACAAGTCCGTGACTGCCAGTTCCAAATGCGGATAGTCTGATCGTCACTAGCACTCACGATCCAAGGTTTTTCGTGGTGAAATTGAACAGTGCGGATACGATCGAGATGGCCGAGAAGAGTGAAAAGGCACATGTGTGTGTTGTAGTTCCACACTATAATCTTGTAATCATCCCCTGCAACACAAATAATGTTTTGGAAGAGTATGAAAAAGCAGTCTACATGGGATCTGCTTTCAATGGACGCCAAAACATAAATTCTAACTTTGTACCAGTTCAGTGCTAGAGTCAAGTAAACCAAGGATGGGACAAATCTATGAAACAATCCTCCACCAATAGAATCCTATCACACTAAGAGCTAATAGTTAGCGCATGAAAAGAAGAATGCATATACCTCCCGAGACGAACCAAGGCCGTGAATTATGGATGTGAACACCGCGAACAGGTCCCTCGTGCTCGACGAATCTACGGATCATAGTACGCAACCGATAATCCCAGAGCTGGATAACACCACTGTGTAAACTGAAGAGAATCCATGGTCTTTTACGGTGGAAGCTTAGGCCATTGACTCGGTCACTCTTTATATCCAATTTGATCAACATTATGAAACAGCTCTACACAAAAACAAGATCACAATGTTGACAGAGTAGCGCAAAAGCAAAAACCTAATCCAATCGATATCGCAAACGAGCCAAGTTGGCTCCGCACCAAGTAGTGAGATTAGTACAACGAAGAAGAGGAGAGAAGTAGGGATTCACCTTCGGATCAGATCAGTTCGCAGGAGGAAAAGCGATCAAGCACAGCTTCACCGTGATGCGAGAGCAAGAGTACCAGAGCGATGCCAAAGATTGAGAAAAGTCGAAGAATCGGTAGATTCTGTTTCGTAGAGTAGATACGTCTCTCCACTTTCTCCTGGCGTCAGTAATTGTGGGTCCCATTATATATTCTGACTTATCCTTGTTTTTTCAATAAGAAAATATATATATATATTCTGATTTATTCTTTTACTAGTTTTACGGGAAAAGAATTCAATATGATAAGTTTTTCATCCATATTTGGACATCAATTTTTTTTTAGAAAAAATCTTGTCAATACCATTAATTGGATACCATTTTTTAAAGTACTATAACATTTTAGTTTAAAACGATAATAACAAATAAATGTTAATCTTTTTTTGGTGTAAAATAATATTTGAGAATTCGGCCAAAAAAAACCTTAACTTTGCACGAATTGCCAAAAGAAACATGAACTTTTGGGCTGACCAAAAAAACACCAAACTTTCATTGACTTTAGAATTAATTAACAATGTTTTCGCTGACTTGCCAATTTAGCACGCCGTCAACAAATTTAACAGAAATATTTGACGTCGTTTATTGTTGGCGTTAAGTGAAACGACGTCGTTTTCAAATGAGATGAAACGACGTCGTTTTACATGATTTGAAATTAAAAATATGTAGACACCTAGATTCGAACCCATGTTGTTTGGTCAAATGGCAAGGTCTTTTACCACTACGCTAGTGGAACTTTCAATGTACTTACTAACATGTTTACTTTTATTTGGTACTGATTGAATATAAAAATATTCTCTAAAAACTTAAAAAGATCTTTAAAATTCCAAAAAATTGAAAAATAAGAAATTTTTTATAAAATCAATTTTGAAATTAAAATTGAAAATAAATTTTATTTTTCTTTTTAAAAAATAAAAACTCTTCCAAAATTTTCTATAAAATTAAAACGAACTTTAAATTCCAAAAAATTGAAAAAAATAAAGAAATTTTTTATAAAATTAATTTTGAAATTAAAATTGAAAATAAAATTTTATTTTTCTTTAAAAAAATAAAATTTTATATTTCTTAAAAAAAAATCTCCCAAAATTTTCATAAAATTAATTTTGAATTAAAATTAAAATATTTTTTTTCTTTAAAAAGTCAAAAAGTTTCCAAAATTTCATTTTTTTAAAAAAAATCCAAATTTTTTAAAAATTATAATAAAATGCAAAAAATTAAAGTTACAATTATCAACTTTTTATGTGTGTATAATTAATTTCAACTTTTAGCAAATGTATTAAAAAATTGAAAATTTTGGAAGATTTTTTATTTTATGAAAAGAAAAAATAAAATTTTATTTTCTATTTTAATTTCAAAATTAATTTTATAAAAAAATTCTTTATTTTTTCAATTTTTTTGGAATTTTAAAGATCTTTTTAAGTTTTTAGAAAATTTTGAAAGAGTTTTTATTTTTTAAAAAGAAAAATAAAATTTTATTTTTTAAAAAGAAAAATAATTTTTTTTTATAAAAATCTTCTTTATTTTTTAATTTTTTGGAATTTTAAAGATCTTATTAAGTTTTGAGAGAATTTTTTATATTTAATATGTACCAAATAAAAGTAAACATGTTAGCAAGTACATTGAAAGTGTGAGTAGCCTAGTGGTAAAATACCTTGCCATTTGACCAACCAACATGGGTTCAAATCCAGGGGTCTACATATTTTTTAATTTCAAATCATATAAAACAACGTCGTTTCATCTCATTTGAAAACGACGTCGTTTCACTTAACGCCAACAATAAACGATGTCAAATATTTCTGTTAAATTTGTTGACGGCGTGCTAAATTGGCAAGTCAGCGAAAACATTGTTAATTAATTATAAAGTCAATGAAAGTTTGGTGTTTTTTTGGTCAGCTCAAAAGTTCATGTTTCTCAAAAGTTCATGTTTCTTTTGGCAATTCGTACAAAGTTGAAGTTTTTTTTGGCCGAATTCTCAATAATATTTACAGAGCTAAATTTTAAACCACCAACATACTCATACTAATAAAAATTAAACTTCGAAACACTCAAAACCAAAATTGACAAATACTTCACGATATATGTTTACATGTAAGACAGATCAGTGAAGCGAACGTAGTGTAGTGGCTTGTGCTCTTGTTGTATCTCGCTTCGCCCCGGGTTCGAACGCTCTTTTTTAATTTGTTTTTTTTAATAATTTCTCGTTTCTAATTAATCGGGTTGAAATTACCATAATATCCCCACCTTCCTCCTTTAGTCTGAAACTCTAATTTGGCCTCTCAAGCTGAAGTGTGAACCAAATCACTCAGTGAAATTGCCGCTTATAATAAAACTAAACCGAAATTTATCAAGATTTACACAAAAAAAAAATCGAAAACAGAAGAAGTAACGGAATCGTAACCGAATTGTAACCCCCACTATATAAATAGTCGTCAACATCTACTTCGAGAGAGGGAGTGATTAAATCGAATTACTCAAGAACTCTCTCTTTCTCTCTCTTTATCTCTAGTCAATAACTCAATCTCTCTCGCGTCAATCATGCTGTCTCCTGAGATGGTCACCAAATTGAGCAACACTGGGCTCAAGTGGTACTACAACAGCGTGGTGCAGGGGCTGTATTCGCTCTTCGCTCATCTCTTCTTCGGTCTGGCGCTGGTCCGTTGGTTTGGCTTCTTGATGCTCGTGATAACTCTGGCACTGGTGCACAGCTCGGCCTTCGTCGATACTCTTAGCGATGGATACAAGTGGCTCGCGAGGTCAGTTGTCATTGCGCCAGGCCTGCTGATCTTCCCTTTCTGCCCAAGACCATGGCCTATGAAGAAGAAGCTCGAAGAGTGGTGCGTAAACATGAGCCAGAAGCCGTGGTTTCGATCTATTCTATACGATTTGGTGAAAGGAGGGGGCGCCATTGCATGTTACTACGGCTCGAACTACCTCGGCACCTTCTTGCAGATCATAACCGATCCTTGTTTGATCCACGCCACAGTCAGTTTCACCTTCTTTCTACTGACTCTGGACTTTCTTTACGACTTCGAGGAAGTGATCGAGCTATGCGACAACTTCGTCTTCGCCTGCTACGGGCTCATGATAAACGAGAATCAGAGAAAGATCAGGCATTTCTTTGTACACGCGACTTGTGTGTTTCTCTGCGTATTCAAGTCTTTTCTTCGCTCAAACATGCAGCTTTTCCTCTCCAAGATCGAGAAGAAGCCAGAAGTTGGACTTCCTTTGACTGTCGATCAGGCGACCCAATCCCCTCCGCCGATCCAATCCCCTCCGCCGAGCCAATCCAATCCGGGGGATGATACTAGCGGCACAGGTTTTCACGGAGCTAGGATGCTCATTACAAAATAGCGACGTGGCAGTGGAGTTTGATACAACACCAAAAAAAAAATTGTATAGATAATTCAAATTTTGTTCGATTAGATTTTGTATATAGGATGGAGTGTAGCTAGAGATCCATGGAGGGATCGATAATTCTTTGAGGTTGATGACGAGCATGTCTTTCCACCCACGCTTCATTAATAAAAATAACGCGAAATTTGACAAGTACCGAGTTTCGAACCCGGGTTTATTACTTCTTTATACTCTCTCTAGCCGCAGAGAAGAGTGTAGCCCCCGTCTTCTCCTCGAGACTGATCCACCGCTTCTCCGACGAATGCAGAGCTTCGATTAAGTCTCCCGAGTCCTTTCCATCGAAGCGGAGCTTCGAGTATTATCGGTTGCTCGCGAGCATCGATTTGAGAAGACAGAGGATGAATCTCGCCGCCAAGTCTCAATCCCTTGTTCCATCAGAAGGAAGCAAAACGATTTCTTCTGGAAACGACTTTGGATGGTAAATTATAAAAAAAGTTATCTTTTTCTTCTTTTGATGTTTTCAAATGTTAAAGTTTGTATTTTTATGTGTTTTTGACTACACGTGGTTCGACATTGGGACACCGAGTGTATCGTTTCTTGGGGCGTTAGATTCCGGAAGTGACCTCCTTTGGATTCCTTGCAACTGTGTGCAGTGCGCTCCTTTAGCTTCCACTTACTACAGCAGCTTGGTACGTTGAGATGTAATGATAAGAGTATGATGCTTAGGTGTACACAGTTAGTTAGTTAGTGCGCTTATTTTTCCAAGTTGATTGATTGGCAGATGCTTCTTCTTCTTCCTCGCTACATATATTCTTCTGCAGGCTACTAAAGATCTTAACGAGTATAATCCCTCAGCTTCAACCACCAGCAAGGTGTTCCCCTGCAGCCATAAGCTCTGTGAGTCAGCTCCAGCCTGTGACAGTCCGAAGGAGCAATGTCCTTATACCGTTAGCTACGCTAGCTACAACACCTCCAGCTCGGGGTTGCTCGTTGAGGACGTCTTGCATCTTGCGTATAGTGCCAAAGCTTCTTCTTCTGTCAAGGCTCGAATTGTTGTAGGGTGAGCTTCTTTTTACTTTTTTTGAGTATTCTATGTTTGTGGTTTTTGAGTATGTGTGTGTTTTGATGTTGTAGATGTGGTAAGAAGCAGAGTGGTGAGTTCTTGGAGGGGATTGCTCCAGATGGTGTGATGGGTTTAGGACCTGGAGAGATCTCGGTTCCTAGTTTTCTTGCCAAAGCGGGACTCATGCGGAACTCTTTCTCCATGTGCTTTGATGAGGAGGACTCGGGGAGGATTTACTTTGGTGATATGGGACCGTCCACGCAGCAGTCAACACGTTTCCTTCCGTACAACAATGACTTGTAATGACCAAATGGAATCTTTCTATGCTTTAAGACAGCTTTTTACTTTATACTAAGCAAGTTCTGTTGATTTTTTGTTTTACAGTGTGGCTTACATTGTTGGTGTGGAGGCTTGTTGTATAGGCAATTCGTGTCTAAAGCAGACGAATTTCACAACACTTATCGACAGTGGACAGTCATTTACTTTTCTACCTGAAGTAATATACAGAGAAGTTGCACTTGAGATTGATAGTCATATAAACGCTACTGTTAAGAAGATCGATGGTGGTCCATGGGAGTACTGCTATGAAACTAGGTACACAACATAGAGAACAAAGCTTGGTTTTATGTTGATTTTCCTCATGTTTTTTTTTCTGTCGATTTTGTTTGTTTGATGGATCAGTGTTAAGCCAAAGGTGCCAGCGATCAAACTCAAGTTCTCGTCCAATAACTCATTCCTGATTCACAAACCTTTGTTTGTACTCCAACGAAGTCAGGTAAGATCATTTCCATAAAGTGTACATTTATGATTCATGCTTGAAACAACGATTTAGACTTGGTTGAAACCATTTTTTTCAGGGGCTTGTTCAGTGTTGCTTGCCTATCAGTGCTACTGAAGAAGGCACTGGAGGAGTCATAGGACGTATGTTATATACCTTATTCACTTTTTCTCACGCATACTCAGACCAATGTCTTCATGAAAAAGATACTATCATTCTTTCTTTTTTTTTGTAGAGAACTACATGAGAGGGTACCGAATAGTTTTCGATAGAGAAAACATGAAGCTTGGCTGGTCATCTTCCAAATGTGAGAGACCTCGATTTAAACAGAACATTAGTACTGATTAAGACCTGTAAATGATCCAAAGAACATCGTATATTTTGGCAGGTCAAGAGGATAAGATAGCGCCACCTCAGGAGGCTTCACCAGGAAGCCCTTCGTCACCAAATCCATTGCCAACAGAGGAGCAGCAAAGCAGAAGCCATGCGGTTTCACCAGCAATTGCAGGTAAAACTCCTTCAAAACATCATCAGCATCATGCCGCTTCTCTTCCATGAGATTATTATTCAACTCTCTTCTTCTTCTCCTTCTACTACTTGGAGTTGTCTCTTATATGTAGAGAGAAACATTGTATTATCAGAAGAAAAAAACATAACTATTTTGCCTTTGCATATATATAAGAAGAGTTCATTTTATAAAGTCTTACATGTTATCTCCATCTACTCAGACTATAAACATATTAGCAAAAGTTTAAATCTTTGTTCTAGATTATTATAAAACACAAATGTAACGGTGTATGATTGGTTAAAGATTCTCATGTCCACGGCGTTTCACGAGATGATTCTGAGCCTCCATCAATCCTCTGATCACTTGGTCGTCTTCCGGTGTCTCTTTTCTCAATATCTCGTAGTCTCCAACCGCTAACTCCCAGTTCCCAAGCTGCAACCACAACAAAATGTTTCCGAAGTGATTCATAAAGAAAACTTTCATTAATTCATCCATTAATGTTACAACTCAACACACTTTTTTATTTTTAAACACATACTACCTTAGCGTTACAGTCTGCTCTTCTCAGCCTAGCCTTGGCGTAGGCAGGACGGACTGCAAGTGCTGCCGTGGAATCTCCTATGGCTCTATCAAACTGGCCCATTTTGAACAGACAAGCCGCTCGGTTACATAGCAGGACTGAGTTTCTTGAGTCGTGCTCTAGTACTTCCCCATAAGCTGCGCTAGCTTCTTGAAATCGTCCCGCTTTGAAGAAATCGTTGCCTTTGGACCGCGCCGGGGTAACGGCCTGTACACGCCGGAGAACCATACTTACTTCCCTGTTGTTCCTGTCCAGCTTGGCTGCTAGTTGAATCGCCTCAACCGCTTCTCCAAATCTGATTTGACAAAAAAATAAAATATACGTTTCTCATTCAAGCCGGTTAAATCAGGAAACGTTTTAGTTTTATGTCTAGTCCTATCTCCTAAATGTGGATTGAAAACCAGAAAATCAGAGGGACCAAACCTGCCCAAAGACATGTGAACCTGAGCCCATACGACCAAGAAACCGGCATAACCGATCGGTCCATAATATTTAGTATTCATTTCCACATCAAAAACTGGACATCTAGACAAAGCATCATCGGCCTCTTGATGTCTGTAACTCTTTAAAAACGCTTCTGCTTGCAATGCATATACTTGGGTAGCTGCATCAGCCCCTGAAGCTATGGTGTTTTTCGTTTCTTTAATCAGATTGTTCCAATCTCGCAATCTTTTGGCTTCTGTGCATTTGTTGAGATGCATCTGTACCGTTTTGGCCTTCAAAATGTCTTCTTGGTCTGCTTCTGGACCCGAACGTTTGATATGATATATTGAATTCTCCACCTCTCCTAACCTATTATTAAGTTTTTATTATATTATTGATGGGATTACATTACTTGAGTTACAAGGTAGGGCTTTGATGAGATTACCTGAGGTACAAGTTAGCTAACCGGTGATGAGCTCTATGGTAATGAGGCTCCATTCTGATTGCTTCCCTACACTCAAACACTGCTTCAAGGATTCTCCCCAATGCTGTTAATGCTGCGCTTTTGTTGCTACGATAAGCAGCCTTTTTCGGATCGATGGCTATCGCAGCATCATACAATGCTAAAGCCTCTACGAAGTTGCCGTTCTTGTAATCTTCATTCCCCATTATCTTTAACGTTTCAGGATCCATTCGAGTGGATATCGCCCTACACAAAGACCCTGACTGGTCCTGGTTATTTGAAACCGATATTGGCCTAACCGGTGTTTGCCTTTCACCTTCCATTGTCTTCCTACCGTATCCACTGTTTTGAACAGTGGTTTGATTCCCAACCGCTGTTGTTCCTGGCTGCTTCAAGTTCCCGAGGCTACCAAACATCATCCCTTTGGCTTTCTGATTGTCCATGATCATACTCTCAAGCTCACCTGATAAACCGATAGATTCCCTAGGCACCACCTTCCTGGCTTGTTGTTGGACCGGTCCTGGATTATTATTAGGGTATTGATTCGATAAGGGTTTTGAAATAGGTCTTTGTATTTGGGTCTGAGTCTGGTTCTGGATCGGTTCAGGTGAAACTTTATATTCTTGTAGCTTTTTGGAGTTTAATTCGTTACCAGGAGATTTGGTGAACTGAATATTAGAGGTGCAAGGTGCGGAGGCGTTGCTGCTACGCATTGGGGTTTTATTACCATTGTCCGCAGTACATTTCTTGGACCACAAGCCACGTCTACCAAACACGAAACCTAACAACCCACGACGCGACCTTTTCTCTGCCTGATTTTCTGCCATCCTTTCGCTGCTAGAGAGAACCTAAACCCCGTCGAGGAACAGTCAGCTAAACCAACCTCAGGAAAGCTTGTTTTGTTGCATGCCCTCTCCTTGAATCAATAACTTTGCACACAATGGCATTATGATCAAACTAGGCTAAAATTTACAGTAAAAAAGAAGAGATGCATGAAATGTTGTTGTTGTCTCTTCTCAAATCGATGTATAATTGTCAATAGACGTGGTTGGTGGGTTCGTCTTCTGTCAATACTTGATTTTTTTTGGTTCGTCGTTTGTCTTCTCTCTTTTTTTTTTTTTCTATGGCTAGGCTATGTTGACCTGGTTTTCTAAGAGAGAGGGAAAAATGAACCTTAGATTTTTTAGTCAATATTTAGAAAGAAATTGTGGGACTTTGTCGAAAAGAAAACAAATGTCCGAGTTTTTCTCGACCCAATTCTATTTTTGATGAATGGCTTTTTTAACCTGCCATGTAAAATAAGGTGTTTGCAATGACGTATGTTATTCCCCATAAACTCTAATTTTTTTGTGGACTCAGCAAATAAATAAAAAATCTAATTAAGGAGGCTTTGTTGAATGAACTACTTTCAAATTTATAAGTCAATAGTGACATCAAGCTCTACATTATATGTAATTAAAATAAATAAATATTTTAATGTAAAGTGCTGACTAGTAGTACAATATCTGACATCAGAACCAAAGTTTTAATGAACTAGATCTAATAATCTTTCCGTTTCATAATAAATGTCATTCTAGTTTTTTTTTTGTTACACAAAAAGTGTTACTTTACAATTTCAATGCAAATTATACTTATTTTCAACTGAAAATTAAAATTGCATTGGTTTCATAAATAATTTTATTTATCTAAAATATTATTGGTCAGAAAAATATAATTAATAACAACTTACATATATTTTCGCTACTTTCTTAATCTATGTGAAAAGTGTCAAAGTGATATTTATTAAAATGGAAGAAGTATCGTAAAACTAGTACACGTATTGAATAATTAATCAAAACCTAGAATCCGGGATGAGCGAACCTAGTTTAAGATGAATACAAAATGTCAAATAAAGTAATTAGTACTAACACTACCTCGAAATCGAAACTAATAACATGATCTTAGCAATTAACAATTCATAAAACTAATGGTGGATTAGCGAATTACGTTAACCCTTAAGCAAACAACAGGAAGAAAACAAAAACCTAATACTCATTCCGTTTCGATTTAGTTGTGGTTGTAGAAAAAAATTTTCGTTTCAAAATAAATGTCGTTTTAGAGTTTTAATATAAAATTTGTTAATAAGATTCTCCAGTTTTTTTTATTCTATTGGTTGAAATATGGTAAAGTGTATTGGTAATTGTGTTTTTATTTTGGAAATATACAAAATTATATATTTTATTAATCAGTTTGCATAAACCTAGAACGATAATTAAAATGAAACTGAATGAGCAATAGTACTATCAAACAAAAACAAACGGCATGGCTCGGATCATTCATTAGTGGAAAAGCAAAACTTGTGGGCTTCGTGTAAACACGTATAATGAGCTAATATGTTATATGTATTCATAGTTTTTCCCTTGTGTTACTAAATTATAATACATGTTCTTGTTCCCTTTTGGGTTCAAGAGAAACAGAATCTGCCGACTTACCAGAGAAGGAGCTTTATCCGTTTATGTTTCAAAAGGGTCGACACGCACTGAAGTAGACCATACGTGCGGTGTTTGGCTCGAAGCACGACAAGATTCAGAGACGAGTCATATCACATTATAGTTTTAGGTAGCGAGGGACAAGTGCAGTGCCGTCCCGTGTATTTATGTGGCTTAAAACATTTGGAAATATGTGGCCCTTATATAAAATAAGGTAAGAATTATTTTCATAAGCTTTGCTAATGGTGAACACATGAAATTTATTTGACATCAAAGTTCAATGCTAAATTGATTAAATTTTTTAACATCAAAGTTCAATGAAAACTCTTTAATAAAACAGAAAAAAAAAACGAATATCAAAATGGTAGTGTGAACCGGGGATGCATGAGAGATATATATCTTATCATTTGACCATTTAAGCTACATCAATATGAATGTATGTGACCAAATTGTTTTCTAAAGAAAAAAAAAAGAAAAAAAAAATTGTTTTCTAAAGATATGTGGCCTAAAGCTAATGCTTTATGTGCCTTAAAGAAGGAACGGGCCTGGACAAGTGTAGGGGTCCTTTTGATCTCTTATGCTCCTCTCCGGTTGATTGGCTGGCTAAGTAGCCTGGCATTCTACCGGTTCTTCACTTAGGCAGCTTTTTCATTATAGCTATCATCATCCGTTGGACACGGACCATGGTATTCAGGCTTTACCATACTTAGGAAATTAGCAGCCGCTTAATCAACGATTAATTAAGAACGAAACTAGAATGTATACATTAGTATCTCATCTTCAGAAGTAATTTTCAGATTAATTGACCGTTTTATTCTTGACATAATTCTTTCGAAAAAGGTAATCTAGTTACGTATCTTCCAAAGTTTGTAGATCGTGAATTGAGATACTTAATTCCCTATGTATTTAATCTAAAGACGTTATGATGCCATTCTAAGAAAGTAAGAAGTGGTGTGTTTACTATTTTTAATCAAACATCTTCGAGGTGCATGCACGAGGGACTGGTTAAATTGGAGTAAATACTAATTGGCACATTACTTTTTGCGCACTTGTTAAATTATGAATCAAGAAAAAAAACTCAAAGTCGATAGAATTTCATAATTACTGCGAAATATGAATACTAAAATGATTACCACGCGTGCTTGCATCGCCTTAAATTTACAAAAGAACCAATAATGACCATAATAATTGACACAAGATGACGAGAATGAAGAGGACAAAGTCGTTGTTTTGCCGAAAAATACGGGTTCAATTTACTGTGGTCTAACCTTCTTGATTCTTATTTACATACATGTACTGTTGTACACTGTTCTTTCTTTTGTTTCTTCGTTCAAGATCTGCCAAAACTCTTTAGACGCAGAACACTTTGTTTTATCAATTAGTGAGCTGCAAACCGAATATGATTTGTGCTATTAAAAATATGCAAACAATTATGTACGAACTTTGTATAAGACCGATGTTTAAACGAAACGTATAAGTATGGTTTTAGTGGACGTTAACTATACTAGATCGCACGTTCACGTCAGACTGAATTCCCGTCCAACGTACTACGAATCGAGAAACTACACCCATGCACTTTGACCCCAAAAAAAGAAGAGAAAATACACCCAAAATATATGAATACATTTTCGGTAAAATTCTGGTAAAATTCTTCGTGGTGGCTATCAAAAGTAAAATTGTATCAGTTGGGTTTCCGTTTGAAACTATTTTGTCAACCCGGTTTGAGTATAGCTAGCACAGCTACTACACACACACACACACATATATATATATATATATATAGCAACGAAACCATTGTTGAATTTTATTCAAAATTATACGATCTTACTTAAAGTAGAAATTCTTCGTATATAAGTCTCATCTACCTAATCACATGAAACAAATCTGTGGTACTCCCTGACATTGGCGTGTTATGTTTTATTTCTAGAATATGTAATGAGTCGGCCGATAGGCCAGCAAAAGACTCTCTGTTTCAGTTCTCAAACAATCTCGTAGAGATTGCTAACAATGTTCTGGTTTAAGCTTAAGTTTAAGTTAATGAAACGAAGGTTTGACCAAAAAACTAAAAGTAGAAATTTTCAAAAAAATCTAAAAGTTTGAGAAATATGCTTAGACATATATACTATATATTTAAAGTGCAGGTATAATTTTTTTTTGAAACTAAAGTGCAGATATAATTATTTAGAAGAATATAGAAATAATTATATCTGCACTTTTATATAGTAGAATTTTACCCAAAAAAATATTTATAAGTAGATGGAAAAAAAGAAGAAGAAGAAAAACATCATATGTGAAGGAATTATTTATTGAACCATATATCGAGAATCTCTTATTCTCATTGTTAGGACAAATTACGTAGAACCAATAATTTGTTCAATTCCGTAATATGTTTGTCAAAACGTTGCTTTAGGCTCGGTACCCACGTATATATAGTTAAACAAGTAAAAATTATAGGTGTCGATCGACCCCTTGACTATATACTATATCTATATATAGTCTGAAATAGCTTCTTTTTTTTAGCAATAGCTAAAAGCATAAATGTAACTAAAAACTGGCATGTAAATTGATGAATCCACTGTTTTATGTTTCTATGCATACATAATCTGCGGATTTAGAGAGGGGGGGGGGGGGGGGGGGGGGGGGGGAATTATGAACGTTTTTCTAATCTAGATTTTTTTTTAATATTTATCATATCAAACGCTAGTATTGTGCAATATACTATTATTGAAGGTATAATTTCATAATCCCACGCGAGCCACGAAAAGTTCATAGTAATAGATTAACAAACATGTGAACACAGTGTCATTAATTTAAAATTTTCATAATTTGACAATAACTACTCTATCTTTTAGGTGTGTAGCAACCTGTAACGTGACTTGACAAGTATACATAGCCACTCTATCTTTTAGGATTTAGGAGGGGGGGGGGGGGGGGGGGATATTATGAACGTATTTCTAATCTAGATTTTTTTTTAATATTTACCATATCAAACGCTAGTATTGTGCAATATACTATTATTGAAGGTATAATTTCATAATCCCACGCGAGCCACGAAAAGTTCATAGTAATAGATTAACAAACATGTGAACACAGTGTCATTAATTTAAAATTTTCATAATTTGACAATAACTACTCTATCTTTTAGGTGTGTAGCAACCTGTAACGTGACTTGACAAGTATACATAGCAACCTTAACAAAATGTATAAAAATTCTTAATTCTTTATGAAAAAGAACATAGAGTAGTGGTGCCACAATGTCAAGTCTATATTAATTCAAAACTTTCCAATTTGTCTTTCTCTTTTTTTTTTTGTTTCCAACTCAAGTATTTAATATGAAACTGAATCTTGATACATTTGCGAAATGGTATTAACATAAGCCCGTATTATTATCTTCTTTTTAAGTCTCTTTCGGTTGAACGCATGGGTTTAGCTTTGGCCGATATATATAATATATAAACCGCCAGGGCAAATCTAGACAATTTAAACGATGGGTGCACTATTGGTGATGAAATAATAAAATTACATATGGAAAAGATTGAACCTTGGAAAGTGAGGATGCACAAACTACTTTTTACGATATAAGCTATCAATTTTTTGATGTTTTACATACAAAATTTTAAATTTTAATATAATTGAGGGTGCACATGCCCCCATGCCCTATAACCTGTCTCCGCGACTGTAAACCGCACCAGTTATGTTTTTCTGAATAAATAAGAATGTGATTTACATCTGAATTAGTGAAATAATCCTTCTAACGGTAAATGTAGATGTTCTACAAAAATGTAAATTGCAAATATTTTTACAGAAACTGAAGCTAATATAATCTCAAATCTGTAAAGGAAATAGAATGCGTATAAGTTAACTGAAAACATCAAGTAAACTAGTAAATTGATCTTATATATGAATATATGTTTGAGAACAAAAAAAAAGCTTCATTTCATATATATGAGCGAGGAGACTGCGAAAAAAAGGTTACTTTTCAAAGTCAAAGATTTATGTGGGATGAAATTCAAATCAGATAGTATATATAGAACTTAGTGTTTTTATAAGTTACACGTTTAAGTTAACTAGGGCATTGCCCCCGCGCAAGCGCAGTGTTGTGAACAAAGTTCTTGTTTCATCTCAATATTTGCTAGGATTATTGTGGTTGTGCATTTTGTGTTTTGATTTGTTTTTCAAGTTTTTTTTATTGTTATAGGGTTAGAGTTGTATGATGAACTGTGTATGCATTGTTCTCTACTTATGAATGACTAAGTTGTGTTAATAATGTGATTGATATAGTTCGTGGTGTTGTTTGCTGTGTTACTGAGACTTATTGTTTGTTTGTCTTTTTAATTTATTTCTTGTACTGTTGAGGATACATAAATTATATTAAAGTTGTTGAGAGTACCTTTTGTTTCTAGATATTTTTTCTCCCGTTTAGTTGTGTGTATTAAGTAATAATTTTTATTATCCTTATTATGTTTGTTATATGTTTTTATTTTATTTTTAAACTTGTTGCTTTTACCGAACCTTTAAAATAAATACATGAAGACTTGTAGAAATAACTATAAAATGAGTGACAATTCTGAGTATTTGGGCTTTAACGGGTTTTAAACGAATTTATGCATTTCTCAAAAGAATACAATAGCATTAGCATGTTGACATTGGGCATGTAAGCTATTTTTATAAGACAAGAGTAGTGAGCAGATGGAGATGTTGTTGCTGCCTTTGTGTATATCGGGATTGTCTCTTGTATTTCTTGGTGTAGTTGTGTTTGTTTATCTTTTATTTGATGGGTAATATGTAAACAAAAACCATTGTTAGTAATTTACTATGCTTTTTGTTTAGGTAAATTCACTGATTTTGGTTGTCGTCTTCGTCTTCTTCGTTGCGAAAGTAAGTTTGTAAATTGTTAAATAGCTGGCCGTGTAGTTTGTATTTTTTTAGTTGGTTTGATGTATGTGTCGTTGAATTTTAGTTGAGGTGATTGGTTTGGTATATTTGTTTTGAAGTTTATTTCTAAGATTAGACAAAAAATAGAGGTAATCATTAATGATTCGTCTTTTTTTGGAATTCTAGTTTTTGGTGTTTTGATTGTTTGGGTTGTTGTGGTTTCTTTTAAGCTGTAAAATAAAAGTTTGTGTAAAATTAGTTTGATAAGTAAGGGGGATAAATAGACGATCACAAAATAGGAAATATTTTTGATTATTAATGTTAACACAATATAGATAATAATATAAAGGGAATTGTGTGTTGATTGTTTCTTACGGATCAATGAGGAGACAAATAAGGACTCGAGTTGTTTCTTTGGTAAAGTCAGAGCCCTGGACAGAACGGATTTGCTCAACTACATCTGCAAGTTTAAATATCAGTTATGATATCGAAACATAATATAAACTCAGTTGCAATATGATAATATACGTGGGAGTTATAGGTTTGTGTTCGCAATCACTTGGAAATTGTCGAACAATCTAGTTATGATTGAAGATTGATCTCAGGAGCACCCGTGATGACTTCATCATTAATAGTTGGTGAGATGAAACGAATGAGGAATGGATTATCAGTTATCTTGTACATGCTTGAGTACATAGCAACCTCAAAACGATCGACTTTCACAATGGAACCGGCTTTCAAAGATAACATGTAATGATTAGCACGTCCTACGGGAATAAACCCATAAATCATGGAATCTGAAAATAATATTATTCAACAAAGAATCAGAAAATCAATTAAAAACAATTATATTAAATAAATGTGATAAATTGAAGATTAACTTACCTTTTTATCAAGGAAGAGAACTGTGATTCCCATAAACTCACTGTCTTTCTTGAAATTCAGAGAATCCCATAAGCGAGGAGGTTAGAGGCTATGCTCTGACTACTACGACCAAGACGGAGAGACTCGAAGGTTGAGTGACGGACGCCGGGGACGCCGGTTTGAGGAACTAGAGAGGCAGAAAGAGACATTTTCTAGAAGATGGTTAAAGCTAAGAGGAATCAATGAGTTTTATGGAGATGCAAATTGGGTTCATCAAAGATGAGAATCATATATATAAGGTTTAGAGAAGGACTACAAATTAGGAATATTTATGATCAAACGATTTAAGATGGGGAGATGAATAGTTCGCCGGTGAAAAAATAGATTACGAACAGACACACGGCGCAATTCTGTAGCTCATCCTTGTCTAAGACAATGATGAAAAGAACCCTAACTCTTATTAAACAAAGACAGATTACAATAAGGAAAAACGATAATTGTTTTTTTTCTTTTTCATATAACGTGATAAATCTCATTTAAAAATGAAACTCATAATACACTTGTAGGCCCGGCCCACAGAGAAAGCCGAAGAAGCAAGGATTTTCGACATTCATAAATATATATTAGTTTCGGTCATCAATGTACAAAGTACCATTTAGTTTAGTGGTATAAATGTTGATGTTTATATCTCAATAACCCGGGTTCGAACAATGTGCTTGACACTTTTTTTCACACTTTTTAAAAGTGGGATCCACAAAACGCTGACGTGACGCGCTGAGGAGAAAGCAAAAACTCAATTATTATAATATATATTAGAGTCCCAATTAATAAAACGTTGGAGACGCGGATTCGACGACTCCTATGGTCTGGTGACAATAGACACGCAAATATATTACAACGTAGGCGAATAAGAGCATCCGCAACAGCAATCCTTAAGGGGGAGTCATTAGGGAAAAATAATTAAATAATTAGTGGATCCCACCAAAAGCTAATGATTAAATCTTTAAAATCTCTAAATAAGGACTCTTTGGGGGTTATTGGGAGATGAATTTGTGTAGAGTTTGTGAATTTTGAGAGTTGATAGATTTAAAAAAGTTATGTGGATTGTGAAAATTTATATACATTGACTTATGAAATTTGATCATAACTTTTCTTAGATTGATATAGATTTTCATGAATTTGTATTACATATTTTCTATCATTTTTTGTAAAATAAATATAGAATATATTTATTTTCTAAATCATATAGCATGATTATTTATTTTTTGCTTTCAAATTAAAAAGAAAATAATACTGATACATACAAAATTGAATAATTTTCTTAAATAGCCATTTTATAAGATTTTGTCACAGAAAGCATTTAAAAAAGAAAATAACCGAAAGAAGTTTCATTAAAAATATAAAAGACTATTTTACCCCTTACGGTATAGATGTATAAAAAATAAAAAAAAATAAAAAGTTGTTTTTATATTTTTTTTTTCAAATTCGAACATTTTTATAATATTTCTATTTTATAAAAAAATATTTTTTTCAAATTTTCCTTTTGAAATTCAAAAATGTTTTTTGAAACTATTTTTTTTAAAAAAAATATTTTAAAATTACTAAGATTTATAAATGTAATTATTATTATTGATTTAAAAACATAATTTTTTTAAAAAAATAATTATATATTCAAAAATGTAAAAGTATATAAATGTAATGAATTATAGTTTTGAACATATAATTTCGATTTAAGGTGCAATAGATATTTGGTAAGAATAATTATTTTGTTTTCTAGTATATTTATCACAAGGATTTTGAAAATCACATCGATACATATGATATTTTGAAATTTGAGTCTTATGAGTAAAAATGAATAGAATTCATCTCGCAATAACACTAGATTTAGTTAGAATTAGAGAATCAATAGTAACTAAACTTTTTGAATAACAAGAGATTTGAATGGATTTTGAAAATTCTTAAACCAATAATAATGGATTCTACTAAGATTTTTGAAATCCATGAACCAATAACAATGGATTCTTAAAATTCACAAACTCTACACAAATTCATCTTCCAATAACCCCCCCCCTAAGTGAATTCTTGCACTATTTGTGGGCCCCCACGACATTTGGCAGCCCGCGATTGGTTGATATTTCTTTCTTTTTATCTAAAAAAGAAAAAATAAGAATAATTAAAAAATCAAAAAATACATTTTCTAAAGATTCCAATGGAGACCATTAGAGCACCATTAACCCAAATACTCGAAATGAGTCTCTTAATTTTTATCTAACACTTTTTAGTTGTTAAAGTGGATTAAGAGACCGGATTAAGAGACCCGTTAATTTTCGTAGTCCAATGCAAGTCTCTTAATTAAGGTTTCTTAAAAATAATTTTTTTTTAATTAAACATTTTTTTTTTAATTTTCTTATTAAACTTAAAATTAAAACATAGTAAAGGATTACAATTGAAACAAAGATTTTTTTTTTTTTAAAACATAAAACATAAAAACAAAGTTTATTAAAATAAACGAGAATTTGAAAGAAACATCCGAGCTCAGTTGTTGTCTTCATCGTGTCCAAATTTATGCCACACATGTTCAACCAAATCAACTTTCAGTTGTTCATGCATTTGTCTATCACGAATTCTAGTTCGAACACCCATCATATTGGCGATATTTGAAGGGATATCTGTAGAATACGTGAGATCGACATGTGAATTTCCGGTTTCATCTCCTTGTTGGAACTCCGAAACATCAAATTGAGTGTACCCATCTCGTTCGTTTTCTACGATCATATTATGAAGTATGATACATGCTCTCATAATCTTCTCAATTTTGGCTTTATCCCAAAAAAGTACAGGATTTTTAACAATGGCAAAGCGAGCTTGCAAGACTCCGAAAGCACGCTCGACATCTTTTCTGACAGCTTCTTGACGTTGAGCAAATAAAACTGCTTTCGGCTCTAGTGGCATTGTAATAGATTGGATAAAAGTTGCCCATTTCGTGTAAATACCATCGGTTAGATAGTAAGCCATATGATATTCTCTTCCATTGACAGAGTAAGTGACTTGCGGAGCTTGACCGTTTATTACGTCATCGAAAACAGGTGAGCGATCAAGAACATTAAAATCATTTAAGGTACCTGGAGGTCCAAAAAATGCATGTCATATCCAGAGATCATATGAAGCAACCGCCTCTAAAACGATTGTTGGTTTACCCGAACCACGAGACGCCGAGACAAAGATTCGTCGAGAAGAGCGAGGGCGGGGAGGAGAGGAAAGGAGACCCAGAGAGACAAAGGTCGCCGTCGAGAGATTCATCTTCGATGTGAGAGCAATAGAGACGCCGAGCACTCGACAGAGTCGGGTAGGAGACCCAAAGAGACGCCGAGACGATGAATCGTCGAGAAGAGCGAGGGCGGGGAGGAGTCCACCAAGAGAGACACCGATTGATGAGCTTCGACGAGGGATCATCGATTGATTCCGTCGGTGAAATATCTTTGTCGAGTAGAGATCACGAGAGCAAGAGAGAAATCTGGCAGAGAGAGTTGCGGAGGAGTTGCGGAGTAGTCGAAGTAGAGGGAAAGAGACGAGAGACGAATCGCGTTGCTTTGGAGAGAGAAAGATGTTTGAAAGGGAGACACGTGTCTCAGTGAATACATTTCTTGTGCTTCCTAATTAAACGACGTATGCAGCATTAATGCTTAATTTTTCTTTTTTTTTTTAAATCTTAAATTCACTAAAAACCCATGCTAATAAACCGCTAAAGATGCTCTTAGAGATGTTCCAAGACCTTCAAAAAGTAGGCCCATGAAACCATTATTAGGCCCAGTAGGTCCCACGTTTTTGCCTTTGTTCTCCTACATAAACCAATTCGCAGGAGTGGAAATAAACACACAATTCCTCATCTTCATCATCCACTCCATCTCTTTCTTTTTTCTCTCCCTTAAATCTCAGTTTAACTTTGATTCAAGTACTAATTTCACCTTGAGCCCTAATTTTCTAAAATGGGTAAGCATTGGCTTGTTTTACTAGGTTTCATCTCAACATAAGCTAGTATATATCTCTCATTACTACTTTGATTAACCAATATGTATATTCTGTTTTACTCAGTGAGCTTTGTCCTGGAGAAACCACAGAGAATGTCAAACGGTGTCGTATCAGAGACCACAAGGTTAAGTATCATCCCTAACAACTCTTCCTCTGCTCAGAAAACGCTTCTCAAGAACCTCGAGATCATCAATGGTGGACAAAGAGTCAACGCTTGGGTCGATTCAATGCGGGCTTCTTCTCCTACTCATCTCAAATCACTGTCTTCTTCTGTCTGCTCAGAGAAACATCTCAGCTCATGGATCGTAAGTAGTCTCCATATACAACTCTCTTTCACAAAACTCTCGAAGAGTCTTTCCTCTTACAACTTTTTATTGTGTTTCCGACAGATGCGGCATCCTTCAGCATTAGAAATGTTTGAGAAGATCACAGAGGCTTCAGGAGGGAAACAAATCGTAATGTTTCTTGATTATGACGGTACTCTCTCTCCCATCGTTGATGATCCAGACAAAGCTTTCATGTCAAGCAAGGTTTTTCTTAAAATCCATGTTATTGTTTTCCCCTAATCATTTTATTCTCTGTGATTAATCACGTTTTGATTGATGTTCTCAGATGAGAAGAACTGTGAAAAAACTGGCTAAATGTTTCCCAACTGCAATAGTTACCGGTAGATGCATAGACAAGGTATTTTAATTGTTTCTTGGCATTTTCCTCATATTTATTGACCGTTATATATAAAATTTTATTATATAATTAATTATTTTAATAATTTTGTTTTTTTCAAAGGTGTATAACTTTGTGAAGCTGGCTGAGCTGTATTATGCTGGCAGCCATGGCATGGACATTAAAGGTCCAGCAAAAGGTTTCTCCAGACACAAGAGGGTGATATAATTAAATTCATTAAAAAAAGTACCATTGTATTATTTTCGTTTAAGTTTATTTAATTCCTCTTTCGTCTAGGTTAAACAGTCTCTGTTGTACCAACCAGCCAGTGACTATGTTCTCATGATCGATGAAGTAAGACATATTATGTTCGGCTTAATAAATAAATTATTATATGTTTTCCTGTATCACGACAAATATACCCGTCGTGCTCTTCAATGTTTGGTTATATAATTTAACACTGTTGGTTGTGTTTGAATTTTAAAGGTCTATAAACAACTCTTGGAGAAAACTAAATCAACTCCTGGAGTCATAGTAGAAAACCAGAAGTTTACCGCTTCTGTGCACTTTCGTTGCGTGGAAGAGAAGGTAAAATCGCAACCACACTAAAAATATACTTTTATTAAATAATAAAGAATACTAACATTAGAAATGGAAAACATTATAATCCAGAAATGGAGCGAACTGGTTCTACAGATTCGGTCGGTATTAGAGAAATATCCTACGCTCAAACTGAGCCAAGGTCGGAAGGTATGACATGACGTTCTCTCATTTGACTAAAGAAGTACTTAAAAAACTATTTGTAATATAGCTTTCTGTTGTCATAACAGTGAGTGTAAATGATTTAAATTTAAATTTGTTTTGAATATAATCAACAGGTTTTCGAAATCCGTCCTATGATCGATTGGGATAAAGGAAAAGCTCTTGAGTTCTTGTTAGAGTCACTTGGTGAGTGCTCAGTAGCCCTCTCTCTTTTTCTAAAAACAAATATTCTTTTTCAATCTATAATTAAAATAAAGCAATAATTAGTTTGTCCTGTCTTTTTATTAAAAGCAACTTTTCTCCACTAATCATTTTTCATCATCAATATGCTTCTCAGTTCACCTTTAAATAATGGGATACTATCAATTTACAGACTGAAGTAATTTTGAACCTTTTGAATACGACAGGGTTTGGGAACTCTAACAACGTTTTCCCGGTTTACATCGGCGACGATCGGACCGACGAAGATGCATTTAAGGTATACGAACTATTTCCATAATATATAAAAAAAATATCCATATACTTAAGTTACGGCGCTAATTATATTGATTAACATTGGTACCATGTAAATTAGATGCTACGAGACAGGGGTGAAGGCTTTGGCATACTTGTCTCCAAATTTCCCAAGGATACAGATGCTTCGTATTCTCTGCAAGATCCGTCCGAGGCAAGTCCACACGCGCGTATATTATAATATGTATATCCATAGTATCCGTCTATGTATTTCGCAGTACATGGTTTTCTATACGTGCTAACTCTCTCTCTAAAATAAAATCAATAGGTGATGAATTTCTTGCGACGATTGGTGGAGTGGAAACAAATGCAGCCAAGAATATGAAGGGGATGTATAATAAATGAGCTAGTGACAATGTTCGAAATATTTAATGCCAACCAATATGTATATGGCTAACCTTTCATGGAACGTTGTAGAAGGTGGGGAAAAATCTTTCTTTATATGCCCCCTAAGGCTAATGTTCTTGTTCATCGGATTTTGTTTTTGTAAGAAAAAAAAGATGAACAAGACTATAGGTGGCAAAATGTTTTCGACTAAATCTACTAAGTTTTAATTATCTTCGTAAATGTAACATATGCAGACGCATGTCAATTAAGAAAGTATTTGTATTTATTATCTACGACTTCTTCTTAATTACTATTCTATGGGGTTTTCTGTTATGTGAGAAGAACTGAGAAATAATGTTAACATGCATTAATCTAAAATCGAGATTTTCTATGAAAATCCTTTCAAAGTACATAAATTCTTGACAAAATGTGACAATTAATTTGAAGACGTGACAAAGTATGAAAAAAAAAAAAAAAAGTTATCCGGACGAGGTAGTCCAAGTGGAAGGACGGGTCTGTGGTGGCAACCACCATCCGGGTTCGATCCCCCCATGCGAAAACTACCCTGCCTCATCTGGACACCAAAGCGGGTACTGGGTCTTCGGGCTCAGAGAAAAACCTCCCGGGTGAAGCTGGCATGCTGCCTGACCGGGCCCAGAGATTGATCCGCGAAGCGGGGAACCCTGGATTACAAAAAAAAAAAAGTATGAAAAAAGTTTATTTAGTACGTAAAAGGATTTGTAAATTTTATGTACCACATAGTATCAAACAATAATGGATTTAATGCGAGGAATTTGAATGAGTTTGATGTATCCAGATTTGTCTCACTTTGCGTACTTGTCTACTGACACTTTGACACATAGCCTCGCGGGGTCCAAATGAAACTAAATGATCAACTCAAATCTGTCAAGTACTTTTCACTAGTGTAGACAATAAACCTAACCAATTAATCCGGATCAAACCAAGTTAGAACTTGTATTCTTGCTCGTTGTAGGAAAGACAAACTCTGGAAACATGGAAGTCTTATTTTGTTTTTATTGTTGTTTTGGGTTAAGTCGTGTTCCTCTTCGTGCGTGTCCTTTGGCCCTGATTACGAACACTCTATATAGTATTTATTTTCTGGTACGAGACAAATTTATTATATCGTATAGTAGCAGATTTTGTAGTTGGTTGAAATCATATTCATCCAATACGATAATGTTTCTCTTTTTAATAATTAGTTGTGTGAAATTTTTACGGGAGAGAAAAATGTTCGGTGACAATTGAGCCGCTCCACGAACGTATCGTCGACATGCACTCTGGTGCCTCTGGTCTGGCAAGATTTAGTTAGTAGCTTCCAACTGGCCGGACTAACCAAGATTGGATTCTTTAAACATTGTATACGTGTTATGGACGTATATAGGCTACATACACTATTGTATTTCAAGTGTGAGAAGGTTCTCTCTCAGACACGAAACCAAGGAAGCCGCAACGGCAAAAATGAGCTCGTTCTACCGTTGTTTCTCCGGCACGGTTGGTGTGTTCTCTTCCTAGTTGAAGCTCCTCCTCGTCCTTGTCTCTGGCCGACGATTGTGCTCCTTTCACCGACGTCGAGTTCGTTTGAGTTTTTCCGATGGCTCTGCTCCCGCTACCTCCCTCCGCGCCGATGAACCAGGATCTGGTCTTCTCTCTCGCTCGCCCTCGGTGGATGTTTGCTTCGGTGCTGTTAAATCCTCTTCACCCACGAGATCCTCCAGATCCACCTGATCCACCGGACCCAACGGTTACATCCCAATCAAAGCCACCGTCTTCATCCTCTCTTCGAGATCTTCACCAGACGCCGCCTCACTCCTCCCCACCTATTTCACTTCCCTCCATCTTCACCTCCGGATTTAGGGCATCATGTTTCTTCCACGAGATCTACTACTGTGGGTCAAGAACAGAGACAACTCAGATCTGTCTCACCGGAGGAGGAGCTTTCCTCTCCATCGTACATGTATCTCCTTCGTCAAGCACCGCTATGGTTCTGGTATGCTCCGGTGAACGCAATGCCCCATCAGTCGATGGTTCATCTTCCTCTCACGGCGGCCTTAGCTTCCACTCCGACTCTGGTGAAACCCTAATCGGGAGCTCTTTTGTGAAGGATCGCATATCCTTTGAGTCTCCTCTTACTGCATCTCATCGAAACCTTATTTCAATATCCAAGAAGTTAAGGCTTCAACCCGACTATTCCAAATCTCACTGCCTCTTATCTGATGCTTACTCACTCACGCTCAACGGAAACGAGTACGATGACAGTTTGCTCAAGTTTCTTCCGGTTACAATAAGTTGGCCTAGACACGGTAATGTCAAGGTCCGAGCTTCTGACCCGATTAAACCGTATACTTCGTCACCAAACTCCATTGTCCTAAGCTCTTCGAAAGTGAAGCTAGAGTTAGAGATTCACCTAGTCTCTTGGGTAGTCTTGCAGTTTTTAGAGCTGTTCGTGTGCGTTTCAATGATAAATCCAGGCAATTAAGGCCTTTTAATACTATTGCGGTTGAGATAGACTCTCCTGCATCCCTCTCCACGAGAGGTGAATCTTTTTTGGTGTTCAAGCCAGTATTGAACTCCTCCAAATCCCTTTCACTAGGGTATTTCAACGTCGTATCAGACTATTTGAAGCTCTTCCGAGCTGTGGCTTCAAGGATTCAAGTGAAGATTTTTTTCCGATCTCTCTACTTTGAGCAAGCCTCTCCTTTAAACACTTCTATCTCATGTGTTATTGTTTTACTGCTTCTTCTTTTGTTCATTGTACCGTCGAAACTACTCCGGTTTGTAATCGTTGAGACCTTTTAGATTTAAATTAATGAAATTTGTGACAAAAAAAAAAGGCTACATACACTTATAATTGTGGCTGCATTTTCTTATCATTTTACCCCAAAAGAAGAAGTTTAGGCTAGGCTCTTAACTAAACTATAAAATAATACTCCTCCCTCTGTTTCCTTTTTAATGATGTTTTAAACACACACATTAAAAAAAAAATTATACAAAAAACTTGATTACAACAAAAAAAGTAATTAAAAGTAGTTAATCATTAGAACAAATAAGACAAAAATACACATTGACTTTTAATATTTTAATCAATTGATTTAATAATTTTTACATAGAAAATTTCAAAACATCATACAAATTGAAACAAAAATATTCTCTAAAACATCATACAAAAAGAAACGGAGAGAATAGTACGTAGATAGGCTAAAGAATATAAATATTGTTCTCAAGGAAGTTTTCAATTTACTTCTACAAATTAGATGAATATTGATCTTTAATGCCACCCATCTTATATGCAAATTAAAGTATATTATTATGTATGGAAAAAGTTTTTGTTTAATTTCTAAATTAAAGTGTGAAAAACTATACTGATTTTGATCATATAAACGGTTCTAAAATAGAAAATTCATACATAAGCATTTTCATACTATGTATATTCATAGGTACTTATATCAAGCATTTTTAGATGGGAAGTTTTATGTAATTTTTGAGGATCGATGCGTTTGCCATTCACTATACAAAGTTCAAATGTATTGATGAACCGACTGCAACAATAGAGCAACGAACAGCCTGATGTAATAAGATGTAAAACATGACCTTTCACGTTCTTCACATATTAGTCGCGTTATGAAGAACGTTTCTACTAGAATGTGTGACATATTTGGAGTGTATTTTTAATTATAAGTAACCTATAAATACCCTATGCGGCTATGCCGTCGTGTTCCAGTTGTCCGCACAATATTCAACCATAAAAGTATTAAAGAGTTAGGCAAATTAATCCGCATATATACGTTGTAATGCCAAGCCCAATCTCGACTTTCCTACGTTGGTGTTTACTACTCGAATTAGTAGTTACGTATTTGGAATCTGACAATGGAGATAGCATATAGATAGACATATGCGGTTACATACATATATTATGTATATAACTATGGATATATATAGCTATATGAATGGCAATAGCATCATCAGGTGCATGCACGAAATGTCTGTGAAAGCTGAGATGTGTATAGAGAGAGAGAGAGAGAGAGAGAGAGAGAGAGAGAGAGAGAGAGAGAGAGAGAGAGAGAGAGAGAGAGAGAGAGAGAGTCGTGACTGTAAGTATAGTGTCATAGCAAATCAATAATAGCGGATGGTCACTATGGTCAAAGCGTTTTGTCCATAGCTTTTGGATGTATAATGCGACTAACTATCACAGATTCACAGTAAGTAAGGCTGAATGTGTTTTCAAACACTTTTGATTTAGACATTTCACAAATTCACAATTTTTATTTTATATAATTCTATTCTCATTGTCCATGTCCTACAGAAAAAAAAAACAACGGAAATTTCAAAATTAGCTTAGAAACCCATAAGTCCATACATGGACCATATACCATTACAAGGATAGTATCATCCAAAGAACTAGAAAGCCATCACCGTTTCATGTATATACGTATAACAATGAATTCAAATAAGTTTTGCTAAATTTAGCAAATAATAGAGATATATTGTAATCTTTTAAAACGAAATCAGAATCAAACGTTAAAGTTCCAATTCTAACGTGGCGATGAGAAGAGTTAAGAGTGGCCAAGTTGTACTCCACTTATATATGTATCAGTGTGTTAAAAAGTATGTTATTAAAAACAAAATAGGGGGCCAGTTTTCAAAAAAAAAAAATAGAGGCAAAAAAACTAAAAGGGCAAAAGAAAACAAAAACCGAACACATGGGTGAGGGAAAAAACAATAAAACAGCAAGACATTTCCAAAGTGTTGTCAATCTAAACTCACTTCCTCGCTTTATTTCAACGTGGAAAGATGGACTCCACTCTTTGCTTTCTCTTCAATCACTTTCATTGGATGACACTTAGCACTCTAGGCTAACATTTAGTTAGTTGTTAGCTTAATAAAATTATTTGATTTAGCCTTCAAGTCGCAATTATTGGTGATCGGTAAGACTCTTCACACCACAAATCTCATACTTTATGTATAATATTACTAGCCACGTTAAATGAGATACGTCTTCTAAAGCTATATATATACAAATGGCTTATTTGAAAGGGAAACTAATCTAAAAAAATATTAACATGTTTACTTATATATGTAGATGCTTACATCAAATGCAATAGGTTTAAACTTTTAATGAATTGTATAAACAATATCAGTTGTGTGGATCTTGGCGATAGTAATGAATCACGTGGAGGAGCTCAGATTCAATATTGACTTGTTTATATAAGGGGTTCATGTAGAGTCTAGAGGTTTATCGATATTCTATTCGCTTGTCACAACTATTATTGGTTTGTCCATAATCAAAAGCCTTGAAAGAGTTAAAAGAGGAAGGTTTTTCTGTTATTTCTTGTTCACCTTTTTCAATTTAAATAAATTTTTATTTAATATGTACACTTGCATGTTGTCAGAATAAAGAAGAGGGCTGGTCCTATTTTCTGGAGCTCCCGTAATTTTGTTACACGTGTGTGTTTTGGGAACCGGCCCCCGCTTTGAGGGTCGAGCTTTTCTATAACCCTGTCTAGAGCATTTTATCATTGATAATATTCACTCGCTTTTTTTAAAAAACTTTTTGGAATACTATAGTTTACTTACATATACAGTAAACGGACTATGCTCCAGAATCCTAGATACATATAGTTTTAGACGTTTATGAAATCTAAATATAAAAGAATTATTAAATAGATAGTATCCTTAATGAGTGCATACATTAATTAAGAGAGTGTACATGCAATATTCAACATGTTTGGGAGATTTGATATGTATGAGCATCCTGATTATTATTATTGTTATACGCGACTATGTTCCTTATGTTTTGACTAAATTACGCATACTTTACAAAGATGGGATCTCTGCCTAACTCGTGTTCCGATGAATTTATATAGGTAAATACTAGTGTCACATGGGAGCCAAATTACTGTAGACGTGTCTGTCGAAAGTATCTCAACGTGAATTGAGTAAGAACCAAGCATATATATTTATTAAATTGAAAACTATAGGAGAATTGTCAAAAATACCACTTTCTTTATACCATTTTTCAATTATACCTTAACCAACTATACCACTAAACTATGTAATAATCTGCGCCTTGCGCGAAATATGATTATTAGTTTTATTATTTTTTAATAAAGATACATTAATCTGGATATCGGTTTGGTTTATGTTGTTTTTTAGTTTTTAATCTCCTAAAATATAACTATCATTTTAAATCAATATTTATTTGGTTTGTTCGGTCAAAATGTTTGATGTTTTTGGTTTTTTTTTTCAAGTGATAATCAAAAATTAATATTATTTGTTTGTTTTCATGTTATGAATCTTAGATAGTCGTGATGTCAAACCAATGGTTAAAAAAGGAAAAGAAAATTATTAAGACAAATCATTTTACTACAATTTGGTCGATAGTGAAAGAAGCATTAAGAAAAAGAATATTTTAACTTACAAAAAAATTAGATATTTCAGTTGTGGTAAATACTTAGTTATAAGGTGCTCACGTCAATATGTACATGTATGTGTATGTAAAAGTATATAAAGATGGTTGATAAATATATAAAGATACTGTTAATTAAATGACATTTGTTTTCAAAATAATACATGAAAAATAAAATTCTTTAAATAAAAAAATTGTAAAATTTATATAAACTATAATATATAGCTTATATGTAATTCTTTAAATATATGTGTATATATATATATATATATATGCATATAACAGATCAAATTGGATATTCGTTCCTATAAATATTGATATTTGTGATTTGTTTTTTTTACGGATATTGCATTTCAGTATTTGATTTGCTTCGTAGAGTAACGGATATCCGGATTTTTTGATTCGAATCAAAACGGATAACGAATCGAATCAAAATTTATGAATAATTTGTTCAGCTCTATTCGTAAACAGTAAAAATAACGTAAAAATGAATCATGAATGTGAGTTTTATATTAAAAAACGTAATATACATAGTGTGAACATATTTATGTAGAGTTTGACCGAGAAGCTCTCTACATGTGACATGTGTTCATTTTAGTGTGAACGCATTTATTACAATACTTCTACACGTGACATGTGTCCAGTTTAGTGTGAACGCATTTATTACAATGTTTCTTCTTTAATATATAAGGGATTTTTAATAGGCAAAATACCATTGTACCCTTCATTTCATTAATTTAACCTAGATCCATTTCTTCTCCAAATATATGCCACGAGATGAAATTGAGACCGAATTGAGACGAGCTCCAACGAGATCTCCGGCGAACTCTGCGATCTCCGACGAACTCGACCGACGATCTCCGACGAATTCGGCTATCCTCAAGTTTGTTTGTTTGTTGTTATTTTTTCAATAGAGAGAGTGTTGGCGTGAGGATGAGCTGTTATCGAGGTATACCGATTACTTTGCAAAGGCACTCTTAGTATCGTTCCCATGTGTGAAGATGTTCAACGAGTCTCCTAATTTGTCCACTCTCATCGATGTGAGCCCCAGATTTGCTTTGATTTAATTAAAAAAATAGTCTCAGTCTTTGATTTGATTCTCTCTGATCATCCCATCTCTTCTTGTAGGTTCCCTTGTCTCATATTCCTCAATTTATATACGAAACAACACGCAATTGGATGAACCTGCCTCCAGTTGAAGTTTTGCATTTCTCTGTGTTTATACTGCGTGCCTTTGATTAGATCCTCCTTGATTTGGAAGCACAACAAGGGGTGGTGACGACTCCAAATCTCAGGTGATCTATCTCAAATTCGCTTGTTGTTGTGATTCAATGGTTTAATTCGTTTTACTCCTTCATCATCTTCATATGTAGGTGGGAATGTTTCTTGCATTAGCCATCATTTTGCGTTGTAAACCTGAGCCGTTGACTAGTGTATTACCGACTCTGAGAGAGGATCCTAAGTATCAAGGTCACAACAAGCTTCCCCTTTATAAACCTTATAAATTATTTTACAAACCTTATAAATTGTCTTATAACTTATAAATCTTTTTAAATGGTTATAGACTCTTATAAATGATTTAAAGACCTTCTAACTGATTTCTTTTATAACCATTTTATAAACAATTTATAGACTTTTTAAACTTCTTTATAAGCCTTTATAAATGGTTTATATACTCTTACAAATAATTTATAAACATTTATAAATGATTTAAAAAATTTATAAATGATTTACAAACTTTATAAACTGTTTTCAATAAACTTTATAAAAGATTTATAAACTCTTATTTACTCTTATTGATTATTTACATATTCTTGTAAACCCTTATAGATTATTTTACAAACTCTTATAAATTATTTTATAAACCTTCTAAATGGTTATTGATTCTTATGAATGATTTAGGGACTTTAGGAATTTTATAGAAGCATGAAGAAACAAGTTGTTTACATTGTGGAGCTTAAAAAAGCTTATGAGGATAAGCATTATGTGCATTTGGTCATGGGATTTTCCACAGGTGGAGAGTTGTTCGATAGGATTATTGTAATTACTTGGAGAGAGCAGCTGTTTTTTTTTGTTGAGAAACATTGTTCAGATTGTGTTTACTTGTCATGACATGGGGCTATTCACAGGGATTTGAAGCCTCAAAACTTTCTGTTGCTGAACGAAGATGAGAACTCTCCTCTCAAAACCATTGACTTTGGTCTCTCCGATTTCTACAAGCCAGGAGATGTGTTCAAGGATATAGTGGGTGATGCTTATTACATAGCACTAGAGGCTTTGAAAAGGAAGTATGAATCAGAAGCTGTTATTTGAAGTATTGGTGTCATATTGTATATCATCTTATGTGGTGTCTCACCTTTCTGGACTGGTAAAAATATTCATTTCATTATATCTAGAGATTATTTTTAATATAAAAAAATGTATTCATGTGTTGATTACCTGATAATCATATGATAATCATAGAATCGGAGAATGGAATATTCAACGCCATATTAAAGGACTTGTTAGATTTTTTAAGTGATCATGTTGTGATCAATCCTTCATGGTGCAATAATTGGTTACATCATATGTCATGTATTTATATTTAAGCTTTTATAAATATTTATAACTGATTTACATACTCTTAAATTGATCTATGAAACTTTATAAAATGATTTTTAACTCTCTATGATTTATAAACTCTTATAAATTCGTTGTAAAAAATGTTATAAACTCTTACTATTACACATATAAATAAAAGTATTATTTACTTTTAACCAATTTATAAAGACTTATAAATAATTATAAACTCTTATTGATGGGTACATTTTTATAAGAGTTTATAAATGATAGACAATACCTTTTAATTTTTTACAAAGGAAATACCAGTTTATATACATTTATAACATTTTATAAATTGATTTATAAGAGTTTATAAACTGATTTATTATTTTATAAACTGATTTAGGGTTTATAAGATAATTTTCGGGGTTTTAAGTTGAATTATCATTATTTATAAACTAATTTTAGTTTTAAAAGTGTTATAAACTGATTTATAAACCATTTAAAAACCCTTATAAACCCCTCATAAATTGGTGTATAAACTTTATAAATTGTTTTTATAAACTTTATGAATTTTTAATAAACCCTTATAAATTATTTATAAATGGTGTATAGAATTTATAAATTGTTTTTATAAACTTTGTGAATGTTTTATAAACCCTTATAAATTATTTATATATCCTTAAAACCCGTTATAAAATATGCTACAAACCCTTATAAATTCTTTTATTAGACTTTCTAAATGGTTATAAACTTTTTAAATGATTTAGAGTTCTCTAATTGATTTATTTTACCTTTATAAGCCCTTATAAATTGTCTAAGTGAAAATATTCTTTTATGTTATATAAATGTATATATATATGTGTGTGTTATTCAAATACTACTTTATAAAAGCTTATAAATTGTCTAAGCGAAGATATTCTTTTATGTTTTATAAACCTTTATATATATATATATGTTATTCAAATACTACTTTATAAAAGCTTATCAATTGTTTTAATGTATTAGCACAATATCATAAAACCCAGATTTATAAGAATCTGAGAGCATCTCTTTATAAACCCTTATAAATTGTCTAAGTGAAGGTATTCTTTTATGTTTTATAAACATTATATATGTTATTCAAATACCACTTTATAAAAACTTATAAATTGTTTTAATGTATTAGCACAATATCATAAAAACAGATTTATAAGAATCTGAGAGCATCTTTCTCAATAATTCATGTTTTATTGTAGTTTTCCTAGGAACTAACACCGTCACCACTCTCTTTTTCGCTTTGCTTCTTGAATCTAAAAACACACCGTATTAACAAATCAAATTAGTTTCATAACAGACGAACAATATAAAATCACACAATAAAAAGTGATCTATTGATTATAGTCTAAATCAAATCAATGTCTAGAGAATCAAACCTTAAGAGACCAAGCTATAACATATACTAATCAAATCAAAAGCATCATAGATCAACATAAATCAGAAAAAGTATAAACTTTCATTCAAAATCATGAATCTTGCAGACAAAACTTGCCCAAACTTATCCAACATGCAAAAAATAACTGGAAAATCAAAGATTTATAGAGAGTGATAAAAAGAAAATATACACATTTGATTGGATTAACGAACACATCAATTAAATATCCAAACTTTAAGGAATCTATATATGATTAGATAATACTAAACAAATAAGAAAGGTCGTCTAAATGTGTGTGTGATTGAAAGACTGAAACTCATCATCAATTCAAACGCGTGTGTGATTGAAAATCTGCTAGTCATGAAAAAGTGGTTCTGGATATTTTCCATCATATGCTTGATCACATAGCAATCCATTAAGAAACCAGAAACAACACATTAAAGCTCGATGAAGATGACGACGGCGGAAGCTCATCTACTTTCTCTTACCTCAGCAGAACACTTCTCGGACAGTCAGCAATGAAGACGACGGCGGCAAGGCTCGATGAAGACGATGGCGGCAAAGCTTGATGAAGACGACGGAAAGGTTTGATGAAGACGACGACGGCGGAAAGGTTCGATGAAGACGACGACGAAACTTGATGAAATCTCGACGGCGAAGCTTGATGGAGACTATGGATCTCAGCGAGAGAGAAAGAGGAAGATACGTTGAAGATAAAGTAATGTTAGTTAAGCTTTTACACATTAATGAATGTGGTGTTTATGAAAATGTCCTTTGATTGGTGGTAAAATTGAATAATGGTACCAAACAAAGTGTAAAAGTAAAATTTCTCCAAAACTATATATCATAAGTCAGTCTACAGTATTGATAGCCATATGCATCCATGTGCAAATTAAAAACATATCAGCTTAAACCTTAATGAGACTCTCACAATATTTAGATAGTAGCAGCAGGATACATAACTGTATAGTTTTTCTAAACTTTTTTTTATTAATTAAATAGAATGATTATTGTTTTGGTGATAAATATTTCCATATTACTGGAATTTGTTGAAATGATATTTTAAATATTTATTTTGGGATGGCGGAAAATATATCCATATTATTAACAATTAGAAGCCCAAAAGTGTTGGGTTCACCTTCACTAATGTTACTAAGCTTTTTTGTCGATTAACCCTTAAGCCAAATTTATAGGGTCAGCTTATTGTTTACAAAATTCTAAAGAGCCCATCACCAATATTGACAACGTTCAGATTTGACAAACGTGCAATGTACCTCAAAAGTACATAGACTTTTCAAGTCAAAGCAAGAAATATATGTAATTTGTAATAACTAATAACCCTGTTCGGAACTACGCTAGGCGCTAGTCCGGCGGTAACTCCAGGCCTAGCGAGTTACCGAAAAATCAGGGAGTGTTCAGGGATTACGCGGAACCTAGTTTTAAATTTAATTTAATATATTTATAATATATTTAGCTAATTTTAAACATGATGATACAAGTTCTTAGACATAATTATATAATTTTCTATATATAATTTTAAACAATCTCTTTTTGATTCGTAAATGGTGGGTTTGGTACGAAAAAAAATCCCTAAATATAGTATGTATGTGTTTGTTTTGGGTTTGATAGCTAATTATAATTATTTAGTAATGAATAATTACACAAAATCAGTCAATGATGAGTAAAATATAATCAACTGTGTTTTAATTTACATGGACGGGAAAGAAAACTTAGGCGGTCAACGCGGGATTAGGCGGGAATTAGGTGGTCAACGCGGACATTAGGCGATTTTACGCGGATCAACGCGAGTCAACGTCTGGCTACACCGATTTAGGCATAATCGCCGCGGTCAACCTCTGAACAACGCCTAGACGGCCGCGTTTTTGAACAGGGCTAATAACCAATGACTATGCAGCTCATCAATGTTAAAGATTTGTTATTTTGTTATTTAACAGTGGTTTAAGCTTTGTAGATTATCAGCAAGAGCCGACATCTCACTAATTGCAACCTTATATTCCACTTGATACAAAGAGTTTGAGGGAAGAACTAATACAAAGAGCAGCTGTCCATATACATAGTTCTTTTCTTTTAAGCATATATACATTACATCGAGATATATTACATATATATAAGTTTCACACGAGGAGCTGCGAACATTAAAGAGAATTTGAATCCATACAACGTTTGATCAAGAGTACTTACTAGTAGGGGTGTCAAAATGAGCTGTAGCTCAGGCTCAGCTCAGCTCATTTTTTCACGTGCATGATCTCTATATTTTAGGATAATTTAATAAATGAGTTTAATGATCGAGCTTAAATTAGATCACGAGTTATATGAACGATTTTTAATGATCATGAGCTTATTCATTTTTATACTAAAAATTATATATAATACATATATTATATATATGTTATATATTTGGATAACTTCTATTTTTATTATGTAAAAAAAATAATTTATATATTTATCATATTTATCTTCTAAAACTAAAATGTAAAACATACATATAAGTTTGCACCTGATCTTGGTTGTTTTGTTTTATGACGGACGACAATGATAAAATATTTTCTATCTTAGATTATTTATTTATACTTTTTTATTACTTTAACATAAAATATTTATAAATGTTATTTTAATTTTATAATTTAAACATATGAAAACATTGAAGATGAATTTTCTCAAGACTCTCATGAAGAATAGAGATTTGGATCATTGGTTTTGCATTAATTTAATTTATATTATGTGTTGTTTTTTTTTATTTTTGTATGTGTTGACTTTTATTTAGTATTTAATATTTATGTTTTGGATATTTTTAATATCTAAATTTTGAACAATATTATATAAGTAATTTTATCACTATTTTATTTTATTTTTATATTAGATCACGAGTTAGCTCATTTAACTCATGATCTTGGTGATCTAAGTTCGAGTTTACATATTGAAAGTCATTTATTAAATGAGCTGAGCGAGCTAGTTCGTGAAATAGCCGAGCTTACCATGAGCTGAGCTGAGTTGAGCGAGTTAGCTCATTTCGACACTCCTACTTACTAGGTGTCCTGATGAGCATGCGACTTATACATAGTTTATAACTGACTTACCGAATAATCAACCTTTGATATCCTGGTAATGAAGATCCGACCAGATACAAGCAGCTGAAACAAATCCCATAGTTAAATAACTTTACTTGAATCAACATAGATTACACATAAGCCCAAGAAGCAGCTACAAGGCAAAAAGAACAAGAGCAAGACTTTAGCAAGTCTTCACTGTTAAATTATGACATTGAGAAAATACTTCCCTTATCTCGGTATCACTGCTTATTATAATAGTACCATAAGTTTGCTGATCCACGTATCTGTCACCATGTTCAAAACAGATCATCTCTCTTCTTTGGAAGATTGGTTAAATCACACAAAGTGAGACGGAGGTTTCTTCGGAAACTGATTTGCTGCTATCTTCACTCATTTTACACAAAAGGAAAGATCGATACTTTCAATAAATCAAACTGTGTTGAATTGTATTAAGATGATAAGCACCCGGTGGGAGATTTGAAGAGTGGAGAAATTAGGGTTTTTGATTTCGTTGAGGCGGGAAACCGTCTGGATTTTTTTTTCCGTTCTCTATTTTTTTTTAACTTCAGTTTTGCGAACGTGATTTGGCTAACGACGTGTGGTCTCAATGTATATGAAGTTCAATGAAGCTCAATATTATTAAAAAATTCAAGCCCATTATATTAATAGATTAGTGGCCTATTATAAACATTTCATCAATAACAAAAAGTATCATAAATTCTTAATATTGTTTTTTTATTGTCAACACACAACAGTTCTCACAATTCTTAGTTTTTCTTGGTGCAACTCACACTTCTTAGTTAACTGAAACTTTAAACAATGATGGAAGATAGAAATGTTATAAATTTTATCTAATCATATGTTTTTTTTGTGAACTTGATAAACATCTTCTATCACTAACTTTTACCTACAGTAAGAATCTTGTGTAAGCTCTCATACGAAAGCTTTGTAACATTATATAATTCTCTTGTAAGTAAAAATATGATGTACAAATGTACAACAAATAATTTTCTTCTTTACCAACAGTTTTTCCTTGTTAAACTTACTTGAAAGAAAAAAATGTTTAATAGGAATTAAACACGAACCAAAGATACAAACAAAAAAGGTAGATGTTAGAAAAGCAGGAGAAAAGAGCCAACATAGAAATAGATATCAGTCTATCACAGCTGAAGTATGAATAATGCCAAACATCAGGCAAGGACGATGAAATTGTTTATAAATTTCTCTTCTTCATTAACATCACAACAGAAAAGTTAAAATTGCAAGTTTATTTTATATAGTTTCTTATATGTGTCTAGAGACTCAACTAGAGTATTACGCAAAAAAAAATAAACATTTTGTTTTTGTTGCATGAACATAAGGTGAGTCAAATGACTCAAATAGCTCGATAATCACCGGAGGTAGTGTTTGCGGAGAGTGGCACAACCACGGAGTGGCTAGTCCCGGAAGAAGCCCATGGCGTTGGCGAAGTGGCGAGTAGAGGCGATACCGTTAGAACGTGTGAGGATTACAGTGGCAGTGTTGCGACCAGGATCAGGGAATTGGCAGTTGGAGATAGGACTATTGACGAGCACCGCCAGACATTGCTGGTCCTGTCGGTCTCCTTCGACGGCAACTCTGTATCTTCCTCGGCGTCCTGTCACCGCCTCACCCACAACCTCCGATTTCAATGTCACACTGTCTTTGCACACTATTTTCACTTTTGCCCCTATTATTCAAACAGCACCCCCAAATATTCAAAGTTTTAATCCGTGTTTCTAACAATGTAACATACAACAAAAAAACTGAGTAAGGACTCAAGGTATATGATTAGTAGAAGAAAATATAAGTAGCCGAAAATATAATCGTTAGTCTTACTTTCAAACGCCAGTCTATATATTTGGGATTAATGTAATTTTCATGTAAAATACAATATTGTGTCACTTTGCATGTTACTATCAGATCCAAATGATTAATTGATAATTACGCAGTGAAAAATACGAGGCGAACGAGTATGAAAATATACGCACCGGTGATATATTTGGTGGCGATTGTCTCAAATCCAAAGCGGCAAGTGTCGTAGTAAACACATCCTTCTATATGAAATGGCGTTCCAGCCGCCATGGCCGCAAGTGGCAGTAGCAAAACACACATCACGGCGAGCAGAGGTGCATATGATCTAGCCATCTCCATAAACAACTGAAGAATGATACTATAATTTTTGGAGTTTTTTTTTTTTTTGAGAGTTTGTTGTTTGTGAAGGGGTTTTGTCAATTAATTATTTGCGAGCTACGTAGTATATATAAGAAGGAAGCTGAAAGGCACATGTATCAAAGATGTAAGGGTATCGCATCGTGTGCGAATTAAAAGAAAAAGCTTACTTAGTGTCGGCTAGATCCACTTGCGGGTCTTCCTCCGCCGTCTACGGCAAATGGGGATAGAGTTTGTGTTGCCTCCTCCGCATGTCAACTCGTACGGTTCTTGTTAATTCTAGTCTACGTTTTAAGCTTTTTTTTGAACAACCAATGCTTATATTAAAATTAAACGCCCAATGGGTTAAGTCGATTGCAACCGAAGAGATTTTCGACGGTAAAATGATAAGCAAACATAACTAAAACATAAAAAAAGATAGATGTGGCTAAGGAGAAAAGAAACCCGTAGAAAATCTTCACTTGATGTCCAAAAGCCCGCGTTCGAAAGAACATACCAAAGTCGAAATTGACGTTGAAGAACCCAACCAATGGGTTTTGAGAACAGTTGAAAACCGTCTCTGAAAATGCATGGATCTCCCGACGTTGCAGTGACAGTGAAGTGCAGAGAAATTGCCGGAATAGGACTACACACATAATCGTCGACGGTAGAACCTCTAAAGAAAAACAGTTAACAAAGTCAGGAGAAGGCATTGACAATGATTGCTTGGCCGGCAAGAGATGCAAAAATCCAAACATGGTGAATATCCACAAGATAGAGGCGCCTTAGTAACTACATAGTTACAGGTGAACATTGACAACCTCTACGTTTCGAGCTACAGTTTATTTTTTTGACAAGTATAGATTGTTATTTTCAGGATTATTTTCACTAGTTATTAGTTTATCATTTCTTCTGTCTACGTGAAAAGAACGAAACATGGTGAACATCTACAAGATCAAGGCCGCCTTAGTAACTACATAGACAGACTGGTCAGGGACCGCATTGACGCATTTAGAAATGTCAATTGGACACACTGTCTATTGGTTACCGATGTCCAAGCCCATTTGGACTAACCAAATTAGACCAATAAATAAAGCTGTCCAGTTGGTCGAAACCCAATAAACTCCAAATCCAATGGGCTTAAACCAAATGGACATGGGCGGCCCAATGTATAAAAAATCCTAGGGTTTCCAATGAAATCACTCTCTTTTTTCGGTTCTCGTCTCTACGACTCTCATCTCTGATTCCCGTTCTCTCTCGATGAAGTCGACTCACGGCGACTCTCCGTTCTCTCTCCCCTCGGCGTCTTAATCCTCCCTCTCTCTCTCTCTCTCGGCGTCTCGATCCACCACTCTCTCTCTCGGCGTCTCGATCATCTCTCTTTCTCGCGAGTCGCGACTCTCGATCCGATCTGCCTCTCTCGTATGTCTCTTCTCTCTGTCGCTCTGTGTAAACTGATTACTGTCATGTTACTTTGTGTGATATGAATCTATAAAATGTTTGATGCCTTGTTGAGTAGTGTTTTATACATTGAACTGATGTTTGTGTGATATGTACTGTCATGTTACTTTGTTTGAACTGATGTTACTGTCATGTTTAAACCAATGTATTTTACTATCTGTTGTGTGATAACTTATGTGTTTTAATTTGATAGGAGTGGCTGAGAAGATAAAGAAGAGAAGGGCAATCAAAACTTATGCTTTGGATTTTTTATTTTTATGTATGAACCATTATGTATGAACTAATATATGAATTTTCTATGCTTTGGATATGTAAAACTTATGAAACTTAATGTGTAAAACTTGAAATTTATGTTTTTTATGGATGTTTCACAAAAAAAATGTTTTTTTTATGGATTTAGCATATTAAAGCAGAAATTGTATTTGGGGTTTGTGGAATGCTCATTTGGACTTGGGCCAATTTGGTCTGGACAATTTGGTCTGGTATAATTTGGGCTTAAAAAAATAATGTCTATTTGGACTGTTGTGTCCATTTGGACAACCCATTTGGACTTGGGCAGCCCAATTGACATCTCTAGACGCATTGACTCATTCCGAGGCTCTGCAAATGGCAGCTTTGACACACACTTGCAGGCTTGGTTTGCAAGCTGATGAGAGAAGATGGGAGCTTTAGAATCAGTTTTTAAAATAGTTTCTATAAACACAACTCAAAACAAAGTTACATAGGTTGTAAAAAAAAATTTTGATCAGAATAAATTTAACATTCATTCAAAAATAACAAAAAAAAAATCGTTTTCACAGAGTTTTCTAGACTGAATCAAAGGCATTGATTTTTATTTTTAAGTACAAGACTAAGAAAACAATACGTTTTTATTAGATAAAAAATATTAAATTTCCTCTTCAAATTGCGTAATGGCTTTTCCATACCGTAATTAGGATACGTGTTTAGTTTGTAACATAGAGCGATGATATAGCTGTTGTTTCGGTCCGATCCACAACGTGCTTTTGTTTCGTCTTAACGAAAGAGATCATTTTAACACTAGCGAGTAACCATGTTGATCCATGATTTTGTATCGTAGGTTGGTTATGTACAGTATTATTTAATTTAAATAAAAATTATAAATAGTGATGTCTAATTAATTTTTTCTTGATTAAATTCAGTTTTGACGTTAACCATGGCTTATAATAACAGGAAAAACGTTGGTACTTGGAAGGTGAAAGTGAGTGCTGGATTAGTAAGTCTTGTCCAATTGATGGTCGGTCACATTAGCAGCAATTGATCTTACGAACTAGACTTAATGGGCCCAGAGAAACCGATGACAGCCACTACACGTCTTAAATACAAACAAAATAGTCCACAAAAGAGAAAGCGCCAGAGAGACACCAAGTCTGGAAAGCCGTGTGAGAAACATTCTTTGAACATGTGATTAAGGAGGGAGGAGTACGAAGATGAGGATGCAGGCGTGGGACATGGAAGGGATGCCTCTAGGGAAGGAGTCCCCAAGTCTCCTTTGCAAAGTAAGCCGTATTCTTCTTCGCCGTGAAGCAAACACAGTTTTTTTATTGTTGGGTGCAAATGTTAGAAGCAAACAAAGTTGTTTTGGGTCAAAGTGCAAACACAGATTTTAACCGAACAGAGGGATACACAAGCAAGCTCGAAGTGATTCTCTGTCGACAAAGCAAGGTACAAAGTTTGAAAGTGTCTTGCCAGGGCCGGCTCAAACATTTTACAGGCCCTGGGGCAAAATAAAAAAAGAGACCCTTTTATATATAAAATTGAAATGTTGATATTGTAGGTACAAGATAAAATAAAATCGTTTTTGTTTAAAAAGATAAGCACAAACCATAAAAATAAAATAAAAAACTCTTGCTCTTCCTATAGCTTCATTTTCTTGAGAATGAAATCATTTGTTTCAACAAAAACCATCACAGTATAACATCTTCCTGCAAATCTGAAAAAAAAAACAGTAGTCATCCTAAAAAGAAATGCAATCATAAGAAACGGTTTTTTCGAGCTTTACTTGATGCAAAATCATGTATAACAGTTTCAAAATCAATGCTTTCTAAGATGTTCTTTTCAATACATAAAATAGCTAAACCATTCAATCTTTCTTGAGACATTGAAGATCTTAAATAATTTTTCAACAACTTTAATTTTGAAAAGCTTCTCTCTGCTGAGGCTACCGTCACAGGTGTAGTCAAAAGAATTCTATAAGCAATTGAAACATTTGGATAACAGCCTACACTTTCAACAAACTCTAGAACTTCACTAGGTTCTATAGATACATCGGGTAAAGTCGTTTGCAGCATTCTCAATTCAGAAAAAAGATCATTCAAATCAACATCAGAAGAATCACCATTAGAAAAGGTATTGTAAAAGTTTGTGCAATGACTTCGAAGTTCACTTTCATCTAACACTTTTAATCTCAAAGAATCAAATAAAAACCCAAAAACACTTTTAAAATTCATCATTTGATCAAACCTGTTCTTCACCGAAGTTGTTGCCATGTCCACAACAACTAAAAAATAGTCAACTCTAAAAGCATCCTCACCTGATAATTGTACTTGTTCACCTGAATCAGTTTCATCAAACTGCTTTTTCCTAAAGACACGACGCTTATTTGGAAAAACAGGATCAACATCCATCTCATGAGCAATATTTTGAGCTATTTTCAAGCTAGAATTAAACCCTTCATTTCTATATTTCTCAAAAAACAGCAGAACACCTTCAAGTTGTTTTAAAGCATTGTCAATGCACATAGATTTAGACTGTAAGTTCTTACTGGCCGAGTTAATAGCAAACAAAATTTCATACCAAATGACCATGCCAAGTAAAAATTCAAAATTATCAAATGCCATAATTAAACTTTCAGCATCACTTTTTGTCATAGCATCTTCACATGATTCATACAATTCTAATAAAGCTGACCTTACTTGTAAAGCTTGAAATCTGATAGCTTTCACGCTATTAATCCGGCTTTCCCAACGAGTATTGGATAATGATTTCACTGTAAAAAAAGGAACATGGTCAAGCAAAATCTTCCATCTCTTTGTAGAACTAGAAAACAAAGTATATATGCGTTGCACAACTCCAAAGAAAGAAATAGCTTTCAAACATGAATGAGCCATATCACTAACCACAAGATTAAGACTATGACAAGCACATGGCATATACAAAGCTTTTGAGTTTATATCAAGCAATCGTCTTTGAACACCTTGATGTTTTCCTTTCATATTAGAACCATTGTCATAACTTTGACCCCTCACATTATCAACATCAAGAGTAAGAGACTTTAGAACATCTAATAATTTTTCAAAGAGCCCTAGACCAGATGTGTCATCTACCTTTAGAAACTCTAAAAAATACTCTTCTACTCTAACTTTTTTATCAGACATGTTCACACATCTTATTATTAGAGTCATTTGCTCTTGGTGGCTCACATCTGGTGTACAATCAAGAATCACTGAAAAGTATTTTGCCTCTTTGATATTAGCAACAATGGAAAACTGAACATTATGAGCCAAAAGAGAAATAAACTCATTCTGAATATTATGGCCAAGATAATGATGATGAATTTCATGATTTTGAATGCGCCTGATATGATCTTGGATTATCAAATCAAATTCTGCAATCATTTCAATAGCTCCTAAGAAATTACCATTGCTATCTTGGTAAAGTTTCTCATTTTTTCCTCTAAAAGCTAAGCACCTTTTAGAAAGAAATTTCACAATAGCAATTATTCTAGTTAAGACCAGCCTCCAACGTTCTTTTTCTCTAGCAATTTCTTTTTGGAGTTCTTTATCAATTGTTAGATCTTTTTCTAATCTAATTTTTAGTTCATTCCAAGTTTTCATATTAATCATGTGTTCTATACTTCTCTCATGATCTTTAAGCCTCTCACTAAGATGCTTCCAATCTTTAAATCCATCTTTTGCTAGCATATTTGAGCAGCCAATGGATTTAAACAATTTGCAACAAAAGCAATAGACTTTGTCCACATGTTTTGAATAAACCAACCAATTTCTATCACTAGTTTCTCCATTACTCAACTTTCGAGAATAATAACTATATGAGAAATGTCTAGAATACTTATCTAAAGGAAACACAAGATTCATTTCTCTTTTAGGCCCTTTTTCAATTAGCACATCTCTCATTTTGTTGTCAAGATTTTCCCAAGACCTAGGATCATAAACATCAAGATAAGAACTTGGTTCTTCACAAAAATTTGGACTTTCAACAGTAGATGCATTTATCACATTATCATGCTCACTTAAACGACTATTCCCATCACCAAAATGATCATTTGATTCATGAATATTATCCACACAATCAGATTTCAAATTTTCATCAGCATTTTTTTTTATCACAAATTTATCTAAAGAACCTCTTTGTGATTCAATAAACAATTCACGAAGTCTTTTTTTCTTCCTCTTTTGACATCCAGAATTAGTTCCATTCATGATGCAAGCAAAAAGTTAAGTAAAAGGAAAAGTACACCTGGATTTTAGAAGCAAAAACTGAATTGATGAAGCCTGGATGAAGCTGAAAGAGAAAGTGAAGAATCCAGGAAGAACCAGCGGTCTTGAAATCTTTTAAACTTGTATCGTCTCACCACTCACCAGAACTGATCGTCGCTGGAAATATCAAATATGCAGGGGAAATATGAACAGTCTTTTCAGAAGAGAAGAAGACGCTTTAGTGAATATACTCATATCCCTAAATAAACTCCCATTAACGGTAACTATTAATTATAATATTTTACTAGTTAATTATAATTTGGTAAAAAATTATACAGATTAACATAAATAAGATATTGTTTCCATAAATTTAGATTTATAAATTTCGTATTTATTAATTTCGTTTTACAAAAAACTTTAGGTTTATAGTTAAAAAAAAAAAAACCTATACTAGTACATTCAAAAAAAAAAAAAAAATGGGCCCCCTCCAGTAATGGGCCCTGGGCGGGTGCACTGCTTGCCCCTGGTCTTCAGCCGGCCCTGTGTCTTGCATAGATTTTCTATCTTACATAAATCTGAAATAGTTTTACACCCGAAGCCTCTCGAGCCGGAGAGAGTATTAAGATTATACAGCGTACACCCTTTACAAGGGGATAATTACACATCTTGTTTGTTTTAATTATATGTTTTGGATTTTATTTATTCGCCGATTAACGGTAACTAATTAAGCAGTGGGAGCGTTACCAGAAGATTGATGTCGGAGATTTGTCCAGGTGACACCTCCATATTATCAGCTTCGGCTCGCACAAGATTACTCTTCTCCATCTGTAACATAAATACATATTATTATTAGGTCAAACCCACTTTTTATCGCTTTAGAAATAATTCAACACTATTCACTTCTCTCTCTCTATCATTAGTATTTTTTAATTACCCGAGGAATATTATTTTCCCACCACAAATTTAAACTGATAACATATGAATCTCGCTTTCATAATTTGTGTTTCTGACTTTTGACCTTTTAACTTCAAGTTTGCAAGCATGTTTCAACCTGCAAAATAGCATTCTCTACTAGCCTACAAGCTTCACTTTGGTTTAGGCTCCCCAGATAAAATGTAATCTTCCCTTTTTCAAGTTATATAATTACCCTTGAGAAAGTAAAAGTAAGAACTATATACTTGAACTGTGCCAATCGGATCGAAACTTAAACCGTAACAAAAAAAAAACTTTAGTTACCTGGCTAGCCAAAACATGGTTCTCCTCTTCCAGCAACTTCTCCTGGTTTAAAGATCAACACATCAATTTACTCATATATAAAGTTTATAGACTTAACTTCAGATTTTTAATTCAAAACATTCTAATGGTCCTGAAAAGACTAGGATACATTGGCAATAGGTTAGAGATAGGCTTGCGACCTCATGAAGCAGACTTAGATAAACTAAGACAACACGACCATAATATAACTAAAGTGCTAGCTATAAACTTGGAAGCATATATCTAACCTTTTCTTTAAGGTTCTCGACAAGCTTCAACATTAGTTCTGTCTGCAACAAAGTAATTAAATATAAGCGCACGGTTGTTCTTGAAAAACAAAGTAAGAAAAGAGAAGACATCACGGAAGTAACGTACCTTCCTAGCTCTTGTTACGGAGAGGGCGTTCTCAAGGTGTTCCTCCAGCTGAACCAGGGAACCCACACTTACATTATCGACATTTGATTCCTCAAGCTTGCTGCATATATTCATAGATTGACAAGAAACCCTAATTCCTCTGTGATCAAAAGAGAGAGAAGAGTTTTAGTTAGTATTAACCTTTCCACAAGTTCCAGCAGCTCATGGTGTGAACCAGAGTCCAAAGCTTTTGACTGACGATCCTGTCCATGGAGAAGTAATATAAGCTTAAAAATCTGGTTGTGCACGAGGATCCATCATCTCATATATAGGGATCACTAAGGGAACTAATAGATAATAAATGGATTAATACCGCAATTCCTAAAACAAGATCTCCACAAATTTAAGGTGCTAAACATGTGTTTTACCCACTCCTATCCAATTTGATGATCATCAATCTCTGTATAACCAATTTGATGATCTTGAAAACAAACTTTTGATAACTACAGCTCCAAAATAGTAATTATATGTGTACCGTTAAGTGCGGGCATGCCAATGCATTCTAACAACCCCCCCACCACCACCCCCAAAAAAAAAATCAAACCTACATGAATTGCTACTGATCAGTAGAAACTATATAGGCATTTGGTAAATTTAATCCTAAGAAACTACATCAAATAGAAGATTAGTGTCGCCTGTATTACCAAGGCTTTAAGATCATCACCATGTTGCTTTCCGTATCGATCAAGGATCTTGACCAGGCTGGAGAGAAGACGAGAAAAAATCAAAGTATGTTAGGATCAAAACTACCAGCTAACCCTTGAAAGAATGAACTGGAAACTATGAAACATGTATAGGGCACAGAAGACAATTAGAGACAAAAGTTCAATTTTCACACACATAGTTTTCATTAACATTCCAGAAAAATTAGTATTTACGTTTAAGCAGAACCACATTTGGTTTTCCATTTCTTATTTTATAACTTTCACTCTTATGCTTTCTAAGCAGTATTTTAATGGTCAGATGATCTTTTAATCTCTTCCAAGGCGTGTTCCAAAAAAAACCTCTTCCAAGGAAAAAAGGAACTCTAGTATTTACCACGAATTACCCTAAGTTTGGTTGTCTCATGAATCTTATGGCTTTACATGTAAATTGTAAACTGATATAACGAAAAAGAAATTGTCACTCAAGGAAATTGTCCATCGACATTTTAGTAATTAGAAAACTAGAACATGGAAACGCAATCGTAAATGTAAATGCAAACAAACAATTTGAGGTAATCCATAGAAGCAACAGCTGAACACAGTAAAAAAATCCTATTTATGACTTTATAGAAGTCCCAGCAAATTTGAAAAACAGTTCCACTAATTCAACAGTTTTGTTAAAAGGTTTCAATTCCACCGTGAAGTTAAGCTCTTTGCAACAAAATCAAGGATGCACAATTGCGTTCAGGGCCGGCTGAAGACCAGGGGCAAGCAGTGCACCCGCCCAGGGCCCATTACTGGAGGGGGCCCATATTTTTTTTTTTTTTTGAATGTACTAGTATAGGTTTTTTTTTTTTTAACTATAAACCTAAAGTTTTTTGTAAAACGAAATTAATAAATACGAAATTTATAAATCTAAATTTATGGAAACAATATCTTATTTATGTTAATCTGTATAATTTTTTACCAAATTATAATTAACTAGTAAAATATTATAATTAATAGTTACCGTTAATGGGAGTTTATTTAGGGATATGAGTATATTCACTAAAGCGTCTTCTTCTCTTCTGAAAAGACTGTTCATATTTCCCCTGCATATTTGATATTTCCAGCGACGATCAGTTCTGGTGAGTGGTGAGACGATACAAGTTTAAAAGATTTCAAGACCGCTGGTTCTTCCTGGATTCTTCACTTTCTCTTTCAGCTTCATCCAGGCTTCATCAATTCAGTTTTTGCTTCTAAAATCCAGGTGTACTTTTCCTTTTACTTAACTTTTTGCTTGCATCATGAATGGAACTAATTCTGGATGTCAAAAGAGGAAGAAAAAAAGACTTCGTGAATTGTTTATTGAATCACAAAGAGGTTCTTTAGATAAATTTGTGATAAAAAAAAATGCTGATGAAAATTTGAAATCTGATTGTGTGGATAATATTCATGAATCAAATGATCATTTTGGTGATGGGAATAGTCGTTTAAGTGAGCATGATAATGTGATAAATGCATCTACTGTTGAAAGTCCAAATTTTTGTGAAGAACCAAGTTCTTATCTTGATGTTTATGATCCTAGGTCTTGGGAAAATCTTGACAACAAAATGAGAGATGTGCTAATTGAAAAAGGGCCTAAAAGAGAAATGAATCTTGTGTTTCCTTTAGATAAGTATTCTAGACATTTCTCATATAGTTATTATTCTCGAAAGTTGAGTAATGGAGAAACTAGTGATAGAAATTGGTTGGTTTATTCAAAACATGTGGACAAAGTCTATTGCTTTTGTTGCAAATTGTTTAAATCCATTGGCTGCTCAAATATGCTAGCAAAAGATGGATTTAAAGATTGGAAGCATCTTAGTGAGAGGCTTAAAGATCATGAGAGAAGTATAGAACACATGATTAATATGAAAACTTGGAATGAACTAAAAATTAGATTAGAAAAAGATCTAACAATTGATAAAGAACTCCAAAAAGAAATTGCTAGAGAAAAAGAACGTTGGAGGCTGGTCTTAACTAGAATAATTGCTATTGTGAAATTTCTTTCTAAAAGGTGCTTAGCTTTTAGAGGAAAAAATGAGAAACTTTACCAAGATAGCAATGGTAATTTCTTAGGAGCTATTGAAATGATTGCAGAATTTGATTTGATAATCCAAGATCATATCAGGCGCATTCAAAATCATGAAATTCATCATCATTATCTTGGCCATAATATTCAGAATGAGTTTATTTCTCTTTTGGCTCATAATGTTCAGTTTTCCATTGTTGCTAATATCAAAGAGGCAAAATACTTTTCAGTGATTCTTGATTGTACACCAGATGTGAGCCACCAAGAGCAAATGACTCTAATAATAAGATGTGTGAACATGTCTGATAAAAAAGTTAGAGTAGAAGAGTATTTTTTAGAGTTTCTAAAGGTAGATGACACATCTGGTCTAGGGCTCTTTGAAAAATTATTAGATGTTCTAAAGTCTCTTACTCTTGATGTTGATAATGTGAGGGGTCAAAGTTATGACAATGGTTCTAATATGAAAGGAAAACATCAAGGTGTTCAAAGACGATTGCTTGATATAAACTCAAAAGCTTTGTATATGCCATGTGCTTGTCATAGTCTTAATCTTGTGGTTAGTGATATGGCTCATTCATGTTTGAAAGCTATTTCTTTCTTTGGAGTTGTGCAACGCATATATACTTTGTTTTCTAGTTCTACAAAGAGATGGAAGATTTTGCTTGACCATGTTCCTTTTTTTACAGTGAAATCATTATCCAATACTCGTTGGGAAAGCCGGATTAATAGCGTGAAAGCTATCAGATTTCAAGCTTTACAAGTAAGGTCAGCTTTATTAGAATTGTATGAATCATGTGAAGATGCTATGACAAAAAGTGATGCTGAAAGTTTAATTATGGCATTTGATAATTTTGAATTTTTACTTGGCATGGTCATTTGGTATGAAATTTTGTTTGCTATTAACTCGGCCAGTAAGAACTTACAGTCTAAATCTATGTGCATTGACAATGCTTTAAAACAACTTGAAGGTGTTCTGCTGTTTTTTGAGAAATATAGAAATGAAGGGTTTAATTCTAGCTTGAAAATAGCTCAAAATATTGCTCATGAGATGGATGTTGATCCTGTTTTTCCAAATAAGCGTCGTGTCTTTAGGAAAAAGCAGTTTGATGAAACTGATTCAGGTGAACAAGTACAATTATCAGGTGAGGATGCTTTTAGAGTTGACTATTTTTTAGTTGTTGTGGACATGGCAACAACTTCGGTGAAGAACAGGTTTGATCAAATGATGAATTTTAAAAGTGTTTTTGGGTTTTTATTTGATTCTTTGAGATTAAAAGTGTTAGATGAAAGTGAACTTCGAAGTCATTGCACAAACTTTTACAATACCTTTTCTAATGGTGATTCTTCTGATGTTGATTTGAATGATCTTTTTTCTGAATTGAGAATGCTGCAAACGACTTTACCCGATGTATCTATAGAACCTAGTGAAGTTCTAGAGTTTGTTGAAAGTGTAGGCTGTTATCCAAATGTTTCAATTGCTTATAGAATTCTTTTGACTACACCTGTGACGGTAGCCTCAGCAGAGAGAAGCTTTTCAAAATTAAAGTTGTTGAAAAATTATTTAAGATCTTCAATGTCTCAAGAAAGATTGAATGGTTTAGCTATTTTATGTATTGAAAAGAACATCTTAGAAAGCATTGATTTTGAAACTGTTATACATGATTTTGCATCAAGTAAAGCTCGAAAAAACCGTTTCTTATGATTGCATTTCTTTTTAGGATGACTACTGTTTTTTTTTTCAGATTTGCAGGAAGATGTTATACTGTGATGGTTTTTGTTGAAACAAATGATTTCATTCTCAAGAAAATGAAGCTATAGGAAGAGCAAGAGTTTTTTATTTTATTTTTATGGTTTGTGCTTATCTTTTTAAACAAAAACGATTTTATTTTATCTTGTACCTACAATATCAACATTTCAATTTTATATATAAAAGGGTCTCTTTTTTTATTTTGCCCCAGGGCCTGTAAAATGTTTGAGCCGGCCCTGATTGCGTTATTGAGTAACTAAAGGTCATATTCCAGGTTCTAAAACCTTTCTTCTTTTGCTCAACAACTAATCTCGATTAGCTATTCCAAGGCTGGACCTAATTAATATTCAGTGTTGAGGAGTGAACAAGTATTAAATAATTGAGACATGACCAGCGATCTTCACTAACATCGCCAAACCTGTACAATCAGTTGGTTAATATTATAGGGTTAAGCTAACACTTCACCCAATTTAAAATTGACAAGGGGTTGGAATTTTCTCCATGAAGAAAGGTTTTGGTGAGGTGGGTTGGTTTCCAAGAGGCACCAAAGGAAATACGTTATGTTATTGTCAATGCCCACAACAAGAAACACAACGAGATGCAAGGTTGTGTGATCGTCCATTTCCATAAAAAAAGCTACAATGTTGTGGGTTGTCAATTCAAATGAACAAAGCTACAAAGTTCGATTAAAAGCTATCATCCAATCACATAATGTAGCATATGCATGTGCCGTAACTACTAGAGTGCGAAACTAAACGCTTGGGATAATCTTATAGCAACAAATCAATAAAAGGGAGAAAAACTTCTAGAAAATCATTTATACCTAAAATATTTTAGTCCATAGTCGCACACTGGCATACCTATAATTAAACCAGACTTGTTGATCTATTAATATACCATCAATCCCACTAACTTTATCTACATGGGTTTAAATTGTATATTTGTATTGTACGAAAATTCAAGAGAAAACTTAATTTAATATATTCTATTAAAACATCAACAGGTATAGTCCAACCACATTTTAAATACTTATTGCTAGATAACATATCAAAATAAATATTAAATTGAATATTTGAAGTAAATATTCATATTTCATATAATTATATTGTATATTATTTTGGACATTCGGATCGGTTTTTTCGGTTTTTCGGGTTATCCGTTCGGGTTCGGTTAATAACACTTCGGGTTCGGATATGTTTTGTACCACCTTACAAGATCCGTTCGGATATTTTTTACATTTTGGACCGGATACGGATCGGGTTTTTCGGTTCGGGTTCGGTTCGGATTTCGGGTTACGGATGTAAGCTTCAAGTAATAACCTCACGTTAAAAAGAGAAATTACAAGAATTGATCTACTATTTTGGCAAAAAAAAAGAATCGATCTACAATAATCTACACTCTATCTATTATTCAGCATCAACCTCACAGCGATTCTACAGATCTCCCCCAAGTGCATTTCATTGCATACAAATCTGAGAGATCCAATGGATTTAATTACTCTACAAAGAGAAACATGAATCAACAATTATTTTGACATAAAACTCTTCTGCAACATAAGGAGTTCCTAAAGCTAAAAAGCTGATGAACTAACAATCAAAGATGGATATAAACTTCACGAAGTAACATCAAGTATGCATCACAGCGTGTCAAAGATCTTGAAGGACATGCAATTTTTTTTTGAAATAAAAAAAAAATCCATGCAGAAAAGTTGTAACATTGTTCGTCCTTTGATTTGGTTGTCTCATGTATCTAGCAACACACAAACCAAGAAAACCACACAAGATTCGCAGGAAATATTTTTTAAAAATAATTATATTTTTTTCTGAAAAAAAGTTAGTAATTAACAATAATAATGGAAAACCCAGAATAGGAAAAGTCGTACTTATCACCGGAGGAGAAGCTGTAGAGTTTTCTGGAGGCGGAGACGACAAGAAGAGCGACGGATGCGTCACAGAGAACGGAAAGCTGACGAGCTTTCTCGATGAGACCGTTGCGTCGTTTGGAGAAGGTAACTTGTCGGCTACTTTTGTTCTCAATCGGCTTGATTTCAAGTTTCTTTCTCCCCATGGCTTCTGTCTCCAACAGGGCTTTGCGCCCTAATTTGATCTTGAGGTCCGGTTTCCACTAGCCGGAGATACTGAGTGTTTTATGTTTTCTTTTTGCTTTTTTCCTTTTATTTCATTCTATTTTTGTGTCCATATACTTCTACTTTTCTTTCCTCGGGCAAGGGGTTCCTTTTTTTCTATTAGGGTCCCAGATTCGGACCCGTCTAGGTATATTTTTTTTTATATAAATTTAATTTTAATATTTGTATCTTTTCAGTTATGTTCATGTTCTTTGTATAATATTTTTCCTAAATGATTAATAAAAGATTTTAATAGTTGTATTAAAATAGTTGGATCACAACTATATCAATAGCTCATGTTTCTGTTGAGGTTGCATAACTGTACATTTGTACCATATATATTTCAAAAATTATTTTTAAAGTTTTATCCTAAAGTTTTGCAATATATTATATTTTTTTAATATTTATCTAACATAATTCGTCAAAAATATTCGTATCCAAAAAACCCAACTTGGAATCAAACCGAAAATCAAATTCTCGTACTCTATCAGACCTGGTCCATATACTCGGATGGTTCTTAACGCGATGTCCGAAAACCAATATAAAATCCAATCTGCCCTAAAAACCAAACAAAATTTTCGAGAACCGTTTGAAAAAATAATTTTCAATAAAACAACAAGACATTTCCAGAGTGTTGTCAACCTAAACTCACTTCCTCGCTTTATTTGAACGTGGAAAGATGGACTCCACTCTTTGCTTTCTCTTCAATCACTCTCATTGGATGACACTTAGCACTCTAGGCTAACATTTAGTTAGTTGTTAACTTTATAAAATTACTAGGGGCATCGGAATATTATTTTTTTGTTGTTAATTATTATTTTTCGGATGATATAGCTAGCTAATTATGTAATCGTCTTTATTTGCTAAGAACATTATTTGGTATTTTTATTATGTTATGTAGTAATAGGTGATATGCTAACACATTATGTGTTTGTTTTTTTAATAGTGTGTTGGTGTAGGTATAATAGTACCTTATTAGTGGTGGAGTGAGTTTGTAATGTAATGCATATTGAATTTCAATAATTTGACATTTAGGCATTTGTTGAATTTAAGGCTAATAGTTTCAGGGTAAAAATTAATATTTTTTCTAATTATTTGAACATTACTTTTTAAAGATGTTTTGTGTTCTCTCCCTATATTTTTACATTGAGCCGTCACCATCTATGCATTTCGTTTACCTTTCCGTTATGATGTGATTCTCGCCATCACCGAAAAAGACTCACATATGTGCTCTTGTTTTTCCTCACTTTTTTCTCCTCTTTTTCCTTAGATTTCGGCTCATGTTAGGAACTGCATCTCCTTGGGTTGGGTCAGAGTTTAGTCGTCTTTGAAGTTGTTTTCCTCGTCGTTGGCTTACCATCGATAGTCCCTTCTCGTCTTAGTTTTCAAGATATGGTTTTTGGTGATCTGACTTCTACAGCTCGAGGACAGCTCCGCGATTGAATGATTTCGTTTTGTCTACCCTTCCATCTATGTTCCCTCATCTCGTTGCAACTTTCATGGCTGCTTGCGTCTCGGTGACTCTCCCTTTTGCCATGTTTGCCACTCCAGATTTGGATAGTGTTCTCCTCCGAATATGCTCTGTAGATTTGGAAGATTGTTTTTGGTCTCAAGTCTGGGCTCTGGTTTCTCGGGGGTTGGTTTCCGTTCTCCCTCACTCAGGTTGTTCTCTTCTTCCCTTGCTTCCCTTAGTATAAGTGTGTGGTATTTGTCTCTTGGAGTTTTGGTTCATTCTATCCAGAGTTTTGTGGTTCTTCACTTGCATAGACGTCTTGTTTGTGCTTGTTTAGTTTGTGAGGTAATTCTTACCTCTTAGCTGGTGGTTGTCCTTATCATTCGTTATGTATATCTCTTCCTGCTTCGTGGTGATTTTAGCCTTCTGTTGATTATTTTTCCTCTAACCCGCTTTCTTGGTTCTTTGCATTGGTCTTTGATCACGCTCCTTTGTGTTCGAGCGATTGCTTTATCTCAAGATTATCTTTATACATTTTTCTGACTTTTGATTGTTCTGACCAAGACACTCAATGATAAAGTGGGGTAAGTTAATTTTCGTTCTTGATCGCCTTTGAGCTCTGGTTCTTTATTGAGTTAGTGTTACTTTGGTATTTTTTTCTCTATGACAATGAAGGTTTTATGTTTAGATTATGTGTTTTGCTTTAGTTTGGTTAATATTAAGATAAATATATAGTTGTAAATGAAATAATAGAAAATAGTAAAAAATAATAAAATAGCGAAAGTTTATGTTATTTTAGCAGTGAATAAATTAAATATTAAAATACATTTATATTTTTTTACTTATTTATTTATTCGTTTTGCAATTTTTTAAACAATAAAATAGATTATCAAATTTCAAATGATGATAGTTAGTGTAACTAGGATTAAATAGTGCATAATTAGAAAATAATGAACCAAATTGCAATAGTTTAAAAGAAGAAGGATCTAAAATGTACAAAGACAAAAAAAAAAAAGGACACATGTCAACAAACCCTCATTCCACATGTCATAAGAAGAGATAAAAGTCTACTTTATATATATAGATTTGATTTAGCCTTCAAGTCGCAATTATTGGTGATCGTTAAGACTCTTCACACCACAAATCTCATACTTTATATATAACTAGAGCTATTCCGGCGCGTAGTCGGATGTTTTATTTTTTAATGAATTTTAAATTAATTTTATGGTTTTAGTAAATAAAATATTTTCAAATATATGAAGATGAAAAGATGTTGAAAGAGAATGATAACTTTTCCGATTCATTTGATAGTGAATAGTGATAGTGGTGTATCAATTTGTTTTGAAGTTGGTTAGGTCAAAGAGGAATAGCATAAGTAGTTTTCATTGATCGATTCAATAAAAATAGAATAAATAGCTGATCGTCGTAATAAAATTAATATAGTTGAACTTTAAACATAAAGTAAATTTGATGTTCGAAAAAGAAAAATATAGGGTTGTGAAAATAAATTGGACCCGAAAATCCGAACCGAATCCGATCCGATAAAATTAATCTGAATTGATCTGAACCTTACATAAATACCGAATGGATATTCTTTTATGGTATTTTGGGTTATGAGTTTTATCCGAACCGAATCCGAATCTAAATGAATATTTGATAGAACCCGAAATATTCAAAATCCATAAAGAATTTATACCAAACATGATTTCAATTCCTAACATTTCATGGAAATTAGCAGCCAATATTTTGCCATCCACGATGATGATGAGCTTGTTATGGTTTGCATAGTGAATAAATATTTTATTTATAGAACATAAATAAACTATTAAGTATCATCTGCATAGTACATAATAGTTACCGCATTTTGAATTTTTATTGAGACTATATTGAGTTAAAACATTTCAAATGAAGTATACAAACACTAAGTGAATTTTACTCTAAATTTACTTAGGATGATCAAGCATGATGAATGTTCTTATTGAACATTTTTTCTCTTGAGGTGTGTCCACGTTTCGTGAGAGTTTATTTAATTATTTAAGTTTATCATTTCACAAATGTTTTATATGGATGTGATTTGTTTTTAATTTTTTGTCAAAAAATTGCTCTCATATCATCTCTTTTAAATTATTGTCATTCATTAGCATCGTGTTTACTTGATTAACGAAAACAACTTAAGTTATATATTTATATGTTTTGAATACATAAATGGAGTATGTTTTAGATAATTAAAGATGGAAAAATAAATTCAGATTTGTGCTTTACATCATTCATTTTTTTCTATTTTACAGAGTTTCTCACTATTCACGCAAATATATCTTTTATATTTTTATTGCTTGTTTCTGACTATTTTGAAACTTTTGGTTCTAATTATGTATTATTTTTGGTGATCGTTTTCAATAAATTTATTAGTTTTTCTTGGCTTTAGTTTAAACCAAAAAAAAGAAGAAAAATAGATGAGTTACAATGTTTTGGTTTTAATTTTTGTCTACATTGGTTTGTGATATCTTGCTTATTTACATTGTTTTATCCATTCACCCATGTGCATTTTGATCATATAGACTAAGATTTAGCCATGTTTAGGTTGCATTTTGCATACATGAGTCTTTATCAGGTATTGGAGTACCACATGGAGTTCTTGGAGGCATTTGGGTGCATTTGGAGCTCAAAAGAAGTGTTTAAAGCGATCATTGGACGAGCAGAGCAGGGGAGCGAGGTTCCGCAGCGACGTCATGAGGTAGCTCCAAAGCACCTCTCAGAGCGACCTAGCTGGAGCGACCCCGTGAAGTCGCTCGCCATACTCACCCCGTGAAGCGACTTGCCCAGAGCGACCTCCCGGAGCGACATCACGAAGTCGCTGTGTCCCACTTCTCAGAGCGACCTTCCTAAAGCGACGCCATGAAGTCGCTCGCGTTCTCGTTACTCCGAACAGTCTTAGATGACCCTGGAGCGACCTCTCAGAGCGACCTACCAAAGTCGCTCCCGATCCAGAGTGACCCGTTGGAGCGACACACCAAAGTCGCTCGGGACCTCTCGCCCGGAGACACCAAAAATCGGCCCTGGAGCGACCTTCCGGAGCGACGCCTGCAAGTCGCTCCGCGTTATTTTGCTGCCGAAAATCATGATTTCTCGAGGACCTTTTTGCAATTTATTTTGGACGTTTTGCACTTGGAAAAACCTATGTTTTAAACATCTTTTGTAGCCACCAGGCAGACTATCTTGGATCTATTGAAAAATACACAAAAACTCTCTAGAGAAGTTCATCTCTTGGATTTTTGATTGTTATGTTCTTGTGTTCTTGTTGATTTCTTATCTATTTCTCTACATGATTAATCTGAAATCCAATATGGGTTTAAGAGGAATCATGGAGATTAGTGAGTAATCACCTTTTGAATTCATGAGTTAGGGAGATTAAGGGTGATTAGGTTAGTTCTAGGATGTTTTAGTGTAGATCATTTTTGTTCCTTGCTAGTAGAGTATTCTTAATGCATCTTCTGAGTTGGTCACTCAAAAGTTGATCAATAGATCTAAACGATTATTGGTTTGTCCATAATCAAAAGCCTTAAAAGAGTTAAAGGGGAAAATTTTTCTGTTATTTCTTGTTCACCCTTTTCAATTTAAATAAATTTTTATTTAATATATACAACTTGCATGTTGTCAGAATGAAGAAGAGGGCTGGTCTTATTTTCTGGAGCTCCCGTAAATTTGTCACACGTGTGTGTTTTGGGAACCGGCCCCCGCTTTGAGGGTCGAGCTTTTCTATAACCCTGTCCAGAGCAGTTTATCATTGACAATATTCACTCGCTTTTTTTTTAACTTTTTGGAATACTATAGTTTAGTTACGGGTCGGCGACCATAACTATCATATAGGATCAGATCCCCACCAAACTATCACCCTATCACCTAGTATAAGATCTCCATGAACTAAAAATTGTAAACTTATTTCTCTCCGAATTGAAAGTTACAAACTTATTTTTTTATTAACTGATAATTCGAAACTTAATTAACCATAAACCATGGTTTGGACCGGTATATTATTAACTAAACAATATTTAACCGGTTAAATTTAACTAAACCAAAGAAAAACCAATTTTAAATAGAAAACACTACCCAAAAACAGTCTGATCCGGTTTGTTTCTTCTTCACCCGACTCACACTTTTTTCAACCTCTCGTTGTTAGCCCCAATTGCAAAACTAAAGTTCGAAGATTTTTCTCAAATCTTTAATATGTGATTCACGACTCACGAGCTATATCTTGTGCTCTTAATCTACCATTATTTTTCTTCTATGTTTGATCAATCATTGTGTTGATGTGTCTATTACACGGGCTAATTCCATTTATAGATTGAATGGGTTTAGATTCAAAGGAAAAGAAAAAGAGTTCGAATTATTGTTGAGTCAAATTATTATTCTTGTTTTTTGGCTAAAGAAGAAGAAATTGAAAAAGAAAAAAACAACTTGAGTCGGGTGAAGAAGAAAGAAACCCGGTAGGATTGTCTCTCAGTCTGGTTTTTATTTTAAATTATATTTATTTGGTTTAATTCATTTAATCGGTTAAAGTTGTTTGGTTAATAATATACCAGCCCAAACCATGGTCTATGTGTAATTAGGTTTCGAATTATCGGTTAATGGAGAAATAACACTACAAGAAAACATAATCTTAACGAGGGCGGTTTTTCTCGCTAATTCGTCGTAAAAAAGGCTTTACGACGAATTAGCGAGGAAACGCGTTAGCTCGTTACACGTCTGTCGTAACACATATTTCCTCGCTAATTCGTCGTAACTTAGCGAGGAATATATTTCGTCGTAAAGACGAAGTAGGACGATTTGTCGTAAAGACCACGTCAATATTCCACGTAAGGACGTCGCTATAATACCTCGTAAATACCTCGAAAATAGTTCCTCGTAACCTACACGTAAATACCTTGAAAGAGTTTCCTCGGAAAATACACGTAACAACCACGAAATGATTTCCTCGTAAAATGGTCGTAAACTTTTCCTCGTTATTTCCTCGTAAATGATTCCTCGTAAACTACTCGTTAAATGTTTCTCGTCATTTCCTCGTAAGGTTTCCACGTAAAGAGGTCGTACATTGGCTACGAATTTACTTCGTTTTTATTATTTTACAGAATTTAAAAATATAATTAAAAAATAATTAAAATTATTTAATTTAATAATAAATTAAAATTCAAAATAAAAATAAATCAATATGAAAATATTTTATATTTTATATATAAATAAGTTTTGAATTTATATAATACAACAACCAAAAAAAAAACTAAGGGTCGTTCATCGCCCGGTAGAATTCATCACTCCTCCTCGTAACATCCGCCTCGTTATGTACGTCGGATGACTCGCCTTGAATGGGATGTTGTTGTCGCATGTTCCTCAACATGGACTCCCATTCCGGATTTGTGGCCGCAATAACGTCCAAGAAGCCCTCGACTCCACCCATACGAGATTTTGTCGCGGTCAACTCGTTACGCAGCTGAGCGGACTCTCTACGCAGCTCCGTGACTTCATCATCCCGTCGCTGACCATAAGACGATGTCGCTCTCGGAACATCGTGGACGGAACCAATACCCAACGTCCGTCCCTTTTTTTTAGGGACAACCTTAAAAATAAAAAATAAATATTGTAAGTAAAAATTTAAAGTTAAATTAAATGAATAATTAAAAATTAATTTTTTTGAAAATTTACCTCCTCGTAAATCTTATCCACTTCAAGTGTGGATAAGGTGACGGGTAATCCGTCGGTAGACTGCTGGGTCAGCTGAGTCTGGCGGTCTTCAACCCGAGCAACTACGTCGTTGTAGATTTGCTCGGACTTGCCATCTACAAATACGCCCGCCTTGTTCTTGTGGGTCCTCTCGTAAAGTTCCATAAGAGACGGGAGATGTCCCGTCTCTTTGGCCTAAAAAACAGTTAAGAAAGTTAGAATAAATTAATATATGTATTAAAAAAATTATTTAATAAAATATTTAATTACCATTTCCAAACGGACACCGGCGTGGGGTTTTTGGCCCGTAGTGTGAAGCATCGGCCCGTTCCCGTGCTCATCGACCGTGTTACGGGAGTTAGAGCAAGCCTGGGCGATTCTAATGGAATCAGGAAGGCGCCAATAACGGATGAGGCCATCCCACACATCCGTGGTGAGCTCAGCGGGTTTGCCACGCTCATACCCCTTCACGATCCAGTCACCCTTCCAGTTGGAGACCGTGTCCAACAAGCGAACTTTCGCTTTCGCGTTAAACTTCTTCCTCACCCTCTCAGTGATCCCCAAGGCCCAATTATATTTTTGCTGTTGGAAAAAATAAATTAACAATTAGTTTTTAAGAAAGTATATATATAAATCATGAAAAAATTAAAATATATATAATTAATTAATAGAAACTTACAGCGTAAATTTTGAACCACGTCTTTCTGACGTAGTGAGGCGTCTTACTCCAGTTTGGATGTGCCATGGAGAAGTAACCGTTGATCGTGTCGGTTACGTCCGATGCAAGACATCCGTCAACCCCCCACCTGGAAAATACAAATTTAAAATATAAATTATTTTTAATGTTATAAAAGAAATTTAAACGAATTAAAAAAAAATTAATGCAACATACCACAACGTTCCGTCCGGTCGGTCTGGGTCGATGACTGGTAAACCTTCTCTGCCTGGCAGACTGAGAATGTCCTCTACAGTGTACTGCGACTAAGGAGCACTCGGAGGCACCATCAGATCAGGATGAATATCGGCGACCATCGGAGGTGCCATCGGAGGAGGCACAGGAGGAGGCATCGGAGGAGGCACATGAGGAGCCGATGGTGCACTAGAAGAAGTAGACCCAGAGACTCTCTGAGTGTACTGAGTCTCGGGGACAGTCTCCTGGCCCGAAGAACTTGGAGCAGAAGAAGAGGCCGGGTCTAAACGACTACCCGGCTCACCGAAGATCTCTCTGTAATGGGCAGTAAGTCTTCCTTTTCGAACCTGGGAAAAAAATGAAATTTTTAAAATTAACATCAACAATATATTTCCCAACATTATCCACCTAATCAACACTAAATAACATAAAATCCGCAAACCTATCTAAATTCCCTATACAAACCACCTAATATATCCTAAACTAACTAAATTAGAGAGGAATCAGAGAGGCTTACCATTGCTACGAAATGGAGAGGAAGTAGAGAGGAAGTAGAGAGGAAAGAAAGAGTGAGCGCTCGGGTGTATATATAAGATTACATATCGTCGCAAATTCGTCGTAAGTTTACGACGAAATAGCGAGCAGTTACAAAGGCCCGTGTTTTTTTTACGAGGAAATTGCGAGGAATCACAAAGGTCCGTGTTTTTGTTTACGAGGTATTAACGACGATTTTGCCTACGTGGAATTAACGAGGCTTGCTTTCCTATAAATATACCCACAACTCTCATTCTCAAACCACACATAAACTCCCAAATCACACACCTATCTGAAATCACATTCCTCAGCAAAATCATATTCAAATTATAATTATTTGAAAAAAATAGGAAAAGGATAAGATATTAGAATTCATGTGGGCGAGACTTACGTATTATAATTGCTGGAAGTCTTGCCACATTTTATTCTGGTATTTTGATCATTTTCCTTTTTTTCTAGTTTTTACACTACGAGGTATTTACGACGATTTATGCTTACGTGGAATTAACGTGTTTTATGTTTAAATCTTTTTACGTGGTCTTTACGACGATTTCTGGTTACGTGGTCTTTACGATGATTTATGCTTACGTGGTATTTACGACGATTTCATCCTACGTGGAATTAACGAGTGTTATGTTTAAATCCCTAGAATCCGAAACCCGAAACCCCATACCCGAAACCCCATACCCGAAACCCCAAACCCCAATCCCCAAACCCGAAACCCGAAACCCGAAAGCCCAAACCCGAAACCCGAAACCCCAACCCCCAAATCCGAAACCCGAAACCCGAAACCCGAAAACCCAAACCCGAAACCCGAAACCCCAACCCCGAAACCCGAAACCCGAAACCCGAAACCTCATACCCGAAACCCCAAACCCCAACCCCCAAACCCGAAACCCGAAAGCCCAAACTCGAAACCCGAAACCCAAACCCCCATCTTTAATTTTCTACTTCATATACCCCATATTTAATTTTAAGTTTCGTCGTTATTTTTAACGAGTGTTATGGTTAAATCCCTAGAACCCCAAACCCGAAACACGAAACCCGAAACCCGAAATCCAAAACCCGAAACCCCAAACCCCGAACCCCTAAACCCGAAACCCCAAACTCGAAACCCCAAACCCGAAACCCGAAACCCGAAATCCAAAACCCGAAACCCGAAACCCCGAACCCCTAAACCCGAAACCCCAAACTCTAAACCCCTAGACCCCGAACCCCAAACCCCAAACCCCGAACCCCTAAACCCGAAACCCGAAACCAAAAACCCGAAACCCCAAACCCCAAACCCGAAACCCCAAACCCCAAACCCCAAACCCCATATTCCTTATTTTCTACTTCATATATTCCAAACCCCATCTTTATTTTTAGGTTTCGTCGTTATTTCCTCGTTGTCTTACGTTGTATTTACGACGATTTCATCCTACGTGGTTTTTATGACGAATTCATCGTACGTGGTATTTACGAAGATTTTGTCCTACGTGGAATTAACGAGTCCCGCGTTCTGTATTTTTATATTTCCTCGTTATTTCCTCGTTGACCTACAAGTCCTTTACTACGATTTTTTGTTACGTGGAATTAACGAGTGTTATGTTTAAATCCCTTGAATCCGAAACCCCAAACCCCATATTCCTTATTTTCTACTTCATATACTCCAAACCCCATCTTTATTTCCATTCCAAACCACAATTCCCACATTTGCTTATTCATAAAACAAACTCCCGGCATTACCTTATTCATAAAACAATCCCCACATTATCTTATTCATAAAACAAACTCCCTCATCTTATTCATAAAACAAATACATCAATCGGATACATCGACATTCTCGTCATCACTAGAAACATCATCATTTTCATTAAACTCGTCTTCAACAGCTTCGTCTATGGCATCATCGGTAAGATCTTCGTACTCGTGATTATGCGGATCAATGAGAAGGATGTCATCAATTTCTTGTTCAGGTTCCTCAACTTCATTTATATGTTCTTCTTGCAATGGTGGTTCTTCTCCACTGATGATTCGTCCTCGAGGTGTAACTTTGATCACTGCTAACCAATTTATACCTGAATCTCTCATCCGAGGGTATGGAAGGAAGCTAACTTGGTCTGCTTGTGAAGCTAAGATGAAAGGCTCGAATTTGTTGTACCTTCGTCCACCGTTGACATCAACTACACCGAATTTGTTAGACCGAACACCTCTGTTGACGACGGGGTCGAACCATTCACATTTGAAGAGGACGCATTTCAGCTTCAGTATCCCTGGAAATTCGACTTCAATAATCTCCGTCAAGATCCCGTAAAAATCTGTTTCCCCTTTCACACATATTCCATAGTTACTGGTCGCCCGCTGTCTACCATAGTCATATGTATGAAAAGTATAGCCTCGTGTGAAATACATCTGTGATGTGGTGACCTTTACAAGTGGAGATTGAATTACTTCGTGTAACCACTTAGGATAATCTGCATCGTCGTCGTCATAATCAACCTGCAAAAATAGAGAGAATGTTAATGAAATACAGATAATGTATGAAAAAAACGTTTTAGTTAATACCTGATTCCGCAACCACTTAATGAAGTGTTGATCTTTCCTTTTGTCTACGTCACTTGTGGATATACCAGGAAATGTTTCTTCGACTTGAGAAACAAATAGGCTGTAAAATCACATTTTATAGGAATGAATCTCTCGCAATTATACAATTAATTATACTTATATGTGTTTCGAAGTGTCAATATATGTTACCTTTCAAAATAACGCATCAATGGATCTTCGCAATTGAGTAGAATATAGGTGTGTGCACTATGAGCGTCTTCTTCACTCGACCACCAAACCTCTTTAGACTTCCCACCGAGTCGCCCAATCTGGCTAAAGATGTCTGGAACACCAGCAACTGCATATGTTGGCGCAACACCACCATCATCATATCTTCTTGGAGCTCTTCTCCGTGTACGTACTTTTGACGCAAAGTAGTACGATGTGAAGTGAGAAACTTCTTCCGTCAAACTTCCAGCAATTATAGAACCTTCAACTTTGGCGAGGTTCTTTGCTTTTCCCTTCAAATATTTCATGGCTCGCTCATACTAATACATCCATCCGTAATGTACAGGTCCACAAAGCAATGCCTCATATTGGAGGTGGACAGCTAGATGCTCCATGACGTCAAAAAATCCGGGAGGAAATATCTTCTCCAAGTTGCACAATAAGATGGGAATGTTCTCCTGAAGCTGTTCCACAACTTCTTCTTTAAGAGTGCGTGTGCTCAGATCCCTGAAAAATGCTCCAATGCCTTTTATATTCAAAAAAAAATTAAACACATTGTTAGTCATATATTATTTTGTAAATTATTGTGATATAATACACTACGTACCTGCAAGTGCTTCATGTACGTTTGTTGGAAGTAGCTCCGCAAATGCAAAGGGCAGTAGTCGTTGCATAAATACATGACAATCATGACTCTTCATCCCAGAGAACTTTTGACCCTTTTCAACACATCTAGAGAGATTCGAAACATACCCATCGGGGAACTTCACTTCTGATGCCACCCAGTTGAACAACACCGACTTTTTTTCTGAAGATAATCTGAATATCGGAACGGGAACTTGTCCATTGCTTTTAATATGTAACTCGCTTCTTGAGCAAATATCCGGCAAGTCCAACCTCGATTTTATGTTGTCTTTTGTCTTCCCTGGGACATTCAATATTGTATTCATGATGTTCTCAAAGAAATTCTTCTCTATATGCATCACATCGAGGTTGTGGCGCAGAAGAAGATCCTTCCAATATGGCAACTCCCAAAATATACTCTTCTTGTGCCAGTTGTGATGAACACCGTAAGAATCTGGCATATTACGAGGGACATGCCAATTACCACCCCAACGAACTGTTTCGTTAGCTCCGTAGTATTCGATTTGCGCTTCAATTTGTTCTCCAGTTAGATATGGAGGAGGAGTGTCTCTCACAACCCTTTTGTGCCTAACCAAATTCTTGTTTCTTCGGTAAGGATGGCCAATGGGAAGAAATCGACGGTGACAATCAAACCAACTTGTCTTCCTACCATTCTTCAGTTGAAACGCATCTGTCGTTCCATTACAATATGGACAAGCTAATCTCCCATGTGTAGTCCATCCAGACAACATCCCATAGGCAGGGAAATCACTTATGGTCCACAAAAGCATCGCTCGCATCGTAAAATTCGTCTTCGTTGAACAGTCATACGTCGTCACCCCTGTTGACCACAAATCCTTCAACTCTTTTATCAGTGGTTGTAGGAAAACATCCAGGGACCTTTTTGGATGGTTCGGACCAGGTATTAATATGGTCAAGAATAGTAACTCCCGTTGCATGCACATCTCCGGTGGCAGGTTGTATGGAGTAAGAAAGACTGGCCACAATGAATATTGTCTCCCTGACATTCCGAATAAGTTTGTAACTTTCAATTCGGGGAGAAATAAGTTTACAACTTGTAGTTGATGGAGACCTGACACTAGGTCATAGTTTGGTGGGGATCTGATGCTATATGATAGTTATTGTTGATACATGATTTAGCACTAAATCCCTCCCGCCGAAAGAATAAGAAAACCGGTTAACGACTACTTTGAGTTAAGCTTAAACGGGCCTAGGAGAGCTCATAACGCGACGTCGGCCAGCCCGAGGTTCTTTGGATAATTAATGAGTCAAAGATCAAGAGGATTACTCTCCACATATATCGGAGTCGATAGATATAAAGAATGAGTCATAGCTAAAAAAGGGGAGCACTTGCAACAAACCACCAACCATGTTACGAGCTTCTTGCAACAACCTGATTCTCATATAAAATAGGCCTTGGGAGACGAGAAGAAGGGGACATCTGATAAACAAAAGAATGAAGGAAACATTAAACGTCAAGAGAGACTTTGGTCTCAGCAAGACCTCTTGAACGAGAGGACGTCTCTGAAATCACCAACAACGAGATTGTATTGAACAAAGGACGCGATTTCTTATTCATTGACATCGATCTCTAGATATATTCATAAATCAGCCGCTGTAAGTCTTTCTATGACATATAAACGAACCTCTTCTGAGGTTAAAACTAACGACGCCCACCAATGAACCCGACATCTCGTCCGAGACAGATGAAACCGACATCTCTCTCGAGATGATGATAATCGAACTACGTTATGACTTGATCCCTTAACGGGTACGTAGGCAGCTCGATCTCGAGTTCAGTCACGATCCTTCCTCCTCCCGATATCTTTATGATATTCGACCTGCGAATATAGTCCATTTTCGCCGACTTATACCTGATTACATCGTTGTGTTCTGAGGATATCGTTGCCCACATTATCTTCCCTAGTTTTACTTTCAAACATTATCAAATACTTAGTGTAGATTTTAGGATCTACAGTTATGATTGGGAAATAGATCGTCGACCATTTACTTACATATATAGTAAACGGACTATGCTCCAGATAGTATCCTTAATGAGTGCATACATTAATTAAGAGAGTGTACATGCAATATTCAACATGTTTGAAAGATTTGATATGTATGAGCATCCTGATTATTATTATTTGTTATTTTGTTATTTAACAGTGGTTTAAGCTTTGTAGATTATCAGCTAGAGCCGACATCTCACTAATTGCAACCTTATATTCCACTTGATACAAAGAGTTTGGGGGAAGAACTAATACAAAGAGCAGCTGTCCATATACATAGTTCTTTTCTTTTAAGCATATATACATTACATCAAGATATATTACATATATATAAGTTTCACACCTGCGAACAGTAAATAGAATTTGAATCCATACAACGTTTGATCAAGAGTACTTACTAGGTGTCCTGATGAGCATGCGGCTTATACATAGTTTATAACTGACTTACCGGATAATCAACCTTTGATATCCTGGTAATGAAGATCCGACCAGATACAAGCAGCTGAAACAAATCCCATAGTTAAATAACTTTACTTGAATCAACATAGATAACACATAAGCCCAAGAAGCAGCTACGAGGCAAAAAGAACAAGAGCAAGACTTTAGCAAGTCTTCACTGTTAAATTATGACATTGAGGCAATACCTCCCTTATCTCGGTATCACTGCTTATTATAATAGTACCATCAGTTTGCTGATCCACGTATCTGTCACCATGTTCAAAACAGATCATCTCTCTTCTTTGGAAGATTGGTTAAATCACACAAAGCGAGACGGGGGTTTCTTCGGAAACTGATTTGCTGCTATCTTCACTCATTTTACACAAAAGGAAAGATCGATACTTTCAATAATTCAAACTATGTTGAATTGAATTAAGATGATAAGCACCCGGTGGGAGATCTGAAGAGTGGAGAAATTAGGGTTTTTGATTTCGTTGAGGCCGAAAACCGTCTGGATTTTTTTTCCGATCTCTATTTTTTTAACATCAGTTTTGCGAACGTTATTTGGCTAGCGACGCGTGGTCTCACTGTATACGAAGTTCAATGAAGCCCAATATCATTAAAAAAATTCAAGCCCATTATATTAATAGATTAGTGTACCTGTTATAAACATTTCATCAACAACAAAAAATATCTTAAATTCTTAGTATTGTTTTTTATTGTCAACACACAACAGTTCTCACAATTCTTAGTTTTTTTTTGGTGCAACTCACACTTCTTAGTTAACTGAAACTTTAAACAATGATGGAAGATAGAAATGTTATAAATTTTATCTAATCATATGTTTTTTTGTGAACTAACTTTGATAAACATCTTCTATCACTAACTTTTACCTACAGTAAGAATCTTGTGTAAGCTCTCATACGAAAGCTTTGTAACATTATGTAATTCTCTTGTAAGTAAAAATATGATGTACAAATGTACAACAAATAATTTTCTTCTTTACCAACAGTTTTTCCTTGTTAAATGGCTTACTTGAAAGAAAAAAATGTTTAATAGGAATTAAACACGAACCAAAGATACAAACAAAAAAGGTAGATGTTAGAAAAGCAGGAGAAAAGAGCCAACATAGAAATAGATATCAGTCTATCACAGCTGAAGTATGAATAATGCCAAACATTAGGCAAGGACGATGAAATTGTTTATAAATTTCTCTTCTTCATTAACATCACAACAGAAAAGTTAAAATTGCAAGTTTATTTTATATAGTTTCTTATATGTGTCTAGAGACTCAACTAGAGTATTACGCACAAAAAAAAAATCAACATTTTGTTTTTGTTGCATGAACATAAGGTGAGTCAAATGACTCAAATAGCTCAATAATCACCGGAGGTAGTGTTTGCGGAGACTGGCACAACCACGGAGTGGTTAGTCCCGGAAGAAGCCCATGGCATTGGCGAAGTGGCGAGTAGAGGCGATACCGTTAGAACGTGTGAGGATTACGGTGGCAGTGTTGCGACCAGGATCAGGGAATTGGCAGTTGGAGATAGGACTATTGACGAGCACCGCCAGACATTGCTGGTCCTGTCGGTCTCCTTCGACGGCAACTCTGTATCTTCCTCGGCGTCCTGTCACCGCCTCACCGACAACCTCCGATTTCAATGTCACACTGTCTTTGCACACTATTTTCACTTTTGCCCCTATTATTCAAACAGCACCCCCAAATATTCAAAGTTTTAATCCGTGTTTCTAACAATGTAACATACAACAAAAAAATTGAGTAAGGACTCAAGGTATATATGATTAGTAGAAGAAAATATAAGTAGCCGAAAATATAATCGTTAGTCTTACTTTCAAACGCCAGTCTATATATTTGAGATTGATGTAATTTTCATGTAAAATACAATATTGTGTCACTTTGCATGTTACTATCAGATCCAAATGATTAATTGATAATTACATAGTGAAAAATACGAGGCGAACGAGTATGAAAATATACGCACCGGTGATATATTTGGTGAGGATTGTCTCAAATCCAAAGCGGCAAGTGTCGCAGTAAACACATCCTTCTATATGAAATGGTGTTCCAGCCGCCATGGCCGCAAGTGGCAGTAGCAAAACACACATCACGGCGAGCAGAGGTGTATATGATCTAGCCATCTACATAAACAACTGAAGAATGATACTATAATTTTTGGAGTTTGTTTTTTTTTTTGAGAGTTTGTTGCTTGTGAAGGGGTTTTGTGAATTAATTATTTGCGAGCTACCTAGTATATATAAGAAGGAAGCTGAAAGGCACATGTATCAAAGATGTAAGTGTATCGCATCGTGTGCGAATTAAAAAAAAAGCTTGCTTAGTGTCGGCTAGATCCAATTGCGGCTCCTCCTCCGCCTTCTACGGCAAATGTGGATAGAGTTTGTGTTGCCTCCTCCACATGTCTAACTCGTACGGTTCTTGTTAATTCTAGTCTACGTTTTAAGCTTTTTTTTTTAACAACCAATGCTTATATTAAAATTAAACGCCCAATGGGCTAAGTCGATTACAACCGAAGAGATATTCGACGGTAAAATGATAAGCAAACATAACTAAAACATAAAAAAGATAGATGTGGCTAAGGAAAAAAGAACCCCGTAGAAAATCTTCGCTTGTTGTCCTAAAGCCCGCGTTTGAAAGAACATACAAAAGTCGACATTGACGTTGAAGAACCCAACCAATGGGTTTTGAGAACAATTGAAAACCGTCTCTGAAAATGCATGGATCTCCCGACGTTGCAGTGACACTGAAGTGCAGAGAAGTTGCCGGAGTAGGACTACACACATAATCGTCGACGGTACAACCGCTAAAGAAAAACAGTTAACAAAGTCAGGAGAAGGCATTGACAATGATTGCTTGGCCGGCAAGAGATGCAAAATCCAAACATGGTGAACATCCACAAGATCGAGGCCGCCTTAGTAACTACATAGTTACAGGTGAACATTGACAACCTCTATGTTTCGAGCTACGGTTTATTTTTTTGGACAAGTATAGATTGTTATTTTCAGGATTATTTTCACTAGTTATTAGTTTATCATTTCTTCAGTCTACGTGAAAAGAACAAAACATGGTGAACATCTACAAGATCGAGGCCGCCTTAGTAACTACATAGACAGACTTGTCAGGGACCGCATTGACTCACTCCGAGGCTCTGCAAATGGCAGCTTTGACACACACTTGCAGGCTTGGTTTACAAGCTGATGAGAGAAGATGAGAGCTTTAGAATCAGTTTTTTAAATAGTTTCTATAAACACAACTCAAACAAAGTTACATAGGTTGTAAAAAAAAAATTTGATCAGAATAAATTTAACATTCATTCAAAAATAACAAAAAAAATCGTTTTCACAGAGTTTTCTAGACTGAATCAAAGGCGTTGATTTTTATTTTTAAGTAGAAGACCAAGAAAACAATATGTTTTTATTAGATAAAAATTATTAAATTTCCTCTTCAAATTGCGTAATGGCTTTTCCATACCATGTTGATCCATGATTTTGTATCGTAGGTTGGTTATGTACAGTATTATTTAATTTAAATAAAAATTATAAATAGTGATGACTAATTAATTTTGTCTTGATTAAATTCAGTTTTGACGTTAACCGTGGCTTATAATAACAGGAAAAACGTTGGTACTTGGAAGGTGAAAGTGACCGCGGGATTAGTAAAAGTCTTGTCCATTTGATGGTCGGTTACATTAGCAGCAATTGATCTTATGAACAAGACTTATTGGGCCCAGAGGAACCGATGACAGCCACTACACGTCTTAAATACAAACAAAATAGTCCACAAAAGAGAAAGCGCCAGAGAGTCCCCAAGTCTGGAAAGCCGATAAGTCAACACGGAACTCTCCTTCCTCCAAGTCAGGCAAAGAAGCCGTATGAGAAACATTCTTTGAACATGTGATTAAGGCCCTGTTCGTTACGGAATCGCTGCGGCAGCGACCAGAAAATTAACACTAATGAAGAGCGAAGTAGCTATGGTGGAACAGAAATAGTCGCTGGAAGTGATTTCCGGATAACTCCGTGACGTCTTTTATGGACGCCAATTTTTTCAGCGACGTCTCTTGTTTGCCGCTGCGACACTAAATAGCTCCTTCACCCACGTTTCACTCCATTAATTAATAGAATCACTGTTATATTTTCTGTCGCTGCTGCTGCCGCAGCGGTTCTGAAACGAACAGGGCCTAAGGAGGGAGGAGTACGAAGATGAGGTGGCGATGAGGATGCATGCGTGGGACATGGAAGGGATGCCTCTAGGGAAGGAGTCCCCAAGTCTCCTTTGCAAAGTAAGCCGTATTCTTCTTCGCCGTGAAGCAAACACAGTTTTTTTATTGTTGGGTGCAAATGTTAGAAGCAAACAAAGTTGTTTTGGGTCAAAGTGCAAACACAGATTTTAACCGAACAGAGGGATACACAAGCAAGCTCGAAGTAATTCTCTGTCGACAAAGCAAGGTCCAAATTTGAAAGTGTCTTGCATAGATTTTTTTTTTTTTTAGTTTTTTTGGTCAAACAACAATGCATTCATTCATTCAAACATAAAAGTGTTATCCTCCAACAGAGGAGTTTACAGAAAGCAGAGTGAGAGCAGACTTTGCCACCAAGTCAGCCTCGCCATTAAAGGTCCTAGAGATAAAGTGAAAAGAAATCCGATCAAAGTACGACAAAGCATGATAGATATCAAACATGATACCGAACAGTTCAGGTTGAGTGGCTTCCTTCTTCGGTAGAGAGACGAGGGAGAGCGAATCGGTTAGAACGGCCAGGGATCGGACGTTTGAATAGACGGATGTAACAACCGCGAGGCGAACAGCTATGGCCTCTGCCATAAGAGCTGAAGATACATGGGAGCGAGGCTCGCTCAGGTTTGGTATGCGCTTTAGGTTATTTCCTGAGAAAATGCCTCCAATTCCACAGCCACCGGAAGAACTGTCCCACGCTGCATAAATCTGAAATAGTTTTACACCCGAAGCCTCCCGAGACGGAGAGTATTAAGATTATACAACGTACACCCTTTACAAGGGGATAATTACACATCTTGTTTGTTTTAATTATATGTTTTGGATTTTATTTATTCGCCGATTAAAGGTAACTAATTAAGCAGTGGGAGCGTTACCGGAAGATTGATGTCGGAGATTTGTCCAGGTGACACCTCCATATAATCAGCTTCGGCTCGCACAAGATTACTCTTCTCCATCTGTAACATAAAATACATATTACCCTTGAGCAAGTAAAAGTAAGAACTATCTTGTGCGAGTAACCTGGTTATTTAATCACCACTGGACCCTTGAGCAAGTAAAAGTAAGAACTATATACTTGAACTGTGCCAATCGGATCGAAACTTAAACCGTAACAAAAAAAAAACTTTAGTTACCTGGCTAGCCAAAACATGGTTCTCCTCTTCCAGCAACTTCTCCTGGTTTAAAGATCAACACATCAATTTACTCATATATAAAGTTTATAGACTTAACTTCAGATTTTTAATTCAAAACATTCTAGTGGTCCTGAAAAGACTAGGATACATTGGCAATAGGTTAGAGATAGGCTTGCGGCCTCATGAAGCAGACTTAGATAAACTAAGACAACACGACCATAATATAACTAAAGTGCTAGCTATAAACTTGGAAGCATATATCTAACCTTTTCTTTAAGGTTCTCGACAAGCTTCAACATTAGTTCTGTCTGCAACAAAGTAATTAAATCTAAGCGCACGGTTGTTCTTGAAAAACAAAGTAAGAAAAGAGAAGACATCACGGAAGTAACGTACCTTCCTAGCTCTTGTTACGGAGAGGGCGTTCTCAAGGTGTTCCTCCAGCTGAACCAGGGAACCCACACTTACATTATCGACATTTGATTCCTCAAGCTTGCTGCATATATTCATAGATTGACAAGAAACCCTAATTCCTCTGTGATCAAAGGAGAGAAGAGTTTTAGTTAGTATTAACCTTTCCACAAGTTCCAGTAGCTCATGGTGTGAACCACAGTCCAAAGCTTTTGACTGACGATCCTGTCCATGGAGAAGTAATATAAGCTTAAAAATCTGGTTGTGCATGAGGATCCATCATCTCATATATAGGGATCACTAAGGGAACTAATATATAATAAATGGATTAATACCACAATTCCTAAAACAAGATCTCCACAAATTTAAGGTGCTAAACATGTGTTTTACCCACTCCTATCCAATTTGATGATCATCAATCTCTGTATAACCAATTTGATGATCTTGAAAACAAACTTTTGATAACTACAGCTCCAAAATAGTAATTATATGTGTACCGTTAAGTGCGGGCATGCCAATACATTCTAACACCCCCCACCCCACAAAAAAAATCAAACCTACATGAATTGCTACTGATCGGTAGAAACTATCTAGGCATTTGGTAAATTTAATCCTAAGAAACTACATCAAATAGAAGATTAGTGTCGCCTGTATTACCAAGGCTTTAAGATCATCACCATGTTGCTTTCCATATCGATCAAGGATCTTGACCAGGCTGGAGAGAAGACGAGAAAAAATCAAAGTATGTTAGGATCAAAACTACCAGCTAACCCTTGAAAGAATGAACTGGAAACTATGAAACATGTATAGGGCACAGAAGACAATTAGAGACAAAAGTTCAATTTTCACACACACAGTTTTCATTAACATTCCAGAAAAATTAATATTTACGTTTAAGCAGAACCACATTTGGTTTTCCATTTCTTATTTTATAACTTTCACTCTTATGCTTTCTAAGCAGTATTTTAATGGTCAGATGATCTTTTAATCTCTTCCAAGGCGTGTTCCAAAAAAACCTCTTCCAAGGAAAAGAGGAACTCTAGTATTTACCACGAATTACCCTAAGTTTGGTTGTCTCATGAATCTTATGGCTTCACATTTAAATTGTAAACTGATATAACGAAAAAGAAATTGTCACTCAAGGATATTGTCCATCGACATTTTAGTAATTAGAAAACTAGAACATGCAAACGCAATCGTAAATGCAAACAAACAATTAAGGCGTAGAGGTAATCCATAGAAGCAACAGCTGAACACGGTAAAAAAATCTTATTTATGACTTTATAGAAGTCCCAGCAAATTTGAAAAACAGTTCCACTAATTCAACAGTTTTGTTAAAAGGTTTCAATTCCACCGTGAAGTTAAGCTCTTTGCAACAAAATCAAGGATGCACAATTGCGTTATTGAGTAACTAAAGGTCAAATTCCAGGTTCTAAAAGCCTTTCTTCTTTTGCTCAACAACTAATCTCGATTAGCTATTCCAAGGCTGGACCTAACTAATATTCAGTGTGAGGAGTGAACAAGTATTAAATAATTGAGACATGACCAGCGATCTTCACTAACATCGCCAAACCTGTACAATCAGTTGGTTAATATTATAGGGTTAAGCTAACACTTCACCAAATTTAAATTTTGACAAGGGGTTGGAATTTTCTCCATGAAGAAAGGTTTTGGTGAGGTGGTTGGTTTCCAAGAGGCACCAAAGGAAATACGTTATGTTATTGTCAATGCCTACAACAAGAAACACAACGAGATGCAAGGTTGTGTGATCGTACATTTCCATAACAAAAGCTACAATGTTGTGGGTTGTCAATTCAAATGAACAAAGCTACAAAGTTCGATTAAAAGCTATCATCCAATTACATAATGTAGCATATGCATGTGCCGTAACTACTAGAGTGCGAAACTAAACGCTTGGGATAATCTTATAATAACAAATCAATAAAAGGGAGAAAAACTTCTAGAAAATCATTTATACCTTATATATTTTAGTCCATAGTCGCACACTGGCATACCTTAAACCAGACTTGCTGATCTATTAATATACCATCAATCCCACTAACTTTATCTACATGGGTTTGCATTGTATATTTGTATTGTACGAAAATCCAAGAGAAAACTAAATTTAATCTATTCTATTAAAACATCAACATGACATATTGATATAGGTACGGTCCAACTATTTTAATAGAATATATTAAAACTTTTTATTAATCATTTAAGAGAAATATTATACAAAAATACAAATATAACTAAAAACAATTTTTTTTAAAAAATGTAAAACAAAAAATATATCCACCCTTTAAAAAAACGGGTCACCCTTTAAAAATACGGGTCAGAATCTAGTCGGTCTTAAAATAGACCAATTAGTGTACATTATGTGTGAGACAAAGAGTTATATATGCACACAACGCTTCCGATTAAAAGAACCGCAATCGATACTAGATCAAATAAAAGTAACTAACAGTGAGTCTGTGTTTTCCAGAAGCTACCAAAATTCTTTTTTTTTACTGAAAAGACTACCAAAATTCAAAAGTACTATCTTTATGCAAATTATTAAGAATCAGTTAGGAAACTTTATATTGGTACGCTTCAAGTAATAACCTCACGGTATAAAGAGAAATTACAAGAATTGATCTACAATAATCTACACTATCTATTATTCAGCATCAACCTCACAGCGATTCTATAGATCTCCCCCAAGTGCATTTCATTGCATACAAATCTGAGAGATCCAATAGATTTAATTACTCTACAAAGAGAAACATGAATCAACAATTATTTTGACATAAAACTCTTCTGAAACATAAGGAGTTCCTAAAGCTAAAAAGCTGATGAACTAACAATCAAAGATGGATATAAGCTTCACGAAGTAACATCAAGTATGCATCACAGCGTGTCAAAGATCTTGAAGGACATGCAATTTTTTTTTGAAATAAAAAAAAAATCCATGCAGAAAAGTTGTAACATTGTTCGTCCTTCGATTTGGTTGTCTCATGTATCTAGCAACACACAAACCAAGAAAACCACACAAGATTCGCAGGAAATATTTTTTAAAAATAATTATATTTTTTTCTGAAAAAAAGTTAGTAATTAACAATAATAATGGAAAACCCAGAATAGTAAAAGTCGTACTTAACACCGGAGGAGAAGCTGTAGAGTTTTCCGGAGGCGGAGACGACAAGAAGAGCGACGGATGCGTCACAGAGAACGGAAAGCTGACGAGCTTTCTCGATGAGACCGTTGCGTCGTTTGGAGAAGGTAACTTGTCGGCTACTTTTGTTCTCAATTGGCTTGATTTCAAGTTTCTTTCTCCCCATGGCTTCTGTCTCCAACAGGGCTTTGCGCCCTAATTTGATCTTGAGGTCCGGTTTCCACTAGCCGGAGATACTGAGCGTTTTATGTTTTCTTTTTTCCTTTTTTCCTTTTATTTCATTCTATTTTTGTGTCCATATACTTCTACTTTTTTCTTCCTCGGGCAAGGGGTTCCTTTTTTTTTTATTAGGGTTTACTTACAGGATTGCCACGTGTGTCGCATGACGAATTCGCTGTGGGCGCGTTGCTCCTACTTTGTCTATCATTTTCAACAGTAATTGATACGCATTTTAAAATTGAAAAAAACATTCTCAGTGGAGATTGTAAAAATCAACGTCTACCTAATTAAATATGAGGTGGAACCTAAATTTGAAATTAAATTTTCTTACAGTCGAAAGATTGCAAAACAAGATTTATACTAATAGAATAAATAAAAGGAGAATAAGATCAATGTTCAGGGTGTCCACATCGGACTATAAAATCAGCAAATAAGAAACTTCCGAATGTCTACCTCAGCAATAAGATCAATGTTTCAATCTAAAACCAAACGCCTTGATCAAAAAAAAAAAGCCAAATGCCAAAACCCAAGAGTCGGAGACGTCGATTGTGTAACGTAGTCCACCACCATCAAAGCTATTAAAAGCTTCAACTCATCCATACTCTGCATCTCTCCCCCGAATCCAAATCTCCTCTGGTAGCTTCCATGGATGAGAAACAGTCAGATTTCCAGATCCAAAGCTTTGAATAAATCTAGCACCAAAGCTCCGACAATATCAACCAGCGCATCAATGTCTAAGAATCCAGGAAAATCACCACTAAAGCTCCAACTGAATCGACCACCAGTTCCATGGATAAGAAAAAAGGGTTGCTTGACTCGATCTACAGCTTTGAATCCTGCAAAAAGAAAGATCCTCATAGGGTTTGATCTGTTATTTATGGCAAAGAGGTATGGTTTGATATTCTAAATCCCTGAATTTCATAACCTTTTTCTTATCATCTAACCTATACTACACCTCAACATGAATCTGTGCTACAAGGTGCATAGCTCAGAATCGTGTAAGCCGATATAAAAATTTATGAAGCGTGGATCTCAGCCTCTTTAACCTCTTATCTCAAATTTTTTGACACTTTCAAGGTCTATCCGTTCTTCAAGAACATAGTTTAGCGATTGAGTTCAACTGGTTCTGGTTCCATTCATGCAAAGAGTTTGAAGCGATCTCTATGGTAAGGTTTAGGTTTTGTTGTCGAATACAGTTAAATTATTTCAATTATTTTGCTTTTTTTGTTGTTGTTGGTATTTTATTGGGATGCAGATAAAGATCCAGAGTATGGTAACCAAGCTGAGATCAAAGCGCAAAGGTTGTAAGAGAGACAAAGAGAGAGAGGCTTTTAAAAGGTTTGTTGTTATCTGATTATTTATGTTTTAGTTTTGTGTTTATGTTAGTTTAAAATTTAGCAAATTTTTAGAAACTTACTTCCGATGGGGTGATCTCCTTTTAATTCAACTGAAATCAATGATAGAGAAATCAACAATAGAGTTGTTTAAATTTTATTCTGTATGGAAACCATCTGATTCAGCTCCATACAGGATGACTGCATTTTATGTTGAGACCAGCTTACTGAAGCGAGTGCTAGGGTATTGCAACACATCGCTTCAGCTCCAGAGGAAGGTAATAATCGTTTTGCCATTGTAGTTGTAAAGGTATATTAATTTTACTTTTTGGTTTTGATTGCCAAATGGTCTTAGTTCTCAACTATAGTTCTCAACTACCGTTTATAATCTTTATCCTCATTTTTCAGCCATATATTACTTAAATTTTTTTTTCTGGTGAGCAGGAAATGTCATACAACAATTATCTGGGTGTTGACTCAGCGTGGAACTGCGTATCAGATTCTGAAAACCCGACATGTGCAGTCATGAAGCACACAAATCCTTGTGGTGAGGCCTACCAGCTAGCTGTAATAGCTGATCCAGGTAGCACATTTGGTGGTATTGTAGCCACCAATGTCAAAGTAGACAAGGTAATTGATTGATGAACATGGATCTACAACGATTTATTCTCTTATTCAGTTCATCTCACTAATAAAATTGAGCACATGCCATTTATTCAGGGATTGTTCGCAACAAAAAGAAAAGACATCTATTGTGTTACTGATCACAAGCTCACCATCTGTTTCACTCAGAATATTGTCCTCTCGGAGCTTCAATACAACCCAGTTGTGATCGAGAGAAACATGTTCAGGTTCCGTTCATTCCAAGAGTTTGAGGGGTGATTTGTATGGTAAGTTGGCTTTCCTGTGTTAACATGTGTTGTCCTGATTGTCCTGATTTGTATATTGTCCTGATCTGTATACAACTAAATTCTTTAACATGTGTTGCAGATATCATCGGCCCATGAAGGTCATCAATTGACAGTCTCTCAGCAAACACCCGGTCTTGAACGGAGGCAGCACTCCCACCTACAGCCAAAACAGTGAGCATATACGATTACATACTAGCACCAGCCATAACATGCATATGTCATTAACTGTCTCACAATTATAATTGGCAATTTCAGATGACCTATGATTAATGTCTACCTTTGGGACCAGGCTTCTCATGAGTCCCACAACAGGTTCAATGAAAGTCTTGCCACTCTTGCTGTTGCATTAGTAACAGCAGTTAACTCTAAACGTATTGGACGTAAGACGTTTCCATGTTTTAGTCAATAACATCTTGATTAATCAATCACGAATCAGTTCAAGAACATCTTGATTAATTTGCATTATATTTATCAAAACAGTCTTGAAGTCTTTTTAATTGTCCGTTTTTGTTCAACTATGTCCAAAGCATAGATAGATAAGATTAACACAAAGCTCTTAGTTTCGATTCAGTTAGTTTTTAATACTCATGGTAACGAGGTAGACAATAGCAAGCTACAATGGTCTTCTTGAGATTTAAATCTATGACATTGTTATCGTGTTTTGATTATATCGGAATAGATGGTGAGTTGATTGTTTTTTCTGGAGTTGAAATGTACATTACAAAACCCTCACCTTACACTTTCGCTTAGCATGTTGTTTACGTGTGCATGTTGTGCACGTGTGCTTTCTCTTTGTAACAGGTACCGTGCTGAGATATCTGTCTACGACAATGTCGTTAAGGCAACTTTTGTGCTCCTTAGTAATACTGGTCCTGAGTTAACAGGGAGGCAGGCGTTAGAGCTTATTGACAATTACTTCGAGGTTACTCATACTCATCTTATATTTCACCTCCCAAACAATCTAAACTGACTTAATCATGTTTGATATTGCAGGCTAATGGGGACATCGGTGCTAACCATGAGATGCCAACTCCACAATGTCTGGTGGAAGTCTCAAGCTCCAACCTTACAGTTAAGAGACAGACCATAAGTGTGACGAAGGTTGTTTCTCCTGCAGTTCTGCCACCATTTGTAGTAGCAGAAAGCCAACCAGACGCAATCGATGAAGAGAGCACATGCTCCTGGATTAATTCATTTCTGTCATAGGGAGTCTAGCATAACTTTATCCAAACTATTTTTGAACTCTCTGTTCTTGCATATTTTTTATAAATAATAAACCCAACTTATAAAGAACGAAACCACAACACATGCTTAGGAAGGAGAGTACCTCAACTTTTTGACCATTGAATGATAAAATTAAAGAAACTATACCTTTTTATGAACTATATTATGAACTATACCTTTTTGACCATTGAATGATAAAATTAAAGAAATATAACAAAAATAAAATAAAAATTATGCTAATAAAATATAATTTTATAATATAATTTTTTTTTAGGATTGATCTTTTTAATCTTTTCACCAAAAGAGTTTCCAATGAGTAACACGATTAGAAATCATCATGTTATCTATTTTATTAAAGAGTAAATAGATATTTATATTTTTAGCGTTAACTAATATAAATTTAGAGTCTAGATATGAGGGGTGAATTTTGGAGATGAGATTAATTTTTTAAATAAATAGATAAATATTTAGAATTAAAAATCAAGAAATTTAAAAATCATTTTACCTTTCAAAAGAAAATTTGAAATTTATAAATATTCAAATTAGTAAACATATAATTTAAGAACTATAAAAATATTTTTTTAATTTTTAATGTTTATTATTTACTTAAATAATTATTTATATTTATATATCTATAGAGCAAGGGAGGGAAAAAGGTAAAATGATCTTTTGCCTCCTTAATTAAATCTATTTTGAACATTTCCTCTTCGGAACTCCGTTGGTGAAAAAAACTTAAAAAATATTTAAGAGAATTGTGCTTATAATTAATTTTACATTATTGTTTTTTTTTTGTTTTATTAAAGTCAACACGGCAAAACCAAACATATTCAAAATGGTTTCAGTCTTAAAACAAAATTCAGAGATTAATTTCAAATCGATGACGTGAACTTTGAATGATATATATAAGTGTGTTATTGGAAAAGAAATCTTTTATACATATGTTTGTAATAATTTTGATTTTTTATTCAAGCATGTATACAAACAAAATATTTCATCTATCTTAGAGTATCTCCAAAAGGAATTCTAGACTTAGATTTCCCAAAATACATATATGTGTATAAATATATTAATATTTAATTATAGGCTCTTAACTTTACAAAAAAGGTAACTAAAAATATATTTTTTTTGTTCATTTGATTTGTATTTTCCGTAAAGTTAATAATTCTACAATTAAATATTAATATAATATATATATATATATGTTAATATATAACATATATGTATTTTGAGAATTCCAAGCTTAGAATCTTCACTGAAGGTGCTTTTTTTATGCTATCATTATAATTCAAAATGGGTTTTTAAATTTAAAATGGTTCTACAATATCTTATATTCACACAACATATTTAACTGAAATTTTATAGAGCAATTATCTGGGCGTAGCGCGGAAAAACGATCTAGTTGTCATAATAAGATGTGAAAACTAGACACTTTTACACCTGATACATTCATCTTCATTAAACATTATTAAATTCACACCGAGAACTGTAGCCTATGCTTTGACCTTTGAAGCTATGTTTGTCATTGCATATCGAGTTAGAACATTTCCGATATAAAATTTCATTTTAAAGTGAGAAATAAAATAAAAAGCAAAAAAATAAAATGATTATTCAGTATTTATTCTAGAGTCAATTAACCGAATATACATGAAAAAAAAAAGCAAAATTAAAGAACTACCTAACATGTTGAAAAATAAAAGTGTATGTACCAAAATCAACTTAAATTGACTATTATGTCCTTCTTTATTTAATACGGTAAAAAGAGAAAGTCAAATTTTCATCTTCATTTTTATCAACTTCTTCATCATCTTTCATCAATGTCGATAGTTTTCCCTGAAACTAATTAAATTACTCTCCACCAACATCCGTTTCAGCTTCCATCGAAAAAAACGAAGTAGAACTGCTCACTTTCTGAGGAGTTAGTTTTTATTTTTCATTTCTCCTTGCAATTTTCACTGTAACGCTCGCCGAAGATCGTCCTTCTTCTGCCGTATGCAACGGCCAAGCTTCCTTCTATCAAACCAGAGGATTACGCTCACCGTCTTGGGAGATCACGCTTCGCTCTCTTGCCTTCTCTCTTCCATCCCAAAGATCGGAGATCCAGAACATATCCGCACCGAATCCAACTCACCGAGCCAAAAACGAGTTGCCGAGGACGACGATCGGCTGATCGGAGGGGCGGAACAGGTAGAGTAACAGCCACGAGGCGAGGATGCAGAGGAGGAAGATGAGGGAGAAGGGATGCGTCACGAGGGAGAACCCGACGATCGCCGTCGCGACGGCGCCGTCATTGACCTTGAAGTAGGAGTAGTTCTTGCGGATGCGGACGACGGCGTCGGAGAACGACTCCGGTTTGGATAACGCGGAGCGGTCCGCGAGCTCGGCCAGGGACAGCGCTGGGAGAGGCCGTTCGTGACGGTTTCGGAGATCCGATTGATGAATCGCAGAAGTCGGGGGTTGGTATTCAACGTGATTGGATGGCGGAGGAGATGGTTTGGGGTTGCAAATTGAGAGGGTGAGAGAGAAAAATGATAATTCGGAAAAGGGTAAAATAAGATTATTAAAATGTTAAAAGTAAAATTTTATCTTCTTCAACTTTCTCCAACTTCTCTCTAAGAAACAGAACATAAGCGAGTGTTTAAAGTGGTGGCCGGTGGCTTTGCCGCCGGTTACCTTTTTTTCTTTTGTTTTTTTTGTTTGTAAATAGCTTCGATCGTTTGATCGATCAAAAGTTTCGCTATGGCGATTTTCAGTTTCGTTAGGCGATTTTGGTAATGATATGGTTTGACTCGATCAGAGTAGTTTATCACTCCTATCTTTTCTCTGATTTGATTTGGGTCGAACCTAAATAAAGTTTCAACCTAGTTCTTCTCCTTTTGGATTGGTTGTAATATGCCGTTGGATTAAGAGATTGCATTTCTCTTCTTGCTTAGAAAAGCTTATTTCTTTGATTCAGAGTGGTATCAAGCTTTGCTCACTGTACATGCGGAGTCTCCACGATGGCCAAGGAACTGAGGTTTGGAACAAGCTTTGGAGAAGTGGTTCAGAATCCAGATGAGTTGGAGTTGCCATAGTGGTAGCGTTCCGACGAGATTCTATACCGTTTCTATTAAAGTTGTTCGTTGGGCTTGAACTCTAACAATTGGAGATGAAGATCTCTTATTCAATGGAGATTGGAGGAATGAAGAACGTACAAGCAGTCTCAAGTGATCTGAGATGGAGATAGATGGTTTCCCAGCGAGTTTTCCGGCACCGCCTCTCTCCCTTCTCGATAGAAGAAACGAAGCCACGTGTCTGATCCCGTGTCACTCATGCATGTAATCTTATATGTTTGTTGTATGGGCTTTGTTTGGGTCAAATATCTTTGAGTCTGTTTGTAATCTTTTGCCCATTGGACTTTATAAAAGATGTTGACAAAAAAAAAAAAAAAATGTTAACAGTGCAAAAAATAGTCAAATGGTATTTACCTAATTATAGGTTTTTGTGTGCGTATGGAACCTAAATAATCTTTATTCTATTATAGAATGAAAAATACAACGGGATTAAAATATTTTTTATTCATAGTTCTATTTTGAAATAAATTATGGATAGAACTGGAAAAATTAATACCATAGCGGATTATAACTGATTTTGAGCCTAAATGCATTTTAAACGTATGTGTGTACAATGTTTAGGTCTTAAAATACTAGAGTTTATGTGTCTTTTTCTTATGACTGAACCCCTTATACCATATTTTTTAACGCCATTCTCATATTCTATTTGTCTTGGTTAATAATAGTGGGCAATATGATATAGAAAGTAAAGTCGGACAAGAAGTATAGTACATGATTTGTAAAGTTGGCAATATCATTTCACATGAAAGTAATCTTTTGCAAGGCCATCTTGGTTATATGTATATTTATTTTTTATTTTTTGTTAATGCCACGTGTCATCTTTTAGAAGAATTTTTTTCCGTTGATGTGGACGTCCTATGGAGCCTCAAAAGCTCCATTTTATTAGTATAAAGCTCTATTTTATTAGTATAGATACATTTTTCAGATAGATGTTTAATTTAGTTTTTTTCATTTTTTAATTATATATTTACGTTTTCTAATTTTCTTGCTTTTATATCAGATTATAAATTATGATAGATGTTTGTTTAATGTAACATTTCTATTTCTTATTTTGTATATTTACTTTTTATTTATTTTCCTTATATTGTATATTTACTTATTATTGTTTAATGTAACATATTTATTTCTTATATTGTATATTTACTTATTATTTCTTTTTCTTTATATGTATACTTTTTTTTATTTTATTTTTATTAATGTCACGTGTCATCTTTTAGAAGAAGTTTTTTTTCGCTGATGTGGACGCTGCCTTAAAAGCTCCCTTTTATTAGTATAGTTCGTATATTTTATATTTAGTTATTTTAATATTATAATAGATGTTTAATCTAATATTTTTATGTTGTATATTTACTTATTATTTATTGAACTATACATTTTTTAGATATATGCTTAATTTAGTTTTTCCAATTTTAATATTGTATATTTACTTACTGTTTATCTTTCTTATTTTGTATATTTATTTATTCTAAATTTTTTGATTTTATATCAATAATAATATTACGATATATATTTAATGTAATATTTTTATTTATTATATACTATATTTACTTAATATTTAGTTTTTCTTCTATTTTATATTTATTTATTCTAATATTACGATAATTGTATAATATAATATTTCTATTTTTTATATTGTGTATTTAGTTATTATTTATTTTACTATACATTTTTCATATAGATTTTTAATTTAGTTTTTTTTTTTCATTTCTTAATTGTATCAAATGATAAATTATGATTGATGTTTAATGTAATTATAATAGATGTTTAATGTAATATTTATATTTCTTATATTGTATATTTACTTTTTATTTATTTTTTCTTATATTGTATATTTACTTATTATTTTTAATGTAATATTTCCATTTCTTATATTGTATATTTACTTATTTTTATTTTTCTTTATATGTATATATATTTTTTTTTTATTAATGACACATGTCATCTTTTAGAAGAAGTTTTTTGCGGTGATGTGGACGCTCTATGGAGCCTCAAAAGCTCCATTTTATTAATATAGATACATTTTTCAGATAGATGTTTAATTTAGTTTTTTCATTTTTTAATTATATATTTACGTAATCTAATTTTCTTACTTTTATATCAGATGATAAATTATGATAGATGTTTAATGTAATATTCTATTTCTTATATTGTATATTTACTTTTTATTTATTTTCTTTATATTGTATATTTACTTATTATTGTTTAATGTAACATTTCTATTTCTTATATTATATATTTACTTATTATTTATTTTTCTTTATATGTATTTTTACTTTTATTTTTTGTTAAGGTCACGTGTCATCTTTTAGAAGAAGTTTTTTCCGCTGACGTGGACGCCCTATGAAACCTCAAAAGCTCCCTTTTATTAGTATAGATTTTCTTACTTTTATATCAGATGATAAATAATAAATAAATATAGTATATAAGAAATAAAAATATTACATTAAATATTTATCGCAATATTATCGTTGATATAAAAGCAAGAAATTTAGAATAAATAAATATACAAAATAAGAAAAGATAAACAGTAAGTAAATATAAAATATAAAAAAATAGAAAAACTAAATTAAACATATATCTGAAAATATATAGTTAAATAAATAATAAGTAAATATATAATAAAAATTGACGTATTACATTAAACATATATCGTAATATTACAATTTGATATAAAAGCAAAACAATTAGATAAGTAAATATACAATTAAAAAAAGTAAATATAAAATATAAAAAATGGAAAAATTACATTAAACATATATCTGAAAAATGTATAGTTTTAAATTTTTTTATTTCCAAATATTTTAATAAGTAAATATAAAATTAAGAAAAACAAGCATACAATATAAGAAATAGAAACATTACATTAAATATCTATCATAATATTATCATTTGATATAAAAGCTAGAAAATTAGAATAAATCTATACTAATAAAATGGACCTTTTGAGGCTCCATAGAGCGTCCACATCAGCGAAAAAAATCTTCTTCCGAAAGATGACACATGACATTGTTACTAAAAAATAAAAAAATAAAAAATAAAAAATATACAATATAATATAAAAATAAACAATATGTAAAATACAATTAATAAATGAATAAACTAAAATTAAACATCTCTCTGAAAAAATGTATAGTAAAATAAATAATAAGTATTTATACATTATAAGAAATATAAATATTATATTAAACATTTATCGTAGTATTGAAATAAATAAATATACAATATAATGAAAAATACACAATAAGTAAATATAAAATATCAGAACAGGAAAAACTAAATTAGACATCTATAAGAAAAATGTAAAGTAGAATAAATAATAAGTAAATATATATATCTGAAAATATATAGTTAAATAAATAATAAGTAAATATATAATAAAAATTGAAGTATTACATTAAACATATATCGTAATATTACAATTTGATATAAAAGCAAAACAATTAGATAAGTAAATATACAATTAAAAAAAGTAAATATAAAATATAAGAAATGAAAAAATTACATTAAACATATATCTGAAAAATGTATAGTTTTAAATTTTTTTATTTCCAAATATTTTAATAAGTAAATATAAAATTAAGAAAAACAAGCATACAATATAAGAAATAGAAACATTACATTAAATATCTATCATAATATTATCATTTGATATAAAAGCTAGAAAATTAGAATAAATCTATACTAATAAAATGGACCTTTTGAGGTTCCATAGAGCGTCCACATCAGCGAAAAAAATCTTCTTCCGAAAGATGACACATGACATTGTTACTAAAAAATAAAAAAATAAAAAATAATAAATATACAATATAATATAAAAATAAACAATAGGTAAAATACAATTAAGAAATGAATAAACTAAATTAAACATCTCTCTGAAAAAATATATAGTAAAATAAATAATAAGTATATATACATTATAAGAAATATACATTATAAGAAATATAAATATTATATTAAACATTTATCGTAGTATTTAAATAAATAAATATACAATATAATGAAAAATACACAATAAGTAAATATAAAATATCAAAACAGGAAAAACTAAATTAGACATCTATAAGAAAAATGTAAAGTAGAATAAATAATAAGTAAATATAAAATATAAGAAATAAAAATATTACATTAAAAATCTATCATAATATTAGAATAAAAATATATAATAAGTAATATACAATATAAGAAATATAAAAATAACATAAACATCTGAAAAACGTAAAGTAAAATAAATACTAAGTAAATATACAATATAAGAAATATAAATATTACATTAAACATCTATAAATAATATTTACCATTTGATATAAGGGCGAGCAAAAAAAATAGAATATGTAATTATAAAATAGAAGAAAAATAAATAAATAAATATACAATATAAGAAATGGAAAAACTACATTAACTTCTATCTTAAAATGTATTGTCTTACATTTTTATTATTTACAAATATTTTTATAAGTAAATATATATATACATTATAGGAAGAAATAAATATTAACTAAATATAAAATATAGGAAAATATAAAAAATAAATAAATATAATATATAAGAAATAAGTATATTACATTACATATATCGTAATATTATCATTGATATAAAAGCAAGAAATTTAGAATAAGTAAAGAGAAATATCCTCGGATAACCATTTTTAAGTTTTTGTCACAAAAATAGCTCTCAATGAGAAAGATGACCAAAAGAAGTTTTATTAAAGAGTAAAAATGCATTTATACCCTAGGGTTAACTAATCTGGACTTATAGTTTAGAGTTAAGGGGTGGATTTTTGAAGATATGGTTTCAAACTTTTTTTTAAAAAAATTAAATTTAAAATTTTCAAAATAAAAGGGGCTCTTTTGGCCATTTTCTTTTTAGAAGGCTATTTTTGTGAGAAAAACTTAGAAAATGCTATTTGAGAGAATTGCCCATAAGTAAATATAAAAAATAAGAAAAGATAAACAGTAAGTAAGTATACAATATAAAAAATGGAAAAACTAAATTAAACATCTATCTGAAAATTGTATAGTTAAATAAATAATAAGAAAATATGCAATGTAAGAAATATAAATATTACGTTAAACTTCTATCGTAATATCACCATTTGATATAAAAACAAGAAAATTAGAATAAATAAATAAACAATATAGAAAAATTCTTTAAGATAGCCATTTTTAAGTTTTTGTCACAAAAATAGCTTTCAATGAGAAAAATGACCAAAAACGTTTTATTAAAGAGTAAAAATACATTTATACCCTAGGGTTACTAAACTAGACTTAGGGTTTAGAGTTAAGGGGTGGGTTTTGAGGATAGGGTTTCAAATTTTTTTTTAAAAAAAGAAAATTTAAAATAAAAATGAGTTATTTTGGTCATTTTCCTTATTGAATGCTATTTTGTGACAAATTTTTTTAAAAAAATCTATTTGAGAGAGTTGCCCTATAATATAAGAAAAATTAAATAATAAGTAAATATACAGTATAAGAAATGAAAAACTATATCAAACATCTATCTTTTTTTTTTATCAACCATCTATCTGAAAAATATATAGTTTTTTTGGTTTTTTCTAAGGAAATATGAATTTACACAAACATACAATTCAGAATTTTGTTGTTGTTTAGAATACAACGTCCAAAAGAATAGCTATATAGTTAACATTTGATAGATGTTACAATATAAAAAGAAACTAAGACTGCATGTGTGCGTCTAATACTAGAAAATATATTCATTTGCTTCCTTTTTATAGAAAATATCTTTTTGGTACTTTTGTTTTATGTTTTTGTTATATTTTCCAAACAACATTAATTAAATAGTCAATTTAATACATGTCTATAAGTTATGGGAAAACATAATTACAAAAAATTTCTGAAATAGTTAATGATTGGATATTAAAAAGTGAATTTTATGTTTGTCTAAGATGTATCAAAAACTCGGATTTCACAGTAATCAAAATAAGATTATTACAAATTTGACAATCATATCTATTTATCCAAATAGATGAAGATAAAATTTAAGGATCTTTAACATTTTATGAGTTCAAGGAGCATACAACTTTCAAATGTACACATGTGTTCAAGTTCTATTGCTTTAGTCATAATTTGCCTATTTCGTTTATCCAGTTATAAGTTAAACAATCACGAAATTTTATTTAGACAATACATATACTATTTAAAAAAATTAGGATCATATATTTACATGCAGTGATAGCCAAAAACTCAACAATTTGTTTTGCTAAAACTGCATAACTAAATATCTAACAAAATGCAATAATTATTAAAGCATTAGGAGATAAGTAAAATTTTGACATTTTGAAAAAAAATATTTAATTATGATATGCATTTTAACATTTACATATATGTATCATAAATATAAATACTATAGTAACTTAAATTAAGAAAATAAATAAAAATCTCGGGCGTAGCCCGGGCTTACCCTAGTATGAAAATAAAATAAAAAGACTCAGTTATTATTTCAAAATGCATGTAATATGTTATTAAAATGTATTATCTTATTAATTAATAATGTGTATAATATTTTTACTTTGTAATTTATTGCTAAATAAAAATTTTATGTTTTTTATCAGTAAAAGGACTACAGTGTAAAATTTAAAACTTCTGAAATTGAGTTTAAAGTTGTTTTTTCGGAGAAAAGTGCCATCAAATTTCAAATTTGAAGTTTTGGCAACTTTCTTACTTTTGGAGATGGTCTTAAAAAACCGCCGGAGCATTGGATCCTCTTTCTGTTTCCACGTGTCTTCTTTTTAAAACTTCACTCTCGATTTGTTTCTCCTGATATGTTTTATTTCATTTTTGGCCCAATTAGTTTTGGCGCAAATTATAGTTACTTTAGAGAAATCATAGCTTTCTCCTTTCCTTTCGCTGGTGTAAGGAAACATATTTTTGGCGACTCCTTTTAATCTTCTTAGACGACGTTACACTGTGAAAATGACAATCAATCAAGCTACCGCACTATTCCCACTACGTACTCCCCATTACTTCTTTAATTCACCTTTCACCTCCTTCGTTGCATATAAAATGAAGTGTATGAGCAACAAAGCAAAATCTTTTGCTTATCGAAATCCAGAGTTCGTATCCCTTATAACTGAAACCCCTCCACCATGGCGACTTCTCAAGTTCACTTCTCGGAGCTGAAGGCTGGCCACTGGATAGAGACTGTTCAGATGAGACTACTTCGATTTTGGGAGGCCCATAATGTGAAAAAGGCGGTGAGCTGATGGTGATAAACATGCTTCTTACTAATATGAAGGTTAGCTGGAACCTTATTAATTTTTAGTTTGCTATTTAGAGTTTTCTAACTTTTTCTGTAACTGGTTCATTATTCTACTTATTATTCTCCTTTTTAAGCGACGCTCATCTAAGCCTCTATCAATGACCACCATCTTAACACACCTCTCGAGTGAAGGCTCGCTATATGATCTGAGTGCCTTTGATGTTGCAAGAAGCAACCCAAAATTCCGGTTTGGTCACACTCCTGTCACGATTAGTTTTGAGAGTTGTTCCCATTACGTTAATTTGTCATTGAGCCACCAATATGAATTCTCTAATATCATGTGCATATTCTTCTGTAAGTAAATGTATTGCCGGATCTATTATCTATAGTAGGTTTATTCATCCACCCACAAACGACAACATTCAGGAGGAGCCATGTTTTTTAATGCTTTGTTATGATCAAGGAGAAATGATATTTATAAATGAAAGTGACCTACATTTTCGACGTCGGAGTGTTAACAGGAAGCAAATAGTACATAACCACAACGAATATACTTGGATTTCAACATAAAAGGATGACTGGTGGCAGTTGCTATCATCAAATACATATTACAATGATTCTACTTCAGATCAGATCACAAAGACAATGTTGTACTTTAAATAACACGTTTATTTAAAGTAGTTGTGTTTCAGAATTAGATTGAAGCATGTGAGAATGGAAGAGTGGAGAAACAAACGTATGTGATGGACGCGACTCCATTTTTCCGACATCTTAACAACCGCTCCTTGGCATTCACTCTCATTTATCCCACTAATCATTACTACCGCTTCACCTCCTAAACATCCGTCATAAACTAAGCTTCTAGTCATCAGAAGTTGTATAATTTCAACTTAGGTTTGAGCCGTTTGGCACTTCGACTGGCCTTCTCTATATAGACAGTGAAGCTCTAGATATTTGCATTTATCACAGAGTAATGGGAGGAGTATAGGGGATCATCGATTGAAGACATTTTCTGAGAACATGAATGGGAACATCAGGCGTTTCCCAGTGTCAAAGCAACAACGATAAGGATAAGATGTTCCCTAGTGAAGGATCCGTTTTGTTTGGTGCATACTTAATGGGCCTCTGATATCTTATGAGTTTGCCTCCATATTGCAAAATGTTGAATTAGATATCGTGGCCTCTAATTGAACGCAGTCCATGAAAACCCAACAAATGGCCAGCCTGTTAAACAACACCGGAGTATGGTTCATCTATTATCTGTCAACAATCGAACTAGAAAAAAAAGACTTCTTTATATATAGAAATAAATATTATTATTTGACACAAAAAGATAAATATTATATACTAGGGTAGGTCCGCCCTACGGACGGAAAGTTATAATAAAAACTATTTTATTATGCTGAATAGTGTTTATCTTCTTGTTTAAAAACTAATTTTAAATTCACACTTAGTGTTTTAACCCAAAAATAGTAATTAGAGTTATGATATAACGTAATTCTATTTGTAATAGTTTACGAATGGTGTCGTGATTTTGTATTTAGTCGTTTGATGATGTTGCTATTTGTTTAAAATGAGAAAGTTATTATTAGAACAGTCGCAACACTTTTGAGAGTCACATATTTAGTTACCATTAGGAATTCTATAATGTATGTGAGGAAATATTATTTATTGAGAAAATGCAATGTGTGTATATTTCTTGTGTAGACGAATAATTTAAGTACTATTTGAAAATGTAAACGAACTGGCTAATAGAGAGACGATTAAATATAAGAACTTGTTGAGTGGGGTTCATATGAACTTTTTTTGCCTATCTTCTTAAATTAAAATTGTAGAAAGTGTGTATATATTTGCACCATTTTAAGTGATTTTGATGAGAGATCCCGAAAGTTATAGAGGAAGAAATTGGGTGTTGAGAGTTTGCTTACCGAGGTGGCATATTTGACCAATTAGATTTAACTATTGATCCCAAAGCTTTTATATGTGAAGATTGGTTATGTTCTCTTTGTTTAATTTTCCATAATATTCAAGAATAGAAGATTCAAAATTTTGCTATGTTCTTTATGTCTGGCAATTAGATTATATATCATAAATAAAAGCATTAAGAACACTTGATCAACCATTAAATCCAAGTATACATTATGTAATAAGTCTTCCCATTTCCGTAAGAAAGATATCAAAATAATTACGCAGCAAGCCAAAGAGTGCGATTCTGGAAAACGCTCTTGGCTAACCAACTCCAGATTCGATTCCACAAATGGAATTAGTATCCAACGATGAAATCGAATGAAAATATATTAATGTTATAATTGAACAATTGAGATGTTTTGTGGAGAAGCTCTAACGAAGATTTAGCTTTTCGTTTTCCTCTCTCTGTCACGTTCTTCGATGGATCCATCAATGTCACAACCGTACCGTGTACACCTACTGAGACCAGTGTCTCAGTTTCTCTCTGACACACGGAAAGCAATATCAATGCTACCTTCTCTCAGTTTCTAGCTTGCTCCATCTCGAGAATACCTATTAATATGCCAGTAAAATATTTGTGTCGACTATCTTGGCTTTATTGTCTAGGTTACTTGTACGGTTTGAGATTATTGTCCAAGCTTGATCAACACTAAAGCATCTTAACCAATGGAGCGGCAATATTACATGTAATCGCTCAGCATATGTTTCCATGATAAATAGATCGTACAATGCTGCCAATGCATTTTTCTTCCCTTTTGGGGACCTGTTCTCGGGAAGGTCCAGTTTGGAAAGTAACGCACCGCCTATGATGATCTTGTTCTCATCGATTAACAAAGAGTCTCACTACCGTGTTTTCTGTTGATTCCATGGTTCCAGCTCTAAGGACTTGAGTTATTATGACTCTTGGTACATTACTTTTTATTTCTAACTAAACATAAGAATTGTTTAGCAAAAGACAAAACTGGCTTTACACTTTCTAATACATTTAGGGGATCCCTCATTTTTAGTTAACTTCAACAATCAAAGATTTAAAAGAACAACAGTGAAATATGTTTAGCATTGTAGTTGGATTTTCAGCCGAACTTTTTAATTATTTTTATAATTTATGTATTATTAAGTTATATCTGTAATATTTTTTTGATTGTTTTATATCATTTTTGTTAATTTTTCTATGTTTGAGTTTTATAACCAGAAAATAGAAATCAAATTCCATGAAATGTACACAAACATAGAGTTTTTTTTTTGTTCTTATAAGAAATTTCTCTCTGTTTTTGAAATTTATGTATTTTGCATTTTATTACATGAATTTTGTAAAAAAATGTTATCTGTTAACATATTGATGTCAATAAGTTTATTTAATTGAAAACGAATCATTTATAAAAGATAATTTATGAAGTATTTGACCTTTTTTTAAACGATTTGTTAAAAAAAAAGATAGATTAATAAATATGTCAAACCTAAATTGATGTGGTGCTCATGTTGTATGAAAAGGTATAACTTTCATATAAATACCAATAATGCATAATATATAGTTTTGAAAGAGAATATTATTTCCTATCAAAAGTATAATATTGTGAACGTAAACTGCTATTATTGTTGTTGTTACTAACCAAATAGAAACAAAATATAATAATAAAAGAAAAATTACAAATATCCGACAATTTTCAAAGACTATGGTACAAAGGTTCTCTTCTCCTTCGCGTTCTTTTGAAAGTTGAGGAACTTGATACCACAGATAAAGACAAAGAGCAGTATCCATCCTATGTGGACAGCATCTACAACTTGTAAGAAGTCATTTTCGAACACGAACCCATCTTTCAGCAAACCTTTTAAGGTTCATGTCTCCAACACCATTGATCTGCACTACCGAATCTTTGTTTCCTACCTGAGATGTGATGATACAAACGGGAGTTTATACAATAGGAACGGTGTGTAAAAACACTAACCCGTGAATAAAAATTCAAAGAATGGCTCTATCCTACAACATACTAAGAGCAGCTCCAACGCAGTTCCTTAGGAAAATATCCTTAGCAATAAATGATTTTTAAAATATGTGGGACCCAAAAAATTTAAGAAATTGTGCCATAATAATTTTTTAAAGTTCGTAGCTAAGGATTAACTCTCTGCCAGGTTCATCACTGTGCGCGGATCCCACCACCACGTGAGATCCCGTGATTGGTTTTTTTTTTTTTTTTAAAAAAGCTGAAAAAAGTAAAAATATTAAAATAATCTACCTTGGTTATCGAGTCGAACGTTTCCGCGTTGGATGTGCTCTAACATGGCTGGGGAACCAAAAAAAAAACAAAACAAAAGAGAGAAAGTAACCTCTCCAATCTTCTTCTTTCATCGTCTCCTCAAAGAAATCAAGAACGATTCTCTCGATATCTTGAACCGAATACTTGAAGTAGTTCTCAGGGTCTCTTCCACTCTCTATATGAGACCTGAAACTTCCAAGAAACGAAACCAAGATGCAGATTTACCTGTATAAGAACAGTTGCGAGGATACCTAAACTCCACAAGTTCATTGTAAGAGTGCTACCAATTGTCATTAATAGCTTTGACTACAAAAAGTTCAGCTTCTAGCTCTCCAAGCTTGACCTGAAAAGGGAAACGAAGGAAATCAAGTATTCGGATGACGAAATGGGAAGCAATGACTGTCCAAGAAATTAAAAACAAAAGCAAGTATATGGGTTCACCTCAACATCATCCAGACATATCTTTCGTGCCATCTCTCCCCATTTTTTATCTGCATAAAAAAAATCAAAGTTCAAAGACAAACTTCAAACAGAAACAGATTACAATGGACAATCATATAGCTGGTAGAGAGATGATCACATACAGAGGGAGAGCCTCCAAGAATCTGATGAGACACACTTCGACGGTGGAGACGCAATTCGACGATTGAGTCAAATCGATAGAGGAGAGTCGTTCATTACATTTCCTCACATACATGCATTTGTAAATAAGCAATGTGATTTCTAAGAGGCTCTTTTTTATTGTTACCGTAATCCCAGGAGAAGAAGCATGAATGATGTCCGGCTTAAAGCGAGCAATTTCAGAGATAATTCTAGGACTAAGCGCAAGCGAGAGGGGTACCTTTTGGTACCATGGGCAAGGGAAGCTGCAGAAGAATAAGAGATCAAAGAAGAATTAGCTATAATATTACCAAATGGAGTGTAACATTTATCCATTAAGTTAGTTATGTAGCTTAAGTGTTGATAGTTACCTTCTGGATCCAATGACTTTTGCTCCATAAAACTCTTCGGGAACACCTTCATGTGTCGTAACGACTATAACCTATGAAGCTAAAACAGTTTTAACAGATTGACAAAGAAAAAGAAAGGAGCACTTGGGATTGAAGAAATAGAATCAGGAGGAGGAAAAAGAAGAAACCTCGTCTCCCATTTCAGGAAGATACCTAATAAAGTTCTGGAATCTGTTTTTGTAACCTGAGACATAGCAAGTACAATCATAGGATTGACAAACCCGTGTTTAGTGTAGACCTTTTTGATTCTGTCAATGACAAATGACTGGAATCCCAAAATCAAAACTATCTTCCATAAACTAAAGTTTTTTTACAAAAGTTTGATCATTATGAGTTTTAAAGCCGGAATTACCTTTGCATCGCTGAGGAGTATGTCCCATAAGCTTGCTAGCAAGCTTCATGTTTCCAGCTTTCCAGAACCAAAGCAGGTTAACCTCGACAGTGGAGTAATAGTTGAAGAATCTGAGAAAGGAAGTAAAGGGGATGCACTAAATTTGTTTATGAGTCCGTTGAAGATGACGATTCGATCCAGACAGACGGCTTAACGTGTCGAGATTATTTTTGCCAAGAAGATGAAGAGATAAACGAACTTAGGGTTAGAGAATTTTGTGCGGCGACTGAGAGTCTATGAGAGGAGACAATCCTTAAGTAGATCAGAATTGGGTTTAGATAAACTTTTGTACAGGCCCGTAGTGACCCATAAACAAATTGATAACCGAATTAATGAAACGATGCGTTTCAAGCAGCCGGGACACGTGTCAAACTCACGTTGCACGAATTAGTGACGTGGCAGATGACGTGGACGTCCCGGGAGAGAAGTAAACTGTTCTTTGCTAATTAAAGTATACTAGGTGTGATAAAATTTTTAAAAGTTAAATTATATTTAAAATGAAATTTATTAATATTATATATTTTATTATTTTTGACTAATATTTATTATAAAGTTGATTATTTAAGCATAAAATTAAGAAATTTTTTTTTTGTTTATTTTAAATTACATTTAATAATATATATGTAATATATTTAAAATTCGAATCTTAGATAAATTTTTTATCTATTTATTTTGGTTAAATGTATTAAATCAACTTGAATAAAATTACTAAAAATCATATAAAAATTGAATAGTTATTAAAAATTATAACTAAACAATATTTATAAAATTTGTAGATATCTAAAAGAAACTAATGAAATTACGATTAACAATTTATTAATTTAAAAAAAAATGTAGAAAATTTTGAAAATATTAGTAATAAAAATTGTATAATTATAAAAATACAATTAAATAATGTATTTCGAAATTTATAATGCATATTTCAATATATTTATTTTAGTGATGATTTATGAATTATTACCGTATTTTAAGAAGTTTAACAAAAATATAAATCAACATTAAATGTAATGTATTAGTTATTGCCATATTCTATAAAGTGTACCAAAAATATATGTCAGTAATAAATGTGATTGTCCATGTCATATTAACTATAAGTCATGTCATCAATCTTGTTAGCCATGTCATCATTGTTTTTGTAAAAATGATTGTAGATAGGATTTGTGGCAAAATCACTTCACAAATATATATAGTCTAGGGGATTTTAGTTATAGGAAAATTTGGTCAAAGTTTGATTCTATAGAATCCAAGAAACCAATAAATTATACATATATAAAAGCAAACTTTGACAAAGTTTTTCACGGAGTATACTTTAATTAGTAATAGATAATATAAATATATATAATTTATTAGTTTCTTGGATCCCATAAAATAAGCTTTCACCAATTTGTCTGCATAGAATATACTTTAATTAATACTAAATAATATATATATATATTATTTATTACTATATAAAGTATATATTTGGTCAAAGTTTACTTCTATAGGATTTAAAAAGGGTAAAGTTATATATCTATATATATATATAGTTTACATACTAAAAAATCTAACTGAATATGTTTTCGTAACCTTCTCAAGTATAATCAGTTTTAAGAACGTTGATTTATTCAAAGTAATGAATCTCTGGTTTAATATTTTATTTCTTATATTTGCTTTATACTTTGGGTTTAGTGAAGCTGGTTTATGCCCAAAAAACACTGTGGTTTTTCAAAACAGCCTAGCTCTCAGTCAAAGTACTCTCAAAGTCCATTGCAGATCCTTTGATGATGATTTAGGAGATCATTCTATACTATTTAAAGCTCCTCCTTATAATTTTAGTTTTCATGATGAGATCGTTTTCGCTACGTGGTTCGACTGTGACTTGTTCCATAAGGGAGAAAATGTAGAATATCAGCGATCGTTCAGAGCATATAAAGGTGCTTACTTTTTCAGATGTGGTGCGCTATACGTGTGGAACGCACGAGATGATGCTATCTACTTATCAAAAGATCGTAAGCCTGAAAAATTAATGTATTATTGGATTAAAGATTAATGTTGAGGACGTTTAGTTTCTCTTTCATTTTATGAATAAAAATAAGCTATGTTGACTATTTTCTTTGGTGTTATAATATACACTAAAATGATTTGATTAATTATGTCTTTAGCTGATTTTGGTTTTTAAATCATCTATCTATATCTATAAAATACGCTTCTATCGCTCTTTGGGGGCGTTGGTTGCCACGTTGCAGTTCCAGTTTTAACTTTTACTCCATAAAATTTGAAGATGGACCTTAAACGTTTAATGAATCATTATAATTAGTATAACAGGCCCATAAACGACTCACGCTACTTCCTGCGTCTCGGTCGTTTTGAGGTCACGTATTTTTGTAACTGTAGATTTAAGGCAAATCCTCCCAATTGTGTAATCGTCTCGGAATTGCTTCCCATCCATCTTTTGCTGAAGCCTTAACGCTTCCAATGTTAATCACTGAAGAAACCCACTAATCCCACTACATCTTAAGTTGCAGTTCCATCAATTTGATTCAGTATAAAAACACACCGCCTGAAGACCCTAGACAAATTTTTCTCCTCCTCCTAATTCATATCTAGTGTTATTCCTCGATATTACACGAAGCAACAGGAACTTCAGGTATGTTGATGCCCCTGTTGCTATTAGTTTTGCGGACCAAACCATGTTCTTCATTGAGATTGCTGCGACGGTAGAACGGAATCCGACAAAGAGCTTCCGGTGGTTCCGCAACTGTGACAAAATCTGATTTGGCCAACACAAAAACTTACTTTCTAGGTTCTGTTTAATCTATTTCCTTCACAAGCACATCAAATAACATCGTTATATAACCCTTGAAAGAAGTTTTCATTTAAATGGTGGTTTGTAGATTTCTTTGGGGAAGTTATGGGTATAAAAAACATTTTCAACGAAGAGAGTCAAAGCACTCAACGCATAATAGCAAGTTGACAACGAAGGTATATATCACCTCTCCAACATTCATCTCATTTACAATCTAGAAAAAGCTAGACAGAGTTTCTCTGATATCACTAACTCTACAATTCAAGAGGAGTTTAATCACCAAGGAAACGGGTTAAAGCCGTTTTGGACAAGTATACCGGCTGACCAAGTTTTCCATCTCATTCTAAATTTGTCTAGAGTCTCTACTTTTGACCTCATTGTTTTCAGTTAATTTATTGGTTTGGATTTTAGTGTTTTCTTTAATTAACAAAAATTAAAACAATTTAGGCAAGAAAACACGAGTTTTAGAAGGAATACACAGATTGAAGACATGTCTTAGTTTGATTCAGTGTCTCAACACAAAAGAAAAAAAATTATTTTTCTGTAGCAGATCAATAAAGCTACAACAAATGGTGACTAGAGAAGGGCAATGAATAATGCATTCCCTAACGTTCTTAAAAAAAATATCACCATTCATAAGGAATAATTTTTTTTTCTCATTCTCTACCATTCCTTTTTTTGTAGAGAAATAAAGAACAAAAATATTCCTCGTTAGATTTGAGAAGGAATAACCATTCCTTTTCATTCTTCCAATTTTATTCCTTTACGTTTCTTTTCTATTTGTTCCTCTTGTTTCCAGAATGGTCACCAGTCGAACCCACTAAGGTGAAACAAGAAGTTATTGCTCATGCTCACATGTTTTGGTTAATTAATTTCTGAATTTTCTTTGTTTCTTTGATGGTTTTATCTAACAGCTATATGAGCATCAACTGTACCCAAGGTATAGGCAGAAAAAGAGATATCTGAAACGAGAAGATTTTGACTTTAAACCCTTTAAATTATAAACGTTCTCTAGGGTCCATGGTTTCTTCTTTGTTATGTTACAGAAGACAGTTAAGAAGGAATGGCGTTCTCCTTATCTCTCTGGAGAGAAACCCTTTTTGATGTATGCTTTCCTTTCAAGAGTTGAGAACTTTCGTTGTTGTGAACGATCAGAAAGTTTCTTTACTAAAGAAGATTTTGAGGTTTGATATCAGAAGCAAGTTTGGTCCTTAATGTGAAAACTGGTTTATTACTGTAAATTGGATGAAAGCTATTTCTTTTTTTCTTTTTTTTTGTCTCTGTGTTTGTTGTAGCTAAGGAAATTATCTATAATGTTTTGGAGAAAACCTGGCCATTCTCTAAATGAAGATAGAGAAAACAAAAGATTGGGCGATGTCCGTCGACTAATATTCAAAAGCAATGTCAAACAAGTTGAAGAAAGAAACAACTGATGATGTATCACAGCATGTATCGCTCATGTTCGGCCAACCACTGCTCTTGGTTTTTGGATTCTCAATAGTTCATGTATAATAACCTTTAACTCGCAATGTTAAATAAGCGTTTCTTTAAAGCCCAACAAAGACAAAATTTAATGCATACATGACAACATATAATATTTCAAAAATCAGCATAATTCAGAACACTATGGAAAACAGATATAAAACAAAACAAAACGAAACATTCAAACAATTAAAACATTGTTAGATACATGTTAGTCAAACTGAAGGACCATAACATATCCACCATGGCTGATCTATGTCTGAAAGAATGATAAAGATCGGCTCACGATGGGACTGTAGTGGAGAAATTATGGAAGAACCCGATAGTGGAGATTGTTCGATGGCCGCAACTAAGGAAAGTAGTCATTTCAAAATCAAGTCGAACCACAAAACATGAGAAGGGGAGTTCGAGAGGTCAGAGGAGTTAGGGTAGGAGTATAACTTTTGTCTTTTAGGAGAAATAAACGGAAATTTCTTAATGTAAATTTTAATATCATCTGAATCGAACATGTGATTTTATATTACTTATGTATGTTTTTTCCTTACTCAAAAGAAACACAAAAAGTACTCAAGCATACATAGACTTTTATAATTCACACATTTACATTATCCTTCATGTCATATTCCCAAAACTTTTAAGTTAAAGAAAAAAAACTAGCAAAGAAGTTGATAGCTCTTTATCTAAATGGTTTGAAATTCAACCTAAAGTAATATGAACTTTATTAAGAATATCAAAAACAGAAAAAACAACAAGAATATGTATATTCTTTGCCTGCTAAAAATAAATATTCAGAAATCGGATTCAAAAACATAAGAATGTTGATATGCATGTATTAAAAAAATACATTTAATTAACAAAAATTTATACACAATAAATAGAAATGATCAATAAATATAGCTAAGCTTCAAGGGCGGAGATGATTTATAGACATGAAGGTACATTTTTTGACAACAATGGTAATGATCTGTGTAATTCACAAAAACATATATCTGCATTCAAAAATTATAGTTTTGTACACTTTCATCATGAGACCTAGCGTAAGAACAACCAAAGTTATTGTTATCTTAGAACCAGTGCCACAACTTTGAATCGTGTCTTGGAGCTCGAGGCAGAGGTGTATCCATTGAGCGAGAGAGCTTGAACATGGATGGACAGTCACGAGTGAGAGAGGATTACTGCAGCGGCGATAGAGAGTTCAGTGCGAGTTTCAAAGCACGAGTACGCCGGGGAAGAGATGAATTGGAGCTCTTCGAGAAAAGTTTCGACTTCCATGGAAAAGTTTTTGGATTAAGGAAGGAAAAAGATAAAGGTTGAGAAATAAAAATACATATAAGGAGAGAGTATCATGTTGCCCAAAAACAGAGTACAGCGACGCGAGAAGACATAAACGCCAAAATTGAAGGTTGAATTGACCACCATCAAAACTATAGCTTGACAGATCTCAAAATATAAATTGAATAATAAAGATACTGATTATAAACATATTTTATAAAAAAAAAAGTTTTGGAAAAACAATATTTTTTTTACAAAAATAAAAATAAAGAACTCAAGAAGAGGAACGAAGAAGAAGATACATGGACCCACTTTATTTTGTTTGATAGGAAGAGACTTGACTAAGTGTCCGCAGAAATCAGATGTTAAATTAGTTAGGGTGATATCAATTAATTACAAACTTATCTAGTTAGTTTATAACTAGAAAACTAGACCCTGATTCGCGCGCCAGCGCGGATATGAATTTTCGGTTTTTGTTTATTTATTTAACTAAATGATGAATTTGTAATATTTGATGTATTATATTCACCAAGTAAATATTTTTTTTGGCATCTTAAATCATCCATTTATGACGAATATTCGATATCATATAAAAAATTGAACAAATAGACGTAATTAGAGAAATGTAGACGATATATAAAAACAATGGTTATTAATGTAAAATATGAAGAAATATTATATTATGACTTAGTACGGCATAAAAGATTATAAATTAGTTATACATGTTTAAATAAAATAAAATGATTTTTAAACTTCTATGAAAAATTTAACATATAAAAAAGACGATGAATTAGTTATCAAATTGTAAATAATTTCATAATTTTATTAATAATAAATTATTTATAGTCTTTGTTTTTCGTCAAAATAATTATTAAATGTCCATAACATTAATATGTTAAAAGGCCATATTATGAAAGCCCATGTTGTAACCGTTTTTTTCCGGGAAGTGTAACAAAAAAATTACCTTTAACTCTTCGTTTTGTTTAAGTTCTGTGTCGGTAAAAGATTAAAAAAAATCTCTCTATCTTTTTCAATGTTCAATTTGAAGCTTATTGTGCGAAAATCATACGCAAATATAGGCAATTGGTTGGAATCTCTATATCTTTATATTCTTATAAATTTTAAATTTATTGTTTTATCTTCTGCAAACAAATCAATTACTGAAGCAATAGATCAATTGGTTGGAATCAAATCTATTCTTATAATTAGTGTAATTATGGTTATAGTTTCTATATTTAATAGGTACATTAAAGATACGACATTGAAAATATTTTGTTTTGATTAATAGAAGATATTGGATTTTGAGTTTGTATTTATTGATTTGTTTTTTTATAAAGCTTAGAAAATCAATGAGATGATTGGTTTGTTGATACATCCTATAAAGAAAACGAAAGTTATAGGTGGTTTGAATATTGTACATCGATCGATGCATGATGTAAGTTGACTATATAAAACTTGAGCATGATCATTTCAAAATAAAGCATAGGTAGGTTATATGCATTTGTTATATTGTAGTTAATATATTTTAAATATTACATAAGTCAAGTGATTCACGTTTTCGTAAAAATAAAATTCAAGTTCATTATTGGGTCATACTCGTCTGTAATAAGCTACGTTAAATATGATGTATTTTTAGGTTCATTTAATGACATTAAGTTTAAATTTTATTAAGAAAAACTCATTAATTTAACTGGAAAAGACAAACATTAAAATAAGTAGGTTCATTTAATGACATTAAGTTTAAATTTGATTAAGGAAAACTCATTAATTTAAATGGAAAAGACAAGCATTAAAATAGGTAGTTTAATTTAATTCTCAGTGACATAAAAGTGTAAATAAGTTAGAAAACTTAGGGATATTTTTTAATGGGTGCTTCTCTTTTAATAATAGAGATGAGTTTAGCTAGAAAAAACTACTTTAGTAGCACAAACTGTTTTAGAGTGTAAAATAAACTCATAGACTGCCTCTCAGCGTAATTATTTCGATTATCATTTCATTCGCTGAGTTTTCCGATAGTACCAAAGCTGAGAAGTGGGGTCCGTACAATAATTAGAGAAGTGTTACAAGCAATAAAAAAGCAACCCCAAAAGGCTTCCAGCATGTATACGGATTCCTTAATTCCCATTATATTAACCGGTTCATATGTGTTTTACCATAACATACTTTGTATACTTCACTGCAACAACACCATCCCTCTCACAAGATTACTAGAAACCCTTTTCGAAGAACCGACCACTCACTCAAAGCTCCAAAACCACTCAGCATGAAAGGATCACCGCGAGGTATGCACACCTCACTGGTCCATCCGTCCAACCATAGGAATCAAAGGTACAACGTAGATTGTTGCTTTCTCCGTAATAGGTTCTCATGAAAGCATCAGCATTGGTTAGGTCTCTCGATTCTAGTTTTGCACCTTATTATATTAATACTTTTACATAATTTTCTTTTACAATTAATTTTACCATGTTAAAAAGCTTTACACCACTACGAAAAAGACATGTGGAGAGCTAATCTCTCAAGACCACAAGAATGTCTCTTCTTCGAGGTACCTTTCTTCTCCTCTCTTTTCTTTTTTACTTTCTCTTTCTTCTTTTTGATTTTTTTTAATATTTTTTGGTTGCTGAGAAATGGTGGTAGAGACTATCAGTGCACTTGCTTTCAGATTCTTTAAAAATGGTGTATACAAATTATTAGGCCTATCGGGTATCCGGGCAATTTTAAGGTATCCGGATCTGGATCCTTATCCGGATCCGGGGTTCTCGGATATCCGGACGTCGGATATTCTTCTAAAAATTGTAATATCCGGCGGATATCCGGATTCAGATCTAGATCCTTAAAATAAATAAAAAGAATAATATTAATATATATACAATATTAATAATAATTTTAAAAAAATTTAATAATGTTTTTAATTATTTCTATGTATAATATTACAAAATTTACATAAAATTTATATATACTATTATAAAAATGAAAATATATAAAATAAAATTAGTTTTATATATAGATATTACTATTTTTGAAATAGTTATTAATAAAACTTACGGATCCGGATATCCGAACTAAAAAATCAAGATATCCGGATCCGGCTTTGACGAATCCAACATTTTACTATCCGGATCCGGATTTGGCCCCTCCGGATATCTGGATTTTTGGATCGGATCCGGATCGGATCTCGGATCGAATCCGGATCTCGGATAAAAATTTCAGGTCTACAAATTATGTCACTTCAGAATCGGGAGTGATGGGGTGGAAATATATTCTCCACCACATGCTTTCTTATCTAAAAGTCAACTAAACTGTTAGTAACTTACAAGATCCATTATGTCACTTCAGAATCGGGAGTGATGGGGTGGAAATATATTCTCCACCACATGCTTTCTTATCTAAAAGTCAACTAAACTGTTAGTAACTTACAAGATCCACATAAAGCATGCCTTGAAAAAAAAAACAATACACTCATTACAAATTTCCACTTAGACAAACAACTACACGAACATAATTTACAGGTGAAACCACTTCCCCCTCCCCTCCTCCCCAACCTAACATCAGGCTATCAAGACACACTCTCTCTGTAACAACATTAACGCAATAACAAGTTGACAATATAGTTCATAAAAAAAAATATGACAAGAAGTATAGCCAAACATGAGAAGCAAAATAGGTTTAAGCTGCTCGGACCCAAGTCACCACAAATCTAAAACCTCAACAATTATGCTGTAAAACAACTACACAAGAGAGATAAAAAAATTAAACGAACCAATATGTAAATACATTTAGCAACTAGATGTAATAAGAAATATAAAACCCCGCACAAAGAGCGGAAATACTACTAGGGGAAATACATTAGACTAGGGTTAAACCCGCCCTACGGACGGGTGAGCAATTTAAAAAACAACTAAACATATTTCAAATTTTAGTATATATTTGAATATAGCTTTTTATATATAAATGTTTTCAATCTTTTGTATTAATCTTTAATATTGCAAAAGATTATAATAATAAGATATTATTTTTGCATTTTGGAAAGAGATACAAATTTGATAGTGATATATCATTTAACTAATTATTCACTGTTCAAAACCGAAAAGTAATTTTGTTTTGTTACTTTTAATTCCAAAATGGATAATAAACCAACTGATTATTAAAATATATAATTAAACTAAGTGCGGGTTTATAACTTTATTTTTTATTAATAATTAAATTTGATTTCTAAATTATCAATATCTAATGAATTTACATAATTTTTTTGTTTGTGAAAATATAATGTTAACCTACTTTGTTTAAAATTAAAATTACACATTTAAAAAGTGTCACTGTAACTATCATAATTACCATAGTCTAAGAATGAAAGTTTAAACTCAATGAAACAACAATTCATTAGAGCTTAATGGAGAAAATAACATTATATTCATGTTTTACTGATAAATTTTATTAGATAAATTTTCAAATGTGGTAAATTTCTTCACTTGACGATGTGTTTCATGAGGAAAAAACAAATTCTACTTTATTAATAGAAATTTATTTATTAGATTTTATTAATTTTTTAAAAATAAGAATTATGTTTTGATTATGTAATAATCACTGTTGTGTTTTTCTTTCAATTTTCATGTGAATATTTTTAAGATTGATCTTGGTAACCACAAAAACAATATCCATGATATTACTTCTGTTTTCATTTCCATTTGTCGGATTTTGATGAAATGTCAAAAATAATATCGTAAATGGATTTTTTTTCCCCGTTCTTATAAATATTTGTTAGTTTTCTGTAGTTTTATATTTTGGATTAGATCATGTAAAATTTTAAATAAATTATTATTTGTTAATTATTTTTCACCAAATTCAAGTTATTCAATGTAATATTTACAAAAATATATATATTGTTTTATTTATTATATCTTATTAATTTTTAAACTGATTTTTATAAGATATTTGTTTTGATTATTTACTAAACCTTCATATTCTTTCGCCTAGTTACTCCTCATGCAGCTAAAAAACTTATATTATTCCTACAATATTTTTGTGCAAGAGAACAAACCAATCATTTACAAAAATTGAAGGAGAAAGTGAAGACACCAATGATGTTCTAGGCCTCTTTGATCTTATTAAAGTTAAGGATGGAGGATGAAACTTCCATTCTAAGCAGCCTTGGAAAACTTACATTCTTCATTCTTGTTAGCTTAAGTTCCATGGCTTTTGAGTTTGTTATTTCTACTTTATTATCAGACTCTAAGCCATACCTCCTTATCAATCAAACTCCCTCACTTTTATCAAACCCGAATTAAGCTTCTTCAACTCAATGTTTTTTCTTATCCATTACCCTGTTGTTCAAAACTTCGGTTACGTTCTCTGCTGCTAACTCGGTCTTCTTTATATGATTATTTTTATTTAACTGCATTTCTTTGCTCGTAAGCACTTCGCGTCAGTAATGTTCTGTATACTCTAATCTTGGTAGCTTGTGTTTTCTACTCCAACCGCAGATTGCGGCTTATCTCTTGCCTAATAAGTTTCATTTTTCTTCCAGAGTTTCCACTGCCCCTAATGATGTTCCTTTTGTTTGCTCTTTTTTCCTCAATCTATCTAACACGTTTCTCTAAGTATTTAGAGTTCTGTAGCTCGAACAGAGTCTCGTGTGTAGAATCTAACTTCAATCTCTCCTAAGTTCTCAGTCCAGGAGCAAATAAAATTGCTAGGCCATGTCCGTTTATTAAACGCAACGACTTAGATGAGCGAGTGAAAGGTCTTCTTTATTGGTCGTTCCGGTGAAACACGGGAAAACGCGGCGATCAAACAATAAAAGAGATCCAAGAGTATCTGTGATGCTAAATAAAACATCAACTCCATTTGTCTTCTTTTTCTCTCGCCAGCGACATGTTTCTCTCTCATCAGCTACTAAAAACACCATTCTCCTTTCTTTCTCTTACATATTTTTCGTTAAATTTTGTGCCGCTGGTTATTGTCATAGTGTTAACTAAAAGAACATGGTCTGAGCACTGTGGGGGACTAAATAAAGTCTATCACTGGTCACTTGCCCTTCCATGACATGAATATGCTGCAAGGTAACTCGTTCTATTTGGTACCAATAGGTTATTGGTGCAGCAGGAACAGTCATGAACCCTCGTTGAAATTCTGTTGGATATAAAGAGAACATAATATGTTAGCTTTTCTATTTATTTTTTTGACATTAAAGGTATATTAATCGTAAGTGCAAGACAAAACATATAAGTTTGTGATGGCTTGATACCTTTCATCAAAGAGAACATTGAACCAGCATGCAAGACCATGCACTCGGGTACACACGAACACTGTAAATTTCAACGGAACATAAATGTCGAAAAATTGTATTTTTCACGAAAATAAATTAGCAGGTATATAAATTTAGACCATGTCATTCACCAAACAGAGAATAGTGCACACTGATATTTCTTTTATGTGAAACGGCATGGACAAAAGATTCTGTGATGTTAACGAAATACCATTGAAACAAATTTCATGTATAAAGAAGCTATACACCTATCTAAGTGAAATTTGACACTCACCTGCCAAAGCACACACACAACACAAAAATTCACTCTTAACTCTGCTTAACCAATGAATCAGTTAACCCCAATAACTTATTCTTCCTTGTTTTGTTAAAAAAAAACGAGAAGCTTAGTCAAATCATAATCGCATGGCATAAAAATCGACACCGCAAGCTCCACGTACTCGCGGCCTGACAGAAGTGAATATAATCAAATAAAAATCTGTGATTCTGAGATGCTCCAACGCGAAGAACCCCTACAAAGTTAGTGGCGTCATTGTTTTTTTTTTTTTTTGCTGAAGTCTTCTTTGATGAGGGGGCAATGGTGTGAGTTCAATGTTGTTGTGTGAATGGTTTTATAGCCATGTTTTTTAGAGGGAAATAAACAGTCTCTTCATATAAAAATGTAATATTATTAGTGTAGATTTGGAAATAATAAAAATGTAAAATTATACATTATTTCAGATATTATATTTAATGTAATATTACCATTTCTCTTATTGTATATTTATTTATTCTGTTTTTTTTGTTTTTTCTCTGATAATTTATATTTACTTATTTTAATTTCTTGTTACTTTTTTGTATATTATGAAACGATAATATTACATTATGGAGATGGAGATAGTTTGTTTTTTGGCTTATTCCGGTCAAACTCAATATTAGTAGGGATTTGGAAATAATAAAAATATAAATGTATACCTTTTTATATATGAAATGGTAATATTACATTATGGAAGATGGTTTGAACCGTAAGAAATAGAAATTGCTTATTTTTGGTTTATTCTGGTCAAAATTATTATTTTTGGCCATATGATTTAATGAGCCACGTGACTTCTTTTGGAAAAAAGATTTGTATACTAACATGGACACTCCTCTTTGTAAAATTAAATATAAAAATGTAATGTTATTATTTTTCTTATATTGTATATTTTCTTATTATAAGTTTTGAGTTTATTTATTTAACTTAATATTAACATTTCTTATATTGTATATTTTCTTATTTTAATTTCCAAGTTTATTTCTTTAACCTTTTTGTAAACTAAATGTAAAAAAAATGTAATATTGTATATTTTCTAATATTGTATATTTTCATATTCTAATTTTCGAATTTAATTAATTTTGTATATAAAATGGTAATATTACATTAAGGACAGTTACAAAAAAAAGTAATAATGCCACGTGTCATCTTTCGGGAGAATTTTTTTTCGCTGATTTGGACGCTCTATGGAGCCTCAAAAGGTTCCTTTTATTATTATAGATTGTGTATTTCTATTTCTTATACTTTCTATTTACTAATAATTTTATATTTTAAGATAGATTTACATTTTAAGATAGATGTTTAAATACTAATGTACTTTTTCAATTTTTTAAATTGTGTATTTCCTTTTCTTATACTTTCTATTTCCGTAATATCTATATTTTACATTTTAAGATAGATGTTTAAATATTAATATACTTTTTCCATTGTTTTTAAGTTGTGTATTTCTTTTTCTTATACTTTCTATTTACTTAATATCTATATTTTACATTTTAAGATGAATGTTTAATATTTAATGTACTCTTTCCATATTTTAAAAATTGTGCATTTACTTATTATTGTATATATAATTCATATATTTATATATTTATAATATTTACTTATTATTTATTTTTCTATATATTGAGTATTTCTCTTTTTTATACTTTATATTTAGTTAATATCTATATTTTATATTTTAAGATAGATGTTTAAATATTAATTTTTTTTCCTTTTTTAATGTAAAACGGCTATGTTTAATAGAAGAACTTGGACAAATAGTCAAATAGTTATATTTATGTTTTTTTTTTCTTTTTTTATAAAATGGTAATGTTACATTATGGAGATAAACCGTTTTTTTAGTGAAAAATGGTAATCTTACATATGTTTAATGTAGTATTTCCATTTTTTATGTTGTATGTTTATATATTATTTATTATTTTCGAAATTATGTATAATGTTTTTTTACGAAATAATAATGTTACATTATGGAGATAAGCAGTCTTTTTTTTAGTGAAAAATGGTAATCTTACATATGTTTAATGTAGTTTTTCTATTTTTTATGTTGTATGTTTACATATTATTATTTTTTAAATAAAAATATAAAATGGTAATCTTACATATTTTTAATGTAGTATTTCTATTTTTTATGTTGTATGTTTACATATATTTATTATTTTCGAAATTATATATAATGTTTTTTGTTTTCTTTTTTTAAAACGCTAATGTTACATTATGGAGATAAGACAGTTTTTTTTTTAAGTGAAAAAGGTAATTTTATATATTTTTAAAGTAGTTTTTTTATTTTTATGTTGTATGTTTACATATTATTTATAATTTTTCGAAAATTAGTAATATTAAAATGTAAAACTATATTTTATGCCACGTGTCATCTATCGGGAGAATTTTTTTTTGCTGATGTGGACGCTCTATGGAGCCTCAAAAGGTCCCTTTTACTAGTATAGATGTTTTATATTTAGTTAAAATCTATATTTTATATTTTAAGATAGATGTTTAAATCTTAATGTTTTTTTTCTTTTTTAATGTAAAACGGCAATGTTTAATAGAAGAACTTTGACAAATAGTCAAATAGTTATATTTATGTTTTTTTTCTTTTTTTTATAAAATGGTAATGTTACATTATGGAGATAAGCTCTTTTTTTTAGTGAAAAATGGTAATCTTACATATGTTTAATGTAGTTTTTCCATTTTTTTATGTTTTATGTTAAATGTAAAATGGTAATCTTACATATGTTTGATGTAGTATTTCCATTTCTTATGTTGTATGTTTATATATTATTTTCGAAATTATATATAATGTTTTTTTTTACGAAATAGTAATGTTACATTATGGAGATAAGCAGTCTTTTTTTTAGTGAAAAATGGTAATCTTACATATGTTTAATGTAGTTTTTCCATTTTTTATGTTGTATGTTTACATATTAGTTTTTTAAAAATAAAATTGTAAAATGGTAATCTTACATATGTTTAATATAGTATTTCCATTTTTTATGTTGTATGTTTACATATATTTATTATTTTCGAAATTATATATAATGTTTTTTGTTTTCTTTTTTTAAAACGGTAATGTTACATTATGGAGATAAGCCAGTTTTTTTAAAGTGAAAAAACTAATTTTATATATGTTTAAAGTAGTTTTTCTATTTTTTATGCTGTATGTTTACATATTATTTATAATTTTCGAAAATTTGTAATATTAAAATGTAAAACTATATTTTATGCCACGTGTCATCTATCGGGAGAATTTTTTTTCGCTGATGTGGACGCTCTATGGAGCCTCAAATGGTCCCTTTTGTTAGTATAAATAATTTTCGAAAATTAGTAATATTAAAATGTAAAACTATATTTTATGCCACGTGTCATCTATCGGGAAAATTTTCTTCGCTGATGTGGACGCTCTATGGAGCCTCAAAAGGTCCCTTTTATTAGTATAGATTTTTTAAGTGAAAAAGGTAATTTTATATATGTTTAAAGTAGTTTTTCTATTTTTTATGCTGTATGTTTACATATTATTTATAATTTTCGAAAATCAGTAATATTAAAATGTAAAACTATATTTTATGCCACATGCATCTATCGGGAGAATTTCTTTTCGCTGATGTGGACGCTCTATGGAGTCTCAAAAGGTCCCTTTTATTAGTATAAATAATTTTCGAAAATTAGTAATATTAAAATGTAAAACTATATTTTATGCCACGTGTCATCTATCGGGAGAATTTTTTTTCGCTGATGTGGACTCTCTATGGAGCCTCAAAAGGTCCATTTTATTAGTATAGATTTTTTAAGTGAAAAAGGTAATTTTATATATGTTTAAATTAGTTTTTCTATTTTTATGCTGTATGTTTACATATTATTTATAATTTTCGAAAATCAGTAATATTAAAATGTAAAACTATATTTTATGCCACATGTCATCTATCGGGAGAATTTTTTTCGCTGATTTGGACGCTCTATGGAGCCTCAAAAGGTCCTTTTTATTAGTATAAATAATTTTTAAAAATTAGTAATATTAAAATGTTAAACTATATTTTATGCCACGTGTCATCTATAGGGAGAATTTTTTTCGCTGATATGGACGCTCTATGGAGCCTCAAAAGGTCTCTTTTATTAGTATAGATTCGAAAATCAGTAATATTAAAATGTAAAACTATATTTTATGCCACATGTCATCTATCGGGAGAATTTTTTTTCGCTGATGTGGACGCTCTATGGAGCCTCAAAAGGTCCATTTTATTAGTATAAATAATTTTCAAAAATTAGTAATATTAAAATGTAAAACTATATTTTATGCCACGTGTCATCTATCGGGAGAATTGTTTTCGCTGATGTGGACGCTCTATGGAGCCTCAAATGGTCCCTTTTATTAGTATAGATTTTTTAAGTGAAAAAGGTAATTTTATATATGTTTAAAGTAGTTTTTCTATTTTTTATGCTGTATGTTTACATATTATTTATAATTTTTGAAAATCAGTAATATTAAAATGTAAAACTATATTTTATGCCACATGTCATCTATCGGGAGAATTTTTTTTCGCTGATGTGGACGCTATATGGAGCCTCAAAAGGTCCCTTTTATTAGTATAAATAATTTTCGAAAATTAGTAATATTAAAATGTAAAACTATATTTTATGCCACGTGTCATCTATCGGGAGAAATTTTTTTCGCTGATGTGGACGCTCTATGGAGCCTCAAAAGGTCTCTTTTATTAGTATAAATTTTTTAAGTGAAAAAGGTAATTTTATATATGTTTAAAGTAGTTTTTCTATTTTTTATGCTGTATGTTTACATATTATTTATAATTTTCGAAAATCAGTAATATTAAAATGTAAAACTATATTTTATGCCACATGTCATCTATCGGGAGAATTTTTTTTCGCTGATGTGGACGCTCTATGGAGCCTCAAAAGGTCCCTTTATTAGTATAAATAATTTTCGAAAATTAGTAATTTTAAAATGTAAAACTATATTTTATGCTACGTGTCATCTATCGGGAGAATTTTTTTCGCTGATGTGAACGCTCTATGGAGCCTCAAAAGGTCCCTTTTATTAGTATAGATTTTTTATATTGTATATTTACTTTTTATTTATTTTCCTTATATTGTATATTTACTTATTATTGTTTAATGTAACATTTCTATTTCTTATATTATATTATATATTTACTTATTATTTATTTTTCTTTATATGTATTTTTATTTTTATTTTTTGTTAATGCCACGTGTCATCTTTTAGAAGAAGTTTTTTCCGCTGATGTGGACGCCCTATGGAGCCTCAAAAGCTCTCTTTTATTAGTATAGATTTTCTTACTTTTATATCAGATGATAAATTATGATAGATGTTTAATGTAATATTCTATTTCTTATATTGTATATTTACTTTTTATTTATTTTCCTTATATTGTATATTTACTTATTATTGTTTAATGTAATATTTCTATTTCTTATATTATATATTTACTTATTATTTATTTTTCTTTATATGTATATTTATTTTTTATTTTTTGTTAATCCCACGTGTCATCTTTTAGAACAATTTTTTTTCGTTGATGTGGACGCCCTATGGAGCCTCAAAAGCTCCATTTTATTAGTATAGAGCTCCGTTTTATTAGTATAGATACATTTTTCAGATAAATGTTTAATTTAGTTTTTTCATTTTTTAATTATTTATTTACGTTTTCTAATCTTCTTGCTTTTATATCAGATTATAAATTATGATTGATGTTTAATGTAATATTTCTATTTCTTATATTGTATATTTACTTTTTATTTATTTTTCTTATATTGTATATTTACTTATTATTGGTTAATGTAACATTTCTATTTCTTATATTATATATTTACTTATTATTTATTTTCTTTATATGTATTTTTATTTTTCTTTTTTGTTAATGCCACGTGTCATCTTTTAGAAGAAATTTTTTCCGCTGATATGGACGCCCTATGGAGCCTCAAAAGCTCCATTTTATATAGTTATAGGAGTTAACCCGCGCTACGCGTGGGACTATTTTTATTTTCAAATGTTAACCATATTGTTATTTTTTTGAATGTTGTATTCTGAACAACAACAAATTCTGAATTGTATCTTTGTGTAAATACTTATTTCTTTAGAAAAAATTAAAAAACTATACATTTTTGATATAGATGTTTGATATAGTTTTTCCTTTCTCATATTGTATTTTTTATTTTTTTTATATTGTAGGGTAATTCTCTCAAATAGATCTTTTAAGTCTTTGTCACAAAATAGCATTCAATAAGGAAAATGACCAAAATAGCCTTTTTTATTTTGAAAAAAATAATTTTTATTTTTAAAAATTTGAAACTCTATCCTCAAAACTCCACCCCTTAACTCTAAGCCATAAGTCTATGTTAGTTAACCATAAGGTATAAATGTATTTTTACTCTTTAATAAGACTTATTTTGGTTATTTTTCTCATTTATAGCTATTTTGTAACAAAAACTTAAAAAGAGCTATCCTAGAGAATTTTTCTATATTTTATATTTATTTATTCTAATTTTCTTGCTTTTATATCAAATAATAACATTACGATAGATGTTTAATGTAATATTTATATTTCTTATATTGTATATTTGCTTATTATTTATTTAAATATACATTACGACATATATTTAATGTAATATTTTTATTTCTTATATACTATATTTAATTAATATTCATTTTTTCTTATATTTTATATTTATTTTTTCTTATATTACGATAATTGTATAATATAATATTTCTGTATTTTATATTGTGTATTTAATTATTATTTATTTAACTATACATTTTTCAGATAGATGTTTAATTTAGTATTTTTTCATTTCTTAAAGGGAAAATCTCCAAAATAGCATCTTTCTAAGTTTATATCACAAAAATAGCACTCAAAAACTAAAATGACCAAAATAGCATTTTATCTTTTGAAAATTTTAATTTTTTTATTTTCCAAAATTTAAAATCTTATCTCCAAAACCTCATTTCTCAACTCTAAACCCTAAACCCTAAGCTCTAAACCCTAAACCCTAAACCCTAAACCCTAAACTTTAAACCCTAAACTCTAAACTCTAAACCCTAAACCCTAAACCCTAAACTCTAAACTCTAAACCCTAAACCCTAAATCATAAACCCTACTCTTTAACTCTAAACCCTATGTTTGTGACTTTTGATAAAACATTAAGTGCTATTTTTGTGACTTTTGACCTTGAGTGCTAGTTTGGGAACAAAAACTTGATTTAGTGCTATTTTTGTCTTTTTTTTCTTAATTGTATATTTATTTATTCTAATTTTCTTGCTTTATATCAAATGATAAATTATGATAGATGTTTAATGTAATATTTTTATTTCTTATATTGTATATTTCCTTTTTATTTATTTTTTTCTTATATTATATATTTACTTATTATTTCTTTTTCTTTATATGTATACTTTTTAATTTTTTTTATTAACGTCACGTGTCTTCTTTTTGAAGAAATTTTTTTCCGCTGATGTGGACGCTGCCTTAAAAGTTCTCTTTTATTAGTATAGTTAGTATATTTATTTTTAGTTATTTTAATATCATAATAGATGTTTAATCTAATATTTTTATGTTGAATATTTACTTATTATTTATTGAACTATACATTTTTCAGATATATGCTTAATTTAGTTTTTCCATTTTTAATATTGTATATTTTCTTACTGTTTATCTTTCTTATTTTTTTATTTTTTTATTCTAAATTGTTCGCTTTTATATCAATGATAATAATAAGATATATATTTAATGTAATATTATTATTTATTATATACTATATTTACTTAATATTTAGTTTTTCTAATATTTTATATTTATTTATTCTAATATTACGATAATTGTATAATATAATATTTCTATTTTTTTATATTGTGTATTTAATTATTATTTATTTTACTATACATTTTTCAGATAGATTTTTAATTTAATTTTTTTTTCATTTCTTAATTGTATCAAATGATAAATTATGATTGATGTTTAATGTAATTATAATAGATGTTTAATGTAATATTTCTATTTCTTATATTGTATATTTACTTTTTATTTATTTTTTTCTATATTGTATATTTACTTATTATTTTTAATGTAATATTTCTATTTCTTATGTTGTATATTTACTTATTATTTATTTTTTCTTTATATGTATATTTATTATTTATTTTTTATTAATGACACGTGTCATCTTTTAGAATAAGTTTTTTTCGGTGATGTGGACGCTCTATGGAGCCTCAAAAGCTCAATTTTATTAATATAGATACATTTTTCAGATAGATGTTTAATTTAGTTTTTTTTTATTTTTTAATTATATATTTACGTAATCTAATTTTCTTACTTTTATATCGGATGATAAATTATGATACATGTTTAATGTAATATTCTATTTCTTATATTGTATATTTACTTTTTATTTATTTTCCTTATATTGTATATTTACTTATTATTGTTTGATGTAACATTTCTATTTCTTATATTATATATTTACTTATTATTGTTTTTCTTTATATGTATATTTATTTTTTATTATTTTGTTAATGCCTTGTATCATCTTTTAGAAGAATTTTTTTCTCTTGATGTGGACGCCCTATGGAGTCTCAAAAGGTCCATTTTATTAGTATAGATACATTTTTCAGATAGATGTTTAATTTAGTTTTTTCATTTTTTAATTATATATTTACGTTTTCTAATTTTCTTGCTTTTATATCAGATTATAAATTATGATAGATGTTTAATGTAATATTTCTATTTCTTATATTGTATATTTATTTTTTATTTATTTTTCTTATATTGTATATTTACTTATTATTATTTAATGTAACATTTCTATTTACTTATTATTTATTTTTCTTTATATGTATTTTTATTTTTATTTTGTGTTAATGTCACGTGTCATCTTTTAGAATAAGTTTTTTCCGCTGATGTGGACGCCCTATGGAGCCTCAAAAGTAGATACATTTTTCAGATAGATGTTTAATATAGTTTTTTTTTTATTTTTTAATTATACATTTACGTTTTCTAATTTTCTTGCTTTTATATCAGATTATAAATTATGATAGATGTTTAATGTAATATTTCTATTTCTTATATTGTATATTTACTTTTTATTTATTTTCATTATATTGTATATTTACTTATTATTGTTTAATGTAACATTTATATTTCTAATATTATATATTTACTTATTATTTATTTTTCTTTATATGTATTTTATTTTTATTTTTTGTTAATGCCATTTGTCATCTTTTAGAAGAATTTTTTTCCGTTGATGTGGACGCCCTATGGAACCTCAAAAGCTCCATTTTATTAGTATAAAGCTCCATTTTATTAGTATATATACATTTTTCAGATATAGGTTTAATTTAGTTTTTTTTTATTTTTTAATTATATATTTATGTTTTCTAATTTTCTTGCTTTTATATCAGATTATAAATTATGATAGATGTTTAATGTAATATTTGTATTTCTTATATTGTATATTTACTTTTTATTTATTTTCCTTATATTATATATTTACTTATTATTGTTTAATGTAACATTTCTATTTCTTATATTATATATTTACTTATTATTTATTTTTCTTTATATGTATTTTTATTTTTATTTTTTGTTAATGTCATGTGTCATCTTTTAGAATAAGTTTTTTCCGCTGATGTGAGCGCCATATGGAGCCTCAAAAGCTCCATTTTATTAGTATAGATTTTTTAATTATACATTTACGTTTTCTAATTTTCTTGCTTTTATATCAGATTATAAATTATAATAGATGTTTAATGTAATATTTCTATTTCTTATATTGTATATTTACTTTTTATTTATTTTCCTTATATTGTATATTTACTTATTATTGTTTAATGTAACATTTCTATTTCTTATATTATATATTTACTTATTATTTATTTTTCTTTATATGTATTTTTATTTTTATTTTTTGTTAATGCCACGTGTCATCTTTTATAATAAGTTTTTTCCGCTGATTTGGACGCCTTATGGAGCCTCAAAAGCTCCCTTTTATTAGTAAGGATTTTATATTTATTTATTCTAATATTACGATAAATATTTAATATAATATTTCTATTTCTTATATTGTGTGTTTAGTTATTATTTATTATACTATACATTTTTCAGATATATGATTAATTTAGTTTTTTTATTTCTTAATTATATATTTACTTATTATTTATTTTTCTTATATTGTATATTTACTTATTATTGTTTAATGCAATGTTTCTATTTCTTATATTGTTTATTTACTTATTTTTTTTTTTTTTATATTGCAAATTTACTTATTATTTATTTTCTAGTTTTTAAATAATAATGCCACGTGTCATCTTTCGGAAGAATTTTGTTTCGCTGATGTGGACGCTCTACGGAGCCTCAAAAGGTCCCTTTTATTAGTAAGGATTCTATACTAATAAAAGAGACCTTTAGAGGCTCCATATAGCGTCCACTTCAGCGACAAATTTTTTTTCCAAAATATGACATGTGGCATTATTAGTTTAAAAATAGAAAATAAATAATAAGTAAATTTGAAATATAAAGAAAAATATATAATAAGTAAATAAACAATATAAGAAATAGAAACATTGCATTAAACAATAATAAGTAAATATACAATATAAAGAAAAATAAATAATAAGTAAATATACAATATAATAAATAGAAATATTACATTAAACATCTATCATAATATTATCATTTGATATGAAAACAAAAAAAAATTAGAATAAGTAAATATACAATTGAGAAATGAAAAAAACTACATCAAAAGTCTATCTGAAAATGTATAGTTTAACATTTTATTATTTTCAAATATTTTTGTAAGTAAATATACAGTATAAGAAAAATAAACATAGAATATAAGATAATATTTTTTATCACATTAAACATCTATCATAATATTATCATTTGATATAAAAATAACAAAATTAGAATAATTAAATTTATAGTATAAGAAAAAAAGGTAAAATACAATTAAGAAATGAAAAGACTAAATTAAACATATCTCTGAAAAAATATATAGTAAAATAAATAATAAGTAAATATACTATATAAGAAATACATGTATTATATTAAACATCTACCATAATATTAGAATAAATAAATATACAGTATAAGGAAAAATACAAAATAAGTAAATATACAATATTAGAACTGGAAAAACTAAATTAAACATCTATCTGCAAAATGTATAGTAAAATAAATAATTAGTAAATATAGACTATAAGACATAAAAATATGGATCATCTTTTTTGGAGAGTTAATCCAAAAATGGAGGATCACCCATTTGCGTGGATATTATGGTATATTTGGAAAGGTCGAAACAACAAAGTTTTTAGCAATTTTGATGTTGATCCAAGAGATACGCTTAAACTACCGGAATTAGAATCAACACTGTGGACGGAAGCACATGTAACAAATAACCAGAGGGTTGCAAATCAAGTACATGAAAGAATTGTACCAACAATACTAGGAAAATGGTGTTTCATAGATTGCTCATGGAAAGATAAGGAACAATTCTCAGGACAAGGCTGGTACATCACTTTAGCGGGTTTTGATGGATTGCTAGGGGCACGGAATGTTCGGACAAGTCTTTCACTTCTTCATTCGAAGGTAGAAGCGCTAATATGGGCAATGGAATGCATGAAGAATTTACGGTAATTTCAGGTCACATTTGCGACAAATTGTTCTCAATTGATAAAGATGGTTTCGGAACCAGAAGAATGACCAGCGTTTAACAATTATCAGGAAGACATTAAACTGCTGAAAAGAAGCTTTCTAAACTCAGAGATCGTTCATGTACCTCAGACATCAAAAGGCGGATAGCTTAGCACGCAGTGCTAGGAAACAACCGTTTTTCGTCGTTCACATGGACAGAGTTACCGGTTTGGTTTACAGAATCATCATGAGTTTGTAGATGATTGATGTAAAAAAAAAGACATAAAAATATTAGTATAAAAATAAATAATAAGAAATATTATTATGATATTTTATTTTTATTCTAATATTATAATAGATTTATAATTTAATATTATGAATTATTTTAATATTATTGTTAGTAATATTAATCATATAGAAATGTTATATACTATAATAAGTAAATATAAAATATAAGAAAAAATAAATAATAAGTAAATATAGTATATAAGAAATAAAATATTATATTAAATATATATCGTAATATTATGATTGATATAAAAGCAAGAAATTTATAATAAATAACTATACGAAATAAGAGAATATAAACAATAAGTAAATATACAATATAAAAAATAGAAAAACTAAATTAAACATTTATCTGAATTAAACATCTATTAAAGAGTTAAAATAAATTTATGCTATAAGGTTAAATAAACTAGACTTAGGGTTTAGGGTTATGGGGTGGAGTTTTGTGGATATGATTTCAAAGTTTGAAAAATAAAAAAGAAATATTAAAATTTTCAAAATAAAATGGGTTATTTTGGTCATTTCCTTATTGATGACTATTTTGTGACAAAAACTTAAAAACGACTATTTGAAAGAGTTTTCCTACAAATTAAAAAAATTTAAATAATAAGTAAATATATAATATAAAAATGAAAAACTATATGAAACATCTATATGAAAAATGTATAGTTTTATGTTTTTTTTCTAAAAAAATTACTATTTACACAAACATACAATTTAGAATTTTGTTGTTGTTCAGAATACAACGTCTAAATGAATAACTATATAGTTAATATTTAAAAATCAAAATAGCTCCGTGCGTAGCGCGGTTTAACTCCTAGTGAACATAAAAAAAGTAAGCCTTTTGTATTTTATAGTTGACTCTTTCTTCTTCGATGTTCATCGGCCATTTACGGAGAAAATTCCAATGGCTTCCAAAAATAATAATTTAGGCTTTCTATTTGAGATTGGTAAACTATCAAACTCAATCCTTCAGTTTCATGTTCACCCAAAGATTATTATTTCACAATAAAGCAAGACAGATGAAGCACTGTATATCTTTTTTAACGTTGCAGGCATTTTCACGCATTGTTATAATTCTCAACCTGCTCGGATACTTCATCCCAAAGAGGTTAGCCCTGTTCGTTGTTAGATCGCGGCGGTAGCGTCTAGCGACAGATTTTACAAAGCAAAAAAGAAAAACTTAAACGGAAAGAAAGAAGAAAAATGGAAGAAATCCTTGTTTTCATGTCGCAGCCAAGAGAGAGAAAGGAGGAACACTGACGCTATTTAATTTGGCGACACAAATACCACCGGATTCCGTCAGAATAATTGACGCTGCGTTCTCTGTTTTAACACTGGCGGCAAGTTAAGCAAAAAATGATGAACAATTTCCAGCCGCTCATGTCAATTGCTGCGATCAACTAACGAACAGGGCTGTTGAGATTCCCTTCAAACCATCAATGCCTGCTTCTTCAGGTAAAACTTCATTGAGAAGTCCGCTTGTGTACGACTTTAGTGACATCTTCCTGTTTGTTTTCCGGGCTTTTCTGGTGTCACTGCAGAAGTGTAAAAAGCTTGCATGAGAGAGATACCACGGATCAAAAACAGTCTTGATGCTAAACAGATTAATCCACTGGTTAGTGAAATTGAAGCTATTTACTGACCTTCTTTTATATTACTTACTAAATTGGGGATCTGTTTTGTTCCATGTATGTAAACAAACTGATCTCGCTGCAATGGGGCATCTTCAATATTTGTGGATTGCACAATGGAACAAAGCAAGAAGATACTATAACGGTCATGAAATGCAGGGAACAGAGGTTAGTAGGATACTAAACTATAGAAGACTATCTAACTCGTACTGAATGTGTCGTCCATGTTGGTTGCATATATATAAAAGACACACTCCTGGTTTATAATCAAAACTGTAAAAACCAATAACAACATTTTGTTTCTCCACGTCATTGTACAACTAAGCCTTCCTTGTGTTTAAGATTTTGAAGCAGCTCCTAGCTTCAGATTTTGAAGCTCATGTGCTTATTCTGTAGGAGGAGATGCTGGTTGCTTTGTTTTGCTTCTTTTCCTTAAAATTCTCACCTTTAGAATTGGGGATTTGCTTGTAACGATTCACCAATTCAACCACCATCATCTCAGACCATTCAATCTATGCAGGACAATCTTTTGGAACAGGTGGAATTCAAAGGGTAGATAAAGCCTAGCTTTACATCTCTGGCGGTTTGAGCCGTAAACCTCCTTATGGCTAGCTCAGTTTCTTAAGTTTATTACTTTCTATGTCCTTTACATTCGAACTGCGTATTGCAAGTTTTTGCTTCTTCGGATTTTCAAAACACTCCACCTTTTGAGGGCAACCCTACCGACCATGTGGGGTTAAAAAGGTTAGCCATTCTTAACAGTATTGCTTGATCTTCTTCCTCTGATTTTTCAGTTTTATGTGCCTGACGATGATGTTATAGTAGTTACTTATTTAATTTACTTTTCCTTGTACTCTCTGGTTTTGTTCTTCTTTTAGATACGAGCATGAATTATTATGGTTATTACTTCTAGCCTAAATTACTTGGCTTTTCAAAATCTTCACCTTCCCCGGGATAACCTTACCGGCCTGGTGGAACTCAGAGTCAGAAGTTAGAAAGATTTAGTTATATGTCTTTCTTTTCTTTTGTCCCTCATATGTGTGTACATGATTTTTGGGAAAGGTTTGTTCCTAAGCAGCTTGTGATGGGATTAACCAAGTTATCTATTCCTTTCGTTTTGATTTTGGTAAAAGTTATGCTTGAAACTTCTGGATGCAATACTTTAATGCTATGTTTTTCAGGAGCCCAAGACCTGTTAATTTTATGGCAACAGTGTTAACCACAGAGTTTAAAGGCTTTCAGTTCTCTGCAATAGTATATATTGCAGTAGTAAGAAAAGAGTAGGGTTTGGCGGAGTGTTATCGGTTTCTCTGCCCATCTGAATGCCTAATATATAAGGGCTTACTGTGACAGTGGCTTTGAAAGTCCAACGATATCACTGTCACCGGATTTGGCTTATAGGCTTTAGCAACAAGCTGTTGAATTGTTCTTAGGAAATTCCATGGATTTCACCTGCTTCGTTTTTCCTTGCAGGCCTACTTAAATCCTTAGTTAGGAATAAAGATGCCCGGTTTGGATTCATTTTTATTACTGGAAGAATCTTTCCAAAAGGTGTGAAGAACCTATTCATATCGATCCCTGCTGATAAAGTCCTTCTACTCAGTAGAGCTTCTGGAGGCTTGTAAGACAGTGAGAATCTGATGCCTTTCTGCCATTAAGCACATGCTGAAAAAGGAATGGATCGTAGCAAAAAAAAAAAGGAATGGAACAATAGTTTTTTTTTGGCTAAGAAACCCGAAGAGAAGATACTTGAACCGACTGAGATGGTGAAAAATAAAGTTGCAGTGGAAGATTGGTCAAAGCAAAAACAAAAGTTCTGTTTGGTAATTGAAGAATAATAAAGATAGATCTCTACCGAATAAAAATCAATGAAAAGAATATAAATGGTTATGTATATACTTGTATTTATAGAGAAAATAGAATAATAATAAAGGAGAGAGTAAAAGTTAGTCGTGTGATTTTGATGAGTAAAGAAGAAAGTGATCTTCATTATTGTTGTATTTTTTTTCTTCTACGAACAACAACTTAACTCAGCTATTTATAATGCAACAAAATTACATAGTCATCATTTCTTTAATAGAGAACAAGACACGTAGAGATGATAAAGATGATGTTATAACAGGACAGGTGTCCAAGTTGGATAATCATCCTCTTTTGATATTTATCTTCTAACACTCCCCCTTGATTATCCATCTTATATTACGTAGTGCCTCGTTAAAAATCTAGTCATGGAAAAATCCTTTGGGACAAAAACCATGACAAGGGAAAAAGAGTACACTGCCGTAATCTCCCCCTGAGAATAGTGGACCTAGCTTTCTCGTCACAGGTCATATAAATGCCGCATTCCGATACCATAGACGTATTTTCGGAACGTTGTAGTGGGAAGGGCCTTTGTGGACAAGTCAGCCGGGATTGTCGCATGACCGTACATACTCGATGTCCACCTCTTTATTTTTCTCGAGCTCCCTTATGTATGAGAAAAATCTTGGAGAGATATGATTTGTTCTGTCTCTTTTGATGTAGCCTTCTTTGAGTTGAGCGAGACAAGCCGAATTGTTTTCAAATATTTTCGTCGGCTCTTTTTCGTTGACTATTTCGCTTAATTCTTATATGTTGTGACTCATTGACCGAAGCCAAACATATTCTCGACATGCTTTGAAGAAGTCGAAACCTAGGATCGTTTCTCGGAACGCTATGTAATCATGATTTCACCAATTGTAAAACCGTATCCAGTTTGTGTTCGACTTTATAAATAGCATGTATCTGCAAAACCATACCAAACTCGGGTTTTCTAGAATAAATCAACCCTAATTTAAAAAAAACCTTGGAGAGAACGGAAATATTCTCGACCCGTTCTAATTTCCATGAATAGAAAATGAGCTGTATCTTGCAAAGACATTAGTGTCTAAAAGTATATTTAATCAAATACAACTCGCAAGACATATACGCTCACATATGCTTTATTACCATTAGCATCTCCAAAGTACTTATTTATATAAGATCTTACCAGGATCTTTTAAAACAATATCTCTTTTAACATCGAGAGATCTATTTATCATTGGAGTACTCAAAGGAGTCGCTTTATTCATACAAAAGCGTTTCAATAACCTTTTTGTATAGTTTGATTGATGCACAAATATTCCTTCTCGGAGATTCTCTATCTGGAGCCCAAGACAAAATTTTGTCTTGCCGAGATCTTTCATTTCGAACTCCTCTTTCATATGAGTTCGAGCATCATCAACCTCCTTTTGAGTTCCAATTATGTTCAGGTCATCTACATATACAACAATGATTATAAAGCCAGATGACGATTTCTTTATAATTCATATAGTGATCGCTGTAACTGACCGAACAAATTTCCCTGGATTTTTCTTTCAATGCCCTTGGCATTTTCAATTCATCAGGGAGTTTCATATATATGTATATATATATATCGTTATCCAACGATCCATACAAATACGCAGTCACAACGTCCATGAGATGCATTTTAAGATTTTTAAACGCCGTTAGGCTCATCAAAATTTAAAAGTAATTGCATCCATTACCGGGAAATATGTTTCCTCAAAATCAATTCCCGGTCTCTGAGAAAAACTTTGGGCAACTAATCAGGTTTTATATCGTGTTACTTTTCTCACGAATACCCACTTATACCCAACAAGATTTATATTCTCAGGCGTTATGATTATAGGTCCAAAGACATTTCTTTTATTCAGGGAGAATAATTCAATTTGAATGGCTTTCTGCCACTCCTCCCAATCATGTCTTTTTAACATTCCAAAATGGACCTTGGATCGGGATCATCACTTTTCTGATCGATCTCTTTGGACAGAAAAGGAGAACATTCCATCAACATCTTTTATCTTATAACTTTTTCATCAAGGGTGTAGTTGATGGAAATTTCATACTTTTCTGTTCCCTTTTCGTCATCTGGATCATCTTCATTTTGTTCATCTTGACCATTTTCATCTATGTCTTCTTTCAGACATTTTTTCAGTATCAGGTTCTTCTGGAACCTTTCCACTTATGCCTTCTTTCAGACATCTTTAGTATCAGGTTCTCTTTGAACCTTTCCACTTATGTCTTCTTTCAGACATTTTTCAGTATCAGGTTCTTCAGGAACCTTGCAACTTTTTTCAACCAATTTCTTTCGGAGATTTTTATCTCTAGAACCCGCTAGTCTCCCCCTCTTTAACTGAACCCTAGTGTCATTTATTTTGTTACCATCACTTTGTTCTTTAGGAACATCAACTCTTGATGGAACATTTTCAGCGGGTATATCATGTCGTATCTGTGAGCACATCTGGTAACTGGTTTGCCAAATTATTCAAATGCACAATTTCTTGAATTTCCAGCTCTCTTTGATTCGTAGGGGGATCAAGGTGTAACAACGACTATGTACACCATGTAATCTCTTTAGAAATTTTTCTAATTCCTCCCCCTAACGCTGGAAATTCATCCTCATTAAATGGCAATCGGCGAACTGTGGCATAAACATATCACCAGTTACTGGTTCAAGATACCTTATATATGGCTTGTTCTAACTCTTCCAGAGTTTGATACATTTCCGAGAGCATCTTTAACTCTCCAGGGACTACTAAATATCAAGATGCAACTCAAGTCGTTTTTGTCCTGCCAGACATTTCAATATACTGTATCTATTTTAAATTTTCTCCAGTGACCTTGGAACAAGCCGTTTTTCATACCTCAAGGCCATCTTTCATTTCATTCTCTGGAGAAATATATACCTTGGACTTTTGGTCCAAAAATCTCTCGTTTTTATAACGAGCTTTATATCGAATTGATGGCCAATCAATTCACTCTACCCTCATACATAGAGGTAGATTCGTAATCCTTATTTATATAGCGCTTTTTCATTTATTGTCGACAATCTATTTTCTCTTTGGTTCCATCTTTTTATCCGTACTGATATGGTTAATCGAGATCTCATTATCATCATCGATGATTTACCCAGATACCTGACTGTAATATTAACCATATCAACGGTCTCATCATGAGATTCATCCTCTATTCATATTTTTGCTCCTTTTCGAGGATTCTTTGGAACCAAAGTGGTCTATCACGTCTCTAGCGTGCCATAGACTCATATATCGTCCGTTTAGGACACTATTTTCTTATTGGAGCATTTTCAGCTGAAGTATGAGATTTCATTATTTCATCAAAATGTCTGGCATGCATTTTGTAAATGGATTATTCTATTTTTCATTGTAATCCATTTCACATATCTCATTCCATCAACTTATCATATGCTTCTAGCAAACTTGCGAGCATATTTTTAATTATCCATATACTTTATCCCTCTGGATTGTATATGTCTTTATTACATGCACAACTGCATGTTTACACCCGATCATGGGGATCATCTTATTGGAATTTACTTTATCGAGTTCTTTTTCAAGTGCAAACATAATTTCTCAATGTTCCACTCCCTAGGATTCTTTAATTCTTCCCCTCGAGATGATGACACTCCATGTCTAAAATCTCGTACTGAATCCCACTCTAGAACCAATAACATATTCAGTTTTCCCATTTGGGATGAATTATGTTTCAAATCCTTTAGAGTGAGATCTTAATTTGGGGTCAGCTTAAAGAAATCACATATTGTGAACTTGTTTGATGATTCATCACCCATGATGGTTTCGTTTATTTTCTTGACATGCTATATGTGAAAAACTTCTGGTTTTTCAACATTTCACAATAATGTGGATAACATTATTGGAGATGGTTATATATCAGTAAACTTCAGGTTTACCACTTATTTATAATTTTGCCATCTTTTTTTTTCTTATGCATGTCTTTTCATCATAAGTTCCTCTAGAGCCAATAATAATTTTTATAGTAGTAGATATTGTACTTACTTATTTTGAGAGATGAGAAATATTTATTACCTTTAGTAGTCATGTACGATGACCCAATATCTGCCAGGTACATCTATCTCCATCCTGAATCTCAAAATTTTATTCAGGAAGATTATTCTCATATCACATCGATAATTTATTTTCATTTTCTGGACCAACCAGAAAATCTGAATCATCAAGATGAGTATTCAGGCTATGAAAAATGGTTCGGGCACATAAGAGACGAAGCTTAATATACTTCATTTCTCTTTTTCTTTTTGATTCTCGATATAGATCGGCTAAATATTTGGCGTACGAAAACTACGTACCCAATTTTCTTTCTTGCCGCATCTATAACAAACCTTTTATGTTTGCCTTTTATCACCCGACCACTTTCATTTTTCGTGGAAGTTTCCATTATTCTCATAGGGACGGAATCTTCTTCCTCGTCCTCTTCCACGACCACGATAGCGGTTTCAACCGCATCCACATCCTCGTCCTTTTCTAGTAGGACCGATTTGATGGTTTAGTATCATGATTTCATTATTTTTTTTCAGTTTTCACGGATGATTTACATCAACTCCGATCCTTTCTTTCAAGGATTTATTTGTCAAAGATCTTTTAGATATTTTCTCATGATACACCTCATCTTATAAACCATCATTAAAGTGGTGTAAATTATCATGGCTTTTTCTTTTTCTCATCCGATATAGTTTCAACTTATCGATGATTTCTCAAAGCTCATTTTTTTCAAGTGCATCTTTGCACCCACTACCCAAGTCTTATAATTATTTCCCGTAATATCAAGGGCATTTATTTTGAGCTTTGTCAAATTTGATATGATAACCGAATTCATAGAATAATAATATATAAAGACGGAAATTGAAATGCATAATTTAAATGCAGAAACTAAAGGCATAAATTTAAATTGCGGGAATTTAAATAGCATAAATAAAATCGGGAGGCTTAGCCTACCACATGATCCGAGGAGTCTTAGACTACCATATTGATCATTTTTCAAAGTCCGAGGAGACATGGTCTACCATTTTGACTTTTACTTATTTCAAGGTCTGAGGAGACTTAGTCTACCATTTTTGACCTTTTTTTATTCACGGAGGCAACGCCTGCCACGTGTTTCTCTGATCATGAAGGCATAGCCTACCATAACGATCAGTCGGAGAAGGCAGCGCCTATCATCCCGAAAAAAATAAACGGAGAAGCTCCAGCCTCTCACTCCGAAATAATAATAAAATTTAAATAAATTAAGTATATTGAAATACATAAATTTAAACATTACCTCGGCTGGTTTAAGAACTTTCGGATTGATAAACCTCAGTTTGTCAGAGTCTCGTGCTGATAACGTGTTATGAACTATTAGCTCATGATATAAATGGTTATGTATATACTTGTATTTATAGAGAAAATAGAATAATAATAAAGGAGAGAGTAAGAGTTGGTCGTGTGATTTTGATGAGTAAAGAAGAAAGTGATCTTCATTATTGTTGTATCTTTTTTTCTTCTACGAACAACAACTTAACTCAGCTATTTATAGTGCAACAAAATTACATAGTCATCATCTCTTTAATAGAGAACAAGACACATAGAGATGACAAAGATGATGTTATAACAGGACAGGTGTCCAAGTTGGATAATCATCCTCTTTTGATATTTATCTTCTAACAATTCTCAAATAACAGAAAATAAAACAAATTTTGCTCTAGAATAATACACAAATTATTCTTTTCTACAATAACATATATTAAAAAATACAAGATTGTATGTCATAGTTATTACTATATAATTAATTAAACAAATTTAAAAATAAAAATCATATTTTTAAAAAGTGTAAATAATAAATGATACAATATATATATATATATATATATTTATATTTGAGTTTGGGATTTATTAATCACTTGTTAAGGTTTAATATTTAGGGGTGAGATTGTAGTTAAAATTTCTGATTTATATTTAGTCTTTTTGTTTAATGTGATATTTTGAGATTTTTTTCTGCTAATTTCGTTAGAAGTTTATAAAAAATATATTTATGGTATTTGTCCAATATCATTTTAAAATTATTATCATATTATGAGAAATTCTATATTTTAATATGGTGAAAATATGTTTGTTGCTGTTAAACGATAATTTAGGTGAAACGTAGTTCGACTTTCTACAAATATGTCTCTATGTCCTTTCCATTGTTTTTGAGTTATTTTCTTTGTTAAACCCATGATATTTTGCTTAAGTAATATTTTATGATGAATTCTAAATAAAACTATAAGGATTCCAAAATTTATAATAAAATGTTAAATCTCATGATTACATAGTCTAATTAGATTTATGCAATAATAACATTATTTTGTAATTGTGAGGTGGTCAAAATTTACAAAACATCGTATAAATCTAAAACCATCATAAATCTACTTCTCAAACTTCAAACAGACAAAAAAATTCAACTCTGAAACAAAGATGGGAGTCATGGGACAGTTTTCAAATGTTAGTAAACTTATGCATGGACATTCACTGGCCTCCCAAGTACAGAATCACTTCAGGGTTCCTTGATTCAGGACTTCGTCAGCTCCCCTCTAATCGAGGAAGCCCTCGCCGTCCGCTCGTCTCTATCAGCCAGCAACTCTTGACATCACATCGCTCAGGGTTTGCTCCGACAATCAAACGCTCATCAGAGCTATTAATCAACAACAATAGGCAAAAGAGATCATAGGAATCGTCAGCGATATCCTCAACATCTCCTCTGTCTTTGTAGAAATCTCTTTCTCGCATATCTCTTGTGATCAGAAAACTGATCAGTTAGCAAAATTTATCTCACGGAGCTTTGTTGTTTCTTTGTAATGGACCAAGTTTTATTGGACTTTAGCTTTTTAATGAAAATTTCATGAACAAAAAACAAAGTAAACTTATGCCAAAAAGAGTAGCAAAATCACTAAGACAAATTATAAAACATGTATAACATTAAAATGCAAAATTCAATTATTCAACCGAAAAAATAAGAAATCGTTAATTGTATCACAAACATAATCTTGTGAGTATTAATACATTTTTATAATTCTTTTCCGCGGCGTAATGCGGGTATTTACCTAGTATTTTCAATGTGACGAAATGACTCACCTTAAGATGGCTTATATATGAGGCAAGCATAGTCACGCAAGAAAATATAGTCGTATTATAAGCCATTTAAGACGTTCCATTTAGCTTGTCAATCACGGTGAAACATCTCATATAACATCATTATTTACCATATACTAGGTGTTTTCCTGCACCATGTGCAGTAAAAATTTTTTTAAATCGAACTTATATTTAAAAATAAAATTTATTAAATATTATAGATTTTATTATTTTCTTACTAATATTTAATATAGATTTGATATATATTAAATCAATTTGTATAAAACTAATAAAAATGATACAAAATTGTATAATTATCAAAAATTTAGCCTAAACAATATTTATAAAATTTGTAGATATATAAGAAACTAATGATCTTACGATTAGATATTTAATTTTTTTTTTAAATTGTAGAAATTTTTGAAAGTTTTGGTAATACAAATTGTATAATTATACAAAGGTAATAATATTTCAAAATTTGAAATGTTATATATGAATATATTTATTTTATAGGTGATGTATGAGCTATTACCATATTTAAAAAAAATTTACCAAAAAGAAATATCAATATTAAATATAATATATGAATTATTACCATATTCTAATAAGTTTGCCAAAAATATAAATCAATATTAAATAAAATTATCCATGTCATATTTTTTCGAAAGCCATGTCATCAATTTCAGTAGCCATGTCATATTTGTTTTGTGAAATTGATTGTATAGATGACATGTGGCAAAATCACTTCGTAAATATAGTACTAACTTGATTGTATATTCTATATAAATTGAGTATTAAGTTGCCGAATCACCTTAAATTTTTACTATAATTAAGGGATAGTGTATTTTAAATAATTAAAATAGTCAACACTTAATATATACTAACCTAAAATAACGATGGCCACATCGAACGCATTTAAATGACGTATACCACCAGTAATTAGGGTAGATACATTCTTAACTTATTTGCAGTAAACCGGCATAAAATAGTTTACCAAATTCAAACTGGTTCGGGTGAATTGAACCATTTCGGTTTGCGATAATAACTTAAATACTCCACATAAAGTTTGAATTTTACTGAGTTCATGGCACATACAATCATCTACGCATTGTTATTCTTATAATGAACAAACCAGAGTTCATGCCAAATACAGAGTGTTGCATTGTAATGAACAAACCGTATCAACCTATACAACATCTAAGTGATCCAACATTAGCCATTACAATAGCTTCCATATTTCTAGAACATAAATAGATCCTAATTAAAAATTTATATGAATTATGGATTAAGATATACATTCTTATAATATGTGTGTGAAAATATATACATTCTTATAGTTTCTCATAAAATCTAATATAAATATCTATGTGTATTCGATTGTGTAGATAGATGATATTATAGAGTTTCATATATCTGTGATGCAACAAAGTGTAAGTGAAAGTGGGGTCTTAACGTATTTGTGAATCAAGTACGACCCAACATAGTGCAGTAAAAAGAGAGGAGAGTCCAGACCTTCATGGATAAAAGGTATTTTTAATAGAATAAGGCCAACGATAGTGATAAGATATTGGATGGTAATGGCATTTGAGGTAATTCCTCTACTAATAGAAGAGTAGTTTCTTATGTAGGGTGAGAATGAATATGGAGCTGCCACCTCAGCATGAAATGCTTGTAAATACTTTACATTACAAAAGTTATTTTTTCAATTTGTTTTTCCATTAATAAAAAAAGAATCTTTAGATTTTTCCATAAAATATTTTTAGACATCTAAATCATACCTTTTTTCAACCACCTGAACATCAAGAGCCTGCAATTTCAATAATTAGATGTCAACAGATTCCATCCTTGTGGTAAGGCTTCCTCATCACTGTCGTGATACCATAAGTCTCATGCACATCTGCCTCCACTGCCGCCATCGTCGTGTTTCCGTTTACCTCCCTCCGCCTTCACCGTTGTGGTTGTCGTGTTCCCATAAAACGAACATGAAATCCAAATTTTGACTGGTTTTACTTGTCAGGTTCTCATCTGTAAAGTTTATAGCTTTTTTGTTGTAAGATAGAAACTTTTTCCTTGGATCCTTGTGTTTTATGCTGAATTTTAGTGATGATACTTGTTTCTTTTGGTTGAAATCTGATAATAGTATTATTATACATGGTAAATTTCGTACCATAATACCGGATTCAACACACATATATTAGGCCCACAGTAAAAAAATTTGAGTTATTTCCCTTTACAAAATATCAACACAATCTATCCGTTGATTTGGTTTCTAACATTTCTTTTGCCTCAAAAATTATGTAAATCTGGTTTACAGAGGGAATAGCTCTTCAGCTCAAACGTACGGGATAGAAGGGTCACTGCAGCCTCAACAAATAACCACATTCGCAAATACTTTTGAAATCTGCACGATTACCTAATTACCATCTACTTTTTGTATATTCACCTAAATGAACCTTCTGGATATGTCAATTATATCCTCTATTTAGATGCATCTTTATCCCTTTAAAGAATATAAAATTTTAAAATCCTTACAATTTAAAATTTTATTTTTTTAAGCGACAAGAAGTATATCAGAGTGGATCCTAAAAGACCTAATTTAATTAAAGATATTGCAACACGATTTTGCGGATTTTCCACTTTCACTCGTCTCGGATTCACTGCATCTACTACTACCTCTAGCATCCAATACCGAAAAACTATTAGTAGTAATCATTCGTCACGTTTCGAAGATTTTTTTCCTTATTTAATTTCTTGATTTGCTTCGATGATGACATTGACCTCGATGAGTTCTTCCTTCTTCCTTCTCGGTATACATTTCACTTTCACGACCGATTTTTTTTTCTTTTCTTCATCTCCTTGGCCATTTCGAGGTGATTAATGATTAATGTGTATATCAAACCTCACTATTGTTAATGAGTTTTAAATAAGATGGAAGACAAATTCTATACAGCGCGAGATACAAATGTTTGGCTCGAAATATAACGAAAGTTACCAGACCACATGGATGATATTTGTAAATAAGAACTGAAAGCTTACATTCTAAAATGTAATTATTTTTTACAACATAAAAAAGAAAAGAAAGCGGATCTTAATTGCTGATAGATTGGTTGATATCTTCTTCACTTGTACTCGAGAATCATGTTGTTCTCTGGAGCAAGTCCGACACAATGTCACCGTACCTCTTTGTTATAGCAATGAACGTTCTATCATTGATGTTAAACAAAGCAGCGGCAGAGGCTAAGATAAAATACCATCACAAGTGTTACTCCTCAAAACTCACTCACCTGTGCTTCGCAGATGACCTCTTGATATTCATCAATGGATCGCTATGCGTAGTCCAGAATGTTCTTCAGGTGTTGAAAGAGATTGAGCTTCGATCTGGCCTGGCGGTTAGCGTACAAAAGTCTTCTTTCTTCGCATCCGGTCTTACTGATCAGGAAATTGACACCATTAAAGCCTCTACTGGGATGCCAGATGGCCTCCTTCCAGTTAGGTATCTTGGAGTTCCCCTGTGCACAAAGAAGTTGACCATAGCAAATTGTGAGATGTTACTGCAGCAGATCAAAGCAAAATTCACATCATGGACAGTTAAAACTCTCACTTTTGCGGGCCGACTACTATAGATCAAAACAGTTATAGCGGGAATAACTAATTTTTGGTGTTCTACCTTCGTGTTACCTAAAGCTTGTATCAAGAGGATCAACTCGATGTGTGGTATCTTCCTATGGAAAGGAAACCTAGAAGGTCATCACTCAGAAAAGGTCTCATGGGAAGTTGATGTGGCCATCAGGTCAGCAACTGAACCAGAGGTCAACCCAAAGCCCTACTCAACCAGCCAAGGCGCCAGCCAGGACATACGTGCACTAAAAACGCTATATCTTACAAACAAAGAGGGTTTAAATGACAAGGCTAATTTTTATGGATTCTTAATTCAAGAAGGAGTCTAGGGAAATTGGAATCGGGACAAAGTATTCACGGAGCAAGAAGTTATGAATTTTACAAGTCAGAGGTTTCTCAGCCCGTCCATCTGCGAGTACCCGACTTTAGAAAAATATTCAAGCCCAATGAAGAAGTGGCCTGAAGCAAAGCCCATCATAGGAGTCAAGAGTAGTTTATCAGCTTTTAATAAAGCCCAAGATCAGGAGAAATGGCAACGTAATTATAAAGTTATGATCCAATCTCCAAAACCGGCCAAACCAGTTCTACACTTGCCTCGATTGGAAGCTAGCTGGTTCAATCAGCTTCAAACCAGACATTGGCGACCAGGATATCTATCTATGCATTCAGGAAGTCCATCCAGTGGTCTAGAAGAGTCAGACAAGTTCATTCCATGAACCAGCCCACATAGGATCAGGAGGATCCTCATTAACCCCAACTTGCCTTATTTGGAGCTTCTTGCCATCCAGCTCCAACAGCTCTTTTTCCTTCAGATTGGGCACGACCTCAGCACATTCCAAACCATCAAGAAGGTTCCCAGGAAGCTTAGTTATCCCCTCAAACCGTCCAGGTTCAAGAAAGATCAGATTCCTTACTTGGAGCCAAAATCCCACAAAAGGCTCCAACGGCTAGTTTTCGATTTTGTTACTTTGCTTGATTTGTTTCCTTTTCAATTTTTTTTAGAACGTTAGGACCTTTATCTCTGAGTCTTATATAAGCTCCTAGACGTCCATTGTAAAGAACACCCTCAATCACCAAGTTAATAAAAAGTTTATTCAGTTTTTATCAAAGATTGTTCTTTGTATAAAATATCGGTCTTTAGGATTCAAAGAGAGATTCTTTGTTGTTCTATTGATTTCGTGAGTCTAGTTTATTTGTGAAAATCAAATAAGCTCAGTACACAGATTGAGAGAGTCAATCAATTCGATCCATCATTCCATCAGATTGAGAGATTCAATCAAACTTTCATCCGCAAATCCACTTCAATCCATATCATTTGATCAAGCTGAGAGTGATACACATCCAGCAGCTTGATTCCGCCATATCTATCCTTTATGTCTCTTTTATTTATTTCGTTTATTCATATCATAAACCGCATCTCATTGGTTTTGCTTTTGTTTCAGGTTTACAATCGATTTCAGACCATATCGACCAACCGGTCACATCTTTGGTTGATCCGATTTGAACCTCCAACAACCATTTGGGCGACCCAGCTTCCAGCCTGTAACATAAGTGTTCACTACACCTAAGGCAAATGGAGGACTAGGAAATCGGGATTTATTAACTTGGAACAAAGCTTGCTGTCTGAAACTTATTTGGCTCCTTTTCTTTCAGGCAGGTTCAGTTTGGGTGGCGTGGTTCAAATCTGAGATCCTAGATGGGTCCCTATCTAACTTCTGGACACTAAAGACTAGTCCAAACTTATCTTGGCTAGTAAACAAGTTAATCAAACTCAGAGGAGAGGCTTATACCTAGATCATGCTGCGGGTTGGGAATGGACAGAACTGCCGCTTTTGGACTGACAATTGGTCACCTCTAGGCTCTTTGGAGAATAGAATTATGAGAGGCTCCAACTCCAGACAAGGAATCCCTTCGAAGGTGCTGTTATCTGACTTGTACCGCAATGGATGTTGGCTTCTCCCTCCACCCCGCTCGGAGCAGATGCTTGAACTCCATGTTCACTTAACAACACTCTCACTCTCGTAAGATGAAGACAGCTATGAGTGGGTTATCGATGGCACAAAATCTCTCAACTATAACACGGGTCAAATTTATCACAAGCTCAAAGGAGAAACTGCTCTGGTACCTTGGAGTAAAGTGGTTTGGACCAGTGGAGGGATTCCCAAGCATAACTTTTTGACTTGGTTATTTGTTCTAAACAGGTGTCCGACTCGTGACAGACTTCTCAGCTGGGGCCTGTCAACTGACGCAAGCTGTCTTCTTTGCAATGCTTCCCCGGAGGCACGAGATCACCTCTTTTATCAGTGCCCTTATGCTAGTGCGATATGGGGGCACCTCGCAAGGCGCTGCTCACTTATACCATTGGGGGACTGGAACCAAACACTTCATCAGATGATGTCTTTGCAAGGGAACAAATACATCAAAAGACTAACCTTCCTCTGTTGGCAAGCTTCGATATATTGGCTATGGCAAGAGAGGAATAATCGCCTGCATAACCGTCACTTCCGGTCAACGGATTCCCTCCTCCCCCTCATCTACCGCCAGATTAAGGATCGCATGCTTAGCTATCGCCAGCAATCACCGATCACTTCATCTAGAACCATGAAATTGTGGTTTTCCACAGAACCTCAACCATCTCTCCCACATCCGTCTTCTTCTTAGAGTTCATGTGGGCTCTTCTGAACTTTTGGCCCTTGGACCACTCTGATCTTGGAATATAGGTTTCAAATATGAGTTTACCTTAACTAACCGGTAGGACTAGAGCTAATATGCTTGTAAATGTTATGAAAAGAACTGGAATTTTATTGTATCGCGAGAATTTAAATAAGGACAAAATTTATACCCGTAGAATTTATAACACTGATAGAAAGATTATTACAGAGGGAAGAGAAGAGTGAATCATGCGTTTTCAAATGATCGAAATCGATCATATATATAGAAAATAAATTTACTGTGCAAATAGTGCAGCGGGCCCCACATCTTTTATATTTTCAACGAAAACGGCTCCTCCTCCTATTTTTGACTTTCGTAACACTCCCCCTTGGGGCCGGTATCACTATCCGCTCTTGCTTAACGTCTTTGTTGCCTCGTTAAAAACCATTCTAGGAAAACCCTATGGGAAAAACCATAGTAAGGTAAAAAGAGTACAACTACGTAAGCTCCCCCTCGAATGAGCAGTCATAGATCCTTCTGATGACGCATTCCAATGTTGTGGATGTGTTTTCTGAATACCGAAGTCGGAAGTGATTTTGTGAAGAGGTCAGCTGCATTGTCGCATGATTGGACATATCTTACTTCAATCTCTTTCTTCTTCACGAGCTCTTGAGTGTATGAGAAGAACTTCGGATGAATATGCTTCGTTCTATCGCTTTTAATATATCCGTCCTTTGTTTGAGCAACACATGCTGCATTATCTTCATATAGAATAGTTGGCTCCGTATTTTCGTCAATCCCGCTGCTTGAACAGATGTGTCGGCTCATTGATCTCAGCCAAACACATTCTCTACTTGCTTCATGGAGTGCAATGATCTCAGCATGATTTGAAGAAGTAGCCACAAGCGTTTGTTTCTGAGAACGCCAAGATATAGCAGTGCCTCCGATAGTAAAAACGTATCCTGTTTGCGATCGGGCTTTGTGTGGATCTGAAAGATATCCTGCATCTGCAAAACCAACCATTTGACCTTTTGAACTTTTAGGATAAAACAAGCCTAAATCAATGGTCCCTTGGAGGTAACGAAAAACATGTTTAATCCCATTCCAATGTCTTCGAGTTGGAGATGAGTTGAATCTTGCCAAAAGATTCACAGCAAATGATATATCAGGCCGTGTACAATTTGCAAGGTACATCAGCGCTCCAATTGCACTTAGATATGGTACTTCCGGACCAAGTATCTCTTCTTTCTCCTCAGGTGGTCGAAATGGATCACTTTCAATATTAAGTGACCTAACGACCATCGGGGTGCTAAGAGGAGTTGATTTATCCATGTTAAATCGTTTCAACACTCTTTTAGTGTATGTGGATTGATACACAAATATACCATTTTGTGAATGTTCTATTTGTAGGCCAAGACAATATTGTGTCTGTCCAAGATCTTTCATCTCAAATTCTCCTTTGAGATAGTCTGATGCCTTTTGTATTTCCTTTTGAGTTCCGATAATGTTAAGATCATCAACATATACCGCGATTATTACAAATCCGGATATTGTTTTCTTGATGAAAACACATGGGCATATAGGATCATTCACATATCCTTCTTTTGTTAAATGATCACTGAGACGATTATACCACATACGTCCAGATTGCTTTAACCCATATAATGATCTTTGCAATTTTATTGCACATAACTCTTTAGGTTTGGAACTTAATGCTTCTGGCATTTTAAATCCATCAGGAACTTTCATGTAGATATCAATATCTAATGATCCATATAGATAAGCTGTAACAACATCCATGAGACGCATCTCTAGATTTTTATCAGCTGCTAGACTCATCAGGAATCTAAATGTGATGGCATCCATAACTGGAGAATACGTTTCTTCATAATCGATTCCAGGTCTTTGAGAAAAACCTTGAGCCACTAGACGAGCTTTGTATCTCGTAATCTCATTTATCTCATTTCACTTTCGAACGAAAACCCATTTGTACCCAACTGGTCTCACATCTGCAGGTGTGAGCACAATAGATCCAAATACTTTTCGTTTATTAAGCGAATCAAGTTCAGCTTGTATTGCATTTTTCCATTGTTCCCAATCATGTCTATTTTGACATTCATAGACAGATTTTGGTTCTGGATCATCGATTTCTTCATTTATTTCACTTGACACAATATATGAGAAAGCATCATCAAGGTCATTTTGTTCATTTCTATTCCATATCCTTTTATTATGGATGTAATTAATAGAAATCTCATGATTATCTTTCGATTCATGATGCTCTGATTGATGATGCTCTGATTCATCAGAATCCTTATCATTTACTTCTTCCAAAATATTTTCTGCTATTTTGGGTGCATCATATATTTCAGCTTTCTTCTGTTTCCTAGGATTCTTATCCTTAGAACCAACAGGTCTACCACGCTTCAGGCGTGTTTTTGGCTCTCGTGTGTCATCCTCCTTTTCTTGTTCATTTGGCATTTTGATACGAGCAGGAGCATTTGCAGCTGGTATATGAGATTTAGTTACCGCCTTGGTATCTACAAATGCATCAGGTAGCTGGTTAGCTATACTCTGTAAATGCATAATTTGTCGAACTTCTAGTTCTGACTCTTTAGTGGGAGGATCAAGATATATAAATGGTGGTACACTCCATTTTATATCACTTCCAACATTTTTGTTTTCTCCCCCTAGAACTGGGAATACATTTTCGTCAAAATGACAATCAGCAAAACGTGCTGTAAAGACGTCACCAGTCTGTGGTTCTAGGTATCTAATAATTGATGGGGAATCAAAACCAACATATATTCCCAATCTTCTTTATGGTCCCATCTTTGTACGTTGTGGTGGTGCTACAGGCACATATACCGCACAACCAAAGATTCTAAAGTAGAAAATGTTTGGTTCTCGACCAAACGCTAACTGTAGTGGGGAATACTTATGGTATGCACTTGGTCTGATCCGAATGAGTGCTTCTGCATGCAAAATGGCATGTCCCCATACAGAGGTTGGAAGTTTTGATCTCATGATCAATGGTCTTGCAATCAATTGCAGACGCTTAATTAAAGATTCAGCCAAACCATTTTGCGTATGAACATGAGCAACCGAATGTTCAACTTCAATTCCCATTACCATACAATAGTCATTGAATGCTTGGGATGTGAATTCACCAGCGTTGTCTAGTCTAACTCTTTTAATAGTATAATCAGGAAACTGCGCTCGCAGTTTGATCATCTGAGTTAGAAATCTCGCAAATGCCACATTTCGAGATGATAATAGACAAACGTGTGACCATCTCCTGGATGCGTCAATTAATACCATAAAATAGTGGAATGGTCCACAAGGTGGGTGTATAGGTCCACATATATCGCCTTGAATTCTTTCAAGGAACTTTGGTGATTCTTTATCGATTTTGGTTGGCGATGGCCTTACGATCAATTTTCCTAGAGAACATGCAACACATGTCATTTTATTCCCTTGAGAAATCTCCTGGATTTTCAGTGGATGACCATGTGAACTTTTTATGATTCTACGCATCATTGTAGTGCCTGGATGGCCAAGGAGATCATGCCATAATGTGAACTCTTCTGGGTTCTGTTTTACTAAAAGATTTGATTCGATCTCATCGATATAAGTATGATGTAGTCCCGAAGGAAGTTCTGGAAACTTTTCTAATATGTGTTTTCTGCCACATTTCTCAGAAGTTACATACATGTATTTCTTTCCATCCTCAGTTGCAGACTGAGTATCATATCCGTGAAGATATATGTCTTTAAAACTCAACAAATTCCTTTTAGAACTTGGAGAATATAGAGCATTATTTATGGAAAATTTTGTTCCATTCGGTAAAGTAAAGTTTGCTTTACCAGTTCCTTCAATCACGTCTGCAGGACCTGATATTGTATTGACGACAATTCTTGTCGGTTTTATATTAGAGAAATATCTATTTTGTCTCAGAATAGTGTGCGTTGTTCCACTATCTGGTATGCATATTTCACGAATCCGTTTCTTGGATTTTGCTCCATTAGCATTATGATCCATTTCGAATCGCAGAGTGATCGTGCTGATAACGTGTTATGAAAAGAACTGGAATTTTATTGTATCGCAAGAATTTAAATAAGGGCAAAATTTATACCCGTAGAATTTATAACACTGATAGAAAGATTATTACAGAGGGAAGAGAAGAGTGTATCATGCGTTTTCAAATGATCGAAATCGATCATATATATAGAAAAGAAATTTACTGTGCAAATAGTGCAACGTGCCCCACATCTTTTATATTTTCAACGAAAACGGCTCCTCCTCCTATTTTTGACTCTCCTAACAGTAAACATTTTTTGTTTTTTGTTTTAAATAAGAAAGCTTTTAGTCAAAAAAAAAAAAAAAAAAGTCGGACAAGCTCTATGTTCTCAAGCATTGCACGCTGTTTTGACAAAACGTTCACAACTGGCGTGCCGGGTGGGACCTGTATTCGATTCAATAAAATTCAGTTATTTATTAACCTCAGAAAACGGCGCGATGTTTGCTTCGTTTGGCTTACCATTGGTGCCTTCGAGAGGTAACTTAGGATGGTAGACACCGGATGGAAAGAATGGAACTTTCCCTGCAACAACAAAAAAAAGCTCCCAACAAATCAAATTAGTAGACTGTTTTAACACACATTTTTGGACAATAACTACTTGAAACAAATATAAACCTAAACACAAATGCAGACACAAACAAGCAAATATATGCCTAAGTCGGAATATTATATTAACATGACCAAATCAATGAGCAACCAAGACAATAACAAACCTCATATTCGGCCTTGAACTGGATCCTAGTGGTGAGTTCTGCGAGGAGAACAAGGTCCAAAATGATAGGAGCAGCCAAGACTGAGTCTTCACAAGTGTTGTGCATCACAATTGTGTTCTTCCCTCCCATGAATATCTCTGATGTGTACTCGTCCATTGCTCTCTTGCTGTCTCCTACGTACGGCACATACTGTAACACCATCCAAGGCATTCGTTATGTATATATTCTAACTTTCCTATAAGTTTCATATATATACATTTAAATGGAACATTTAAATTTCCATAACTTTTTAAAGTATAGAAAATAATACACTTTCGTTCAATAATATTATAGAGAAACATACAATTAAGTTGGCCAAATAAACAAAAAAACCAGCAAAACATAAGAAATAAAGAACTGACCTTCTACAATTTTGAAAAGTTAGCCTGCCTATGTAAGTTGTGTTGTTTTTGGAAAAAAAATTTCTGGAAGGTATTTTTTTTTTTTTTTTTGGTTCACTTCCTGGAAGGTATTTTAAATGATAAAAGATGAACTTGTAAAATCGTAAACATGATTAATAGTTATTAAGTTAAATATAATTAATCACCTTCTTCTACTAAAAAAAAAAAAAAAAAAAAAAAAAAAAAAAAAAAAAAAAAAAAAAAAAAAAAAAAAAAAAAAATAATTAATCACCTTAATGACGACAACATGGTCAGGATGTTCACCGGACTCGAACAAAATTCCGTTGCTAGCAACCATATCGTCGACAACGTTGCTCTGTGATATCTCCTTTGATCGGAATGTTTGCGGCGCCGACAAATTCATGCCGTCGTTGTTCCCAAGGTGATTGTAGCTCACTATCGACGTTGGCTATATCATATAAATGCAATTAGGATACATTAAATGTTTAAGAAATTTTTCTTCTTCTACTAATACATACTTTGATACCAGCGCCGACAAGGAAATCGACAGGGTAAGAGCATTGTTATCCCTGAAACCCACTAAAGATTTCTTAAATTTTTTTTTTTTTGATTTAAAAAAAAATGGAAATCAACCGCGCAGTGTCACGTGTTAGTGGAGTCCGCGAACAGTGCAAAAACGAATAAAACACGTTTCTTATTTTGCATACAAAAGAACCGTATATCTCTAATTTCTGTGGGGCCAAACCACAAAAACCCCTTTTTTTATGCGATAAAGATGCTAAACGAACAAAACACGTATCTTATTTTGCATACAGAAGAACCGTATATCTCCAATTTCTGTGGGACCAGGCCACAAGAACCCTTTTTTTTATGCGATAAAGATGCTCTATGGGTGTGACTGGTGACCAAGGGAATGATGAGGAACACTATGTTCCTTAACATTCCTTAAAATTTTTACCATTCATGAAGAATATGTTTTCCTTTTCATTCCTCTTTATTCCTTTATTTGTAGAGAATTATAGAACAAATCAATTTTTCATTAATTTTGATAATGAACCATTCCTCGTCATTCCTAAAATTTTATTCCTACTCATTCCTTTCCTATCCGTTCATATTGTTCCCATGATGGTTACCGGTCACACCCTAAGAGTAGAACCATTGTTCCCTCCCCAACCAACCAGCATTACTCTGCCAAAATAAGTTTAGACAAATTAAAGCACAAACATCGTTTGACAATATACAAGAAAAATAGATAAACCGTATGATACAATTATTAATCTAAGGCCGAGAACTAGAGAAGAACACATACCCAAGTTTGGGAACATGAGTGTCGGTCTTAAACTCGTATTTTACGGTTTTTGGCTTCAGTACGGTCCATTGATACACACCATTTTTGCTCTCGTGAACGAGCTCAGTGGTTTGGTAGTCGTACACTGAATGAATCTCATTCTCTGTGTACTTCACGTTTGGAGATTCAACCTTGAAGCTTTCGATGAACATTTTTGCCTATTCTTTTTTCTGATGGAAAGCTTGTGAAGGAAAGATGCTTCTGAATGAGTTGTGATCTTAGACCAAGCTTGTCTTTTATAGACGAGATGGATATTAAAAATATCTTCTTCTTTTTTTGTCAACATTTTTACAGACTCATATTGACTCTGTAATCCACACCGGGTGATCTTGATCCATGTGGACGACAAAAGACGTTTGCTTCCTGACACTGCGTGCTAGGTTATTCGCCTTTGTATTTTGCGTCCTTGGTACATAGATAATCTCTGAACGGAGAAAACTTGCTTTCAGGCTCTTAATATCTTCCAAATAACTTGCAAAAGCTGGCCATTCTTCTGGTTCCAAAACCAACTTCACCAATTGAGAACAATCCGTTGCAAACGTAACCTGAAATTATCGTAAGTTTCTTATGCATTCCATAGTCCATAGTAGCACTTCCATCTCTGCATGAAGGGGAGATAGAGTAGCCCGTACATTCCTTGCCCCCATCAAACTCTCAAATCCCTCTAAAGTACTAAACCAGCCTTGGCCAGAGAAAATATCTTCCTCCTTCCAGGATCCATCTGTGAAACACCATCTTCCGGAAATTGACGGGAGAGTCGTAACCGTATCCTGTGGGACCGTATTCTGTTCATTCAAAATCAGTGTCTCAGCCCAAAGTGTAGATTATGTTGCTGCCAGTTTAAGGGTATCCCGAGGATCCATATCCAGGTTACTAAAAACTTTATTTTTTCTTCCCTTCCAAATGTAACATAGTATAACATAGTATCCATGCAAACTGATGATCCTCCATCTGTGGAAAAACTCTCCATAAGAGATGATCCATATTTGTGAAGAGGGAGCTTGTTGGGAAAATGTTTGGATTTGTTGGAATCTTTGAGAGAGCCCAAACCTGAAGTGCTGGAGGACATTAAAAAACATTTGGTTGATCGATTCCTCGTCCGCTCCACATCTTGCACAACATATATCTCCTTGCATCCCCCGTGCTTGCAAATTCTTCTTGACTGCAACGCACCCTGTCACCAATTGCCATAGAAAATGTTTAATTTTCGGTGGACACCGTATTTTCCAGCAAAATGCCTTCTGAGCATCAACTGTGGGTCCAATCAATAATGGTGGTCTTTCCCTATCCGGGTAGATCCTTTCTACTTGATATCATGATTTAGCCGAAAATTTTCTATTGTTTGTGAAATATCATCCCTCCGTATCTACCATCTGAGCTCTGCTCAGTGGTATACTTTCTATGATTTTCACATCCTGTGGGTCTACCAAAGCCCGAAGTACCTGCGAATTCCATCTTCGCAAAGTAGAATCAATGAGAGAGCCCATTGTAAGGTCTGGGTACAAATTGTGTTGATTTTTATTGGCTGGTCTCGGGCGAGTGGTTGGGAGCCAAGGATCGTTCCATACAGATATAGAGGATCCTGTTCCCACCCTTTTGATTAATCCTTTGCTTACCAGAGATCTAGCAGATACAATACTCCGCCAGCCATATGACGGAGAATATGAACGAATCGGTTCCAGGGGTGAAGCATTCCTGTAATACCGACCTTTAAACACTCGAGAAAATAAAGTGTTTGACTTCTCTATCAGCCTCCATAACTGTTTACCAAACATTGCTGTTTTAAAATCAGTTATATCTTTACAACCTAAACCACCATCTTCCTTACTGGCACACACTTTATCCCATGATTTCCAATGCAACCCTCTTGTACTACTCCTAGAACTCCACCAAAATTGTGCTACCGCACTTGTCAATTTTTGTGTGGTTGCCTTAGGTAAACGGTAGCAAGACATCGTATGATTAGGCAGTACCGTAACCACTGATTTAATGATCACTTCCTTTCCTCATTTTGTGAAAAACTTAAAGGTCCAACTATTGATCCTATTATTTAGACGATCCTGCACGAAGCTAAATACTTGTATCTTCTAGCCCCCAAGATTTTTTGACAGTCCTAAATAATATCTCATTCCTTCCAAATTCTGAATGCCCAAAATATCTCTTAACTCCTGTCTGACCGATTCCTCAATCGTGTCCCCAACTTGAATCGAAGACTTATCAAAGTTTATTAGTTGACCTGAGACCACCTCGTATTCCTTTAAAATCCTTAGAATAGTATAACTCTCTTCTTTTTGAGCTTTACAAAAGAAAAGACTATCATCCGCAAAAAGCAAATGGAAAATCGATGGGCATGTCCTGGCTACCTTAATTCCTGTTAATTGTTTCCCTTTCTCCGCCTTCTTAATATTTGCAATCAAAGCCTCAGTACACAAAATAAATAAATAGGGAGATAACGGATCTCCTTGACGTAAACCTCTATGTGGCACAATGAGACCCTGTGGTTGGTCATTTAGTAGGACCTTGTATTTGACCGATGATATGCACTCCAGCATTAATTTAATCCAATGATGATGAAAACCCATCTTATGTAGTAGTGCCTTAATAAATTCTCATTTTATCCTATCATACGCTTTACTCATGTCCATTTTGACTGCCATATACTTTCCTTTACACGCTTTATTAGTCCGTAATCCATGAAACATTTCCTGGGCTATAAGAATATTATCAGAGATCAAACGGCCTGCCACAAATGCCGATTGAGTTTCTGAGACAAGGGAGGGTAGGTATATTTTCAATCGTTGACACAAAACCATCGAAATAATTTTATATCCTACATTACAAAGACTGATTGGCCGCAGCTCCGTCATCCTTGTAGGCCTCTCCGTCTTTGGAATCGTACAGATATTAGTAATATTTAACCTTGAATACATTTCTTCAGAAACCAGAAAATTATTCACCATCTCGACCAAATCATTCTTAATAATATGCCATGAATGTTGAAAAAAGAGAGTTGTCATGCCATCCGGCCCTGGTGCTTTCTCTGGATGCATCATAAACAGAGCCTCTCTGACCTCCTCCTCAGTCGCTATCCTCAATAATCGTTGATTCTTCTGAGGAGTAATACCCGACGTTACCTCTGAGAGGAAACTATCAAACTCCGATGGGGAGGTGGTACTAAATAGTTCTTCAAAATAGTCCACTGCCACTTTTTCTACTCCATTATCCTCTGTGATCCAATTTCCCGCTGCATCATGTAACCCGACAATCCTATTACGTACCCTTCTCTGCTTAGTTAAAGCGTGGTAAAATTTTGTGTTGAGATCTCCAGATGAATACCACATATTCCTACTTTTCTTATGCCAATAGTCTTCTTCATCCTTATATGCCTCTTGTAACTTTCTGGATACCTCCAGAATATCCTCCTGAGACCTAGTGTTATCTGTTTGTACCTCTTTGAGAGCTTTCTGTAAATCTGTAATCTTTTATTCCCTATAAGGTGGATTATTTTTCCGTCATTTGGCTATTTCGTGGCGACAATTACTAATCTTTTCCACTATACCATTTTCAGTTCCTTCATTATAATCTGACCACCCCATTGTAATTGATTCCATAAGACCTTCCCGTCCAACCCATCTCTTATCAAATCTAAATTGGATTTTTCTTCTGAGAACTTTATCATCTAGGTAAGCCACCACTGGACGATGATCCGATGCCACCATTCCTAAATATTCTGTATGAGAGGAAGGGAATAGTGTGTGCCATTCCTCATTAGCTAGTGCCCTATCTAGGCGACATCTGACCGTTACTGCCCCTTTTCCTTTACCTCTTCTCTCTCGCCAGGACATCTTAGGGAACTCCAGTAATCCACTATTCTTTATCATATTATTAAAAGGAACAAATGAATCCGCACTTAAGGATCCACTCTCCTTTTCATGGTTTTCTGTAATCTCATTTAAATTGCCAATAAAAAACTAGGATTCAGACTTCGAAAATCCATATTTAGTTAAACGTCTAGTTAAAATGATGATCCAGTCCAAAAATTAAAAATATCATTATTTTCTCCAAATATGTCAATATAATTTTTCTCTTTTCTGTTCAACTTGATTTAAAGAAAAATGGCAATGTATTTATTTTCATTTTATGGGATTATGACAAGTGTAAAATGACTAATCTATTAAACATGTTACGAGTTTTTTCTCTTTTTATTAGATTACTGGAAACACTAAGAAACGAAACTAATCTCAGTTGATTAATATTTAAGGTAACATATCAATGAATTGTACAAATTAAGTTATAATTTTTTTATTAGATTTGTATTTTAAAATACAGATATCACGGCAGTGGAGTTAGTATATTATGAATAAGAAAATTGAAAATAATGTGCGAATGAAAAAAAAAACTTTACTAAAGTTAATTAGGATCAGGCACAAATGGTAATCACCCAACTTGCGACCGATATTACCCACAAGTTATTTTACTGTTGGGTGGATTTTGTTAGCTACATGTGGCTGTCAAACTCATGAAAAGCTACTAAAGATACTTTGATTTTTTTTTATTCTAGTTCTTTTTAAGGGGTTTGAGAAAAAAAATACTGATTTTAAATTTATGTATTTGTTATTTTGATATGTTTGGTTTTTCAAAGTTGTTAATTAAGATGATCGTGACACATGACAATTATATATTTAAGATTGGTACATGTGTTAATCTATCTCGTAATTAAAAATATATATATACTAAGATATTAACAAAAACGAATTTTATTAAAAAGTAATTATAAATATTATTTAATAATAATTTTCCTTTTTTAAAATTCTAATAAAAAAATAATTGCAAAATATTATGACATGTATTTTTCTGTATAAGACAAAATATATAAATAATTTAACAGATTTTTTTCTATTAAAACTAAAATAGCTGTATAAAATATAAAATAAAAAATAATTATCAAATAATTAGTTTTCCTTTTAAAAGTATAAATAAAATAAAAATATAAAATGAATCTTATTTTTCTTATAATTAACTAACTTTACTTTTTAATAATTTTGTGTTAAAAAATATAAACCAAAATTAACTTCAAAAATTTTATCTGATATGATTGTGGCATGTGTCAACTAAAATAATTAGATTGTGAATGATAAAAAAATGATAAACATGACCATAGAGAATTGTAAAATTTTATTTAATAATAATTTTTACTTAAAAAAATGATAAACATGATAGTAAAATTATTTAATTACCAAGAAAAATTTTAAAAATATTAATGATTTTGAAAAAACAAATTTCGAAATTGGAAACTTTAAAAGAAAATTATATTAGATGGAAATAATTATTTAATAGAAATTATATTTTTCTAATCCTAGACAAAATATAATTGTAAAAGATTATATAATATTATTTTTTTTTCTAATGTCCTAAAAAACCGTAAAAGAATATTTGATAGTTGTTTTTGTTTTTTATAAAAAAATCCTAAACAAAAGAAATTTGTATAATCTTTTTAAGTCCTAACCAAAGAGAATTGTAAAAATTTATTTGATAATAATTTTAAAAGAGTATCTGATGATGAACATGATACTAAATTTTTTTTAATTAACAAAAAAATACAAAATTAGTATTAATACAAATTTTAAAATTATATATTAAATAACTAAAAATAATTATTTGATAGCAATTTTTTTTTTCTGAAATTCTAAAGAGAAGATAATCGTAATAGGTTATATGACAGTAATTGTTTTTTTCTAAAATCTTAAACAAAATTGTAAAAGAGTATTTAATATTATTTTTTTACTGTAAATAAAAAAAGGATTTATAAAATAAAATGTTTTTTTTAATTTCTAGCAAAATAAAACTTTAAAGATTTATTTAATAAAACATTAAATTAGTACATAAAAACATGTATAATGTTATCATTGACTCGATTAGTGTATTTGACTTTCATTTCTTTTTACTTTTCATTCAATTTCTTATTTAAGGTTTTTTTTTTGAAAAAAAAAACCTTAAATAAGAAATTGAATGAAAAGTAAAAATGAATGAAAAGTGTAAAAAAAAAAAAAAAAAAAAAAAAAAAACTTAAGGTTGTGTTCAGTTTAAACGTTTAGGCATAGTATTTTCTCTAATCCTATGTACAAAACTTATAACAATTCATCTATGCACCATGATTATAAAATACATATATTAACTTGAACTTATATGGAAAAACGAGCTTTAATTATAAAATAAAGCTCAAAAAACATATGCAAAAAACAATCATAAAACTGTAATAAAATGATTTATTCTTTTATGATTTTTATTAAATTAAAACATCAATGCAACGGGCTCATATCTTGTAATTTAATAATGATTATTTCTAATTTTTTTTATTTTTACTTACATCAATCTATCAAAATACGCAGGAAGGAAATAAATAAATTGCTGATTTCGAACTTTTTTAAACTTGACAGAAAAACATTTTTGTTTCTTATAATATATCTGGCGGAAAATACTAAAGCCCACATCTGTGAACCTCGAAGGACCATACAAAAGGGTTTTTATTTTAGGCTTAAGTTACAACTTTGAAGCCCATTTAACTTTCGGAAGATTTTCAGGATCTACCGTGCACGCGTGAGCAGACGTGCGAGTTTGTAAAATGGAACGTGGCTTTGTTCACGTTTCACAGTTAGGTGAGTGTTGCTGACAGCTATCTTTCGCCAAGTCCACGTACACTTTGATTTTTTGGTGTTATTGCTCTTAATAATCTTACAAACAAATATTTCTTTTCGAGTGTACATCAGATTGATTGACATCTTTTTGCTTAATTAGATTGATGACATTAATAATAATATAATTTGAATTCAGTTTTTTCCTACATTATTTTAAGAGTTTAAGAAACAATTGAAGATGAACAAAGCCTAGACTTATCCAAATCGAAGCATACGGTGGCCAGGGCCCAATTATGAACGTGTATTTTTCACAATCGAACGAATAGAAGTATAACTTTCTTACTTTCTGCTCCAAATGGAAAACAAAACACCATTATAAATTATTAGTATTATTATTTAGTAGGAAAGTGCTTCGCGTGCCCATGCTTACTACACATGCCATCATCATGCAGTTGTCTTCCATCTGATGTGTTTCTTTTCCTCACAAACTACCACTACAAGGAAAAGTTTGATTTCTGACCACCAAATCCGATAGAAATTGGTCAAAACAACGAGTTTTTGTCCGATCTCTAACCACTTAAAGTCGTCGGAAAAGCTCCGTCAAAAATTTATCTTGGTCAGAAAATTGTCAAATTTTTTTGACCAAAATAACGGTCATAAAAGTCGTCAGAAATTATCGTCGGTAAACGGTCAAAAATTTCTGACCATTTTCTAACGTATTACTGTCAAATTTAATCTACAAATATCTGACCACTTATTGACCTTTTTGTTATTAAAATTTTTGACGAATTTGTGATCATTTATTCTTGATGAAATTCTGACCATTTATAAAATTAATTAATTAAATTATTTATTAATCAATAAAATTGCAATTAAAATTTAAAAGACTAAACCAAATATATTTTAGACTTGAAACCTACTTAAACAATTAACATTAAATAGTTTTAGCATGTTACAAAAAAAAAAAAGTTTTAGCAAAATATTTTGCTAAAGTCTTAAAACAACCGTTAAAGTTACAATAGAGTTCATTACTAAAGCTTTAACCAAAAAACTACGAGCATAATATGTAACACACGTTTGTTACTAAAGCTTTAACAAAAAGACTACAAGCATAGCACTTATTCTTGAGTTGCATCTTCATCTTCTTGAAGCAAATCTGGAAATTTGCTAACAACCTTAGATGCTAAGTTTTGCAAATACTGTATAACCTTATCTTTCTCAGCTTTGTCATTCTCCAGTGTCACAATCTTCTCTGTTGCCATAGCAATCTTCTCATCAGCTATTGCTATCTTCTCGTTTGCAATCCGTTGTTGAACTTCTTGGTCCAAATTTGACATGAAAGAAGCTGAAGGAGGTACTTGTCCCGGATCCGGCAGTGTTTCAAACCCAAAACGGTGATCCTTAATGACAGGGATTTCCTGTAGAATGAGAAATATATAAGGAAAGCACAAAAAATTACAAAAAAAAATAAACAAACTAACTTAACCTTTAAAACCAGATTGTTGATATGTGCATGGGTAAGAAGGTTTGTCTCAGTTGATCCACCTTGAGTTAGCTGATCATTTATCTTCTCTTTGACAGTCTCCACAATCCGCTTCACTTTTTTGTCAAGAATGTCACCAGTTTTGCGACTTCGATGTGCATCCGCAAGAAATGCTAGCATATCAGGCTCTTCCCCTCCATTATCAATGGTCTTACCAAAATGAAAACCAAAAAATCAACCCACAGTAACTACAATTAGCCAAAGTATATTTAACAATATAATACCATTTCGTCTTTGCGCTTTTCATAGGATTTTTGCCCATGTGTTGTGTATTGCAATACCAAAACCACCACACTCGCTTTTCCGGTTGGTAGAGTTTGTGAAAGACTTTGCTTGGACTTTTTCATCCTTCCACAGCAATTCGTAACCCAGCCAATTATTATCTGATACCCACTCCGGAGGATCTTTGTTGAGCTCCCATTTTTCTTTCCATTCACACAAATTGCTTGAAAAAGATTTATGTGCCTTTTTATCGTAAGCAATTTTTACGGTTTCAGTAATGCTCGGTTCCCAAGTAAATTGTTGCTGAAAAGTAAAGAAACTTTATAGTGAATGAAGAAAGAGTAAAAACTAAATTTACAGTGATAAATTTAGTACCGCAAATGCTCTGAACCATCTTGTTTTTGCATCACGAGGTAGATGTTTATAAGTAGGATATGGTCCTGGTAGGTCAGTATCGACTGGGCCATGCCCATTTCCACCGCATTCAGCAGTCGTATCTGCCCCAAAATCTCCAAGCTGCCTCAATAAATAGTTACCATCTAACTCTGGTGGTGGTGGATCATGAACAACTTTTCCCTTTGTAAACAATGTCTGGATTCGGCGATAAGGATGTGAACTCGGTAGAAATCTTCTATGACAATCAAACCAACACGTCTTTCTTCCATGTTTCAACTGAAATGCATCAGTACTATCCTGACAATGTGGATACGATAACCTTCCATGTGTTGTCCATCCAGACAACATTCCATATGCGGGAAAATCACTGATAGTCCACATAAGTACTGCATGCATCTTGAAGTTCTGTCTGCATGAAATGTCAAATGTTTCTACATCATTTGCCCATAACTCTTGCAACTCATAAATCAGCGGCTGTAAGAAAACATCAAGAGATCGTTTGGGATGTTTTGGACCAGGAACAAGTATGGTGAGAAATAGAAACTCTCGTTTCATGCACAAAGAGGGGGGCAAATTGTAAGGTGTGACAATTACTGGCCATAATGAATATTGCCTTCCATGTTTTCCAAATGGGTTGAAACCATCAGTACATAATCCGAGGTAGACGTTTCTGCTCTCTGATGCAAATTCCTCATAAATTGATTGAAAGTGCTTCCATGCTTTTGCATCTGAGGGATGCACAATTTCTCCTTCACTTGAGTGCTCTTTAGCCATCTCATAGCACTTGCTGTGCGTTCCGATTGATATAACCTTTTAAGCCTATCAGCTAATGGCAAATACCACATACGTTTATATGGAACCTTAGCTCTTCCACTAGTGACCTTAAATCGGGGTTTACCACAAATTTACATGCCAAGTAGTTCGCATCGGCTTTCCAGTAAATCATACAGTTGTCGATGCAAACGTCTATCATTTGAAATGGCAAACCTAGACCCGAAACAAGTTTATCGACCTCGTCGTAAGAAGCTGGACACATATTATCTTCGGGGAGATAATCTTTCACAAAATCAGCAATTGCATCTACACAGTCTTCTGCCAAATTAAAATCTGATTTTATGGTCATCATCCTAGTTGCAGCCGATAAAGGAGAATAATCTTTTTTACAACCCTCATATATTGGATGCTTAGCTGCATCCAACATATCAAAAAATCTCCTTGCTTCTAAATTTGGTTCCTCAACTCTCTCTCCGTTTTCTATAAATGAAGAGATGTTTTCACGAAATGCATCGTTTACCATTTGCATTGTATCACTAGATTCAACTACCATTCTAGGTTCCTCTAAATTAACCGGCACATATTCACTAGTACTAGGCATATTTCCGGTATCAACTTCCCCATGAAAATACCATATTTTATAATTAGGTGTAAATCCGTATTGATACAAATGATTCCATACTCTTTCAATAGGAATGAATTTACTATTATCGCAACGAATACAAAGACAAAACGTCTTACCTTCTCTCAAAGTAATCTCTTGATTTCCGGCAAAACGCATGAACTCGTTAAGCCCTTCCGCAAACTCTTTTGAAATTTGCCCATTAGAATCCCATTGATCGTACATCCATCTACGAAAATTAAAAATATGTGAAGACATTTTAAGTGCTGTTTTCTTAACTTTGTATCTGTCTGTAGATTGCAAATGAATCAATTGCCTTATATAGATGATATATGACTAACGGCTAGTTTGCAAACTAAATGAAAAATCAGATTTTTGATCATTTTCCGACCACTGTCCCAACGGTTGGGAACAACTAAACTTTTTAAAATGCCTGACCACTTTCTGATTAGTTTCTGACCAAAATTCTGACGATCATAAAGTGGTCAAAATTCAGTCACAAATTACTGACCATTTTTTAACCAGTTTTTTTGGTCAGTAATTGCCGACCACTTTTTGTCCATTTATTTAGATCGTCATTAAATGATCAGTTTATGGTCGGAAACAGTTTTGACCAACTTAAGTGGTCAGAAAATTGGTTAGAATTCACTATGTTTTGTTGTAGTGTACATTTTGATTTCAAAACTTTTCTGTACCTAATAAAGTAAGAATGCTAGTGTGAAAAATAAGTTATGGGTTCAAAATGCTACGGCTATGGAAATCTACAATTCGTCATGCGTAGATTTCGCATATGATAAACATTTACACATGCAATTTGCATTACTAATCATATAGACGTGCATATACTAGTTATTTTGGGCCTGAAACATATTAAAACTGAACAAATATTCAAAGGATACAGCTAATATATTGATTTGGCCTACTCTAATTTGCTCGATAAATAGTTTAGCGGTTATACTTTAACGTAGAGTTTAAGTTAATTACATTTGAGGGAGTTTTTAAACAAATAACTAAATTTGCTAGAGTGTAAGTAGATATATAGCCTAGCGGATTGGGGGAAGAAACGCAATTGCTCTAGAGGCATCTTTTTTAAAGAACACGTACACACATTTCTTAAAATATATGGTGAAATGATCGCATGTTGTTTTGAGAATGTCACGAGATAACAAATGCGAGTGGTGTATGATAAGATTTGTTTCCTTCTTATGTGAATCTTCGTTTCTCCTATTCACAAAGTAGATAGCTCATTACAAAGTTCGGATTAAAAACTTATAGAATCACGCTCTACAGGCTACATCCCTATTAGACATGATACAAACGACTTAGGGTCCACAAATTACAATTGTTTTTTTGATAAGCCATGATCTGGTCGGCACCGGAATTAATTTGCTTAGTGCTAAAGAGTGGACTAGCCCAAAAGCGTACGACACCGTCTAACCCGAGTTTCAAATTACAAATTTATAATTTCGCCAAAAAAGAAAAACATTAAATACGTGTGCAAGAAATATTTCGAGGGATTTGATTTTGGTCTAATTTGGACCCATGAAGTTCGATGCACACATATAGTGTCTTCTCCACTTGGTCCGACCAAGACAAAGACAGAGACATATCATCCATTGGCTATGGCATAACCACTTCACTTTTAAAACCCATCGCACGTTCCATCATTGGCGTATCCAAAAGTCCAATGAATAATGTCAATTTCTAAACCATTTCAAGTATTAAAACATTAAGCAATTTTTGATCAAATTTATTTATTAACCTCATATAATATGTTTCACCTATGGATCACATAAAACGTGTAGATAAGAGAAGCTGTGTTTGAGGCTCCAGTTCATTTTTACCTACCACGATAGTCCCAAAGAACCCAAAAAATGATAAAATAAGTACGTGTTTGGAATTGTTGAGTTAGACAGTTCTGGGAATGGGTTTGAGAAGCTTTGTGTTTATAATTTTGCTTGACACTATCTAAAGCTAATATTTTAGATATCCTGAAATTGGAAACGTTTGGAACGAATAACTAGTACCTCTGGCACACAACACGAATAACCCATGATATTTCATTTCATGTACAGGAAAAGTATTTTGTACAACCTTCTTTCAGTATCATATATTTAAACTTTAACAAGTTTTTTTTTTCAGAAAATAAATCACTTTTGTGCTTCCAGTTTAATTAACAAATAAATAGGCACCATGAGATTCCACTAACTATTGTGTATATAAACATTAGAGAATCGGTCAATTCACTTCAGCATCCTCACACTTTGAATGCTCAACCAAACTTCACTTCATAGGTAAACTTCTTTGCAACCACATAAATTGAGAAGAAGATGAAAGAAAGAGATTCAGAGAGTTTTGAATCTCTCTCTCAAGTTCTCCCAAACACTTCAAATCCTGCACATATGATCCAAATGGCCATGGCAAACTCAGGTTCATCTGCAGCCGCACCTCCACGTCAAGACCAACATGACCGGTCAAAGTGGCTGCTCGACTGTCCTGAACCACCTAGCCCGTGGCATGAGCTTAAAAGCCAAGTCAAAGAATCTTTCCTAACCAAAGCCAAAAGGTTCAAGTCTCTTCAAAAACAGCCTCTCCCTAAACGAATCCTCTCTATCCTCCAAGCCGTTTTCCCAATCTTTGGTTGGTGCAGAAACTATAAACTCATCATGTTCAAGAACGATCTCATGGCTGGTCTAACCCTAGCTAGCCTTTGCATTCCCCAGGTATCTATTTTATAAAAACTAAAGAATGATGATCTGTTTGGAGATCTAAGTAATTTCTTTGATTTTTGTTTTCTTTTTGTTCAGAGCATTGGCTATGCAACTCTTGCAAAGCTTGATCCTCAATATGGCCTATGTAAGTTTATATTATGTATAAAAGTCATGTGTCTTTTATTGCTTGATAAAAAAAATGTGTTTGATACAGTCGAAATTCTAAATGTGTCTTGAACTAGACTTATATATGGAGCGTTACACATTTACAGATTCGAGCGTGGTGCCACCGTTGATATACGCATTGATGGGAACATCAAGAGAGGTAGCAATCGGACCAGTGGCTGTGGTATCTCTCCTTTTATCCTCAATGTTGCAGGAACTAATCGATCCAGAAACAGATCCCTTAGGCTACACGAAACTCGTTTTGACAACAACTTTCTTCGCTGGAATCTTCCAAGCTTCTTTCGGAATATTCAGATTGGGGTTTCTCGTGGATTTTCTGTCGCACGCAGCCATAGTAGGGTTCATGGGTGGTGCAGCCATTGTAATAGGACTCCAACAGCTTAAAGGTTTGCTTGGTATCACTAACTTCACCACAAACACTGACATTGTTTCTGTTCTTCGAACTGTCTGGAGATCTTGTCATCAACAATGGAGTCCTCATACTTTCATCCTCGGATGTTCTTTCCTCAGTTTTATCCTTATCGCTCGTTTCATCGTAAGTAAAATTTAAAGTTGCTTTGGTTAATAAATCTAGCTAGCACTAATTCTTAACTTTTGGTTCGATTCAATCTGAGTCTACCATATGAAGGTTCACGTGCTTTCGTTCCAGACCAATTAGCAATAAATATATAATGACATACTATGCTAAAATATTGTTTTTCTTCACGTTTAAAAATATACATATGTATAGGGTACTAAAAGTGTTAGATAATAAAATGAATTTAACAATGGAATATATGTATATTAGGGGAAAAAGAACAAAAAGCTGTTTTGGCTACCGGCAATAGCTCCGTTGATCTCCGTCGTAGTTTCAACGTTAATGGTGTTTCTCACTAAAGCCGACGAGCATGGCGTGAAGACAGTGAGGCATATCAAAGGAGGTCTTAATCCCATATCAATTAACGATCTTGAGTTTAATACTCCTCATCTTGGACATATCGCTAAAATCGGATTAATCGTTGCTGTTGTCGCTTTAACCGTGAGTCATTAACGTTTGACTATTAATTACTTATTTTCTATTATTGTTTTGATTAATTAATTACACATTTTTATCAGGAGGCCATTGCGGTGGGAAGGTCGTTCGCGGGAATAAAAGGGTATAGACTCGATGGAAACAAAGAAATGGTGGCCATTGGATTTATGAATGTTCTTGGTTCCTTAACATCTTGTTATGCTGCTACTGGTAATTTAACAAAATCTGCATTTCTTTAAATATGGAGATATATCAGTATCCTACTATATATACGATTGACATAACACATAAAAGTCATTTTGGTGGATGAATACAATTTGCTTACGTATTATTTTGTGAACTTCCTAGCTAGATCTTACTATTAAATAACAATAAGAAAAATAATTTCAAAACTTAAATGACCATCGCAGTGAGAATTTATTTTAATTAAATATAAACATCGATACATGTAAATGTAACTATATTCTTCTATATACGTAAATTACGTGTTCTGGCGACCTAAATTTGGCAAAATCGTCATCTTATTTTTTTCCTACAACAATTTTGCTTTAGGTTCTTTCTCTCGGACGGCGGTGAACTTCGCTGCCGGGTGTGAGACGGCGATGTCGAACATTGTAATGGCGGTTACAGTTTTTGTAGCACTCGAGTGCTTAACGAGGCTTCTCTACTATACTCCAATCGCGATCCTCGCCTCCATAATCCTTTCAGCACTTCCGGGATTAATCGACATTAATGAAGCTATTCACATTTGGAAAATTGATAAATTGGACTTTCTTGCTCTCATTGGAGCTTTCTTTGGCGTTTTATTCGGCTCTGTCGAGATCGGACTCCTCGTTGCGGTACGGATAAACATCGTCTAAAAAATATACACAAATATTAAGTCATAAAGTTATAACAATACCTTTGATGTTTTTTATTATAAAGATCGAGTTTAATTGATTGTATCTTTGTAGGTGGTTATTTCGTTTGCCAAGATCATACTCATATCGATTCGACCAGGGATTGAAACGCTCGGAAGAATTCCTGGGACCGACATTTTTGCAGATACTGATCAGTATCCTATGTCGGTTAAGACTCCCAGAGTGTTGATTTGTCGTGTCAAATCTGCATTGTTGTGCTTTGCTAATGCTAGTTCCATCGAGGAAAGGTATTGATGCACATAGGTTGAGCCCATATTGACTGATTACAAAGTTATAATTTATTTTACATATATTTAGCATCTACGTTCCTATAGGATAATGAGATGGATAAACGAGGAAGAAGAAGATGAAAACACAATGAGCAACGATGAGAGAAAGATCCTTTTTGTAGTCCTTGATATGTCAAGTAAGTGGACTTGCATAAAATAATGCAAAACTATATACAATATAATTTTTTCTTTTTAAAAATGATCGTAGGTTCAATTCTCTTCTTTTACTAACTTCAACTGTTTTCTATATGATTGTTAGTATTATAAGAAAAAAATAATTTTTATTTATTTTGTTTTATAACATTCCTCCTTTTTCTTAATTAACAGATTTAATGAACGTTGATACATCGGGAATTACGGCATTGGTGGAGCTCCATAATAATCTAATCCAAATTGGTATTGAGGTAAATCACATATTCTTACAAAGTTATAATCGTCCCCTGATCTATAGAACAAAATTAACGATAGAATAAATATCGTTTTGGATATTGATTTGCAGCTCGTGATCGTTAACCCTAAATGGCATGTATTCCACAAGCTGAATCAAGCAAAGTTCGTCAGCAAAATCGGCGGCAGAGTCTATTTGACAATCAGAGAAGCTCTCGATGCTTGCTTTGGACTGAAAGTTTGAGAAAAATAATATAATCAACATGCGTGTTTTACGGATTGTTGCATGCGAGTTTAGTAATTTAAAATGCGACGTGTGCATGATGATGAATAATTATTAAGTACGTATGTGCTATGTAGAGTGCCTTGGTACGTAAGCTCGATCGTGATAAATAAAGTCATGCAATCTGTAGTGTGCCGATCGATGGGTGTGTAACTATATTCGGTAACAATGTATAAATATAGATGTCGCTGGATAAATATTGTGTTTGTAATGTATTAATGTTAACGCGCTTGTTAAAGATGATCTAATTTTCCATCTGCAAAGTCGCTTATTAGCAGTATACTAGTATTCCATCACTAATTTTCAACGATGTTGCGTATAAAAACTACAAAGTATAAACCGATTTGGAGAGAAAAACACGTGTGTCTAAGTTCAATGTATCTTAATCCAAGGAGCAAAGGTATATGGTGAATCAGTTTCCAGACTCTTAATCATTTTTTTAGTAATAAATATGTGTTAAGAATTTTATTTAAAAGCCTGTAAATTTTTGTCTTCCAATGCAAATATCTTATTTAAGGGTTCTTATAAAAAATTTTAAACATTGTTTTATTTAAGATAAAATGTATTTATTATATAAAACATATTAAAGGATAACATTGTAAACATAGATTTTAAAATAAAAACATAAAAACAAAGATTAGTAAAAAAATCAAGAATAATTTGAAAGAAACATCTGAACCCAATTGGTGTCTTCATCACGTCCAAATTTAATAATTCCATAAACGTATATAGCCTTCTTCACGATTTCTTTCGATATAAACTCGTTTCGATACTTTGGTGTTGTGAATAAAATTTTATACATACAACTTCATATAGACACAAGCAATTTGATTCTTAAGTCTGTGACAAATCTTTACAAGTCGAGTAGTTTGATTAAGGGTTTTAATAAATAAGCTTATTTGTTTACCATTTGTAGTTTTATGGACGACTAAAGTTAGTGATCCCTGGTCCTCAGGGAAGGAGGCAAGTAAACATGTTTTGTCTACTCTTGCAGAAACTGAATATCACATTCAGACAAGGATCTGCTCGGCTTTAGGTTCACAGCAAGGGTCAACATATTAGGATCGGACGAGGACATGAACCATAAAGCCGCAGGCAGCTACAACGATCTGGCCTGATTGATTGGCAATAGTATCTGAAAGAAGAACAGAGCAATCCAACTGATATTCATTCACATATATACATACTTGGGTCCAGTTTCTGACCTATTTACAAATTCTTGATTATTATCTATACACTATCTTTTACAACCACAAAGAATCAAAGAACCAACTAGCTCCTATAAGTTAGAGACTTCGGTTTTGTATAGTCTTCGATTCAGTGGAAGGAACTGTCCGAGACAGGAATATGTTACCCTTTGAATCTTTCCTGCTGTACCTCTCCACCTCATTTCTCATCACTATGAGGCAGATGAGGAACTATATCTCTGTCATGTGTGATCCTGAAGGTATTAGGCACAAGCAAATGTCATGACTTGAACGTTTTCTTCTCTTCATTACATGCAAGCTTACATCTCAACACAAGTCAATTAACAACTTCAAAGGAACCAAAATTGCAGGCCTAACCGTTGAATTGTGGTAAGTGTTGATACTGGATTTCGTACTAAATCCATCCCGCTAAAAGAATTAGAATACCGGTTAGCATTAACTCGAGTTGAGTTTAAACCAGCCCAGAGAGACGTAATATCGGCCCATAGAGCCCGCACGAGTCAAAATGAGATCTTTGGCTTGGATCAAAGACTAAGTCTAAAAGATCCCCCATATCTCGGAAGGTAGCTCATAACTTGAATAATGGAGAAAGAAGTCAAAGCTAAATATGAGGAACACGTGTAACAAACTCACCAAACTTAGAAGATTCAACACCCTCCTATAAAAGAGGAACGAGATGGCTTTTGCAGGGGGGGCTGGAGCACTTTACTTTCCACAAAAGAAATAAACAGAATCATGAACATTGACACTAAAAATACAAGGAAGAAGACACGTGCTTTCTTGATTATCATCCCACTTCTCCAACATAAATCGAACCAACAACGGGACAAGGAACGGGATCAACAACGTATTGTTGCTTGCTTTACGGATCAATTACAGCCATGTATTTGATCAGACTAAAATCCTTCTTATCTCACGAGACCTCAACAAGAAGACGAGAGCTCTTCATATGATGTCTGATCTAACGAGATCATATGTAACCGATCCGAGTTCTTATAGATTCATCATCCGTTCGCAAACGATACAAGACCGATAAAATCGACATCTCACCCGAGATGACAATAACCGAACTACGTTCAGACTTGATCCCTTGACGGGTACGTAGGCAGCTCGATCCCGAGTTCAGTCACGATCCTTTTTCTCTTCCGAGATCTCGATGTTGTTTGACACGAAGAACAAAGTTCATTTTCAACGAATCGAACCTAATTCTATCATTGTGTTCTGAGGATATTGTCCCCCACGAAGTTCTTTCTTCCCTAGTTTTATATCTCAAACACTATCAAATACTTAGTGTAGATTTTAGGATCTACAGTAAGCACTATAGAAGCCATGGTGAACCTGAAAATGTAGGACCATTATTCATAAATCACAACATGACGCTGCTACTTTAACATTAACGCTATAACATTAACGCTGCTACTTTCTGGAATTACCAAAACATCAATTCATTCAAATCTATAACCAAAGCCTCAGGTGCTCCAACGCCAAACAAAGACGCACGAATCACCAAACCCTTACTACATCTTCTTTTCTTCTCTGCACAACAAAAACCACCCAATTACACAAAATTGAACAGATTCTTACATTATAAAAAAGGAATCAACTTTGTGAAAACAAGTGACATGAATCACTAAAATCCATAGAAATCACAAAAGCAGGACTCACACAACCATCATAAGTCTAAACTTCAAACACAAATTAAGGACTAGCTAATCCAAGTACTCATAAAACAAAAGGGATAGATATGTGACAATAAAACGCAATGGAGAGAATGATTACTCGTAGGTGGTGGTGGTGGGAAGAGGGGTAATGAGAACCTTTCATCTTGGCATCCACGCCGGTGATCTCGCAGCAGTCACATCTCAAACCGGACGGCGTCGTCTGGAACTCCGGGCAAGTCGATGATTTGCTTCGTCGAAGAGAGCCACCGACGATTTGCTTCGTCGTCGAGGAGAGCAACAAACGGTTTTCTTTGTGACTTGAAACTGTTTTTTTTTTCTCTCAACGCGAAGCGTGTTTCTAAGAGGCGTATCTTGTGTCCCTTAATTAAGATACATTGCTTAAGTTAATTGTTATTTTTTTTAAGTCTTAAATACTTTAAAAATCAACTTAAGATCCCCGATAATGATGGCCTTGGTTTAGTGGATGAGACTTTATAGGGTATGATACTATGATGTCACTTGGAAAAGTCAAGAGAGAGAAGCTCAATACTGGGAGGGTTAATGGTGTTTCTCAATTAAAATAGTCTATTCCACCTTTTGAGATCTAATTATTAGAGTTAATGGGGACTACTGTTTTATACACGATCTTCTCCTGATTCCTCACCGATTATACTATATGCGTCTAGGTTCACTGAATTAATCTTATTAAGTTTGAAAGTAAAGTTGATTTGCTAAGGCTTATGTTTACACGTCCCTGCCTATGTAAAACTAGTAAAAGTGTTAACTATATGATTCGAATCGCTAATAAACAATTCTAAAAAACAGAAACTACTAACAAACACTTCAAATTCCGCAATGTACAATTTTCTACTGTGGGGATGTCACATTTTCTTAATATAGGTTATGATGCATTTAATATTGTTTCATAAAGATAGCGGAATTGAATTGACTTCATAATATATCAACGAGTTCTGACTTTTGACTACGACCCTAAAAACAAAAACAATAATAAGTTGAAGATAGTAGTTTTAGTAGTCCAATGAGTTGGGTTCATGGGTGTTATGGACTCCAAAGCCCATGTTATTGCGTGAAACCATTTAGTGGACTAGAGGGATGCGAACTAATGGGCATCTAGTCCGAAACTAAAACTAACCACAACAGCCCTATAATTAGTAGATTTGAGCAATTTTGTCATTTTTAGTTTTTACGTTTTAGAGGGCTTTGAGAGTCAGTACAGATTCTTTCTCTCCCAAGGGATCTACGTCGGATGTCACGTCATTAATTCGGTCGACGTCGTGCCGACACTTGTTCCGCTCTACAAAACGCAGCACGTCATTTATTTAGTCACCGTACTGGTTTATTTTCGTTTTTGGCCCGTTGAACAAAAGTGGGCTTTGGTACGTCCTCTGTTCAAGGCCCTGGGAACACGACGACATACGGCGCTAACCCTAGATTCATCCTTCGTTGCTCTGAGTTCGAGTTCGATTTCGGCGGCGATGATGGCGATCAATTGTTCTCTATCTTCCCGTAACGGATAGCGACTTTATTCACATTAATGTCGACAACCACTAAGAGCCGTTCAATGAGTCATTTCCATGTCCGAAGTCTATAATCTCCGCTATAAATAGGTTAGTATTCCCCTGGAGATCTTGCTTTCTTCCTCTCTCTCTGCTACTCATCTCTCTCAATGGCCAACTCTAGGGTGTTTTTTTTCTGATTCGAAGTCCGGGAGGTGTTCATCGGTTGTGGAGGCTAGGCTGCTGAGATACTGGGAGGCTGATCCAGTATTTGAAGTACGCTGATCCATCGTTTCAATTTGCAGGCTATGCTTATCCAAAGGTCAATCAACGTGTACCGTTTTAACACCTTCAATGAAGGCTCGGTTTATGAGTAAGTGTTTTTGATATCGCCAGAAGCAATCCGAACTTCAAGTTTGGTGATGCGCCTGTCTCTATTAGGTTCACGGAACATACCGTCTTCGTTGGGCTTGCGGAAACGAGAGACCCGATCCCATGGAAAGGTTTTGGTTTTTCAATTACAACCACCTCATGTTATTTGCCAAGACAACACTAGTTTTCCAGGTTTGAATTGTTTACCATACTTTACAACGGCTCCATATAATGATTATAAATTTCACCGCCAAGTAGCCTTAATAGTTGTTTGGTTAGCAGACTTCGTTGGTGATGTCAGGGGCATTAAAACGATTTACAACGAAGAGATCCAGAGTACTCTACGTCTCATGACAATCACAAGGAGGTAGATGACAACTTTGCATGTTTTTTAACTACCCCGTTACACACATTTGCGACTTGCACGTTTGTTCAAGGATGAAAAACATGGTTTTTGGCCTCTGCAGGCACTTGACTGTCTACCTGAGTGTATTTGACGGGATTGCTGTGCAGAAGGACAACTAAAGGCGCTACTCTGATGTAGAACTAAAGATGGTTGTTGCAACAAATATATTTGGAGGTAAGAACGAACTCTCTGTTAAACTTTGTACACTAAGGTCTTGGGGTTAACTTGTGGTCGTGTTAAATACATTAGTGAACAAGTTTTTATAAAAGGTCTACCATAATTTTGAGGAAGCTGCTGATTCACGCTAAGTTGCTATATCTTGACGCCTGACCACATTTAAAATCGGCACAATCATCAGACTCATAACCTCTTTGATTGCAAGCAGGCTGTTCATCAACGCTTCTTCTGGTACTCATTCAGATCCATAGAACTTTCAGGTCAGAGATAAAGACAGAGAGACACCATTGGCTGGCCGAGTATCATGAGTGGAAAAAAGAGAGGCTCAACAGATACCAATGAAGTAAGGTAACTGAATAAGACATGAATGTTCTTATTTTTGGTTTACTGATTTCAGGAACTTATGATCTTGATTCCTGGAACTAGATAGTTTCTTTTGTATTCTTGCAAACCGATATTGTAATATATTCTAGAGAACCACATCTAATGCACCCCGAATCAGCAGCAGAAACAAATCAAGAAGGTTTGCCTTATGGGTTTGCGATTAAACGAGATGGGCTTGAAGTATATTGCAAATGTGTTTATGAACATATTTCAGCCCAAAGAAAGAAAGGAACAACAAGAAATTATAAGTGATGGTCATATAATATATCAATCTGACGGTAATTCAGAGACCGTCGATCATGTAGAAGCACGAGACCAGCCGAAGAGTTTTAGGACTACAATCCTTCAATTTCGGTCAAGTCAAGACATTTATGATTTTGGTCAATTCAAAGTCTTTGATCAAGTCTTCCTAGTCTTTATAAGTTGCCAATTTCTATGTTTGGCTAGTCTTTTTGTATGCGTTGCCTATTATATAAAGACCATTTGATCAATGAAATAAAATAAGATTTAAGTGATTATTTTTGGAACCTTGAGATGGATTCTCACTTCTCGTTTTTTGGTGTGGTTAGCTCCAAGTAACACCTCTTTCCCGTTGGACTTGTGCGTTATATCAAGCAACGGATCGAGACTGCTTCTTTGTTGGACCGGTGCGTCGCATCCGGCAACAAATTGGCTTCGGGAATATCAGCAGCCTTCCGCATCTGCTGTGCGACCCTTCGATCCACCATTTCTTCCTTTGTTGGACTTGTGCGTCATATCAAACAACAATCGAAGCTCGGTAGTATCAAGAGACTCTCCGCCCCTCTTGTGTCACCATTCAATCCACCAGTTCTCTCTTTTGGCGAGTTCATATCCCTTAAGTCCGATTGAGTGATCTTTCCCTAATCTAGGACGTATCAAGTGGTATCAGAGCCACTCAACCGGTACTTGTGTGTTCATTTTTCTCATCTTTCCATCTTCTTCATCCATCTTCTACCTTTCATCTTCTTTTCTTTTAAAAATATATATATATATATTCTACGGAAAGCCAAGAGATCATCCCATCTGAAGCTAAAGAAAGACAGATTTGAGGGCAAATCTTTTTAAAGGAGGAGGGAATGATGCACCCCGAATCAGCAGCAGAAACAAATCAAGAAGATTTGGCTTATGGGTTTGCGATTAAACGAGATGGGCTTGAAGTATATTGCAAATGTGTTTATGAACAAGTTTCAGCCCAAAGAAAGAAAGGACCAACAAGAAATTATAAGTGATGGTCATATAATATATCAATTTGACGGTAATTCAGAGACCGTCGATCATGTGGAAGCACGAGACCAGCCGAAGAGTTTTAGGACTACAATCCTTCAATTTCGGTCAAGTCAAGACATTTATGATTTTGGTCAATTCAAAGTCTTTGGTCAAGTCTTCCTAGTTTTTATAAGTTGCCAATTTCTATGTTTGGCTAGTCTTTTTGTATGCCTTGCCTATTATATAAAGGCCATTTGATCAATGAAATAAAATAAGATTTAAGTGATTATTTTTGGAACCTTGAGATGGATTCTCACTTCTCGTTTCTTGGTGTGGTTAGCTCCAAGTAACACTTCTTTCCCGTTGGACTTGTGCGTTATATCAAGCAACGGATCGAGACTGCTTATTTGTTGGACCGGTGTGTCGCATCCGGCAACAAATTGGCTTCGGGAATATTAGCAGCCTTCCGCATCTGCTGTGCGACCCTTCGATCCATCATTTCTTCCTTTGTTGGACTTGTGCGTCATATCAAACAACAATCGAAGCTCGGTAGTATCAAGAGACTCTCCGCCCCTCTTGTGTCACCATTCAATCCACCAGTTCTCCCTTTTGGCGAGTTCATATCCCTTAAGTCCGATTGAGTGATATTTCCCTAATTTAGGGTGTATCAACATCGTTACATGCTCATTAAAATATATATACAAACAGACAGACGAGAAAGAAAGTGCTTCAAATCATAGTCTTCACCAAAACTTGGGATTAAAACTAAAGTGGCTGATGGAATTTAAGAGAAAACAGAGTAATGAGACACACCAAATATAACACTCAAATGATTTCTTTGGACACAAGTAACTGGTATGTGTTGGGAAATTTTAGTGATGTTTGATCCTTCGATGTAAAAACAAAAAGATGCACATTTAACTCTGGTGGTGGTGGATCATGAACAACTTTTCCCTTTGTAAACAATGTCTGGATTCGGCGATAAGGACGTGAACTCGGTAGAAATCTTCTATGACAATCAAACCAACACGTCTTTCTTCCATGTTTCAACTGATATGCATCAGTACTATCCTGACAATGTGGACACGATAACTTTCCATGTGTTGTCCATCCAGACAACATTCCATATGCGGGAAAATCACTGATAGTCCACATAAGTACTGCATGCATCTTGAAGTTCTGTCTGCATGAAATGTCAAATGTTTCTACACCATTTGCCCATAACTCTTGCAACTCATAAATCAGCGGCTGTAAGAAAACATCAAGAGATCGTTTGGGATGTTCTGGACCAGGAACAAGTATGTTGAGAAATAGAAACTCTCGTTTCATGCACAAAGAGGGGGGCAAATTGTAAGGTGTGAAAATTACTGGCCATAATGAATATTGCCTTCCATGTTTTCCAAATGGGTTGAAACCATCAGTACATAATCCGAGGTAGACGTTTCTGCTCTCTGATGCAAATTCCTCATAAATTGATTGAAAGTGCTTCCATGCTTTTGCATCTGAGGGATGCACAATTTCTCCTTCACTTGAGTGCTCTTTAGCCATCCCATAGCACTTGCTGTGCGTTCCGATTGATATAACCTTTTAAGCCTATCAGCTAATGGCAAATACCACATACGTTTATATGGAACCTTAGCTCTTCCACTAGTGACCTTAAATCGGGGTTTACCACAAATTTACATGCCAAGTAGTTCGCATCGGCTTTCCAGTAAATCATACAGTTGTCGATGCAAACGTCTATCATTTGAAATGGCAAACCTAGACCCGAAACAAGTTTATCGACCTCGTCGTAAGAAGATGGACACATATTATCTTCGGGGAGATAATCTTTCACAAAATCAGCAATTGCATCTACACAGTCTTCTGCCAAATTAAAATCTGATTTTATGGTCATCATCCTAGTTGCAGCCGATAAAGAAGAATGATCTTTTTTACAACCCTCATATATTGGATGCTTAGCTGCATCCAACATATCAAAAAATCTCCTTGCTTCTAAATTTGGTTCCTCAACTCTCTCTCCGTTTTCTATAAATGAAGAGATGTTTTCACGAAATGCATCGTTTACCATTTGCATTGTATCACTAGATTCAACTACCATTCTAGGTTCCTCGAAATTAACCGGCACATATTCACTAGTACTAGGCATATTTCCGGTATCAACTTCCCCATGAAAATACCATATTTTATAATTATGTGTAAATCCGTATTGATACAAATGATTCCATACTCTTTCAATAGGAATGAATTTACTATTATCGCAACGAATACAAGGACAAAACGTCTTACCTTCTCTCAAAGTAATCTCTTGATTTCCGGCAAAACGCATGAACTCGTTAAGCCCTTCCGCAAACTCTTTTGAAATTTGCCCATTTGAATCCCATTGATCGTACATCCATCTACGAAAATTAAAAATATGTGAAGACATTTTAAGTGCTGTTTTCTTAACTTTGTATCTGTCTGTAGATTGCAAATGAATCAATTGCCTTATATAGATGATATATGACTAACGGCTAGTTTGCAAACTAAATGAAAAATCAGATTTTTGATCATTTTCCGACCACTGTCCCAACGGTTGGGAACAACTAAACTTTTTAAAATGCCTGACCACTTTCTGATTAGTTTCTGACCAAAATTCTGACGATTATAAAGTGGTCAAAATTCAGTCACAAATTCCTGACCATTTTTTAACCAGTTTTTTTGGTCAGTAATTGCCGACCACTTTTTGTCCATTTATTTAGATCGTAATTAAATGATCAGTTTATGGTCGGAAACAGTTTTGACCAACTTAAGTGGTCAGAAAATTGGTTAGAATTCACTATGTTTTGTTGTAGTGTACATTTTGATTTCAAAACTTTTCTGTACCTAATAAAGTAAGAATGCTAGTGTGAAAAATAAGTTATGGGTTCAAAATGCTACGGCTATGGAAATCTACAATTCGTCATGCGTAGATTTCGCATATGATAAACATTTACACATGCAATTTGCATTACTAATCATATAGACGTGCATATACTAGTTATTTTGGGCCTGAAACATATTAAAACTGAACAAATATTCAAAGGATACAGCTAATATATTGATTTGGCCTACTCTAATTTGCTCGATAAATAGTTTAGCGGTTATACTTTAACGTAGAGTTTAAGTTAATTACATTTGAGGGAGTTTTTAAACAAATAACTAAATTTGCTAGAGTGTAAGTAGATATATAGCCTAGCGGATTGGGGGAAGAAACGCAATTGCTCTAGAGGCATCTTTTTTAAAGAACACGTACACACATTTCTTAAAATATATGGTGAAATGATCGCATGTTGTTTTGAGAATGTCACGAGATAACAAATGCGAGTGGTGTATGATAAGATTTGTTTCCTTCTTATGTGAATCTTCGTTTCTCCTATTCACAAAGTAGATAGCTCATTACAAAGTTCGGATTAAAAACTTATAGAATCACGCTCTACAGGCTACATCCCTATTAGACATGATACAAACGACTTAGGGTCCACAAATTACAATTGTTTTTTTGATAAGCCATGATCTGGTCGGCACCGGAATTAATTTGCTTAGTGCTAAAGAGTGGACTAGCCCAAAAGCGTACGACACCGTCTAACCCGAGTTTCAAATTACAAATTTATAATTTCGCCAAAAAAGAAAAACATTAAATACGTGTGCAAGAAATATTTCGAGGGATTTGATTTTGGTCTAATTTGGACCCATGAAGTTCGATGCACACATATAGTGTCTTCTCCACTTGGTCCGACCAAGACAAAGACAGAGACATATCATCCATTGGCTATGGCATAACCACTTCACTTTTAAAACCCATCGCACGTTCCATCATTGGCGTATCCAAAAGTCCAATGAATAATGTCAATTTCTAAACCATTTCAAGTATTAAAACATTAAGCAATTTTTGATCAAATTTATTTATTAACCTCATATAATATGTTTCACCTATGGATCACATAAAACGTGTAGATAAGAGAAGCTGTGTTTGAGGCTCCAGTTCATTTTTACCTACCACGATAGTCCCAAAGAACCCAAAAAATGATAAAATAAGTACGTGTTTGGAATTGTTGAGTTAGACAGTTCTGGGAATGGGTTTGAGAAGCTTTGTGTTTATAATTTTGCTTGACACTATCTAAAGCTAATATTTTAGATATCCTGAAATTGGAAACGTTTGGAACGAATAACTAGTACCTCTGGCACACAACACGAATAACCCATGATATTTCATTTCATGTACAGGAAAAGTATTTTGTACAACCTTCTTTCAGTATCATATATTTAAACTTTAACAAGTTTTTTTTTTCAGAAAATAAATCACTTTTGTGCTTCCAGTTTAATTAACAAATAAATAGGCACCATGAGATTCCACTAACTATTGTGTATATAAACATTAGAGAATCGGTCAATTCACTTCAGCATCCTCACACTTTGAATGCTCAACCAAACTTCACTTCATAGGTAAACTTCTTTGCAACCACATAAATTGAGAAGAAGATGAAAGAAAGAGATTCAGAGAGTTTTGAATCTCTCTCTCAAGTTCTCCCAAACACTTCAAATCCTGCACATATGATCCAAATGGCCATGGCAAACTCAGGTTCATCTGCAGCCGCACCTCCACGTCAAGACCAACATGACCGGTCAAAGTGGCTGCTCGACTGTCCTGAACCACCTAGCCCGTGGCATGAGCTTAAAAGCCAAGTCAAAGAATCTTTCCTAACCAAAGCCAAAAGGTTCAAGTCTCTTCAAAAACAGCCTCTCCCTAAACGAATCCTCTCTATCCTCCAAGCCGTTTTCCCAATCTTTGGTTGGTGCAGAAACTATAAACTCATCATGTTCAAGAACGATCTCATGGCTGGTCTAACCCTAGCTAGCCTTTGCATTCCCCAGGTATCTATTTTATAAAAACTAAAGAATGATGATCTGTTTGGAGATCTAAGTAATTTCTTTGATTTTTGTTTTCTTTTTGTTCAGAGCATTGGCTATGCAACTCTTGCAAAGCTTGATCCTCAATATGGCCTATGTAAGTTTATATTATGTATAAAAGTCATGTGTCTTTTATTGCTTGATAAAAAAAATGTGTTTGATACAGTCGAAATTCTAAATGTGTCTTGAACTAGACTTATATATGGAGCGTTACACATTTACAGATTCGAGCGTGGTGCCACCGTTGATATACGCATTGATGGGAACATCAAGAGAGGTAGCAATCGGACCAGTGGCTGTGGTATCTCTCCTTTTATCCTCAATGTTGCAGGAACTAATCGATCCAGAAACAGATCCCTTAGGCTACACGAAACTCGTTTTGACAACAACTTTCTTCGCTGGAATCTTCCAAGCTTCTTTCGGAATATTCAGATTGGGGTTTCTCGTGGATTTTCTGTCGCACGCAGCCATAGTAGGGTTCATGGGTGGTGCAGCCATTGTAATAGGACTCCAACAGCTTAAAGGTTTGCTTGGTATCACTAACTTCACCACAAACACTGACATTGTTTCTGTTCTTCGAACTGTCTGGAGATCTTGTCATCAACAATGGAGTCCTCATACTTTCATCCTCGGATGTTCTTTCCTCAGTTTTATCCTTATCGCTCGTTTCATCGTAAGTAAAATTTAAAGTTGCTTTGGTTAATAAATCTAACACTAATTCTTAACTTTTGGTTCGATTCAATCTGAGTCTACCATATGAAGGTTCACGTGCTTTCGTTCCAGACCATTAGCAATAAATATATAATGACATACTATGCTAAAATATTGTTTTTCTTCACGTTTAAAAATACATATGTATAGGGTACTAAAAGTGTTAGATAATAAAATGAATTTAACAATGGAATATATGTATATTAGGGGAAAAAGAACAAAAAGCTGTTTTGGCTACCGGCAATAGCTCCGTTGATCTCCGTCGTAGTTTCAACGTTAATGGTGTTTCTCACTAAAGCCGACGAGCATGGCGTGAAGACAGTGAGGCATATCAAGGAGGTCTTAATCCCATATCAATTAACGATCTTGAGTTTAATACTCCTCATCTTGGACATATCGCTAAAATCGGATTAATCGTTGCTGTTGTCGCTTTAACCGTGAGTCATTAACGTTTGACTATTAATTACTTATTTTCTATTATTGTTTTGATTAATTAATTACACATTTTTATCAGGAGGCCATTGCGGTGGGAAGGTCGTTCGCGGGAATAAAAGGGTATAGACTCGATGGAAACAAAGAAATGGTGGCCATTGGATTTATGAATGTTCTTGGTTCCTTAACATCTTGTTATGCTGCTACTGGTAATTTAACAAAATCTGCATTTCTTTAAATATGGAGATATATCAGTATCCTACTATATATACGATTGACATAACACATAAAAGTCATTTTGGTGGATGAATACAATTTGCTTACGTATTATTTTGTGAACTTCCTAGCTAGATCTTACTATTAAATAACATAAGAAAAATAATTTCAAAACTTAAATGACCATCGCAGTGAGAATTTATTTAATTAAATATAAACATCGATACATGTAAATGTAACTATATTCTTCTATATACGTAAATTACGTGTTCTGGCGACCTAAATTTGGCAAAATCGTCATCTTATTTTTTTCCTACAACAATTTTGCTTTAGGTTCTTTCTCTCGGACGGCGGTGAACTTCGCTGCCGGGTGTGAGACGGCGATGTCGAACATTGTAATGGCGGTTACAGTTTTTGTAGCACTCGAGTGCTTAACGAGGCTTCTCTACTATACTCCAATCGCGATCCTCGCCTCCATAATCCTTTCAGCACTTCCGGGATTAATCGACATAATGAAGCTATTCACATTTGGAAAATTGATAAATTGGACTTCTTTGCTCTCATTGGAGCTTTCTTTGGCGTTTTATTCGGCTCTGTCGAGATCGGACTCCTCGTTGCGGTACGGATAAACATCGTCTAAAAAATATACACAAATATTAAGTCATAAAGTTATAACAATACCTTTGATGTTTTTTATTTAAAGATCGAGTTTAAATTGATTGTAATTTGTAGGTGGTTTTATTCGTTTGCCAAGATCATACTCATATCGATTCGACCATGGATTTAAACGCTCGGCAATTCCTGGGACCGACATTTTTGCAGATACTGATCAGTATCCTATGTCGGTTAAGACTCCCAGAGTGTTGATTTTTCGTGTCCAATCTGCATTGTTGTGCTTTGCTAATGCTAGTTCCATCGAGAAAGGTATTGATGCACATAGGTTGAGCCCATATTGACTGATTACAATTTTATAATTTATTTTACATATATTTAGCATCTACGTTCCTATAGGATATGAGATGGATAACGAGGAGAAGAAGATGAAAACACAATGAGCACGAATGATAGAAAGACCTTTTTGTATCCGTGATATGTTCAAGTAGTGACATTGCATAAATAATGCAACTATATACAACATATAATTTTTTCTTTAAAATGATCGTAGGTTCAATTCTCTCTCTTCTTTTACTAACTTCAACGTTTTCTTATGATTTGTTAGTATTATAAGAAAAAATAATTTTTATTTCATTTTTGTTTTATGAACCCATAAAGCGGCAGCAGCTTACACGTCTGGCCTGATTTATTGGCAATAGTATCTGAGAGAACAACGAGCATCCCAACGATATTCAAAATTCACATATATACTACTTGGTTCCAATTTCGGAACATATTTACAAATTACTGGATTATTAAGATAAACTTGATCTTTTTACAAAACCACAAAGAATCAAAGAACCAACTAGCTCCTATAGTTAGAGACTTCGGTTTTGTATTCTTCGATTCAGTGGAAGGAACTGTCCGAGACAGGAATATGTTACCCTTTGAATCTTTCCTGCTGTACCTCTCCACCTCATTTCTCATCACTATGAGGCAGATGAGGAACTATATCTCTGTCATGTGTGATCCTGAAGGTATTAGGCACAAGCAAATGTCATGACTTGAACGTTTTCTTCTCTTCATTACATGCAAGCTTACATCTCAACACAAGTCAATTAACAACTTCAAAGGAACCAAAATGCAGGCCTAACCGTTGAATTGTGGTAAGTGTTGATACTGGATTTCGTACTAAATCCATCCCGCTAAAAGAATTAGAATACCGGTTAGCATTAACTCGAGTTGAGTTTAAACCAGCCCAGAGAGACGTAATATCGGCCCATAGAGCCCGCACGAGTCAAAATGAGATCTTTGGCTTGGATCAAAGACTAAGTCTAAAAGATCCCCCATATCTCGGAAGGTAGCTCATAACTTGAATAATGGAGAAGAAGTCAAAGCTAAATATGAGGAACACGTGTAACAAACTCACCAAACTTAGAAGATTCAACACCCTCCTATAAAAGAGAACGAGATGGCTTTTGCAGGGGGGGCTGGAGCACTTTACTTTCCACAAAAGAAATAAACAGAATCATGAACATTGACACTAAAAATACAAGGAAGAAGACACGTGCTTTCTTGATTATCATCCCACTTCTCCAACATAAATCGAACCAACAACGGGACAAGGAACGGGATCAACAACGTATTGTTGCTTGCTTTACGGATCAATTACAGCCATGTATTTGATCAGACTAAAATCCTTCTTATCTCACGAGACCTCAACAAGAAGACGAGAGCTCTTCATATGATGTCTGATCTAACGAGATCATATGTAACCGATCCGAGTTCTTATAGATTCATCATCCGTTCGCAAACGATACAAGACCGATAAAATCGACATCTCACCCGAGATGACAATAACCGAACTACGTTCAGACTTGATCCCTTGACGGGTACGTAGGCAGCTCGATCCCGAGTTCAGTCACGATCCTTTTTCTCTTCCGAGATCTCGATGTTGTTTGACACGAAGAACAAAGTTCATTTTCAACGAATCGAACCTAATTCTATCATTGTGTTCTGAGGATATTGTCCCCCACGAAGTTCTTCTTTCTTCCCTAGTTTTATATCTCAAACACTATCAATACTTAGTGTAGATTTTAGGATCTACAGTAAGCACTATAGAAGCCATGGTGAACCTGAAAATGTAGGACCATTATTCATAAATCACAACATGACGCTGCTACTTTAACATTAACGCTATAACATTAACGCTGCTACTTTCTGGAATTACCAAAACATCAATTCATTCAAATCTATAACCAAAGCCTCAGGTGCTCCAACGCCAAACAAAGACGCACGAATCACCAAACCCTTACTACATCTTCTTTTCTTCTCTGCACAACAAAAACCACCCAATTACACAAAATTGAACAGATTCTTACATTATAAAAAAGGAATCAACTTTGTGAAAACAAGTGACATGAATCACTAAAATCCATAGAAATCACAAAAGCAGGACTCACACAACCATCATAAGTCTAAACTTCAAACACAAATTAAGGACTAGCTAATCCAAGTACTCATAAACACAAAAGGATAGATATGTGACAATAAAACGCAATGGAGAGAATGATTACTCGTAGGTGGTGGTGGTGGGAAGAGGGGTAATGAGAACCTTTCATCTTGGCATCCACGCCGGTGATCTCGCAGCAGTCACATCTCAAACCGGACGGCGTCGTCTGGAACTCCGGGCAAGTCGATGATTTGCTTCGTCGAAGAGAGCCACCGACGATTTGCTTCGTCGTCGAGGAGAGCAACAAACGGTTTTCTTTGTGACTTGAAACTGTTTTTTTTTTCTCTCAACGCGAAGCGTGTTTCTAAGAGGCGTATCTTGTGTCCCTTAATTAAGATACATTGCTTAAGTTAATTGTTTTTTTTTTTTTAAGTCTTAAATACTTTAAAAATCAACTTAAGATCCCCGATAATGATGGCCTTGGTTTAGTGGATGAGACTTTATAGGGTATGATACTATGATGTCACTTGGAAAAGTCAAGAGAGAGAAGCTCAATACTGGGAGGGTTAATGGTGTTTCCAATTAAAATAGTCTATTCCACCTTTTGAGATCTAATTATTGGAGTTAATGGGGACTACTGTTTTATACACGATCTTCTCCTGATTCCTCACCGATTATACTATATGCGTCTAGGTTCACTGAATTAATCTTATTAAGTTTGAAAGTAAAGTTGATTTGCTAAGGCTTATGTTTACACGTCCCTGCCTATGTAAAACTAGTAAAAGTGTTAACTATATGATTCGAATCGCTAATAAACAATTCTAAAAAACAGAAACTACTAACAAACACTTCAAATTCCGCAATGTACAATTTCTACTGTGGGGATGTCACATTTTCTTAATATAGGTTATGATGCATTTAATATTGTTTCATAAAGATAGCGGAATTGAATTGACTTCATAATATATCAACGAGTTCTGACTTTTGACTACGACCCTAAAAACAAAAACAATAATAAGTTGAAGATAGTAGTTTTAGTAGTCCAATGAGTTGGGTTCATGGGTGTTATGGACTCCAAAGCCCATGTTATTGCGTGAAACCATTTAGTGGACTAGAGGGATGCGAACTAATGGGCATCTAGTCCGAAACTAAAACTAACCACAACAGCCCTATAATTAGTAGATTTGAGCAATTTTGTCATTTTTAGTTTTTACATTTTAGAGGGCTTTGAGAGTCAGTACAGATTCTTTCTCTCCCAAAGGATCTACGTCGAATGTCACGTCATTAATTCGGTCGACGTCGTGCCGACACTTGTTCCGCTCTACAAAACGCAGCACGTCATTTATTTAGTCACCGTACTGGTTTATTTTCGTTTTTGGCCCGTTGAACAAAAGTGGGCTTTGGTACGTCCTCTGTTCAAGGCCCTGGGAACACGACGACATACGGCGCTAACCCTAGATTCATCCTTCGTTGCTCTGAGTTCGAGTTCGATTTCGGCGGCGATGATGGCGATCAATTGTTCTCTATCTTCCCGTAACGGATAGCGACTTTATTCACATTAATGTCGACAACCACTAAGAGCCGTTCAATGAGTCATTTCCATGTCCGAAGTCTATAATCTCCGCTATAAATAGGTTAGTATTCCCCCTGGAGATCTTGCTTTCTTCCTCTCTCTCTGCTACTCATCTCTCTCAATGGCCAACTCTAGGGTGTTTTTTTTCTGATTCGAAGTCCGGGAGGTGTTCATCGGTTGTGGAGGCTAGGCTGCTGAGATACTGGGAGGCTGATCCAGTATTTGAAGTACGCTGATCCATCGTTTCAATTTGCAGGCTATGCTTATCCAAAGGTCAATCAACGTGTACCGTTTTAACACCTTCAATGAAGGCTCGGTTTATGAGTAAGTGTTTTTGATATCGCCAGAAGCAATCCGAACTTCAAGTTTGGTGATGCGCCTGTCTCTATTAGGTTCACGGAACATACCGTCTTCGTTGGGCTTGCGGAAACGAGAGAGCCGATCCCATGGAAAGGTTTTGCTTTTGCAATTACAACCACCTCATGTTATTTGCCAAGACCAACACTAGTTTTCCAGGTTTGAATTGTTTACCATACTTTACAACGGCTCCATATAATGATTATAAATTTCACCGCCAAGTAGCCTTAATAGTTGTTTGGTTAGCAGACTTCGTTGGTGATGTCAGGGGCATTAAAACGATTTACAACGAAGAGATCCAGAGTACTCTACGTCTCATGACAATCACAAGGAGGTAGATGACAACTTTGCATGTTTTTTAACTACCCCGTTACACACATTTGCGACTTGCACGTTTGTTCAAGGATGAAAAACATGGTTTTTGGCCTCTGCAGGCACTTGACTGTCTGCCTGAGTGTATTTGACGGGATTGCTGTGCAGAAGGACAACTAAAGGCGCTACTCTGATGTAGAACTAAAGATGGTTGTTGCAACAAATATATTTGAAGGTAAGAACGAACTCTCTGTTAAACTTTGTACACTAAGGTCTTGGGGTTAACTTGTGGTCGTGTTAAATACATTAGTGAACAAGTTTTTATAAAAGGTCTACCATAATTTTGAGGAAGCTGCTGATTCACTTTAAGTTGCTATATCTTGACGCCTGACCACATTTAAAATCGGCACAATCATCAGACTCATAACCTCTTTGATTGCAAGCAGGTTGTTCATCAACGCTTCTTCTGGTACTCATTCAGATCCATAGAACTTTCAGGTCAGAGATAAAGACAGAGAGACACCATTGGCTGGCCGAGTATCATGAGTGGAAAAAAGAGAGGCTCAACAGATACCAATGAAGTAAGGTAACTGAATAAGACATGAATGTTCTTATTTTTGGTTTACTGATTTCAGGAACTTATGATCTTGATTCCTGGAACTAGATGGTTTCTTTTGTTTTCTTGCAAACCGATATTGTAATATATTCTAGAGAACCACATCTAATGCACCCCGAATCAGCAGCAGAAACAAATCAAGAAGGTTTGGCTTATGGGTTTACGATTAAACGAGATGGGCTTGAAGTATATTGCAAATGTGTTTATGAACATATTTCAGCCCAAAGAAAGAAAGGAACAACAAGAAATTATAAGTGATGGTCATATAATATATCAATCTGACGGTAATTCAGAGACCGTCGATCATGTAGAAGCACGAGACCAGCCGAAGAGTTTTAGGACTACAATCCTTCAATTTCGGTCAAGTCAAGACATTTATGATTTTGGTCAATTCAAAGTCTTTGATCAAGTCTTCCTAGTTTTTATAAGTTGCCAATTTCTATGTTTGGCTAGTCTTTTTGTATGCGTTGACTATTATATAAAGACCATTTGATCAATGAAATAAAATAAGATTTAAGTGATTATTTTTGGAACCTTGAGATGGATTCTCACTTCTCGTTTTTTGGTGTGGTTAGCTCCAAGTAACACCTCTTTCCCGTTGGACTTGTGCGTTATATCAAGCAACGGATCAAGACTGCTTCTTTGTTGGACCGGTGCGTCGCATCCGGCAACAAATTGGCTTCGGGAATATCAGCAGCCTTCCGCATCTGCTGTGCGACCCTTCGATCCACCATTTCTTCCTTTGTTGGACTTGTGCGTCATATCAAACAACAATCGAAGCTCGGTAGTATCAAGAGATTCTCCGCCCCTCTTGTGTCACCATTCAATCCACCAGTTCTCTCTTTTGGCGAGTTCATATCCCTTAAGTCCGATTGAGTGATCTTTCCCTAATCTAGGACGTATCAAGTGGTATCAGAGCCACTCAACCGGTACTTGTGTGTTCATTTTTCTCATCTTTCCATCTTCTTCATCCATCTTCTACCTTTCATCTTCTTTTCTTTTAAAAATATATATATATATATTCTACGGAAAGCCAAGAGATCATCCCATCTGAAGCTAAAGAAAGACAGATTTGAGGGCAAATCTTTTTAAAGGAGGAGGGAATGATGCACCCCGAATCAGCAGCAGAAACAAATCAAGAAGGTTTGGCTTATGGGTTTGCGATTAAACGAGATGGGCTTGAAGTATATTGCAAATGTGTTTATGAACAAGTTTCAGCCCAAAGAAAGAAAGGACCAACAAGAAATTATAAGTGATGGTCATATAATATATCAATTTGACGGTAATTCAGAGACCGTCGATCATGTGGAAGCACGAGACCAGCCGAAGAGTTTTAGGACTACAATCCTTCAATTTCGGTCAAGTCAAGACATTTATGATTTTGGTCAATTCAAAGTCTTTGGTCAAGTCTTCCTAGTTTTTATAAGTTGCCAATTTCTATGTTTGGCTAGTCTTTTTGTATGCCTTGCCTATTATATAAAGGTCATTTGATCAATGAAATAAAATAAGATTTAAGTGATTATTTTTGGAACCTTGAGATGGATTCTCACTTCTCGTTTCTTGGTGTGGTTAGCTCCAAGTAACACTTCTTTCCCGTTGGACTTGTGCATTATATCAAGCAACGGATCGAGACTGCTTATTTGTTGGACCGGTGTGTCGCATCCGGCAACAAATTGGCTTCGGGAATATTAGCAGCCTTCCGCATCTGCTGTGCGACCCTTCGATCCATCATTTCTTCCTTTGTTGGACTTGTGCGTCATATCAAACAACAATCGAAGCTCGGTAGTATCAAGAGACTCTCCGCCCCTCTTGTGTCACCATTCAATCCACCAGTTCTCCCTTTTGGCGAGTTCATATCCCTTAAGTACGATTGAGTGATATTTCCCTAATTTAGGGTGTATCAACATCGTTACATGCTCATTAAAATATATATACGAACAGACGGACGAGAATGAAAGTGCTTCAAATCATAGTCTTCACCAAAACTTGGGATTAAAACTAAAGTGGCTGATGGAATTTAAGAGAAAACAGAGTAATGAGACACACCAAATATAACACTCAAATGATTTCTTTGGACACAAGTAACTGGTATGTGTTGGGAAATTTTAGTGATGTTTGATCCTTCGATGTAAAAACAAAAAGATGCACATTTAGGGGTTTTGGGTGATCCACTTTCTCTTATTCTCAAACAAAAAGATATTGGATTCTTATTAATTTGCAAATCACTTTTGAAAATAAAGCAAGTATTAAATTAATTGAATTTGGTAAAAAAACAATAGTCTAGTGATACCGAACCGGACGTAAACCGGTTCCGACAGAAGCAGAGACAGGGGAGCGTGAGTAAAATTGGAGTTATTTCGATAATAGGGTTCACATAAATCACTTTACTCTTCTTTCTATCCCAAACTTTTTAACAGACGGAGAGAAGCTCCATCTCTCTCTTCTCTCTTCTCTCTCCGTTGTCCAAATCGAGCTGTCTTCACTTCCAGTGTCCGATCGAGGAAGAGAAACTAGAATCTTCACCATAAATGCTTCTTCTTTCTAGGGTTACTTATCAATCTCCTAATTCTAGGTATCTTCTTTCTCTTATAGCCTTTTCTCAGTTATAATTCAGCAAAAGATAAAAAAAGTTATCTCGAAAGTTTGGTGCTTTCCTTTCCCAGAATCGTTTCCGTGTAACACGGGTTTGCGTTCGTATACATAGTTAGCTGGTTTTTAAGAACTTAGATCTTACTGTTAGTCACATTTGTAATCCCCAGTGTTCGATAGATCTAATTTGACTCGAGCAGTGTTTGTCTTTTCTTATTGATTTCTCCTTTGTTCCCCCTCTTAAGATTTTTCGAATTTTTTTTTTGGACCACTCGATTTCACCCTGTAAGATCCACTCTCACCTTTCGTTTTCACGATTTGACGACTTGCCCACATAGAAATAGTTTTCCTTTTTTTTTTTAATTTATTCACTACTCCAAATAGTTCATTTTTATTCAAAACTGTAATTAAAAGATTGTTCTTTGTTTTTGTTTTTTTTTTATGTATAGATTAATTTGATAACAACATCAAAGCAGTAATGGAGAAAGCATCTTCACAAGAGTGTCCCTATCCAGGATGCTTCTTCTGCGTGATGAAAGAAGGAAACCCAAACAAACGAAGATCATGCATCCTCAAGTTCTTCCGCGACCTCCCTTCCCAAGACGACGACGGCCAAGTCCTCCCCATCAGCGGCCTCTGGAACACAGCCATGGCCCACCCCAACGACCCCGAGTTCATCGACCTCGGCATCTTCGAGTGCATGTCCGCCCTCATCTGGAAAGGCCTCAAAAACCGCCGCTGGCTCTCTCACGACCAGAACATCTACATCCCTTACTACGCCGCCCACATCATCGGCTCCTACACCATGAACATGGAGGAGTTCGCTGAGCGGGCCGTGGAGGCGGGAGTTATCCCGCCTCTCGTCGAGCTCCTCAGAGGCAGGCTCACCTGGGTGGAGCAGAGAGTGGCGGTCCGCGCTCTAGGGCATTTGGCTACTTACCCGAGCACGTTCTCCTCCGTGGCGAGCCACGGAGAGATACTCGAGTTGGCTATACAGCTTGGGATGAGCTCGCTGGAGATTGTTTACTCTCATTTTTACCAGTTCCCGGATAGGAGGTTGAGTTACCATTGCGATCTGCTGACACGTGGCATGGGAGGCGTTGAGATGGAGTCGAGAAAGGCCGAGGAGTGGGCTTCCCAGCTGCAGTGTTGGTCTCTTCAGCTTATCAACTGTTTCGCGTTTAAATCTGAGTTTCTTCCCGCTTTGTGCAAGCCTGAGTTTCTTGTGAGTCTTCCCGTTATGTGGGGAGGTCTCGTGAACGAGAACTCCCCCGCTGGGATTGGTCTGCTTAGGACGATCTGTCAGCATAAGCTCGGCCGCGGACCTGTGTCCTCCTGTTCTGGAATGATGGAGGCGTTGTGCAATATCGCTCGCTCTTCTGATGATTGGCAGTACATGGCGATCGAGTGTCTCCTCTGGCTGCTCCAAGATCCGAACACTTCTCACAAAGTGGTTGATAAAGCCGTGCCTACGCTCGTGGATTTAGCAGAGATCACAAACTTGGGAGACCACAAGAAGCTAGGAGACTCCATTGTCAGCGTTCTTCAAGAATGCGACTCCGTGGGGAGCCGCTCGAGGGAGTTGATAGAAGAGACGGTGAACGTTAGGCAGAGACTCAAGTGGGAGAAAAGTATGCCTAAAGAGGATCTCCACATCAAACAAGCGGCAGCTCTGGTGGTCAAACTCGAAGGGAACTCTCTCTTTTCGTCGGGAGATATCGCAGGCGCGGCGGAGAAGTACTCTGAAGCGTTGTCTCTATGTCCGATGAGGTCGAAGAAGGAGAGAGTCGTGCTGTACAGCAATCGAGCGCAGTGTCATCTCCTGCTTCAACAGCCTCTGGTTGCTATAAGCGACGCCACGCGCGCGCTTTCTTTGCACAACCCTGTGAACAGGCACGCGAAGAGTCTTTGGAGGAGAGCTCAGGCTTACGATATGTTGGGATTAGCTAAAGAGAGTTTGTTAGACGCGATTCTGTTTATTAATGAGTGTTCTCAGTCGAATGATCCGGATCTGTCCATGAGGCAGAACAAGGTTCCTGATTACGCGGAGAGGCTGGTGAAGAAGCAGATGAGAGCTGCTTGGTTGTTTAAAGAGGCGGCGTTGAAGCATGGAGGTGTGCATAGGAAAGGGGAAGAGAGGGAAGTGTATGGGAATGAAAGCGATGATTCGGAGTGGGAAACTGCGAGTGAGAGTGATATTGGAGATGATGGGAGGGATCATATGGGACTTGATGATGAGGAGGAGGAAGAAGAAGTTGAAGGACATGGAGAGAAGTGGAAGAACCGGGAGAAATCTAGTGATAAAACTGAGAAAACTTCTTCAAAAGGTAAATTATCTGCCTGTTTAGTTGCATGATTATGATTATTAAGACATTGTCTGATTTTCAATTTAGTTAATAGTTTTTTTTCGGTGCCTACATCTGTGGGTTTATTCAGGTATGAGACATGGATATAGCATAAAGCTAGCAGAAGAGGATATGTGAAGAAGACCTGAAACAATGGGTTACACAACAAGGTCCTTGAAAGAAGTTGAGAAGAAAAAAATTGTTTTGTTTTCCCAGTGATTTTATTTATTTTTGCCTTGGTGTGTGTATGTGTAACTAAGGATTATTCAAGAGGATGTCAGTTTCAATTTGTATAAATTACATTCTCTCGTCTTAAGTTATGGTTTTATGGGTTTTTTTAAATTTGGAGATTGTAGATTTCTTTGTCAATGACTGGGAGAGATTTTAGATGAAAAAGCATTTCTTGTTTAATGAAAGATCTAGCATTCAATCCATGGTGGATGACACGAGAGTTAAAATTTGATTGGAGGAAATAAGATATGTACCAAAGCACTATTCATTTTTTTTACTTTAGGGTTGAGATAATCTTCCAGACTTCTTGTGTCTTTTTCACTAATAGCAGTGATATTTCTTTATAGACGATTGCACACAGTTTATAATGCTGTCCTTTGGATATCAACAGGGGTTGTGTACTGTCCCTTTCATATTTGTGAAAACGAGTGTTGGATATGAAAACATATTTCAAATTACAGTATTTTTGCACATTTTCTTATGTAAGAACCAAAGTCTTTCTTTGTATTACTATCATTGATCATGGGATTTGTGGCTCATACCTTTTTTTTGTAGTTTTATATTTTGAGTCAAATTCCATACTCAACATTGTTATTATGAGGTAATAACATTGTTACCTATTATGAGTCAAATTCCATACTCATTTGTACACACAAGTAATTGACTAGTGTCTCGTATAACATCTGCTCTATTAAAATAGAGTCCGAAATTTATCTATCATTAATGTTGTCATTTAAGTTTTGGACTGTTTCAAGTTTGTTAGAAAACTGCTTAATTTATGGACCATTTCAAGATTGTTACAATCTAATTATTATATAACACACTGCTATTACAAATGGAACCGGACAACTTCCATTAAACCAACATTTAAATCTATTAAAAGTAAACCAATATATTGACACGATTTAATTTAATTCTGGATGTACTCTATTATAAGTATAACAAACGAATTACGTTCTATGTAATCTATTAATGTAGACCGACTGTATATATACAATTATATTATCGATACAATAACTTTGATTTGGACCTCTTTTACTAAAGATGATACTTGCTCTAAGTTGATTTATAAGTTTCTCATCGACATAATATCATCACACAAAGAATATGTATGTGTTTGGTTCCTCTTTTCTTAAGTAGATAGATTAGATACGATCTCTTTTTACACCTTATTTTCGTGCAATATGTTAATTTGCTCTAACTTGATTGAATCTTTGTTATACTTAGAGATACCTGCCATTATGAACACACGTATGTCATTAAATAAACTTCAATCACATATAAACTTCAATCACATAATTTCATAAGTGCCAAACTTAAGAATATAACTTTTGCAAAATTTCTTTTTTTGAAATACAGAATAAGTTAGAAATTACATGTACTTTTAATTATTTCAAATTCTTATATCTAATCTATTAATTTAGGATCCTATTTTATCTACTATTAACAAGTTATAGTAGAACCACTTAAAGAATTAGGTAATATAACATATTTGATTATTTACATTAATAATAAACCAACTATAAATTTGATTTTTTTAATTATAACAAAATCTATTGAGAAAGAATCTAACAAAATATTACTAAAAATTTTAAATATTTTTATACAATAACATATTAATTAATTTTGTAATTAGTAATATAATATTGTTATAAATCAGTGTTAACAAAACTTTTATTATAAAACAAGAAAATAAAAATTATATATTATTCTTTATAAATTCTATAATTATATTCTGTGTTATATAAAAATATAAGTGCTATATGAATTAAATATGAAAAAATTCTATTAAATAGGTAAATTAACAAAAACAATTTAAAAAATCATCTAAATAAATTATCACTCATCATTAAAGTGGGTTAAAATTTGTAAAATATATAAACTTTTTATACAAAAATAAATTTATTAAAATATGTTAAACTTTTATATCTACAATTATATATTATCTTTTTATTTATTTTGAAACTCTCAACAATATATTGTTTAAAATGTTTATATATAAATATAATAGTATATAATAACCTTTAGTTCATATACTATTTAAAAAATATGTTATTAGAAAACTATTAAATTTTAATAATTCATTTAAAATATTAACGACGAATCAAATTTTAATTATATTTTTTATTTTAATTATAAAGAAATATGTTGAGAAAAAAATAGAAAATATTACCAAAATTCAAATATTTTTTATAAGATAGTGTAGCAACGTAGTAACAAAAACAAATTCAAAATTCATGTAATCTTCCAAACTGAAAAATAGTTGTGTAATTTTTTAAAGTTTTCTTGACAAACTATAAAATTTTGAAAATAAATATTCAAACACAAAATGATATATTTCAAATTTTACAAAAGATAATATCATAGATAATAAAGAATAATTTTTTGAAATGCACCAAGAAAAAACAAACTATATATGTTGTAAAAATTAAAGCAATCTAATATTTTGAAATCTTAATTAAAAATAAAAAGAAAACTCAATATCATAACATCCAAAATATCATATATCAATAAAATTTACTAAAATAATGTGTTATATGCTACTATATATAAATCTACTAAAATAATAGGGATATATTATTTAAACAAAACAGTGTTTTCCTTATAAATCCTGCTAAATACTAAAATAATATATGTTAAATTACATTTTTTAAACACAACATGTAAATATAAATTATCTTAAACATATTTTTTTCTATAATATAAATAAATAAAATTTTAAAATGTATTATAGAAAAATGTATAAATTAAAGAAAAAAACGTATTTTAAAGGAGATTATCCATTTGATTATTTTATATTGTTATTTTATTGGACCTAACTCGAAAATATATTAGTAAATAAAAATGTAAAATGTATGAAACAAGTAACTATATGTTAATAATGTCGAATAAAAATATAAAATAAAATTATGAGTTACACAATATATAATAATAAAATAAAATTTGTATATTTAAAACATTTGTAATAATATCAAATATATTTATAAAATAAAAAATTATTCGCACGGACGTGCAGGTTAAAATCTAGTTGTTATTATTCAAATTTAATCGTGTTGACTCTATTTCAAAACAACTTTGGGCTATTGGATGGTGTCCACGCGAAATCTAATATGTTAGTGTCTTCAAAATGGCATTTTGCATTAAATATTATTGTAAGTGGATACAGAAAATTCTATATGGGGATGAGGTGATCAAATTATCTCCCAAAACTATGGGCAAGAGTCATTTATTATTATTTCGACCCTTGGTCCTTACTCCTTAGTGATGCTCAAGAGTTTAGTTTATTAAATAAAATCGTCACTAACATAATAATTCGAATATAATATTGATTAGAAAGTGGAAACTAGTGTAGAGTTTCCTCAAACATTCTCCATACATAAATACTGATGATTTGGCCCATGCACATATTCATAACACTCACCTTCATTCCTCTAAAATCTTCTCTACTTATTATTCTCTTGTAGAAGAAATAAGATTCTTGATTTGACTGGAAAGTTTCAAGAAATGGGTGTCGTGAGGAACCTTTGTTCTCTTAAATTTGAAGTAAAAATCGTGGAAGCGAGAAACGTAGAGCTCAAGTCATCACCAAGCTCTCTCTTCATTAGATTCTATCTCCATGCAGGAAGTAACCGTAAGGTTGAACTAAACACTACAGAGATCTGTTCAAGACCAGACAACGATGTCACGATATGGAACCAATCATTCGGTTTGGAGTGCCAAGGGGACGAAACCGCCATCGAGGAACTGAAGCAAGAAAGCGTCCTTTTCGAGCTGCGAAGAAGGAAAACGACATCGTTTATGGGTAAATGGTCGAGATCAGAGTTGGTGGGTAGAGGAGAGGTTTCTTGGAAATCGGTTATGGAGTCGGATGGGATGGAAATAGAGAGATTTGTAGTGATGGGTGAGAAGAAAGATGGAGAAGATTGTAATAAGCCTCTTATGTTGAAGATAGGTTTGAAACTTCAAGCTTCAAAGTTGGTGAACACTAAGAGAGTTGAAGATCTTTGTGGGTGTAAAGATTGTAAGACATGTGATTGCTTAGATTATGAAGCTTTTGTTGTGGCATGTGCGTTAGATGGTATCTAGTTTGTAATAAATAAGATCTAATTCAAACTAATTTGAATGAGTCGTTATAAATAATATTTTTATATGATTCAAGACCCGAATAAATTGTTGCAATAAAACTAAGGATCAGTTACCAAAAGATAATGACGAACACTTATCAATCATGTAGCTGTTTTATTAAAGACAATGAAACGATGATGTTGTTTTAAGAATGGTCATGACCGAGAAGGGCGAGAAGCATGTCCTTGTAGTCACCAGAAGTGTCATTAGCAATGGCTCGATCAAGAGGAACGCTGTTCCTGCGTAAGTATTCCTCTTTGATCCGCTCCATGTCGACTTCAGCTCGTGTAGTGACCACTCTAGTGAGTGCCCATTCGTCTGTACCCACCTTGTTGATGGCTCGACGTAGAACCTTCTCATAGTACTTCTCTGGATATGTCAAGCATTTGATCGTGGTTTTGAGTAGTTGAACATATTCATCTTCTGAATCTTCCTTTAAATACTTGTTAATGGAACTTCCAAACTTGTCCTTGAAGTGATTAAGGGTGGCCATGATCTGAGCTTTGCTCCTTGTTGTCAGGATTCTGATGAGATCTTCATCAGTGTAAGCCTTCTCAGTAATCTTCTTGTGAAGTGTCTTAGCTTCTGAAGAAGCCAGCTTCATGTTGACCTCATCAGCGTTTCCATCGTACCTAAAGGTGCTCACAAGAGGAACCAATAGCTGCATTTTTTTTTCCACAAGTGATTAAATTAAAGCAACAACACAACATTAGCAATTTCTCTTTTTTTTTTTTAATATTTTAACAACGAGTTAAGAGATGGAAGCTCAAGAATATATATGTGTTTTATGAATACCTTTCGGATATCTCCAGATGTGTGGTACGCAACATCCTCCTCAAGAGAGGTCTTGTAGCGAGCTTGGTATGCTTGCTTGGCTTTGAAAAACTCAAGAGCAGGTCTAGTACAGGCGATTTCAACAAGAACCCAGTTGTTTTTGGTGAACATCTTGGTAGATTCTTTGGCCAAATATGCATCTCTCTCTACTGGCTCAAGAGTCCACAACATCACAGCTCTCTGTTTTCAAACAAACCATTATAGTATACTCAGACCAAAACAAGACAGAGAAGATATAGAGATTTTTGTTTCCTTTGACAAACCTCAAAGTCACCGGATAGCTCTTTGTCTAATTCATTGAGAAGGTTTTTGTTGTAGTTAGCTGCATAAACAGCACGGATTAAGCTACGTTGCGCTGCGTTTCTATGTGCCAAGATTGATATGATCATCCCCTCGTTTGTTCCCCATCCTGCACCACATCCACACACGCAAAAAAAGTCAGGAATATCTCAACGGTGATGTTGAGAGACACTGTCGAAAATTAAACTTTAATTTTCGAAAGCCAATAACTCAATATCTTCATATATACTTATTTCATCGTCAGTTACAACTTACAAACTGGACGGAACTTTTGTTTTACACGCATTTTTGTATGTTTTTTCCAGGCATTTTTGTATTTTACTAATGTCTTTTTAAAAAAAAATGATTTCATCATCAGTAACAAAACACTTAAGTCTTCCATTCATTGTACTAAAAATTGTGATTTACATAAGCTTTGAATCGTTTGAAAAGAAAAAAAAGAGGTTACCCATAATCCATTTCTTACGAAACTTATATATATATATATACATATTATCAACCAAACTAGCTAGATCTGTAGATCATTAGACGTATAACAAAAGTAAACGACCAAACATTCAAACCCCTCATATAATAGGATAATGATTTGGAAATAGATATAGCTACTGAATGATATATAACCAAACAAAAAATATTAAAAAATATAGACTTCATGCATCAAGGTGAAGTCTAGTTTTAACTTTTAATGAAGAGAGATTGGAGGAAAACCTTTAAAGGCCTTGCGGAGCTGCTCGGAGTCTTCTTCGGGAAGAGGAACATTTGCAGGAATTTTGAGAGACGCCATCGTTCGACCACTGAATATTCTTTCCAGTTGTTTTTTTTGTTTTCACTGTTTAAATGAGACGGAGAAACTGGGGGACGAGGAACATGCACATCGTCTTAAATAATGAAATGATTTTTTAAAAAATATTAAAAAAATATTAGTAATTTAAGTAAATATGTAAATGTGAAACCTTTTTATTTATTACTACAGACTGTGTAATCCATGTGACAGAAAAAGTCAAAAATAAAATTGGCAAAAAAGGTATTATATCTTTGCCTTTTATCATTAGGTGGACCTTGTTCAAAAACTCGTCCGCGGAGCCGATTACTCGGCCGAGTATACGTGATGCGTAGGTGGAACGTGGCGACTTGGGCCAAATCGGATGCTTTCTACGCTGAGCCATGTACGAACGCTTAATACGTAGAAGCTGCCGTATTATTAATAAATTTACTTGGCCCAACTCGTGATTTCCTTCCTAATAACTCATGTTAGCAATCCAATCCTCAGCCAATCGTAAGTTCTCATATCTTTTCACACATAAAACAACATTCCTTTTTTTTCTACTTACATTTCTCATGTTTTTTTTTCTAAAACCCTAATAGCGAAAAGCAAACCCCTAAATCCCTACAATTTGGTCTTTTTATAAATTATGAATTTAAATATTGATGATGTAATATACATAAATATGTATTATACGTGTGTATATAGAGTATTATACATTAAAAATACAAAAATTCATCTCCGAGTACTCTCCGATTTTTCTCCGCGTTTTTAATAAATCGCTAGGCCCGTGTGCGCTGCACGCGTAGCGCCTAGCGAGTTTCCAAACAAGGGGTGGACGTGGACTGTACTAAAAGCATTTCTAATATGGAAATAAAATATTTATAGACTTTTTATTTTTAATAAAATAACTATTTATATTTAATATCCAGAGTGATGACTGAATATGCATTTGGCTTTCAAAGATAATAACAGAAGAATAATCTGAGCTGTGAAAAAATTCTCATATTTTGTTGACCAAACAAAATCATATGCTACATTCTTATTTGGTTTATAATTATTCAGTTTCAGAAAGATGAAAGAATGACAAGTCTTTGTGAGTATAGAGACTCTCACCCCAAATAACTCCCATGCAAAGGTTGTTTCATGATAAGATTAACGGTAGAAATCAAACAAAAGAAACTGAAAAACACTCATAAATCCTTCAACAGTACAAGATTGCATGCAAGATCAATCTTTTTTTTTTTTTTGAAACACTCATGCAAGACCAATCACAACTGTTTTATTTAACATAATAATATATAAGACTTTGCTCTCCCTTTCTCTCGCAAATATTGTTTTAACTTCAAGTATGGCATGTCCGATAAGAGCTAGAAGAATATCCTCATAGGCACCATGGGTGTCTTTGGCAATGGCTCGGTCAAGTGGGACACTGTTCCTGCGCAAGTATTCCTCTTTGATCCGTTCCATGTCGAACTCAGCTCGTGTGGTGACCACTCTAGTAAGTCCCCACTCGTCAGTTAATTCCCATTTTGTTGATGGCTTGACGAAGAACTTTCTCAAAATACTTCTCTGGATAAGTCAAGCATTTGATCACGGCTTTAAGTAGCTGAACATATTCGTTGTCGGAATCCTCTTTAAGGTATTTCGTAATGGAAGTTCCGAACTTATTTTTGAAGTGATTGAGTGTTGCACTGATTTGAGCTTTGCTTCTTGTTGTCAGGATTCTAATGAGATCTCCATCATTGTAATCCTTCGCCTCCATCTTCTCGTGAAGTATCTTAGCCTCAGACTTAGCAATCATCATGTTTACTTCATCTCCATCGTACCTAAAGGTACTCACAAGAGGAACCAAGAGCTGCATATAGACAACGGCATGCGTACAAATAATATGACATAGTATATGATTTAACTTTGTTATGAATTCACGTAAGAGTCTTCTTCTAGTAAACAAATGATATGTAATGATGCCTTATATTTGTTTTGTATTGATTTTGAGATGCAGGCTCATAAATTTTAACATACTTATATATAATACCTTTCGGACACCTCCAGATGTGTGGTAGGCGACATCTTCTTCAATAGATGTCTTGTAGCCAACTTGGTATGCTTGCTTGGCCCTGAAAAACTCAAGGGAAGATCTAGTACAAGCGATTTCAACTAGAACCCAATTGTCTTTGGTGAACATTTTTGTTGATTCCTTAGCCAAATACGCATCTTTCTCTGCTGGTTCAAGTGTCCACAACATCACAGCTCGCTGTATTTGATTTTCAAACAAAACATATAGAGTTTACAGATCTGTCGTACTATACTAAAAGAAAACAATATATACAGAATTTGGATCTTTAACGAACCTCGAAGTCACCAGATAGCTCTTTGTATAATTCCTTGAGCAGATCCTTATTGTAGTTAGCAGCATAAACAGCACGGATGAAACATCATGTTTAGATCTATTGGATTTGTATAAAAACTGAATTCTTAGTTATATTTCTTCAGAATTAAGAAATCGACATTGTTAAAGTTATATTTATGGGATTTAAAAACTTATTATAGGTAAAAACAAACTGATCAAGGCTTTATGTCATTCGTTTCTTGTTTAACTCCAAGACATAGCCGCAGGGGTAACGTGGTTGGTGCTCAGATAAACGTGAGTGGAGCAGTTGGTTTGTTTGGCAACCAAATACTGAAAATCTATATAAATAAACATATAACGTAACATCATATACTCGTTACAACCTAGTTGTTTCCGTCTGTCTATTGCATTGGTATATGATTTTTTGAATGACCAAAACTGAAATTTATTATTTAAAACTTTTCTTCTCAAATTAAAGATTTATATATTGAATTTTTACAGAAACTCTAAACTGAAATGTAATAAAATCTATATACTGAACAAACTTGAACGATATATTTCATGACATGAAGTATCAAACGTTTTTAATCACATTACTGATGAAAAATGATAGAATTTAACTCTTGATTCCACTTAGTTTGTGTGTTCACTTTGGAAGCTACGCAAACTTAGTTCAAACAGATTGTGGTGCATCAGTAAAGCACAAAGCTAGCTAGGGCTTATGACATGGACATTCTTCTCCTCAAGCTGGTTCTTGGTCCCGTGGAACTTCGTCTTTGTGGCTTGTCTCTTGCTTCATCTTCTTCACGTTTTATCTGGAGTGACTTCTTAATCTTTTCCCAACGCAGCCCCCAGTTCTGTGTGCTCTTCTGTTTGCTACTGTTTAGCTTTTCATACACTTGATGAAGCTCATTGTAGTTATCCTGAAGCTCTGCCAACTTCCTCTTTACATTCTCCAGCTCTCCCTTGAGTGTGATTATCTCACTATCTCTGAATGTTCGTTTATCCTCAAGACCTTCAGGATTTTCTTCATTGGTCCCCGCTGCTTGCTTGTCTTGCATCATCATCATCCTTATCTTCACTTGTTCCGAGAAAAGCACCTGAGTATTGATCTTTGTTTATGATGAAATCAGTCACTCATATCAATTCTTTGACTTCAAGAACGGCTTGTGGAATATTGGAAAAAAAAAATTGCTCTATTTATCACATACCTGGACTATAGTTCTCAAAGGCAACCGATCATTTTGTGCAGCGTGGAGGCACGCATCAAGAGATAGTTTCTCACAGTTCATTGTTTTGCACAGTCTTCTCCTATCATGCTCTGATAGTGAAGGATGAGTCTGAAACAAGGAATAAACACAATTAACTGTTAAATGAATGTTTGGTTTGGAGATAAAAAATCACAAGAAGGGTTCTAGCTAGCTACTACCTTGAGAAACATATCAATTGCTCTATAGAGGCCGTCATGGCATTTCCAAGCGTTTTCAGGCAACGTTTCAGCTAGAACCTGAAACTTGGTGATGGGCAGATATGGATCTTTTGCAATCTCGGCTAGGTAATTGTCCAATAGCTTTGTTATGCCTGGCTTTCCTTGAACCTGTTGCTGTTCTTGTTGTTGCTGCTGTTCATGCATTACAAAATACTCAAGAATCCTGTGAACCACGTCTACATTGTATATTGTGTACTCCTCATGTGATCTGCGCATAAATCAACAAAGAGTTCTTTAGTTTAAGTACTTAACATCAGAGTTTTTTTCTTCTTTTTGAATACTAGTTCGGGGCCGAAACCATAATATATATATATATAATATTAGTTTCGTTTCCGCGGTCATTTGAACCTGGGATCCCTGACACAATGGCCCAGAGTCCTTTCCAGTTGAACTAACGACCTTTGATACTTAACATAAAAGTTGCTTAAGAGTACATTAAACTCACCTTGCTCCTTTTTGTTGATCTTCATTCTTGAAGTTAGGAATCAGGAGGTCACATACATTAGCATCTTCCAATGCCATACCGACTCTCTTCTCAAGATCAGATATTAAAGCTGGGGATGCCGAATACACAATCGCTGTCTTCAGCAACCTCAACAGAAACTGGCATGGTACTACTGCTTCAGGTTGCGTGGGAAGCACGCTTACTAAGCTTTCAATGGTTCTCTTTTGTTCTTGACATCCTAAAGTGCTTCCCTCTGTTCTTTCTCGTTCAACACTGAACTGAAACTCATTGTTTCCTGATCCATAACCTCGTATGCCTTCCATATCCTCATCGATTAGCGGCAACCAGTTCTCTGCGTGCTTCATGATGAGTCTACCTATAACCTCTGGTTTACCCCTTCGTGCGTTTACAGATGTCACAACTCTCATGAAGTGATCAAGTTGAAGGTTAGCTATACCATTGTATAGACTTCTCTCATTGTTTTCTACATCTTCCGGTATGTCATAACTATCATTGCATGCTTTCCAAGCTAGCAAGTCATAGCATCTTCTTACAATCTGGAGGTTTTCTGCCCATGGAGATAAGCTTGTACATGATCTCAGAACAGTGAGCGTGTCTCTCCATGAGGCAAGTACTACAAAGGTGATGAAACCATCTGTCTTGGAGATTAGATTCCCGTCTTGAAACTCTTCGGTCATGTACAGATACTCTGATGCACATCTCAGTGCAGCTACGTTGAGAGGATTCAAGTCCACCGGAAAACCGTAGCAGAATTTGAGAATGGTCTCAAACGTTTCTGCTCCTCCTGGGAAGTTCTCAAGCTTGAGATGATATCCATTCCCAGAAGCTGAACGCTGTAGCTCAGTATTGCTTATGTAACCACATTTGGTGATCAAAGGAAACTGTTGAAGACAAATTGAAAAAAAAAAGATAACTGGACTCATGTGCATATATGTACACTTGAAGAGTGTCAAGCTACCATTATAGAATATTAGAATACCTTGTGTGCTTGGAAGGTAATATCGTCGACTTGAATAGACAGATCATTAGGGATTTTAGATTTGACATACCTATCGAGAGATAGATTAGCTCATTAGCTAGCTACCTAAGACTCTTGCTGATTCTAATTTATGGACTATGACATACCAGGAACGGTCTTTCTTCTCAAATCTGTTGGCTAATGCAACAACTCTATGTGGAACTACAATGCTTCTATTACAGACTTTATCAGCATCATCTTCAGAGCTCTTCAGCTGGCTTGCAGATGGTGAATCCATGCCCCTTTGATCTGCAAAACAAGGTAGGCTGGGAACACAAGTGTGAATTATTTGCAGGATAAAGATGAAATTTAAATAGTATATCAAGAGTGGGCACAAATAACGAGAGTAAATGTGAGAAGGTAGTATGTGGCTCTTGTATTGTATACGTTGAGAGTAAACAGTTGTGTTGTACCTTTCGTTGTGGAATATTAAGAATGATTGATCTGAGGGACAGAATGTTTGTCATTAAATCATATATGTCTTTGTCATTACCAAAATCTTGTGGTCTGGTTAATCTTGATCGTATGTGTTATGACAGTTGTTTCCTCTCGAGAATAAAAAGCCAGAGTGTATTTGAGTTATTAGGTATCGGAAGAATGACAAAGACGTTCAGACAAGAGAACACTAGTAAGTAGATACCAAATTAATCATCAAGGTGTAAGGTCCTTATCGTACTGAAACAACATATTATGAGCTTAGGATCAGTAAAAACAAAACTATAACACAAATCCAACAGCATCTCCGGCTTCTTTAACAACTCCAAAGGGCATCATGGTGAAAACCAATAATTCTCTAATATCAAGTTTCATTAACTCAACTAAAACCAGGACAGTGTAAAAATCATATGATCAAGTAATATTTTAACACAAAACTAATATTATAGTTGTGGTTCCGGAGAGAGATTCAAAACTTTTGATAACTAAAAAGTAAGGGCAATTTTTTTAAATGTTCTTTTTAAAGTTTTTGTCACAAAAATAGTCCTGAAAAAATGACCAAAATAATCTATTTTTATTTTGAAACGTTTAATATTAATATTTTATATTTTAAAATTTGAAACTACACCTTCAAAATTTTACATAACTTATATTTACTTTTTAATAAAAAAATAGTCATTTTTCTCATTAACGGCTATTTTTGTGAAAATAAACTATCGGAACTTCTCAAAAAAAAAAATAAAGCAAATATTTTTTTAATATTTATATTTTATTTTTTTTAATTTGAAACTACACCTTCAAAATTTCACCTCTTAACTCTAAAACTTATTTTTAGATTAGTTAACTTTAGGGTATAAATGTATATTTACTTTTTAATAAAAAATGGTCATTTTTTTCATTAACGACTATTTTTGTGAAAATAAACTATCAGAACTTCTCAAAAAAAAAATAAAGCAAATTAATCTCTTTATTACTGAGGAGTCTGGTAATTGACAAAAAAAAAATATACTATCTGCTCTTACCTCCTTTATGAGGCAAAACTCAAAGTTAGTTCATGCTGCATGTCTCAGCTGAAGCAATAGTATCAACTTTGGTAAAATTGAGTCTCAGTATATAAATAGTTTTAGGCAAATTATCGAAGAGAAATTTCCTGTGATAGTCATTTTTAAGTTTTTGTCACAAAAATATCTTTTAATGAAGAAAATGACCAAAATAAGTTTTATTGAAGAGTAAAAATACATTTTAGCTTAGGTTTAACTAATTTAGACTTAGGGTTTAAAGTTAAAGGGTGAGTTTTGGGATAGGGTTTCAAATTAAAAATAAATAAAAATAAAAAAAATGGTTATTTTTTTTTTTTTAGAAATATTTTTTGTGATAAAAATTTAAAAATGGCTATTGGAGAGAATTGCCCATTAATGAATCAATGTAAAAGTCAAGGGTCTGTTCGTGAAATAATAAATAGTTGAAGAGTATAATAACTTGTGTGGTTGGCGGTTACAATAGAGAGCCGATCATAAAGACGCGTGTGTGGAATCCCAAATCTGAATCGCAAAACTCAGATCTGGAATGGCGGCGGTGACACCATTAGCGAAGTACAAGCTCGTCTTCCTCGGAGATCAATCCGTGGGAAAGACCAGCATCATCACTCGTTTCATGTACGACAAATTCGACACCACTTATCAGGTTTGTAAATTAACTGCGCGATCTACAGCTAGCAATCGTTTTAGTGTTCTTGTGTGTGTGTGTGTGTGGGAGAATCCGATCAGATTCAGAGTTTTGCAAAGGGATTTTGGTTTAATAGGATCTGAAACTCGTTGTTGTTGATGATTGTTGCAGGCAACTATTGGGATTGATTTTTTGTCAAAGACAATGTACATGGAGGATAGGACTCTTCGTCTCCAGCTATGGTATTATCATCTTCCACCTTTTCGTTTCATAGAGTTATATTAATCAAATGACCTTTTGCTTTTTTAGTTTCATCTTCTTTTGGAAAATCTATACACCAAACTGTAATTACGGTTAGAAAAAAACGCTTAATCCTTTAGGTATCTTTTGTTCTATTTCTTTATGTCCATTGAATCGTGCTACCAGTACCATGTATCTTTATTGACTGTGGAATTTTCATTCTTTTAGATAAATATATTGTTTTTGGTGTTTGATATGTTGTGCGTTTCAGTAAGCGTTTGACTTTGTAATGGCACAGGGATACTGCTGGACAGGAGAGGTTTCGAAGTCTGATTCCAAGTTATATCAGAGATTCTTCTGTTGCTGTTATTGTCTATGATGTTGCAAGTAAAGCCTTCTGTGTGTTAACTTTTCAGACTTACCATGAAATGTTATCTTCTGTACAGTCTACAGAGTACCTTTATATACATCCCTGTTTTTAAACAGACTGTTAGATTTTGCAAGACTGTATGTAATGTCTAGTGCTTTTGTTTTTTCTTTCAATGTAACAGATAGGCAGTCATTCTTGAACACCTCTAAGTGGATTGAGGATGTTCGTACAGAGAGAGGTAGCGATGTCATCATTGTTCTCGTGGGTAACAAAACAGATCTCGTTGACAAGAGGTACCAAACACTTGACCTTAATAACATCAAATCCAATGATACACCTAAAAGAAAAGAAGCATGAATGAAAAAGTTACATTGGAAGCTTTTGTCATTCAGCTATCAATTTAACATTTCCATTTGACAGGCAAGTGTCAATAGAGGAAGGGGATAACAAAGCTCGTGACTTTGGAGTAATATTCATTGAGACGAGTGCAAAGGCAGGATTTAACATCAAGGTATTATCTATCCTCGTGAGTCATGACTGTAAAGATTTTGAGATTTCTTCGAATAACGTTGGTATTTTGGAAACTTGTAGCCACTCTTCCGCAAGATTTCAGCAGCATTACCAGGAATGGACACACTTTCAACAAAACAAGGTGATATGGTTGATGTCAACTTAAAGTCTTCGACCAATGCGTCTCAAGCGGAGCAACAAGGAGGTGGCTGTTCGTGTTGATTGAAATTTAAATATACTTTAACAGCAACAGAGTAGAACAAAGGATTCATTACTTGATTCTGGTATAAGGAAAGAGATTTTTACTTGAGAAACTCTTACTATTCTTTAAATGTTTTTTCAATATCGAGCTGTGTAATAATGATGCTTAAAAAACTTGACAAGAATTGCTCATCTCGATTGCTCAATTTTTTTAAGCATATACTGTCAATCTCATTATAATAAAGTCAGCAACAGTGTATGAATAGAGATTCAATATCTCATATTAAAGTAACATTACTTAACTCACATGAGTTAAGATTTTAGACAAATGACACAGGGCTTTCTACTGTTGCCATCCGTATTGCTGGTTTCTACTACCACCCATTGGGTTCTGACCTCTCCCAGAGCCACCATGCTGACCACCTTGTGTGTAGTTAGGCGGTCCAACCCCGTAGGCACCACCATTAGGCCCTCTAGGCCCACCGCCAGCATAAGGAGCTCCCCGTCCTTGTTGATGATATGATCCGCTGCTGCTGTAACCTCCTCGGCTCTGATTATAACCCCTGCTCTGGTTTCCGCTAGGAGGGTAACGATTTGGACCAGGTGGACCACGCGGCTTCCCATAGTAGTGGTGGCTTGGTCCAGCAGGTACTTGCGGTGGTGCGTTGTTGGTAGGATGGGCAGGCCAGTGTGGAGCAGCAGCATGAGATTGGCCACCGTGTTGTAATGGAGGCAAGCGAGAGTGCTGCTGATGTGGATGCTGCAGTTTCTGTCTTTTTGCTGCTTCCTCTCTTTGTCGCTGCTCTTGCCGCTTTTTCTTTGTCTGGAACTCATGTGATGCCTCATATGTAGGTAGACTGTATATATGAAAACATTGTTTTAGTCAGAAGAATGATAATGCACAAACACACTGTCAAAAGCTAATACCTCTTTGGGTCACATGGCAGAGGATCAGTCCAAAAGTACTCGGCATCAAGAGCATCCTTTGCAGTTATTCTCTACACCGGGACAAAACAAAACAAAAATAACTTCGATGTCAAGAACAGGTCTAAATGGTGTTTTAAAGTATTCACTGCCAATAAGGATAAAGATCTCCAATACCTGTGATGGGTCAAGCACCAACATTTTGTCCAGCAGTTCAAGTGCATGGCGATCAAAGACTTGGTACCTCAATTCAAGAAAAGACAAATAAGACCTTATCATCACAGCATTTGCGTGGAAGGGAAGCTCTATATTTGGTATTGGTTTAGTTCACTTACTGTCCGAAGAACTCTCTCACGCGTCTCTTCAATGGCCGTGATGGCTTAAAATTGTTAAACCAAGGCATCTTGGTAACCCCAGGCCAATTATTTTCATCAGGTGATCCACAAAGCTCAAAAATCTTGCTCAATTGTTCATTCTGAAACAAAGTAGGAGATATAGCATATCAAACTTGTACATAGACAATAATCTAACCAGACTTGATGGTTACATAACAAAAGAGACCACATATCTAGTGGCTAGCTATTAATTCCAGCAGTAAATTGCAATGACCAGGTAGATCTTTATGTTATTATTGGCATCAAGGCACACTGCACTACTAGCATCTGACATGCAAAAGATGGAACTCTGACCTCATTTTTGCCAGGCAAGATTGGTTTTGCATACAAAAGTTCAGCAAATATGCAACCAACGGACCACATGTCAATTGCTGGGCCATACTTTGTGGCCCCGAGTAGTAACTCAGGAGGCCTGCCGCAATAAATGTAAGTCAGCAAAGTAACAACAGCTAATACATTAACAAACATCATAGTGCAAAGATATAAGACTTCAAAAGCATACCTATACCACAACGTGATGACACGATTTGTGAGGTTTCCAGAATGATCCTGAGAATACATCCTTGCAAGCCCAAAATCAGCCAGCTTCAGCTGTCCCTCGTTGTCAATAAGGAGATTCGAGCCTGCACCAAGATCTAGAGTCAACAAAAAAGATACAAACCTAACATCAACAATGTAATTTGTGAGATGTTCACCTTTTATATCACGGTGGAGAATTTGGTGGGCGTGACAATAGTGAAGCCCGGTGAGTAGTTGCCTCATGTAACACTTTTTTTTTTAAATGGATTGAAATGTTAGAAACAAAGTTGAATTGCAAAGGCTAATTAATGGCTTATCTAATTAAAAAAGCTACCTTGATTTGAGGAATAGTGAATCTCAATCCAGGACGATCAGCGAGTCCAGTCAAATCATGGTCCATGTACTCAAAAACCATATAGATCCCTCCCTTGTATTTGTTGTTATCTATAATTTTGGTATAAAAGTCACGAACTGAGATTCTAACTAGAGAACTTGAAATAAGTATTCACAAACCTGGCTTTCCTTGGTCATCTGTGTCCCGACCTTTAATAGAGACAGAAACAGTCATGAAAGTTAGACTCTCTCTGTAAACTAATCTCTGCGTGGGATGTGTGTTAATACAAATACATTACCGGGTGAAGTGACAATCTCTTTAAGCTCAACGACATTCTCATGATGCAGCTTCTTGAGAATTTTTATCTCCCGGATGGCAGTTATAGGGAACTGTATTACCAATTCAGAATAAGGTTTATTGCAAACAGAAAACGTGTCTTTGTATAAAAACAAATATAAAGGAGAGAATAATAATAATACCCCTTCTTTTTCATTGTCCATACGGATCTTTTTAAGAGCCACGATTTCACCAGTTTTGATATCTTTAGCCATGTAAACTTGCCTGCAACAACACCAAACAACAACAACGAACAATAAACATCTCTTCAGAGTTCAGATATAGATGCACAAAGACGCATATGCATTGTGAAAAGCCAAAACCCACAATTAAAAGCTGATTCTAACCCCAACAATTGATCAATCCCCATCAAAATAAAGTGACCCGAGTAAGGAAGTTTACGTCTTTTTGAATACCCAAAAGATCAAAACAGGATTCAAGTAAAAATTACGCCTTTTTGAATACCCAAAAAGTGGAAAGTGGATTGGAGTAATTACCCGTAAGTTCCTTCGCCGATTTGTTCGAGCTTCTCGAAGCAATCAACGCTGCGAGATCCCCAGAGAGGAGGATGCTCCTCTATGTTTAGCTTCCCGGCATCTGCCACCGCCATATTCCTTTCTCCGGTGATTAAATTTCGCCACCTCCGATTTCCTTTTTTTTTTTTTTTCTCAGACAACTCCGCGTAGGTTCTCTAACTTTATTATACTGTCTGTAGCGTTTTGGGAACAGTATAAAAGTAAAGGTTTAAACCGGTTTGTAACTTTAAACCGACGAATTGCTCGGTTGAATCGATTTAACCGGTCTATCTTTTATGATTTGGATTACAACTTTGGGGTAAGCGAAATAACCAAATACTGAATTTAGATTCGTTACTATATAAAATAAAATAATTTATACGCGTTCGGAACCGGAATCAAAAATCGAAACCCCGTGGAAATTTACGGAATCTTGCTTCCAAAATTTTTGTAAAATAGTTTATCTTAAAACATATTGGAAGCTAACGGTTCTGTTTTGGAATTATACGCTTCGGTTTTAAAAAAACACAATGTCATAAATAAACAATAAATCTAAAATCATGTTTTTAAGGCATAAAATCTAAAATTTAATAATAGTAAAATAAAGAGAATAGAAATATGCAAGTATTAAAATTAATAGTATGAATTGTCTTTATTCATTGAATTTTTATTAGTGATATAGCATATATATTTAAATATATTGTGTCAGATATTTATGAAATATCAAAAATAATTAATTGGATAATAGTTTTATAATCTTAATTTATTTATATTTTCACAATTATAATATAAAATCGTTTAAACTTTAAAGTTAGGGATAATTTAAAAAATATACCATTTATGATTTAGAATTTGAAAAATACATTTATTTTTTAATTTTTTTGAAAACTACACTTTCTTACATGTGAAAAGACATTTTTATCTTAATGTTAATTAAAACTAAAAAATTAAAGTAATTGAAAATTGAAACTACTACGTTTGAGATAGGTATATATATTCCTCAATCATACGATTTTGTTAGCATTTTATATTAGATCAATATTTATACTTTAATTTGATATACGTTCAATCTATGATTGAATTATAGATTATATTTTGATAGATTTTCTACCATGATTATTACTGTTTTTTCGTATGTATTTGCCATACCCAGATTTAGGTTTCCAAGAACCTCATTAATTTTGAAGAATTCTGTACGATTAAAATATTATTATATTTACTTTTCTATTCGTTCATCTTTACAGTGGTGGTTGTTATTTATTTAGTTTAAACTTTAGAATTTGATGCAATGTAAAACAAACATTTGATTCTTTTCATTTATATCTGTTTGTTTAAGTTATTTCATCACACATGAAATATATACGCAGTTCAAAAACAAAGTAATAGAAAAATAAAGGGAAAAAAAAGATCTAATAGTTTCAAATCAAAGAAAATAATACCAGACATTTAACGATGCAAAGTGGAGAAGATACGATTTATAATTTGAGTAGTGTTTCAAAAAGTGTTTAACCAAGCTCTATGCTTTGATTAAAATTGGAGAACAAAAAAAAGAATGGTGGTGACGTCTCAATTGCATAGGTAAAAACTATTTCTGTTTTTTTCATTAAAATTATCAATGTAGATATTAAGATAATTATAAACATTTAAATTGGATAATTAAGTCATTTCATAATATATAAGTGTATTTTTCTAAAAAGCTAAAAACTGATATAGATTTCAAAATATAATCTTATTAGAAGGTATTTTTCCAAATTTCCCCTTAAAGTTATTATAAAATAATAAATGATTTCTTTTAATTTGAACCATATACTTTTGGATATATGCTTCCAACCAGTACCAGTTTCCTAATTTTGTAAAAATAATTAGTTTCTACGCTTCAGCATACCCAATTCCTGTTTCATGTAATATATAGCTAATACTCCATGCTGAATTCAATTTCTCATCTAAAAAGACATGATTTTCTTTTTTGTAACGTGCAAATATCTTCACTGACGAGAGTCACAGGATCAGGAGATCTAATTTGATGGAACAGAGACTCATATGCAGCTGTATGTGAAGCACGCAAAATCGAACCGAGAGAAGAAACCTTAGATCTCTGTTGGTGCCGCTAATGGGGATTCATGATTCTCCCGACTCCTCCCCGAAACCATTACATCTGTACGAGGTAAAATAAACTGATATCTCTAGTTTTGGACTGGAAGCAAACCTTATATTTCTTATGGATGAGCTCTAATTCGAAGTGGAATCAGCTACAATCTGCTTATGTTTTTCGAATGTACATATTGACTTGGGTGATGCATGGAGAAAGATTAGATATGAACCGATGGTATAATAATCTTTAAAGGTTTTTAACAATGGTCTCTCATCCATTCCACGATCCTAAAGAAGTTCTTGACTTGACTTGCAGATTTGGTTCATCATATTCACACAATGGGTTTGAGATATGGCTGATGTTGCAGGTTTCAAGGTAATCAGCCACTCTCTTGAGTGCATATGGTGATGAAACGTTAGTGGAGTTGTTCCACTATCTACTGCTAGTCCGGTGATTTCAGTGATATTTTATTCTTGAGTTTCTTATATGTCCAACGCATATAACTCTTCCACTTTCTGCGCCAAAGTTAATGCATAATAAGTCATGTTTATGTCTACATTCTTCATGAGAGAAGCCTTTGCTTACCATGTTTCAAGCCATAGGAGTTTGTTATCCAAGGAAGGTCGCTACAGTTCAATACAGGTATCTCAGCTTTAATTTTGGGTAGCTAGCAATAGTGGAAGATGCTAAGTTATAATAGTCAGATGTCCTGTTGTTTTCTACTACATGTTAATGTCCAAGGAAGATATCCAAGGAAGGTCGCTACAGTTCAATACTCCTGTTAATTTGCATGTAATGTTTGGTCATTTACAAAGAGGGTAGGTTCTCCAGATTTTCTAGTGCCATGTTGTTGCAATAACTAGATAGTTGAAATAGCAATGATCTAGTCCATGTTGATTCACCTAATACAATAGTTTTTATCTGAAGGTTAAGTCAAAGATTTTCTGAATGATCTATCTGCCCACAATATTGTATAGGGGAAATTGTCAAAAGTATAGACTTTAATTGCAGAATTTATTCATTGTTATTTCTTTTCACAATTATCTTGACTTGGGGTTGGCATCTGTAATCACGTGTGCTGTTCATATTCATCAGTCTACATTTTACTTACAGATTCTAATCCTTAATCTCAATAACAGAGACTACGTCCTCAACTTTCCAGCTTAGCATCAATCTTTTTGTGTCTGGAAAAGATAGGGACAAATTTGAAGCTCTAGGGGATAGGTCAGTGTGTCCTTAATGTTAAGTGCTACCAGTATAGAATAGGTACAAAACGCGTAAGACAAAGAGCAGATCTAAAGGCGACTTATGAGGTTTGCTCAAGGATAAATTTTTGTTCTTTATTGGAACTCATTTTAAAGGACCTGACTTACCAACCCCAACCATGTGTTTTAGAGTTCGGCACAGCTTTTTAAGATGCTTTTGTATTTTGTATACTATCCTTACGTATATATATATTCATGCAGATATCTTCGTAGTTTTTGGGTCAGGTCATGTGACTTTACTTTTCATGCAAAAAGCTTCCCCAGTCTTTTGTCTTTAAACTCTTATACTTTCATGAAAAGATCAAACACTTTAGCCTGGTTGCTTTAAGTCTTTAACTACTACCTTCTTAAAAGCAACAATGTTGATTTTTACAGGGTTTTTCAGATTTTCTTATTGTCTTCTGCTTGATGCTTGCTGGTGAGGGGGGCGGTGATCTCGAAGAACATAGCGAGTGGCATGGCGACTCTCTTACTTTTTGAGGTTCGTAGATGCGTCTTCCCATTTCTTCGTCTCATCATTAGTATACGCATTCAGTACAATCTTTAATGCATCATATGTGGTTACTCCAAGCACAAACTAACTAACTACGGTAAAAGTATTTCAAAATTTTATAGTTTCATCACTGGTTTCGAGCTATGTTAATTGGTGATATTAAAGGGACTGTCTAGGGAATATCGTAATTCCAAACACATCATTCATAAAAAAAAAGATGACATAAATCTACCTATTCACCTGTATCACATGACTGGTAAAGTTAATTAACTTTTTCAGCTGTGCCTTTTTGTCCCCCATTAATCAAGGCGAAAGCTGAGCCTTTTATACTATTTTAAGATTGTTTACTGAACGTCTAAAAAGTATTTTATATGTTCAACTTATCCAGAATTTAGTGAAGATTTGTGAAAATAATAAAGATATATGAATAGTGAATTTAGTGAAGGTGGACCTTTGAAAACTCCTATAAAAAGCTTGTCATGAGAAGGAACTACTAACTTAGTAAACTCAACCTTGAGCCGAGTTGAGACACAGCCACTGCTCATCCTTTTTGATGCTCAACACTTCGTCTACCAATTTGTAATAGATGATGCTAAGATGATGCTTATTTACTTCTATGAGGAGTGGTTGCTTTATTATTATTATATACGTATTGATCTTTTCATATACCAATTTGATGATGAAGGTGTGTATATGTATAGTATACTCAATAAATACATAGCTGGCTTGCGTTATGATGCCTAAGTAACCTGGTTTAACTAATTTCTTATTTGTTGATAGCTACTACTGCCCCTTGCCTATGAGCTCATGGGCTCTCTATATGGTGACAATTAATTAGTTTGGGTTTCGTTAGATTGAGTTTAACAAATATAAGGTAAGGGAATCCTAAGCTTACAATCTTTTTTATGTAGTGTAATTATCTTCTAAGATTTGCAGTGAGCTTAAGATAAACTCTGTAAATTTATTTTTCCGTGGCAGAAAGGAAATCATATGAATACTCTAAAAGAGCGCAGAGACACATAAGAGCTCTGGGAGGGTAAGGGAAAAGAGATGTAATCCGTTTGAAAACTCCTGGTAAACTAAAAATTCTGAACTTGTATAATTTTCTAAGTCAGAACTTATTCTTGAGAAAATAGAGAAACTTATTTTATTTTCGTTGTTTTCAATTTTCTGAATCTGGTAGATGATTTATGATGATTTTGTTTCCTGCATTCCCGATTGCTTCGTGGAGACTTGCTGGACAAACTTACTGGTTACATGCACCCTTTTTAAGTCGTAACTATGTACGAGCGAGATTGCCTCTAGTCCCTGGGCAACTTGATTTGCAGGAGATCCACATAAAATACACACTTTATGTAGTGTTGTTTCTTCTTTGCATTTAGTGAAACTTCAACCATGTTACGATTCCTCTTCAATTGTTATTTTTTTTGTTGCTGTAGATATATTTCACTAAAAGATAGATGCCATTGTTGCATCCAAAGTATAGTATTTGTAGAGCTCGTGGTCTTGGATGGCACATTCTTCTATTGTTAGCTACCATGTCTTTTACCGTCTTTACGGTAAAACGATGTCCACGACAAAAGAAGTTCAGCCACCTAAAATGGCATTTAGTGGTTTATAGTTAACAAAAACAACACTTAAGACCACGCATTTTAGTCCATATAGTATTAATTTGACTGACTAAAATTAATGGTAGACATTCTTGTTCTTCCTTTTCATTTGTCATATTCTCGAGGTTTCTTGTGTCACCAAATGCTCCAGCAATGTTGGGCGTAACGGTTGGGAAAAGTATGTGCTAAATTAGTATTCTAAATTGAAGAGTAAGCAAGAAGATTTTGAACGGTGATTTCTTGTTTCATTTTCTGGATTTGAAGAACATTTTGATATCCAAAGATTAATGCATGTTAGTCCACTATCAATTTTATGGAATTTTAGAGTTGGTTGAAAAATACTCAGCAACTTCATATCTAATCTATTAATTTAGGGTCCTAATTTTTATCTACTATTTAAAAGTCTTAGTAAGACCATTTGATTAATTACTTAATATGACATACTGATTATTCTTAGTATAACAAATCCGTTGAGAAAATATAGATTTAAATTTTATTTTTAATTATAATAAAATTTGTTGAGAAAATATCTACCCAAATCTTATTAAAAGTTTTAAGTATTTTTTTAAAACCATGCAATAATTAATTTCGTAATTATTGATATAATATGATTATACATTAATATTGATTAAATTTTTATTATAAAAAATAAATAAAAATTCTTTGCTATTTTTATAAATTTTATAATATATTATATAAAATAGAAGTACTATATAAATTAAATAAAACAAAACTATATAAAATTGGTAAATTAACCTATTATATAAAGAAATATTCGTCGCAAGTGAAGATTCTAATTCAGATATAATATATAATATTTAGATGTCAAAAAAAAATTGCTTTCATTTAAATAAATAAAATAAACTATCATTGCTTTCATTTAAATAAATAAAAAAAACTATCATTCACCGTTAAAAAAGATTAAAATTCATAAAGTATGTATATTTTATACAAAAAATATTAGCATATGTTAAACTTTTATATCTACAACTATATATTATTTAATTAATTTGAAACTCACAACAAAATATTATCTAAAATGATTATATACAAAATATTATAGTCATAGCTAACTTTTAGTTCATATGTTATTTACAAAATAAGACATCAGGAAAATAATAATTCAAAAGATATTAATGAAAAATCTATTTTAACTACAAATTTATTGATAGTGGTATTTTAAAAAAAAAATGTTGTGGCACCTACTGATATCTTTATGTTTTTCATTACAAGTATGGTTCATTGCATGTTTTTTTATCATTCGGCAATGATGTCTAAAACAAAGTAAAAAGTATAAAACAAATTATTATTTATTAATAATACTGAATAGAAAACCTAACAATAAAATTATAAAGTTACACAATATATAACAATAAAATGTAAATCATATATTTAAAATATTCACGATAATGTTAAATATATACATTTATAAAATAAAAATATATCCGCACGAACGTGCGGGTTAAACTCTATTATAACTGTTAGAAAATAGGTTAAGGGTTAAAAATGTTCATTGGTGGCATAGAAAGCCCGAGATTTTAAACGCCTTGTTAGAGACTTAGGAGAAGAAGCAATTCAGTTGTTTAGCTGACATTTACAACCAAACTGTTTTTTTTTTATTAGAGGAAAAGGACGATTTAGGTGACATCACATATTTCATAATTATTAAGTTTGTAATCCTTACTTTATTTTTTTTAGTATTTTCTGTACCTGCCTCCTCCATCCGAGACTGTAGTCCACTCTGCCAGGAACCCTAATTCAACAAGCAATTCAAATCCCTCTTTCCCCAAATCTAAGAAATAATTTTGTAAGATTTCTTCGTTTTCTTAAAATCCTTTTTGAAATTCGTAGGCTTATCTTGCCTAAGTATGATGATTGGTAGGCTTAAACCGTTCGAAACACAGTACTAGGGTACATGATCCTGGGATTACCTAGATTGCAAACGATGAAATGAAAGCCATAAACGATAACATCCTTATAATGAAACTGATATAATCGCTTTCATTAATTGGCTTCTAATATGGCTCTCATGATGGTTGTCTTGTTGCGTTATCTAAGCAATGTTAATATCTCAAGCCTCATGCATATTTGTATGTTTATGCTTCGCAGTGATGGTATGTATATGAGTTAAATGACAATACTGTACTGCACACACTATTTGTGCCAAAAAAAAAAAAGTACTGCACACACTAAGATACCTTCTGGAAACTGACAGCGTCCATGCCCTCATTTGGTAAAACATCTTCTTGTTTGATATTTATATGTTTCTTAATTAGATTTTGTTTCTTGATACTAAATATATCTTTAAATTGAAACTCTGCACGAAACCTGTGATCTTCATTATATAAGACACAGAAGAAAAAGACAAGAGCTCAAGATATGCCGTTGGTTGCAATACTAAGGCGGACGAAGAAAGTCTTTTAGGTTTTAAAGATGATGGAGATTTAGCTAATTTTCTGCACCCACCTCTCCCCTAATTAACCAGCTCCTCCTAATGGTCAAAATCGTTCACATCAAGTCTGTCACCATCATCAATAGTAAGTTTTTATTCTGATATAGTAAGTTTTTATGCTGATAATACCAAAACTTACCTTGTCCTCCATGTTTGTCCTGTCCATTACTATTGCTGTTTGAATTTTCAGCAATTTAGATTCTCGTGTAGTGGAGTTATAGTGGAGTTAGAATATGATATATGATTACTTACCCGAAAGAACTATCACTGGTCTCCTGCACCAGTACTATTTGCTATGGAATTTCTTGTAATGAGAGAACTCTCCCTGGAAATATTTACTAAATTTCCTAAAATATTTATGCTGCTGTCCTTATTAACTCTGTGAAAACAACCTTTTGCTTTATTAAGAAATGTTTTCATTACAACACAATGACACGAAACCGTTAATGCTGATATGTTCTTCCTGTTGCAGGTTTCTTCACTAGGTACCTTTTCTTCCTAGAAAAAAAGGCATTTTGGGGTTGCAAAATCTCGTTAAGTATTACCTAGATTTCACTATATCGACTTTCTTATGAATTGATGTGTCAAACAAGAAATTACACTGTCATATCCTTGAAACATTCTCATTTTCAGAGACAATAAATAGCTCTTAGGGCTCATTCCTTGAGTTTTGTTGGGTTGATGGTTGATTTATCTAAATTTTAATGAAATGAATTATATAAACTAGGGTACATATGAAAATGAATTATATAAACTAATATGCCGTGTAAATGATGATGCGAGGAAATCAATTTTGCGTGTTAGAGGAAGATATGTCTCTTTGCCACCCTTTTGTTGCCATGTGTTGTTGGCGCTGACTTCAATTTCAAATCCTCTCTTTTTATTTGTCTGCAATGATTAAAAAATAAAACTAACAGCTTCTTCCTCCTGTCAAATTCCCTTTACTGCCCTTCTCTTTCATCATTACCTACTCATAGAAGATCTTTTGTGGATTTCATAAATAAAAAAGAGGTAATGATGAAACCCTACAAAAACGTGTTTTTTTTTTTGAAAGTTTCAGCAACAGGTATTTCAAATAACCTATATGATTGCCTCATTCATTGAGAAACCTGTATACTAGAAGTTTAGACAGTGAAAAGACAAACAATAACGATGTTCTGCTATTCTCCTTGACAAATACAGGATTTGGCACTAGGGCATATATAGGTGATGGCTACTGATGAACTGCTTCCCAAATAATCCCAATTAAAAGACAAATAATAGAAGAATTGATGTGTGTTTGTCCATTGAAGGCGGCTGCTCCTGAGATGATACTGATGTTGCTCAAGACAAGAAGAAGAAATTACATTGAATGATTTTTCACACTGGTAAGGAGCGTATGTGAGAGAATAATTAAAAAAAAATGATTAAAGAAATGGAATTGAAAGGTGAAAATGACATGGTTGTATTGTATTGTTAGGCGAATAGAAAAGAGACACGTGATGAGTGGACATGAAGAGAAAAGGGTGCTAGACTGCTAGGTTTAATATAAATAGAAATAAGAAGCAGTTGGTGTGGTTGTGAAGGAAGGAGGCAAGCGACCAAATCTCAGAGAAATAATAGTATAGAGGAGGAACAAAGATACAGGAGATCAACGAACATGGGAAGATCACCTTCCAGTGGTGACTCTGGTCTGAAGAAGGGTCCTTGGACTCCTGATGAAGATGAGAAACTTGTCAAGTATGTCAAAAAACATGGCCATAGTAGCTGGAGTGCTCTTCCCAAGCTTGCTGGTACTACTTTATACCTTGTTAAAGCTTTTTTTATTAAGTTAAAAGCTTCTCATACTCTCTATCTCTCTCTCTGTAGGTCTTAATAGGTGTGGGAAGAGTTGCAGGCTAAGATGGACGAACTACTTGAGACCTGACATCAAGCGAGGGAAATTCTCTCCGGAGGAGGAACAGACTATCTTGAATCTTCATGCAGTTGTTGGAAACAAGTAATGTTCTGATTCTTTTTGATTTTATAGTCAACGGTTTTGTGTTCTTGTACTGCTTGCTTATAATGATGATGATGATGGTTATAAGGTGGTCAACGATTGCAAACAACTTACCTGGGAGAACAGACAACGAGATCAAGAATTTCTGGAACACCCATTTGAAGAAAAAGCTGATTCAGATGGGAGTTGACCCAATGACTCATCGCCCAAGAACCGACGTCTTGTCCAGCTTATCTCAGCTGATCTCTCTGTCATCTAACCTCAGAGGTTTTGTTGATCAAGAGCAAATTATGCTGAAACTCCAAACCGAGATGGCCAAGCTCGAATTGTTCCAATACCTCCTTCAACCACCTTCCATGTATAACAACATTAACCCTAATGACTTTGACACTCCCAGTCTCCTTAACTCTATTGCCTCTACCACCAGCAATAATCTCGACCTTGGTTCCTATATTCAGGACTTCAACAGCTTACCATCCCTAAAAAACTTAAATACCAACATTGGACCATCATCTGTTTTCCCCCAAAATCTTGATGCCAATCACTTCAAGTTCTTCAATCAAAGAGAAAACCTTCTTATATCTCCAAGCTGGCTCTCGGATCCGTCCAGCTCAAATCAGAGTTTGTTACCTTCTCTTGATCCTTCATCTGTTATGACTGATGATCTTATTAGAAGCCAATACGTTATTGAAGATGTCAATAGCAATCTCACCTCTTCGAGCTATCAAGAATCAGGAGCTTCAGCTGCATGGCCTGATCATCTACTAGATGATTCTATATTTTTTGACATTCCTTAGCCTTCCTCGTCCTTTCAGGTATGTTTTGGAGGAACTCAAAATCGAATATATGCCTGGGACTGTGCTTGTTGAAGAATTTATTCGCATATATCTATCTATATATATTGTTGGCACATCATATACATATGTGTGCTCATGTTGTAGAATGTAAGTATATATAATTCTTATGCGTGTTGTTGTTATCAATGCTCTTTAGCATTTGTTTGTACCCATCTCCGAGTTTCTATTATTATATCTACTAGTGGTCTCTACGCGCCGGGTTCATATGTGTTATTCTGAAATAAATTTTCAATTTATTTTATGGTCTTAGTAAAGAGACTATGTTCAAAAAGTCGATATTGAAAGTATGTTAAAAGAGAATGATATCTTTTCTGATTATAATTGGAGTAGCATAAGTGTTTGTCTTGATCGAATTAAATAAAAATAGAGTAAAAAGTCAATAGATGTGACAAAGTTAATTTAGTTGAAATTTAAACATTCAATAAAGTTAATATTGGAGAAGGAAAAATGTAAATAGTTATGTTATTTTGTGATTATCTTGTTTGTAGGAATATAATAAATAGTTTCGTTTTCTTAAAGTAGTAATAATCATCGCATATTTTGTTTATGTCAAAGATGTTTGGAAATAAGGGAAAACATTTATATATTTTGTTTTTATAATTAATACGACGTATAATTCGATAACATAGATTTACACAGACATGAAACAATAAGGAAATGGAAGAGTCGAGTAATGGTCGCATCTTTAGGATTTGGAGAGATAAGATTGATATATGCCACTTTAATTTTTAGATCAGTCTATAGAAAAGCTCCTGTAACTAAAAACAACTTTTATGTTAGCTGATTTTCTGTGTCGACGTGAGCATCCTCTTCATTGAGAATGTCCGACTTTTACTATTAGAAGATATTTATTATTAAAGTGTGTTGTCTTTCATAAGCGTGTAACAATATTAATCCTTACATATACAGATGGGCCTAATATTACCCATAACCAACCCGAAAACCGGGTATCCGACCTGATCGTATGTTGCCTAAATATCTGAACGATTTTTTTTTTCAAAATCCGAAAATCGAATGAGTATCCGAACATATCCAAACATATATATGTAATATAATTTCATAATAGCATTAATACCTAAAGTTAAAATTATAAATCAAATACATTAATTTTTGGATATTTATAGATAAAATGGATGTTTTGGATAAAAAGTACTCAAATAACATTGTATCCATGGTTACTTTCCGAAAAAAATAACCAATTCGAACTATATAAATTGAGTATTTTGGTTTTTAAGTTATTTTTGATAAGTTTGAGTAGTTTGGATATAAAAAACCCGAGTCGAATCGAATAATTTGATTATTTCGGTTAAAACCCGAACCCACCCAGATCCAGGAGGATCCGATTCGAACCCCACCCATTTTTTTAACATCCGAATGAGACCATTTTTCAAAATCCAAAACACCAAGAATCGAAAAACGATATTCGAATGGATAATATCCATACCTGAAAGGGTACCCAAATGCCCATGCATACTTACATACATGTCAATTCAGATTGTAGTGAATGATTTGGTTTCCACTGTTAAAGGTTTTGCTGCCACTAACATCATCAAAAAACCTAGATTCAAATGGATAATATCCATACCTGAAAGGGTACCTATATTCCCATGCATACTTACATACATGTCAATTCAGATTGTAGTGAATGATTTGGTTTCCACTGTTAAAGGTTTTGCTGCCACTAACCTCATCGGAATTCCTAAGCTCATAGAATTCTCCTTCTTTAATGAGGGGCTTGAAAGTGATGAAGTGCTTGAAAGTGTTTAGTCTATGTGATTGGAGAGCCGTAAAGTAAGGGAGGTTTTGTGTAAATCTACAACAGATTAAATGATAGAAGCTTGAGTATGATAACTTTCCCATCGAGCAAAACCATGTCTACATTTATAAGCTCTCCTCCTTTCTTTCTAAATGGGAGGGGAAGTGAAGTTGACAGCGGTTACGCATCATCATTGAGAAAAGTGGTAACTTATGTGGCAACAAAGACAGTCTTAGGACTGTATTTAATATTGTTATAAAAAATGTCTAGATAATATCATACGAACATAGACCGTTATATTTTATTAGTCATTTAAATTTGAGTAATAGATTAAATATCCAAAGATAAAAATGGTTTAGTAGATTAGATTTTTGCTGGCAAAAATAAAATAAAATGTTAACTAAAACAAATAAAATATTTGTAAATCCAAACACAATGACAAAATCAGAGCACAAAAAAGCTCTAGACCTGAAGTTTTTAGTACATATAAGTAAAATAGGCAACAACTGCATAGGGGAGAGACCAAGGTAAGAAGCAAAATCAAAACTTCATACATATACTAAACAGAGCCATCTTTAGAAGAACTTATGGTTTGGCCTTAATCTTATCGTTGCCGTGAAACTTCCTTCGAGCATCTACAACTTCTCTGTAGAAGAAAGAAAAGACACTTCAAATCTCTTGAGAGAATGATTTAAAAAAAGACAAAACATCACGAGGGTTTCAAACAAACCTGAAAGCATCAATGATCTCCTTGATTTACTCTCTCGTAAAAAGCATTGGCTGCCTTATCAAATCGCTGGAGATTCATTGATAACTCAGTGAATTATAATGTTTCAGTGTTCAAAGGCAAAGGCTTTTTGTAATAGAATTGAGATGATTTTTACCTGTAGCAAACGAAGAGCAGCACCTTCTTGGAAACATTCTTTAGGCCAATCAGGTTTCAGTTCTCTGCAGACTTTAGCATCTGATAAGGCATGTTCAACTTGTCCTAATCGCAACCAACAGAGGCTTCGTTTAAGAAGAAGATATGATCTGTGGGGTCAAACCAATGGCCATTGTTCAAAGAAAATGCCACAGAATCACAAAATGGACATAAGCTTTAGAAGTATTTTTAATGTTGAATACTTGTGTGTAAGCGTCGATGGGAATATGGAATGCGTCTTGTCCTCTTGCTTTTGCTTCTGTGCCTTTCCCCTTTGCTTCTGGAGAGAGCTGTGGAATATATAACAGTGTGCTTTAAAAATTTCATGCAAAAGAGATGCATTTTGATCAAACTTCAAAGTATGAAGTACCTTAGGATTCAGAAAGGTCTTTCTAAATCACAGTCTCTCCAGATTTTGACTTGTTTGAGTTTCCCTCGTATTTTTTTATTTGATTCCATGTGAGCGGGAACTCCAACAAATGTCTAGTCTAAAACAGTTTCAGGTTTTGTTTACAACATGAAGAGAGTCTCAACAATCTTTATGTTCTCTCTTAGAGATGCAACTTCTAATGGCCTATTGCCATCCTGAAAATCACAGCCATATGAGGATTTGTGTTTATTTTTAAAGAGCTGATTGTTACGTTGAGGTTACCTCGTCTTTCCTATTAGGATCAGCTCCAGCTTTAAGTAAACAGTTGCTTAACACAAATCTCCAACATTAGCAACTGAGTTGCACCACCAGCAAAAACATTAGCTTTGGCACCTGCCTGTAATTAACAAAATAAGAACCAAGCTTGATCTAAGATGTATAGCAACTGAAACAGCACAACACTCAAATTAGGAACATCTCAAACCTTGACCAACAGCTCTAAGCATGCCATAGAACCAGCCGCCACTGCTGATAACAACGGCGTGACATTATCTTCGGTCTCGGCGTTAGGCTGCAAGACCATGAAAAAATCAAAATTAAAACTACGGTTTAGATGGAAATTCAACTAAAGATATGCATTATACACAAAAGTTTACATCGACATTGTGATCTAACAAGTCATGGCCAGCATCCCAAATCAATGGCATGCAAGACTCACTTTGAGAATCAACAGGATCACCTTTGGACAGCAACTCCTTTAGGAACTCGATTTACCCTAATGATACACAAAACAGAACACTTTGTGATCTTAGAAAGCGAAATGAAATAAACAACATGCTTATTAAAAACAAACATGTTACAGCTGCATAATGCAATGCATTCACCCTGAAAACTCCTTTTAATCTCGAACTGAGTGATTATCTCACGGTCGCTGGCAACATCGAGCAGAGATCGTCTCTCGCGTTGAGACCCACCAACTGGGGTCGCTTTATCATCTTTTCCATTACGACTATCAGATTTGCGTAGTGAAGCGCCACGCCGGATCCGCCCAGAGTTGTCTCCGACAGTTTCAAAAATCTTGAGCTTTCCATTCACAAAAAAAAAAGTCTCGAGCTTTCTTCAAGAAAAGCAGAAGACGTCGACGCCGTTTTGAGTCTCCCAGAAAACAGAAAACGTAAAACAGTATAACTGGGCCATAAATGTTTCAGAAAGCCCAAATCAAAAAACATCCTTCAACGAATGAGAACGCGACAAGTGTCAAAAAAACTCCCAAGGAGAGAAAAAACTCTACTTTATTAGTAAAGATATAGAGAGATGATTTTTGTTAATTAAGGGATGTCACTTGTAGTTGTAATTAGGGTTTTTAATAATTATTTGGATTTTTTTTTATAAGTATAATTATTTGGATCTTTTGTTTAACTTTTCCCATTTACAGCATTCGAATCATGTATGAGTATGTTATAACTAGGTGTGGGCAAAAAAATCGAACCGAACCGAACCAAAGTCTATTTCAAACCATTCGGTTGAAGATTTCCCCAAACCCGAATGGTTCGGTTCGGTTTGGTTTAAAACCGAACCGAACCGAACCGAGAAACCGATGTATTTTGTAATTATTTAAATTAAAAATATTAGCAATACCAATATACTAAAATTCTAATACCAAACTACATATTTTCCATTTTTCATTCATTAACATATATTATTCTAACCGGATATGTAATCATTAAAATATTTTATTTAAAAGAAATAGAAAAGTCTATATTTTCATATTCTTATATATGTAAACGTGGATGTTAAATCTAAACCTAAAACCTAAAGAAAATTTTATTACAAACAAAAGTTTTTCTCTACATCGTCACATGGAAGATGATTCATTGTAGGCGTCTAAATAATGATATAAGAGACATTGATGATTTATTGCATGCTTTTAAATAATGATACAAGAGACATTACTAATGATGCTGGTTTTTTTAAGTAAACTTTCATTTGTTTTAATTATTATATACTTTTTGTGACTTTTAAATGTTTTTGTTTCAGTTTTATATTGAATTTAGTTCACATAGTTTATGTTTACATAATTTATGTTTTAAAACATAATTTCTCTTAAGAAATTAAACTAAGAAGAACCTAATTAAACTGATCCAAAAAATAAACCCAACCAAACCGAATACAAACCGAACCGAATATAAACCGAAACGAACACAAACCGAACTAACTATGGTTTATTTCAATTGGAAAAATACTAGAACCAAACTAACCAAATCGAACCCAACCCGAACCGAACCGAGAAAATAACCGAAGTGCCCACCCCTAGTTATAACAGTCTTTCTATCTTTTTAATTTTTATCAAAGTAATAATTAAGCAGACAACAAACAAACTGAAGTTGGTATAGAGAGTTTTAAAATCGTTGTTACATGTGAAGAACAAGGTGTTTAGTTAAATATCGAGGTATCAAAACTAAAGACTGCGCATCTTAGAGTGTTGATTGTTGATTTGTTTCGCATTCATGAAGTTAAATTATATAATTATGTATATTTTGGTTTGCCAACAACAACAAATAATGGAACAAATCAAGAAGCATGTGATCGGCTGGCTAACGATGATATAAAAAGGCCAAGTGGATATTTCAATCTTATATATTAAAACAGAAGTCACAATCTTGATTCATGTATGATTCTTTTTTTAAATAGACATATTCCTAGAAATTCATGTTACATTTAATCTCTAATTTTATCATTTAAATTTTGGACCTACCAAAAATTTTTATTGGGCTATCAATAATTAGATTTAAACAATAGATGGTCCACTGGATTTATAAATAGTATAAATTAAATAGATATAATTTAATGTTGTAATACTATACCTCCATATGTTAATTATTTAAATATTTGTCGATGTTAATTTTTAAAATTATAAAGATTTTTCTTTAAATAAAAAAAATCATATTATCTAACAATAGTTAATCTTTACTACCTTAAACCAATGAAAACAAATTTTAAACTATATAGTTTATTTTTAAAATTAAACAAAAACTAAATGTTTAATTATTTACTCGATAATATAAATCTATGAAGCGAAAAGTTTAATTTTTTAAAAACTTTCTAAATTTGTGAAATGTTACAATATCTTTGAATATGACAATAAAATAATATTTTACTAATCTTTATATATATAGTTATGATTTTAATAATGAAATAATAATTCGAAAATATATATATAGAAAAAGATACAAATACATGTGAAAGTTTGAAACAATCTATTTAATGAAAAAAATATACCGTAAACTTATTATGTTTTAAAAATTGATAGACACATATATATTATAATAATATATTATAATATATACCAATCAAAAATTGAAAAAAAAATGTTTATATAAAAATAAATGAAAACAAAAATCCGCGCGGTTTGTGATCTAGTAATAATTTTAAAATATATGATGTCAGATAAAGGGATCTCTCGTTAGGTTAAAGAATAATTTTACTCATTGAGTCTTTTGCGGCAAAGATCGTGTGCCGTGAAAAAAATCAGAGTATTGGATGTCATCCCGTATCCAAAATCCAAATGGATAATGTTCTTATAATCCATTTTCTTTTGTCAACTTGTTAATTTCTATCAAAAATTAATAATCAAAATTTATTTATATTCTAATTAACTATGTATCAATTTGTTATGTAGTAGCAATGCTATAAATATTCATAACTGACATGTTTAAAATAAGTTTTTGTTGTTCTTTGACTAAATATTTGTTTCGAAGATCTCTCACGCGGTATTTCTAAATCTTTTCATACTTATAAAATCTACGATAGACATATTTTATGGGAGAACTAAAGACGATAACATCATTGTTTCTCAGGTTGGGGTTCCTGATTACATTTTAACAACGGATCGGATTCCTTACCCAGAATCGACTTGAAAGGATCTCTAGAAGGCCACTTAAACCTTTATAAAAATTTGTATTGAGAAAATGGTTAGTATAATCAAATATAGGTATTGTTCCCATATTGTATCAAAGTTCCAATCTAATTTTACATTTGAAAATGAATAGTTTCTGTTCTGTGAGTCTACGACGTTTATATCATGAGTGAATGATTTTGGAAAGACAACATGAGTCGAAAGTTTGAAACTTCCTTGCTCTTTTCTTTCAAAGCTAGTCAGTGTTTTAGATAAACAAATTTCTTGTGGAGACTTTGAACCTTCGTTATACGCGGCAGCATGTTTAATTGATATAAATACAAATATGCATGAAACTTTAGGACATACAACTAACAAAAATATATATAGATATATAATAATACTAGGCACTAGCTCAAAAATAGAAGAAATGAAGGGAAAGTTCTGCTTGATTGCTTCGCTTCTTGTTCTCTCTTTGGTGTTTTCATCTTCTATGGTCTCAGCTCAGCCACAATCCCGCAAACTTATTAGTGAGTTTGAACCCAATATTTATCATCTTGCTCCATGTATTTAACTATTTTCTGAAGTTTTTTTCTTTTTGAACATACTTTTCTGAAGGCTATCAACGTTGAAAGTTAAACTTGATTTGGATCACATTTTGGACTAATAATTTACTAATCATTTTAGTCCAAACTTAGTCCAATATCTAGAATTATCCTCCACCTCCTTAGAATAAAAATCTAGATATTCTCATCGAATTATCTAGATAATTATGATAAAAAATCTTAGATATTATGATAGAATTCTCTAGATTTAGGATTAAAATATGTAAGATATTTTGTATTTTGGAGGCTATAAATACCTACACTCCCCTTTCATTTTGAATCATCAAAAAGTATCCAGGTTTGTAAGAATCATTTGAGTAATAAAAATCCTCTTATAAGTTATAAAAACTTTCTTCTTCGCAAAGTTTCTTTCTCTTCAAATACTAAAACACTTTTTCCATTTCTGCAAAGTTTTTCACAATCAACTCTGAGAAATCATGTTCGAATAATAATAACAACATGTATGTATTGGAGTATCTGAGTGTAGGAAGTACACTAATGTCATTATTAATGGTTTGTTTAGTAAAGAGAGCTACCAAAACTTTTTGTTAAGAGAGGATTTTTCTGAAAATCAAAATTCAAGTGAAAAAATATTATGAAGAAAAGATGGTGCTTGTAATTGCAAGTTTTACTAATATGAAGGTGTTTGAATGCAAAATTTTATAGACGATACAGGAAAACAGATTCACATTCACAAAGTATTAAAGACCGAAGTATCTCCCAGTAAATCGGCAGGGGCGAAAGGCAAAGGCCGACACTCGCGGTGACAAAAAGAGGTGAAGGTGTAAATCAATGTCGAAGGGATATTTGCTACGAGGCTACCGCAGAGTGCTTCACATATGTTATTTTTCTTTAGGAACTCAAACATGTTTTTTTCTTCTGATTATTAGTTCACCATATCATTTATCATACTGGTGCAAGTATAAGAGTTAAACAACCTTTTTGTTTAAGAAAATCGTTTAAGAAAATAAAAACTACGTGATAAAACTAAGGTCTCCAACTCTCCATCAATGATTTTTTTGTTTTGTTTTTGCTATCTCTAAAATTTCAAATGAATGCAAAATCTTTTTTGTGAACGTTATAAACGTAAGCTAACGAACTTACAAAATCAAAAGTATTTTTCCCTTGCTCAGTGTTTAGACTCATTGTATCCTACATCACACGGCCACTAGCAGATATTTTGTAAACAACATACAGTAGTTTGAACACATTAATACTGTAAATTATTTTAAACTAGTTCGATTCTTCTAGTATCATTACATAATCAAGAAATCGTTTTTCATGATAGTTATGGTTTCCTATATTCACACAAAACATCGTTTTAAATTACGTTGACCTCTAGTGACATTTTGCACGACACCAAGGGAAGTCAACAAAAAAAGTCAAATAAATTATGTTCAAAGAACAGGCAACAATCAAACATTAGGGCCATTCTCTTTCACAGGATTCAAGTCAAAGATAGCCAATGTATACAACTTTCCAGTAAAATCAAGATTTGATATTTGGTCATCTTTCTTAAATGGTTTGATAGAAGAACAATACTTCTAGAATCTTCACCCCAATCAAACCTCCTCTGCAACCTCTCGAACTCATGACATCTCGTGATTTCCACTTTTTACCACTCTTCCCATCTCTCTCTGCAAGCCCTTCTCCTTCTAACATCCGTGAAACTTCAGACATCACTAGTCTGTCTTTAGGCGAACCTTGTGTACAAAGCAAATCACTTGTATCATCATCTCTACTTCTTCTTTTGATATAATCCTCATCCAGATATATTCCTATCTACGATTGCTCCCAAATTCTAATATAAAGTACGTGGACCAATATTATAAGACATTAACTAGATCAGTGCTATGATTCAACTTACAGAGAAGTGACAAAGTTTTTGTCATCAGAAATGACTTGGGACCAAATGCAAGGATTCACTTGATTCTGATTCCAGTCACTGAGTTGATTAGGCAATGCACGTAACTAAATCCCTCAACGCAAATAGCGCATCCCCTGAGATTGTAAAAAAAAAAGACTTTGCATAGGAGATAAAACGAGTCAAAGGAGATGATGCTAGGACACGAATCTGCTCAGTTTCCCATAAGATTTAGGCAACAGCAAATGACGATAGAAGATGAACCGGAAATCCCGTACCGGATAAGAAAATCCAAAAAAATATATATATATCGCAGCTAGAAAGATTCACTGAGGGGAATAGAACCAAAGAGAACAAAACAGAACCAAGAAAAGTTGAAAAAAGGAGCAAAAAGCTTTGTCCTTTCGATCTTGTTTGTTTTTGTACAAATTGTTTGGCAAATCGACAATTATCACTCTCGTCTAAGAGCGATGTCTGAAGAAAAGTCAAAGTCCGATGCTGCCATGCTGGTCCACCAACTGCTTTTTCTTCGTGTAACTTGTAACTAAAATTTAAAAATTTAACTAGCTTTGTTAATATTATTAATCACGACGTGTTCAGTTCATCCCCGCTGCGTATGGTTTACCTATTTTTCCTGTTTCTTGCTGTGTAATTAACAAAGATGTTTAACGTGAAATGTTCGGTATGACACGTGTTAAACGAACATATCATCACTATGCATGTGTTACTATGCATGTGTTTACAAACATACGTTTCTATTTGGTTTAAGTGTTTTAATGGATTTTAAAATCCAAGTCAAATCAAGTATTATTGGTTTTATCATTTTAAAATCCAATTTCAAATCTGTTGTTATTGGTTCTATTAAAAAATGAATTTTAAAATCATGTGTTATTCAATATTAATGATTTCTTTAAAGATTTGATTTTAACTTAGATTTGAGTGGATTTATAAATAATTTTAAGAGTAAAACACAATGGAGCAAATATTGAATTAAACCTTGTTATTTTGACTGAATTTGTATTATTGAGTTTTTCCAATTCCTTGTTTTTTTGTGTGTATCCTAATAAACGTAGTTGATAAGAATCTTAATATTACGTCTTTTGTTCATTTTTAAAACATGCATTAGGCACATGTCTTGCATACAAACATATTGTATAATACATATATAAAAACGAAATTGGTGTTATTACTTATCTTGTTGTTACAAAAATGATGATGAATTGTTTCTCGAGTTGTTTTCTCTTGTGAAGAGAGAACTTATTGACACTTCTTCAACTTTCAAATTGATAGGTGCAAACGAAATTAGTCTCGCATACGAAAATGCTGAATTAGTTATCATTATTGTGATTCAAATAACATAAGCAATGTGATTGTGCGTGTTTTGATAAGCTTTTTTATCAAGTGTATACATCATCAAACATGAATACATAATTTTTTTAGACATTAAGAAACTTTAGAAGAAGAAAAAAAAAAAAATATATATATATATATATATATATCGCATGAAAATGATGAACTAGATGCATAATTACGCAATGAGAACTTTATATATACATTTCATTGATTTATAATAATCCACTTATTTTGATTTTGAAATCTATATAGTTAATTTTGAAATCTGTTTGTCTGATTTTAGAATCAATGGATTAGTCAATGATTTCTAAATCCAAAAAGAATTTCTAAATCCACTAAACTACTAGAACCAATAACCTCCACTTAATCTAAATTTATTATACTATCTCAATTCACTCTACCTAACGAATACAAATCACGTCATAACCTCATCTTTCTTTTCACCGTGCCTGGGCATTTTAACCTGGACCCGAAGATCCAAACCGGAACCGATCCAAAAATACTCGACCTGAAACCGAACCGAAAATTTACAAGTACCTTTTGGGTCTAAATTTTTTTACCCGAAAGAACCAGAACCGAAAAGGAACCGACCCGAATAGACACGGACCCGAAAAGAACCGACCCGAATAGACCCGATCCGATAAGAACCGATTTATACCCGACTTAAAAACATATATATCTAAAACTATGATGTTTTTGTGTTCTATTTTATATATATTATTTTATGATTTAGTTAAAATATTTTTTGTTAACAACATTGTTATTATTTTTTAACATTTTTTAAGTAATATAAAATTTTAAAATGTAAAATTTAGAGTTTTAAAATGTTTTATTTTAATTATTAATAGTTGTTTTGTGAAATTTTATATATATATGACAAATATTCAACTAAAGTTGATGGAATTGGGTATATCATGTCCTTTTCAGATCCTAAATACCCGAACCCGACCCGGACTCGATATGGACCCGAAAAATTATGGATATTTTATGTGTATTTTAATTATAGATCCGAACCGACTCGGACCCGAGAAGAACCGACCCAAATCCGAACCGAAAATTTCTAAATACCTATTAGATCTAAATATTTAGGACCCGAAAAAACCCGGATCCGAAAGGAACCGGCCCGAACCTGACCGAAGACCCGAACTCCCAGGCCTACTTTTCACAATCAATCAAGAACCTACCAAACACACAAACAAGAATCGTCTATCCACGGTTATGGAGAGAAAACAACACTTTGTGTTAGTTCACAACGCTTATCATGGAGCTTGGATCTGGTTCAAGCTCAAACCCCTCCTTGAATCCGCCGGTCACCGCGTCACTGCCGTCGAACTCGCCGCCTCCGGGATCGATCGACGCCCAATCCAAGCCGTTGAATCTTTCGAGGAATACTCCCAACCGTTGATCGAAACCCTCGCATCTCTCCCTGAGAACGAAGAGGTGATTCTCGTTGGGTTCAGCTTCGGAGGCATCAACATTGCTTACGCCGCCGATAAGTTCCCGGCGAAAACTAAGGTTCTTGTGTTCGTCAACGCTTTCTTGCCCGACACAACCCATGTGCCCTCTCACGTGCTAGATAAGGTTTCATAATAATTTAACATGAGCTTCTTTTTTTTCAATTTAGCATGAGATATATTACTATATATATTTCAGTATATGAGAATTAATTATTTGTTTTATTATTGATGAGAAAGTATATGGAGATGCCTGGTGATTTTGAAGACTGTGAGTTGTCGTCCCATGGAACAATGAGTTTGTTGAAGATGGGACCTAAGTTCATGAAGAACCGTCTTTACCAAGAATGTTCTGTCCAGGTATTAACCACTAAGTCTATATATTGAAACTGTGCTTGGGAATGGAATGTAAATTGAATTGAATTAATTATGTTTACTAGTGGAACACAAGAAGTCTATAAGCATGTCAAAGTAGACGCTAGATATAAAGAGACCATGTGTTTCTTTATGTTATGAGATGATTATTGGGAATTGTGTATGTGTATGTGTTAAAAATAGGATTACGAGCTGGCAAAAACGTTGCATAGACAAGGCTCATTTTTCAAAGAGGATTTAGCAAAGAAAGAAAAGTTTAGCGAGGAAGGGTATGGCTCGGTTCGACGAGTTTACATAATGGGTAAAGAAGACAAAGCTATTCCGTGCGATTTTATTCGTTGGATGATTGATAATTTCAACGTATCAAAAGTGTACGAGATCGACGGTGGAGATCACATGGTGATGCTCTCCAAACCCCAACAACTCTTCGAGTGTCTCTCTACTATCGCCTTCGATTCGAATTAATAAAAATAAACATGAGTTGTAATGAAATAAACTGTGGACTAATGTGTCATCTATATCATCATCTTTTTCTTTACTAGAACATGAAGTTGCATCGTCATGTTAGCATAGATAATAACAGTAAGTAATGCACTTAGTTATGGTTAATTGATTGCTTTATTAATTTGAAGCTATAAACCAACAGAAGAAAAAGCTAAAAGTGATGTTAATAATTGTACGAAGCCTTACTCAGATATGGGTCTACCGAAGATTCACGAGAAGAGTCTCAAACAGTGATTGTGTAGGACATCGAGGCAGGTGAGACAAAATTGATTTATCAACTTTGACAGTGTGTTGTTCCATTCAAATCAAATCTAGTTCAAGCTTTTTCCAGAATGAAATTATAAATTTGATTCAATACATAGGGGTTTAGATAAACAAAAGGTTAACAAATCTTTTTTTTTTAGCTCAAAAGGATTTTGTCAGTAAAATAAAAGCTGAAAAAGCTGATGAATTAAATTGTGAACATGCAAACGTTAAGGAAACAAGAAGACAGACTTTAATGTTAATTGAATTTAACAAAACCAAAGTGTTGAAAGAAATGAATGACGCAAGTAAGTAGTTACATACATCTCTATCTCTCTGCAAATGCAATTATCAGTGACGACATCAGCGATTTTGTTTTTTTTTCTTCTTCTTGAAAATAATCACAGACCTTTTTGATTATTTACAAATTGAGCCGTACATATACAAAGAACACCTCTAGTCTCAATTATACAAAATCAAATTTAAACTTAAAATAAAGGAGAGACCTAACCCCAAGATGATGGTTTCAAGGGTTGTAAAAGTGTCCATTGCAGTGGCATTTCCATCCCATGGGCTTGTAGTTAGAGTACTGGTCTAGTACGGTGGTTAGGGAGGAAGGAGGCCGTACGAAACCGCCGGAGAACGGGTCAACTCGGGTGAAACGGGAGCGGCTCGGGAGAGTGGGGACTTGAGTAGGCATACAAGGATGGCAGCCGTTGCAGCTGTTGTGGCAGCTCGGTGGTGTAGAACCTAATCTTGCTTTATCTTCGACCAAAGCCACCTAATAATCAAATAACTTTTAAATCAATCAAAAATGAAAGATTAGGAAAAAAAAAAGAGACATTGAGTGAAAGATTTGATTACTTGGGGAGAATTGGGAGGCTGGACAGGTTGAAGAAAGGATGAGACGTGTGGAGTGATGAAAACGAGGAAGAAGAGGAGGAGAAGGGTAGAATTGTAAGTAGTGAACATGTTGATCTTCGAGTTTAGTAGCCTATCACCAACCATAGATGAGAAACTTTCATGTGCGTCTAGTGAAATTTCAAGAGTTTAGAAGCTAAACAGAGAGAGTGAAATTTCAAGAAATTTTGAAAAGCAAAACAGAGAGAAGAAGCTTTTGGACCAGTTGTTTTAAAATGAGTGAGATGGAGAAATCTTTAAGGTGAGAGGAAGGGGTAAAATGGTAAAAGTGAGAGGGAAGGGTGAAAGGAACAAGACGGAGTGGGGGAGACAGAATAGGAGGATACATATCAGAGGAGAGAGTCTCAGAAACTAGCCTTCTTTCTATGCGTCACTTCAATCTCTACTACTCTCTTTTCATTTTATTTGTCATCTCCTTTGCCATTGTTCACTAGTTTTGGAACAAAAACATTCACTGTTAATTTTATTGATTGATTGACGATGACTTCACATTTTCGGTTTGGCTATATCAGTGCTAAACCGGGTTCAATGAGTTTAATCACGAAATCCTTGTGTTGAAAATTGGGTCAATAACTATTGTTAGCCAAAGTCAAGCTAATATGTTTGTTAGTTGTAAAAGTCAATGTTTCACTCTATTTTTCAAAAACATAGTCAACTGTTTCAATTAATGTTCTGTCATCACTATTGAGCTTCTAAAAGAAGCTTTCCATTCACTTGCATTCCTATATGAACGAACCACATTTAAAAGTAAGTGTTTTAGGACATTTGCTGAATTTGCATTCGTTTGTGTTGTATCACCACATCAATGTGGAAGAGGACCATAACAATCGACCAGCATCCCTTGAATGTCGAATTAATATGCGTAGGGGCATCTCTAGAAGTCATTAATTGTTTCATGGTTCCACACTCATTACTAACGCTAGCTTCAGAGCATTTTCAATGCAATACTCAATTTTTTTTTTCAAAATAGAGTAAAAGTTAAAATGGAATAAAAATGTTCAACCCTACTCAATTTCTCATGAACAAACAAAAAATAGATTACTCCATTTATGGAATAAATTATATTATAGAGTGAGATTTAGAGTTGGTTTAGGAACAGTTTTCGCTCTATTTTCATTTTTGAGATTTGGAACATTTACGGAGTACCCAGTAATAATCCAAATGTTGAGTGGACCTTTCAACGGTTAAAAAAACGAGTGTTAATAACTTTTCACGGGTAAGTATCTATTTTACTGACACATCAAATAGAGGTTTCCTTTATCATCACAACAAAATAGTAAGCAAATAGGAGAATCGAGGTTCCTTTTATCATCAGAGAAAATAGTAAGCAAATAAGGAAATTACTGAGTAGCAAATAGTAGTAAAGAACCACAGTTTGACTGAGATTTGATTTTTCACTCAAAAGGTGAAAGAGGTAAAAGTTTCCAAAGATCATCAATAAATGAAGAAGAGAAGAAGGATGCCACATTTTTATCATTTTTGACTGCTTTCATTTAATTACTTTCAACAATCTTATGTTATCATTAAATGTTGTATAGTCTATGCGTGTCTCTTTCTGCTGCTTTCCAACAAGTTTAGAAGTATCGTTTTCTCCTCCTTTGTACTGTCCATATTTTATTTGTATGTGTAGTACTTTCAATTTCAGAAAATTAGTTCTTCCCACGATATATTTGTTTCGAATAAAAAGTACTAGTAAGTAACCACCATAATGGCGACTTCTTACAAATAAGCAAAAGTTTCGATCGACATCCCTTTCTTATTAAAGGAGGAGCATTGCTAGAAATAAACCTTGGCCTCATGTGTTTATTACATGAGTGCCATTTCCTAGGTGTCATCACCACATGCACTCTCACTTACTTTTTAGAAAAACCCTTCATGAACTAGAAAAATTACATACAAATGCCACTGGTCATTACATTATACTATATGATTTCGGATTTCAAAAATCACTTTCGGATTACATTCCGATTTCCAAAAAAAAAATCGGGATCTAAATAAGGCAGCATATTAACTCATTTCTAAGGTAGACTTTATGATATGTTCAAAAATTTGGAAATGTTTTATTTAAATAAGGCAACACAATAAGTGTCTCATCGATCGTTATGTATGCTTTAGTACAATTTTTGATTCTTTAAACGTGGTACAACTAAGTTCTTTAACCTGTATCAGTACTTGGTACATCTAAAGTTCATATCAAAATTCATAAAACTAATCTTGCAACAAGCAAACTATGTTTATCATAAAACTAATCTACAATCGTTTATCATAATATTTATATCATAACCTATACGAATGTTCATATCAAATCGTTTTATGATATTTTTGATTCAATTCATCGAAAATAACCAATTAAACCCAAGACTTAATGCTTCAAAATATTAAGGAAACACAATTTAATTGTTAATGTAATCAAGGAAACTAAATTCAAAGAATTGGAAAACTTACTTTAATCGATAGGGGAATGATTCTGATATATTTTTGTCGTGACCATCACTGATACATCTAAAGTTCATATCAAAATTCATAAAACTAATCTTGCAACAAGCAAACTATGTTTATAGGAGTAGGATTTCTTGAAGAATATATGATGGAACCTACGAACGGAAATAATGGTATCATCGACCACAAAATCTGTTTTTTTGTACTACACATCCCGTAAGTATTCAACATCTGTAAAAAGAAAGATATACATTTGTATAGTATCACATGGTTTGAACCCCTTTTTTTTTTACAGTAACGTCGTCATTAAGTGTGTCGCTTATGGTGCATTTGCTCATGTTTTCAATGATTTATGGAATTCTATAGATGCAGACATAATATTATGTGTTTTGTAGTGTTGGCAAATTAAATGGGGACAAGGTAATCTATTGTATTTATTGTATATACAATAAATTAATCGGAGCTGATATTATATGTATATTTTACTAATATTTTTTCATATTTCATAATAAGGCCGACTTAAGAGGGTTACTAACATTGATGGGTTTTCCAAAGTTGTCTTCGACCCCATTGGTGTTCCAGAAATTGATGCTTTACGATTGAGGTAATACATGCATTCACATATTTTGTTAAATAATGTTTTTAAATTCTCTAGATGATCTATTTGCTATATTTCTCATAATAGGATTGCAAACGAAGACTTATGAAAACATTATTGACATCAGTTATTTTGTCTCCATTTTTATTTTTGTTTTGTTTTTTTATACATTGTTCATTTTATATTTTATTAGACTGTTGCTTATGTTTCATTTAATATTGTATTTATAATTTACCCGCATGCAAACAAATATACAATTTAATTTTAATGGCCATCGCATATAAATTTATATTGACATACTAAAATTCTTAGCTATAATCCGTACTTTCTTACATATATTGTTTTTACTATGACTTTAATTTTTATTATGTCTACATATTAAAAGTTATAATATTTTAATAATCTTCTCGCTCCGTGCAGGGCGCGGGTTATCACCTAGTGATAATAATAAAAGGAATAGAATACGGAATGGTCCATGAACAATTGATGATATTTAACTACTGTTCAGTTACAATTTATGGTGGCATCGACTACTCGACTTTTCTATGGCTTCTTGAAAATACAGCTCAGAACTTTTGTGCATCTAATAAGAGTATGGTTTGAACTTTGAAGTAAACGTACATATAGAAAACAAGAGAAGTAAATGCACGTATTAAATCAAACGAAGCCAAGTTTTTTTTTTCTCTCAGGAAGAACAGGGAATATTATTACATAAGCCACCTGAAATTTGGAATATCTTTTCATTTTCTTTTAAATCATTTTTATAATAAAATCGAAAATTGGGAAAATTACAAGACGCGAAATAAAGGCTGTGAAATTACGTTCCGTGGTAACGCGTTCTGTGACTATCTTTTTCCACATTACCTGATTTGTCGCATTCTCTTTAAAATAAATATTTATGTTAAAATATACAGATAAATTGAAGCCACAAAAAGAGATTATATGAGATGGGAAAAATTATGTAGAAAAACGACGGCCGACAAAAAAAATGTAGAAAGACGACGTGATTGTCAAAACAAAAAAAACCAGAAAAAAATTGCAAGATGCAAGTCTGCAACTACAAGAGTCCAGGGCTTTTGTCTCCCTCCGATAGTTGATACTTAGAAAAGATCCTACGGCCCAAGAATGTTTGGTCACAAGCTGAAGCCTATTCACGTCTCGGCAAAGGATACAATGAAAAGGTTACTACTACTACTCTTCCTCGATTTTAATTCCCGGTTTAATCCGGTAAACAACCTTAACAAATTCCCGGTTTTATAACTGCTACATGTTCTTTTACCGGTGAGCAGCTCGGTATGCATCCTCGTCCGAAATAACCGCCGGTATGTTCCATGTTCCCAGCGAAGGGCCAGAAACTTTCCCCCCTAAACTTTTTCACCGAGTCAATAAGTCAACAGAAATGGAGTTTTTGATGATATAATTGTATTATTGATACCTTCTTTAGTAGCTTCTTCACATCTCCTTTGGTAATTTGAAGACAAATGTGGATCCAGGGATTTCATGATCTCTTCATACTTCTCTTCAGCTGCTGATATCCGCTTGGCCTGTAAGAAACAATGAAAACTGTAAAAATGTTTTCAGAGAAACGTCGATTGAATGATTGTCGTGTTAACGCTTCTTTACCAGCTCAGTGGGTGCATTTGATGGGCCAAAGATTCCCACAAACATTCGTAATACATTGAAACTGTTCTCCAGCACGTCGTCCTACAAGAAAAGCATATCAGTGGAGATCTCGATGTGACACAGCTATTCTCTGAGTGTAGCTAACCTCATAGTCGAACCTGCAAAAATACAATTCAAAATGCACTCAAGACCCTGAAAGACTCAACAAACTTAGTATATATGGAAGATGGAAAAATGTTTCAAAAGAAAGCGTACAGATCATCAGCTACTTCAACCAGGAACTCTGAAACTGACAAGAACTCCATGTGCAACTCATTCACCTTTTCCGCAGTTTCCAAAGAAAGAAAACATAAATCAAATACAAACTGAATATGACTTCTCATCAAGAAATGACAAGGCACATGATGAATGTACTACTCACCTCTACTCCTCTCAACTTGTATAGCAGAAGATTCAACACCCGGTAATCAAAAGACTTCAAATGAATTGCTCTCATCACATCTTCGACACAGATCTATAAAGATATATATAGATCAAACGGTGAGCAAATCTATAGCATACATAAACAGCCACTTATTTGAAGGAAGTAACCTGAACCAGTTACCTTATTTTTGTTCGAAAGAGCATGACAAAGCTTTCTTTCTAACGCCCAATACTCTTTGCCCGACTCAAACTCTTGTTGTATTCTAACCAATGACATAGTTAATATCTGTTAAGTTCTGCTATATTGTTTGTCCCTTTGCTGATAAATACAATAAGGAAAATTATAAAGTTATCTCAAGGAAATACCTTTGCGTCAAAAGGCCCTCACGTTCAAGCACATCTCCGAGCGGCTTCAATGGATCAGTTTCAAACAAAACCCGTGATCCAGCATTCCATCCATGGCTTGAACACTGCATCTCAATTCTCAAACCATTAGGCTCTACACTAATTTGGTGATTCCCACACTCCAAAATATTAGAGATGGCATCTTACATTGACTCGGGATTCACAAGCTGATTCGCGGACAATCTTCTCATTAAGAGCATCCATCTAGGGAAACAGAAAGACTTCAAAATTTCTTAGAACCGGGTTAGGTGCAACTTCACTGAACAAAAATATACAGTTATTACCTGATATATGTAACTCTCAGTGAATGAAAGGACGGGTAAATATCTAAATATTGACTGTGGTTCGCTAACTTCCAAGTGATGGAACATGAAGTAAGACCTGGACTGCAACACGATATGGACTATCACTAAGACTAACACATTTTCAAAAATCAAGAGAGAGATACACTTGCATAAGTCATAAGAGAAGTTTTTTCTCCCTCTATCTTTCTCTACTTGATTATGCTTGTGTATGAGTAAAGAACTTACGAAATCCTCAAGTGTAGAGTTTGCTCTCTTCATTGCATCAACCCCGACCATTGCCACGTCTTCTTGAGCTTTCTGTGCCGCGTAAGGATCAACATTATCCATGACACTCCTCTTTTGAGACTCTACTACATAGAAATTAAACTATTAACCGCCATTCACATAATAACTGAAAAGACTAAAGCAAACCGAAGATTCAGAGAATATATATACGCTTTAAAGTAACTCAAACAAACACATCTTCGAAGCAGAGGCAATTTCAAGTGAGCTGAAACAAAAACAACAGAAACATAGATAACTACAAAGGGAACTGATTATAAGAACCTGAACTTGTGTTAAGTGGTTTGGAATCATCGCCTCGCTGAATCGACCTCGATATCTCATCGAGGAAACGTCCAGATACCTACGCAGTAAAACAAAACGCTTCGAAAGAGGAATAATCAAAAATGGTATCAAGCTTTTGCTTACTTTCGGTATGAAATCAGAGACCAAGACGAGTTTCGATTCAACATCTAGGTCGCCGCATGGTTGTACCTTAGAACGAAGAATGATATCAGATTTCAAAATTCTCCGGGAAAAAATTCGAAAAACCATTCAACTTTCTCACTTACCAGGAAAAGAACGAGATCGGAAATGAACCGAGAAGAAGAAGAAGAAGAAGATTCATGATCGGAAGTTAGTAAACCGCGAGAAGAGACGGCTGATACAACACTCTGCAACTTCTCCAATCGCCTTGGCTCTTCCATCGTCGTCTCCCCCAAATCAGAAGAATAACAAAAAAAAGTATGACGTGGACATTTTGTTTGCCATGTCAGCAATACAGCGTAAAACGACGTCGTCGAGTAATGGGCCTCAGGACCGTGAAGGCGAGTTTCAATATTCCTTTGATTCGGCCCTCTTTTGATTTAATTAGTAAACAGCATCGCACCGAAAAACATGCGCCTGACACATAGAGAAAAAAAGTATCCACAACAACCAACGATCGTTTGACACGTAAGCATCGTCAACGAGTTACACAAGACTTAACCGCACGAGATCACTCCGTATAAAACTTCACCTTCGTTTAGTTGAATACTTCACACCATTTGCTGAGAAAGAAGACGGTGAAAGATGTCGAGCGGAGGATACGGAGACCCGTCGCAGAAGATTGACTACGTCTTCAAGCTAGTCCTGATCGGAGACTCCGGAGTCGGGAAATCGCAGATACTCTCTCGTTACGCGAGAAACGAGTTCAGCTTGGACTCCAAAGCCACCATCGGCGTCGAGTTCCAAACTCGAACACTCGTGATGGACCATAAGAGCGTCAAGGCTCAGATCTGGGACACCGCGGGCCAAGAACGGTAAAATCTCTACGCCCTTTCCTTTCAGATCTCGTGTTCGATCTGCGTGCGAAACTTTTCTAATTTTGTTTTCCGAGATTTGAATTGAAAACGACGTCGTCGTAATTTGCTCAAAATCAAGTTGCATCTGATTGTAAACAAGTTTTTTTGGTTGAATATAATTTCACAATTCATTTTTTTTTTAAAGTGAAGAAAACGACGTCGTGACGCAGGTATAGAGCGGTGACGAGTGCTTACTACAGAGGAGCGGTTGGGGCGATGCTTGTTTACGACGTGACGCGGCGTCAGACGTTCGATCACATCCCGCGGTGGCTGGAGGAGCTGAGAGGACACGCGGACAAGAACATTGTGATAATACTCGTCGGGAACAAGTCCGATCTCGAGGATCAGCGTGCGATCTCGACGGAAGATGCTAAAGAGTTCGCGGAGACGGAAGGGCTTTTCTTCTTGGAGACTTCGGCTCTGAACGCGGTCAACGTGGAGACGGCTTTCTCGACTGTTTTGACTGAGATTTTTAATATTGTGAACAAGAAGAATCTTGTTGCTGGGGAAGGGAATGGCGATCCGGGGTCTCTTGCTGGTAAGAAGATTGACATTGTTCCGGGGCCTGCTCAGGTGGTTCCGACCAAGAGTGGCATGTGCTGTAACTCGTAGAAACCGAATTGAATTTGTCAGTGTTTACTTTTGTATTGTTACTTCCCGTAATGGCCTTTTTGTTCGGGGTTTCTATTACAAGTGTTTGATTGAGTTTTGAGTTTGGTTTTGAAACAACACTCGAGTCATTATGAATGAAACAGTTTCAAGAACTAAAACGCAATATAGCAAACAAGTTCAAAACTTTTATATCGTAATAGAATTGAAAAGTTAACACAGAGCAGAAACCCAAAAACAAAGAGACGTTCACAATGGTGTTTTCATGTCTTTGGAGAAACAAACTAGAGAGAAAGAAATCTCTTAATTTAAGCAGCAACAGGCTTAGCGGCAGCAGAAGAGAGTCTAGACCTCTTCTTGGCCAAACTCTCGCTACGGCGATCACGCTGCTCCTTGAGTCTGGAGGCAAGAAGCTTCTGGTAGTCAGCTGCATCAGCGTTAGCCTTGGCGATTCTCTTCTTCTTGTCGGCGATTCTAGCTCTCTTCCTCTGAAGAGTCAAAGGAGTAACAAGCCTCTGGATCTTAGGGGCTTTGCTCACTTCCTTGCCTGTTAACAACCCCAAAATAAGTTATTCTTAAAACTCTCAAGATAGTGGTTTTGATTCTCTCATACCTTTCTTGTTGGTGAATTTGCGGCGATAAGTGTTGACATACTTCCTCACATCATCATCCTTGGTGAGGTTAAACAGTTTACGGATCTTAGAAGCTCTCTTAGGTCCCCTCATCCTTGGCTTCTCGGTATCGGTAAGCCCGGGGAGATCCTTCTCACCCTTCTTGACAATGACAAGGTTAAGAACAGAGAGATCTTGGCTGACAATGCAACCACGGACAGACTTTCTTCTCCTCTCTCCAGTCCTCCTTCCGTGTCCTCTGAAGCAAGGAGTACCTAATTCACACAAACAAGATTTTACATAAATACAGACAGAGAAAAACTGATTAATCTGTACATAATGTTATTAGATTAGGAGTCAAGTACCTCGGTGAAGCAAAAGGCGGACACGACCGGGGGTGAGAACTCCCTGTTTCATTGGGAAACCTTGTTTGTCACATCCTCCCATGATTTTGAAGATGTACCCCTTGAATTCCTACACATAGATTATACAGCTTGAATAACCATTTCTAAGAGCACAAAGACAAAATAAACAATCAGCGAGTAGTAGAAATATTCACCTCGCCCAAAGCATCTCCGCTAACTTCCTGAGAGAGCCTCTTGTCGTAGAAAGCACGGCTGCACCATAAAACAAAAGTCAAACTCAAATCATCTTGTCTTAAAAAAGAACGACTAAGATCAGTCATGTTGTGTATGTCGAATTCAAAACTAGCTAATAAAAAACCGTAGAAACATCAGATTCCAATATTTGCAGCAGGTATGAACTGATTCTACCGGTAAAACAATAACTGTAATAATTCAAGGTTTGTGTCCGAAAAGGAGATGTTCAACATTGTAGACTCAATTAGCCAAACGTAAACAAAACAAGAACTAATCCCAAACCTAGTATGTAAGAAAATAAAGGCAATGTGATTTAAATGAAAGATCTTACAGCTTCTGGTCGTCATCGATCTCAAGCTTCTTCTGGCAACCAGTTGTGGGATTCGCGACGTTGAACTGCGATACAAACAAAACCGAATGAACAAGCGAACTAATACAGATAACTGAGCAAAAGAGAGTGTGTGAGGAGGAAATGATGAGCTAACCTTCATCTTCTCCGATAGAAACTGTCACTACAACAGCCTGCGAGAGAGGATTAGAGATATATAACTCGCGGCGCAGTTCAGCAGTGAAGCTAGGGTTTTGTGCGGGTGAGTAAATAGCCAACTTTATACTACAAACAGATCGGTATCATAAGCCCAAATATATGGGCCTTTTCATAAATATCCAGAGAAGAACTTATTTTTTTGGGCCTTTAGGCCTAAATTATTCTCTCTCTACTATCTTTTTTATTAAATTAAGTTTCAAAAGTTTACTATATCCACTATCGGAACATTTAATAAGTAGAAAAGTAGCTTCCTGTGGTCCCCAAACAATAAGGTATGAAAAATTGTGTCAGGTCCAAAGTATTACCCTTGTAGCAATAGACCTCAGAAAATAGCCTACTTACCCTAAAGTTCTTAATTTTACTGAGCTGATTAGGCCAGATTTATTACCTTTTAATTAAAGTAGATTTATTTTAAAAATAATTAAATGCATTGACTAAATTTTATTAATAAATATTAATGATTTTGAAATCATATCAACTTTCTCTCCAAAATGGATTTAATTATTTAATATCTTTATTATTATATTTCTTATAATTTTGGGTGATAAATTATTATCAATTTATCAATTATATTAATTATAATTAATAAAAAAAATACTCACTGAAATCTATCAATAATATTTTAGAAATAAAAATGTATTTTAAAAAATTATAATGCTGGGATTATTTCTTAAAATTAGTTAAATATTATATCCAAAGTATTAAAAAAAACCCAGAAAGAAAACAAAAAAGTAGGTTACATAAAGAAACGTAAGAAATAAAATAACAGTAGTATAAAACAAGTTTTCTCTGCCTCCGAGTCTTCTACTAAACTTTCTTGTCTCTCTCTCTCTCTCTCTCTCTCTCTGAATTGTTTAAGAAACACACAAAAAAAACTGGCATCATCACCATCATCACCCCAACCACCATGAGGAGTTCACTTCCTCAGCCCAACAGTGGAAGAAGATCCACGACTAATCGTCGATGGTCACTTCCCTCAGCTTCCCCCAACCCTTCTTATAACTCTCGCTCCGCTCACTCTTCTCGGCCCCTCAGCCACCAGCCTACTCAAAGCCACCACCGCTCCAATTTCCCGCCAAATCACAGGCCCGATCGGGCCCAACCGACTCGTATTAAGCCCAATTTCATCGTCCAGCTCGTTCACCCAAGAACCGCCGCCGCCAACACCAACACCGACGCCAATCCCTCTTTTTCCGTTAGAAAGCAAGCGATCATCACACTCGCTTCTCTCTGCGGAATCCCCGAGGAGTCCGTCCACGTCCCCCAGCTCGGCTCCGTCGCCGGGAGCTTCGGTTTCCGCCAATGGACCAACGCGCTCTCCGCCGTCGTGTCTCTCTGGGACCATCGCCTCCGAGGGAAGCACGATTTCGTCCCCGAGCTGGTTCCCAACGTCGTCGTCCCGTCCGACGTGGACGAGCTTAGAGACAGGCTCCGCGATCTCTTCTCGTCTCACGTTCTCTCCCTTGTGGAAAACGGAGAGAGCGTGAAGAAGGTGAGACGCGAGATTGATGAGAAGTCTCGTCGAGCTGAGTCCTTTGATTCCAAAAGGGGTCTTAGGTTAGAGGTGTTTGAGATGAAGAAGGCTTTGGAGGCGGAGAGGGATTTGGTTGTCAAGCGGCTTGAAGAATTCAAGAACGCTATGATGTGGATTGTGCGGTTTCTCAAAAGAAGTGATGATGGAGTGGAAGTTGATGACGTGGACGTGTTTAGTTTAGAAGGGGACTATGATTGGCCACGTGTTCATAGTTTAATCCGTAGGGAGTGTCGAAGGCTTGATGATGGGCTGCCTATCTATGCTTACCGGCGGAATATTTTGAAGAAAGTTTATGGCCAACAGGTTATCTCCAATATTTCAATATTTAATATGAGTTGCTGAAAAAAATAAAAACTTTTAATTAGAACAGAAATTTATATAGATTTGAGAATGAAGCTGATCTATGTTGTTGTCTTATGGTTGCAGTTCTTGTGTTAAGACTTAGTTTTAATAGTTTACATTTTGTTGTGTTCACAGGTAACGGTATTGATTGGAGAAACTGGTTCAGGGAAGAGCACTCAGTTAGTTCAGTTTCTTGCTGACTCCGGAGTTGCGTCCAGTGAGTCTATCGTTTGTACACAGCCAAGGAAAATCGCTGCATTGACATTGGCTGATCGAGTCAGAGAAGAAAGCAATGGTTGTTATGAGGAAGATTCTGTCCGAGCTTTCTCTTCTGCGGAGAAGTTTAGTTCCAAAGTTGTTTTCATGACGGATAACTGTCTGCTCCAACACTACATCAAAGATCGGAGTTTGCCTGGCGTTTCGTGCGTTATTATTGACGAAGCACATGAAAGAAGCTTAAACACGGACCTGGTTTTGGCGTTGCTCAAAGATCTGCTGTGCAAAAGAGTTGACCTGAGGCTTGTCATCATGTCCGCCACGGCCGATGCTTACCAGCTTTCAGAGTATTTCTTTGGCTGTGAGATTCTCCGTGTCGCGGGAAGGAACTTTCCGGTGGAGATTATATATACACCTGGTAGTGACACGGAAGGGACTTCTGTTGTTGGCCGCGTTGCTCCATATGCTGATGATGTTGTAAAGAAGGCGATGGAAGTGCATAGAACAGAGAGAGATGGAACGATCCTTGCATTCTTGACTTCCCAAGCAGAGGTAGAGTGGGCATGCGAAAGGCTTATAGCTCCATCTGCTGTCGCTTTGCCTTTGCATGGAAAGCTATCTTTTGAAGAACAGTTTAGGGTTTTCCAGAGCCATCCTGGGAGACGGAAAGTGATATTTGCCACAAATATTGCGGAGACCTCTCTAACTATTCCTGGCGTCAAGTATGTGATTGATTCCGGGATGGTGAAAGAGAGCAAATACGAGGCTAGAACGGGTATGAGCATCCTCAAGGTTTGCAGAGTCAGTAAAAGTTCAGCTCAGCAACGCGCTGGTCGTGCTGGGAGGACAGAAGCTGGGAGATGTTACAGACTCTACTCAAAACACGAGTTTACTTCCATGAGTCTTAATCAGGAGCCTGAGATTCGGAGGGTTCATCTCGGTGTAGCGATTTTGAGGATTCTTGCTCTGGGTGTAGACAACATAGCGGATTTTGATTTTATCGACGCGCCTGACCCTGAAGCCGTCGTGATGGCTGTCAAAAACCTTGTTCAGTTGGGTGCAGTCGTTGAGAAGAATGGTGTTCTTGAGTTAACGCAGGAAGGACATTGTTTAGTCAAGCTGGGTCTGGAGCCAAAGCTTGGTAAGTTGATTTTGGGATGCTTCAGACACAGAATGGGCAAAGAGGGGATTGTTCTTGCTGCTGTCATGGCCAATGCTAGTAGTATATTTTGCAGAGTTGGTAACCTTGATGATAAGATGAAAGCTGATTGCCTAAAGGTAAGATATTCTCTACTTTTGTAAATAGTTTAGATCCTCTTAGAAGATGTTGTTCTGAAATTTTTTTTTCTTTGTCATCTTCAAGGTGAAGTTCTGCAACAATAATGGAGACCTCTTCACTCTTCTTTCGGTGTACAAAGAATGGGCATCTCTGCCGCGAGAGAGAAGAAACAAATGGTGCTGGGAAAATAGCCTGAACGCCAAATCAATGAGGAGATGCGAAGACACAGTCAAGGAGCTGGAGATATGCATTGAGAGAGAACTTTCTCTCGTCAGTCCAACCTACTGGGTTTGGAACTCAACCGAGGGTAATGATAAACACGAGAAGCATCTGAAAATGGTTATACTTGCGTCTCTTGCCGAGAACGTGGCGATGTACACTGGCTATGATCAGCTCGGGTACGAGGTAGCGTTGACTGGGCAACAAGTCCAGTTGCATCCGTCGTGTTCGTTGCTAGCGTTTGGCCAGAAGCCAAACTGGGTTGTTTTCGGTGAGCTTCTGTCAGCTGTCGACCAGTACTTGGTATGTGTAACCGCGTTTGATTTCGAGGCTTTGTCTATGCTTGATCCACCTCCACCTTTTGATGCATCTCATATGGATGAGTGGAGGCTCAGAGTGAAAAAGGTGGCTGGTTGTAGCAGCACTCTGCTGAAACGATTCTGTGGGAAATCTAACCGTAGTCTGCTTTCCATCGTCTCTCGTGCTAGGTCTCTTTGTGAGGATGAGAGGATTAATATTCAAGTTGATGTAGATCAGAACGAGATTCTACTATATGCGCCTCCCCACGACATGGACAAAGTGTTGTCCCTAGTGAACGATGCATTGGAATGCGAAAAGAAGTTGATGCGTAACGAATGTTTTGAGAAGTATATATATCATGGTCGAGGAGAAGTACCCCTTGCACTGTTCGGATCCGGCGCTCAGATAAAGCATCTTGAAGTTGATCAGAGATTCTTGACAGTCGATGTACTCTATTACGGCGACAACTCTCTTGATGACAGAGAGATTCTGACGTTCCTGGAGAAGGAGATCGATGGATGTATCTGCTCCATTCATAAGTTTGCTGGTAACAAGCAAGACTGTGATGAGAAGGAGAAGTGGGGTAGGGTTACCTTTCGGACTCCGGAGTCTGCTATGAAGGCAACAGAGATTCAAAAGTTTGATCTCAACGGATCAGTGATTAAACTATTTCCATCGCTGTCAGCTGGTGGTGAAGGAGTTTTCAAGATGCCTTCTGTTACAGCTATGATTCGTTGGCCGCAAAGGGAAAGTTGTGGTAAAGGTGTTCTTAAGTGTGCTTCTGGTGATATTCACAGTATCTTTGCTGGGTCATCCGGCATCATGATAGGAACAAAATATTGCCCCTTTGAGACGGATCAAAGACACACTGATTCTATTTTGATTACTGGTATTGACACAAATCTTTCGGATGCTGAAGTTTTAGATGTTTTGGAGTTCGCTACGCAGAGAACAGATTTGGAATTTTTCTTATTCAGAAGAGGAAATATTGTGCATTGTCAAGATCTTACTGTTTGTAAAGATATGCTGCATAAGAGAATATTTGCGCGCTTGTCATCGAGGAATCCAGACCCAAAGTGTGTTGAAGTCAAAGTCTTTGAACCAAAAGAAGCTAATTTTGTGCGAGCGTTGATTACTTTTGATGGGAGATTACATCTGGAAGCTGCAAAAGCTTTGCAGGAGTTAGATGGAACTATTCTAGATGGATGCTATCCATGGCAGAAGATAAAATGCGAGCAAAAGTTTCAGAGCTCCATAATCTGTCCTGCTTTTATCTACAACATAGTCAGAAGACAATTATATGCTAAGCTAGCAAGCTTCAAGAGACAAAGAAGTGATTCCATTGCCACATTTGAGATGTTTGCTCTCTATCACCTATTATTCATTAACATTCTCTTTTATGTATTTTGCAGAATGTGAATGGCATCTGGAGGCAATTCATAGTGGTGCTTATCGTGTTAAAATCTCCGCAAATGCAACAAGACGCATCTCGGAGATGCGGAGATCTCTCGAAGAACTCATAAGAGGAAGACCCATAATAAACCATCCAGGCTTAACCCCAAGGGTCTTGCAGCATCTTTTGTCCAGAGAAGGTGTTATCCTGATGCGGAAGATCCAACAGGAGACTGAAACTTGCATTGTGGTAGACAGGCAGAGTCTCGCAGTACGCATTTGTGGATCAGAAGAGAGAACCGCTGCGGCTGAACAAGAGCTGGTTCGGTCGCTTCTGGCTTATCACGAGAGCAAGCAGCTTGAAATCCGCCTCCGAGGTCCGAATCTCCGTCCTGATCTCATGAAGGAAGTTGTGAATCGGTTTGGTCCAGAGCTCCAAGGTATTAAAGAGAAGGTGAATGGTGTGGATCTCAAGCTCAACACTCGGAACCATGTTATTCATGTTCATGGGAGCGTGGAGATGAGGCAGGAAGTAGAGAAGATGGTCTATGAACTTGCACGGGAAGAAGGTAGTGCACTGGGCGGTACTAAACCAGATGAGATTGAAGTTGAATGCCCTATTTGCTTGTCTGAGGTTGAGGATGGCTACTCTCTCGAAGCATGTTCACACCTCTTCTGCAAAGCTTGTTTGTTGGAACAGCTCGAGGCGTCGATGAGAAACTTTGACGCATTTCCCATAATCTGTTCTCACATCGACTGTGGAGCTCCTATAGTACTTGCTGATATGAGAGCCCTCTTATCACAAGAGAAGCTCGACGAACTCTTCAGAGCATCCCTCTCCTCTTTTGTAACAACCAGCGATGGTGAGTTCCGGTTCTGCTCCACACCTGACTGCCCTTCCATCTACCGCGTTGCCGGTCCTCTAGATTCAGGGGAGCCATTTTTCTGCGGAGCGTGTAACTCACAGACGTGCACGAGGTGCCACCTGGAGTATCACCCGTACATCACTTGCGAAAGGTACAAACTGTTCAAGGAGGATCCTGACATGTCGTTGAAGGACTGGGCGAAAGGGAAGAACGTGAAGGAGTGTCCGTGTTGCAAGTCGACGATAGAGAAATCTGAAGGGTGTAACCATCTGCTGTGCCGGTGTGGGAATCACATTTGCTGGGTCTGCTTAAGGTGGTTCGCTCAACAAGAACCTTGTTATGAACATTTGAGAGGAGTCCATGGTGGGATAGGCCTCTTCGATGAGCTAGGCATGCCCATGCTTTGAAGTACCTCTCCAAAAAAATGTACAAATTTGTTTTAAGTAGAGGTCCATGTATATCTATATTGTGTAACATTATCTGGTTTGGTTCATATGTAATTATGTCGAGAGATTGGTTCAGTAGTATACCTTCTTTAACCAATACAAACCGAAAACTCATAAACTTGATGCCAAGGTATGAAGAGTTTTGGTATCAACGACTTGAAGCTTGACTTGTTAACATCACTGAAAACGCGTAAACGTCTACAGAGAGTTCACTAATAAGTCTAGTTTTGGGTCAAGACAAAGTTGAAAGGAAACTACTTTCCAAAGACGTACAGAGACATCCCTTTAATGGCATTTATCACACACCTTCCACGAAATTTCCACCCACTTCCAAACCCTATCAAAGGACTGATCCTCAATTCTTATTAGAGTCCGGTAGATTGTGATCTCTGTCCCCTTATAAACTCAACACGTTCTTGGAATTTTTGGGGTCATGACTTGACTATGTGTAGATTCTAACGTCAATATGGGTTTTAAATTTCATCTAGTGCCCCTATTTCTTCTCTCTTTCTTCAAGAGCAAAAACTTAGTTTTGTGTCCGAAACCCATTTATCTCTGTTCGTGCTCTGTTTTAACTACTAGTTGTCTCTTGAAAAAGTAAAGTCCCCTGTTTTTTCTCTGAAAATGGCGTCCCATAACAGGAAGATGCTTTATCCATTTCAACCCGGACAAAATTGCACCTTCGGGCTCTACTTCCCTTTTATTCCGACATACCCACCACCACCTCCGCCGCCGCAGAGAGATCTCTCTGTTATAGTCTCCACCTCAATCTGCATAATAGGCTCACTCCTACTCTTCCTATTCCTCATCGTCTTCCTCTACCTCTACATCACGAAGTCATCAAGACGGAGGAGCTCACCTTCCGCAGTGGCTCCCGTCGTCAGCACCAGACGAAGAGAGGAAGAGAACGAAGAAGAAGAAGCCGGAGGAGGAGGAGAAAGAGATCATCATCACTTCTGGAGCATCGCAACGCTCGGTCTCCACCGCTCAGATATCGATTCTATAACAGTCGTCGTGTTCAAGAAGGGAGAAGGGATCATCGACGGCACGGACTGCTCCGTCTGCTTGAGCGAATTCGAAGAGGGCGAAGGGGTTAGGCTGTTGCCGAAGTGTAGCCACGCCTTCCACGTCAGCTGCATCGACACGTGGCTTCTCTCTCACAAGAACTGTCCTTTGTGCCGCGCCCCTGTTTTCTCCCCCGAGGTGCGTGATAAAGAAACAGAGACGAGTCATCAGACAGAGTCTGGAACAAGAGATGAAGAGAGTTCGGGATCGAGAAACGGTAATGTTGTTCTTCCGAGGTCACAAAGCGATTTGGCTAGCCGTTGCGGCGAAGGAAGGTTGGAGACTGTGAGAAGATCGTTTTCGATTGGAGGAAGCTCGTTAGTTAAAGCTGAAGGTGGAAGTAGAAGACACTTCTACAGCAGCTTCAGTGCTAATTTCTTCTCTTCATCAAGAAGAACAACGAACCAAGACTCGGTTCTCCCGAGCTGAATGCCTTCTAGACCGTTTAAATATCTAGTGTTGTCGTATTTGAAATAAACGGATTGTTTCAATGGTTTGTTAAGATTATATAATGATTTTAAATAAAGAGATATGGGCAATTAAGGTTAAATTAAACAAGAACAATTCTCACTGAGACATTTCGTCGAACACGTTCAGGACTACAACATCGAACTAAAGACTAATTAAAATCCAAGAAACAGATTGATAGATAGCATAAGAGTCTCTCAAGCTCTTTCGCCTCTGATTCTTCTTGCCAGCTGGATGTCCTTTGGCATGATTGTTACTCTCTTCGCGTGAATCGCGCAGAGATTCGTGTCTTCGAACAAACCAACAAGGTAAGCTTCGGCTGCTTCTTGAAGAGCTGCGACGGCGCTGCTCTGGAACCTCAGATCGGTTTTGAAATCCTGAGCGATCTCACGGACAAGACGCTGGAAGGGGAGCTTGCGGATCAGAAGCTCCGTGCTCTTCTGGTACTTCCTGATCTCCCTCAACGCCACCGTTCCGGGACGGAATCTGTGCGGCTTCTTCACTCCGCCGGTGGCCGGAGCGGATTTTCTTGCGGCTTTCGTCGCGAGCTGCTTCCTTGGTGCTTTGCCTCCGGTGGATTTCCTAGCGGTTTGCTTGGTACGAGCCATATCGATATCAAAAAAATCACTACGAACAGTCTAGAGAATGAGAATGCAAATGCGAAAGAAAGTTAAGTAGTGAAGAACAAAGGTTGAAGATGTGTTGATTTTATAAGAAAGAGAAATTGGCGGTGAGTTGGAAAAAGGAATGAAGTTGGAGGGAGTTTCCTGAAATCTTGTCCGTTGGATTATAGTAATGTCAACGGCTGAGAATTTATGTACGTAATCAATCCGCGTGAATGCTTTGTCAACCAATTAAAACACTCCTATTATGTATTTGACGTATCTGTGTGATGTGTACTATTAACCAATTAAAATCATCTTTTTCCAGACCACGAGACCCTTTCGCGCTACGTCCAATTTTTTTTTTTTCAAAAAGAAAAAGATATTAGCGCCACTGGAAATTTTTGGCCAAAACATTCCAATTATTTTCAAATTGTAGAAAATAACAACGAAACTATTTCAGAAAAAGACGTAAATTTGTACTTGACGCTAAAATTTCAAGAAGATGATGATATGTGCACTCTAACTAATATTAATTTTCACAATTAGAACGTACACTTCTGATAAGTATCTAATTCAGAGAAAGCCTTCCCGTTTATACACAAAAGGAAATATATCTCATAAATTTTCCAGTTATTGAACATTTTATTTTTCCAGATCCTTGTAAGGAAGGAATAATACTATACTGGTCAACAACATTAGGATGAATCCACATGGGGAAGATGAATATGTAACAATAATTTTTTCCTCGGATTTGAAAGAACGGTGTTGTTTTTGTTTTCACTTTTCTCGGATTGAAATCAACAGACAAAAATGAAAGTGGAGAAATAACACTAGATTGATATTAAGTAGACATATTCATCAAATCAAAAGACTTGAAACCAACACTAACACAAGCGAACATTTTTAAAAGAGATTTACACAACCAACTAAACAACCAAAGCATTACTTAAAAACCACTGTTCTTCTTTATCTCTTCTTAAGCCCTCTCACCCCTGATTCTTCTTGCAAGCTGGATGTCCTTAGGCATGATGGTGACCCTCTTGGCGTGAATCGCACACAGATTCGTGTCCTCGAACAGCCCGACAAGGTAAGCCTCCGCCGCTTCCTGAAGAGCCGCGACGGCGCTGCTCTGGAACCTCAGATCCGTCTTGAAATCCTGAGCGATCTCACGGACAAGGCGCTGGAAAGGAAGCTTGCGGATCAGAAGCTCGGTGCTCTTCTGGTACTTCCTGATCTCCCTCAACGCCACCGTTCCGGGACGGAATCTGTGCGGCTTCTTCACTCCTCCGGTGGCCGGAGCCGATTTCCTCGCCGCTTTCGTCGCCAGCTGCTTCCTCGGAGCCTTTCCTCCGGTGGATTTTCTCGCGGTTTGCTTGGTACGAGCCATTTGCTGCTGATAGAGAACGAATCTTACTCTTTTGTGATTTGCTTTGTGCGAGAATGTGAATGATGTCGAGAGAGTGAGGATGTGATGTGTTTTTATCCCGAAAGGGAGGGATGATGTTTTTTGTTATCGTCCGTTGGATCGTTTTGTTTATCAACGGTTAAGATTGCTTTTATCTATGCTATCCGCGTCATTTGTTATTTAACCAATCAGAACGACTTGTGTATATGTCGATTTATTCTCCTTCCGTTTCTCGTTTCCATTATAAGGCCGTAGAACGAGGCATAGGCCTTAGGCCCATTTAATCTTAAGCAAATTTTGGCGCCTTTTATGGGTTGGGTTATTTCACACTTGTTTAGAAATTTATATCATCTGATTTATTTTTTTTTAAGTCATTTTTCATGTGTCAATGTATTTTGTAATTGCAAATCTTAAATGTATCTTAGAGGACACATACGATGCTGCTATGTAATCATTAATTTTTTTTCTGGTTGATGGGAGATGTAATGTTATGGATCATTCATACTATTCGGTACAACCAATTTTCAATGTTGAAAATTAGATATATGACATGTAGCCTACATTGTGGTCGTACTCGTTCCTTGCCTCAGATTTGGGTATAGAGTGTTTTTGATAGAGCCATTGATGATATAATAATTAAGCAGGTCATCAACCCCATGGTTGATATTAGTATAGCACTACCAAATGTTGGGTCGATGTATACGTATAGATAAACTGCATGTCACTCGCAGAAATTGAGATGACAGTTTGGTCCTCTGTGATATGGTTTATAGTCCATGCGACTGTGGCTTGCATGAATTATTCTTATGGATTTAAGCTTGACCTGACCAGTCTGGTCCCCAGCATCTTGTTATGAAAAATATAACCAAATGTTATCTTCCAATATTTTAGACATCAAATTGAGATTTTTTTCTTACGCGTCAATGGAATTCGCTGGTGGCTACCGGCTGCTATTGCAATTGAACCTCATGCCGACATATCCTATGTTTATTTTTATTGTTCTTTCTGTACATCATGGACGGACTCGCTCTTCGATTGAAAAGTCTTAGGTCATAATTTCTTTAGCTTTTATATTGATTACACGCATTATGATATGTATTAAAATATTTAGTTCTTATAGATTAAAATACTGGGAAACTTATTCATTCACACAACACAATCGGAAAAAAATATTAAAACAACAGTATTACTAGGTTAAGATCCGCGCCTTGCGCGGGATCAACATTATATATATAAATTATTTTATGTATTAAATATTTTTACATATTATGAAATAATAAAAATATATTAAATAATTAAAAGTCAGTAACTATTAAATATATAATTAAATTGGTGTGAACATATAAATCAATTTTATTAATCCAAAAAATATTTTTTTTTTATATTTGATAGGATATGTTATTAAATTTAAATGATACTAGCATAAATAATATATTTTAGTATATTTTTAATATTAATATCTATTAAAGGATGATTTCTACTCATATAGTTTTTTGATCATTTGTATCTTTTATAGAAAAAATTTAAATTACTGATAACAAAATTTTCATTGTGGGATTAATAGTTTTAGTAATTTATAATTAAAAAAAAATAAGTTGTCAATGATCGTTCAAAACTTTTATCAAAAAAATTGTTCAAAGTAAATTTCGAAACTAAAATATTGTATTTTATATGGTTTATAGTTTAATTTAAAACGATATATATTTTAATCTTAATAATTAATTAAATTAGACCTTTTACTTATATAATTTTTGTAATCATTTGTATTTTGTCATAACAAAAATTTTAGACCATTGATCATAAATTTGAATGTGAAACTTTTAACAGTTTTAGTAATTTATAGCCGTTTGTAAAAATTCAAAATATAACATATAAATAAAAATCTAAATTTTTATTATATGGTTATTGTGGTTGTTTAATTTATTTAATAGCTTAAAATTAAACAAATATGATAGAAGATACACTATTTTTTATCAAATCTTTATTATTCAAAATCATTAATTGTCATATATATTTTAGCCACATTAGGCAATTCCGTAAATTTTATTTAAAGAAATAATAAAGTACATTAATGATGAATTTATTGTTAGTTTAATAAAAAACTTATTATATAATTAGATGAACCAACATATTTCTCTAATGATTATAAGAATCATTCTAGTGATGACATGTGGCTACAAAAAGAAGTTGTAATGCTTATCAAATAATATATAAGGAATATTATATAATTGGTGTATTATGTGATGTTGACTACGAACTTGTCAATGATTAATATCAATAAAATATGAACTAGTGACTTTGGAAATAGAAGATATCCACAAAACTCGTAATGGAAAAAGGAGACTTGGACACATTTGAATCTTCACAAAAAAAAACCCACATATATTTTCCCCTAATTAAAAAGGAAACTCTTTAAATAAGAGAGTGAATAAAACCTGACGACTATAAGAACCAAGAAGACTCCCATAATTAATCAAGCAACCCAGTTTCTTTATTTTCTTCTTTTCTTCTGCCAAAAGAGAATGGCAAAACTCAAATCTCTCATAATCGGAAAAGTCAAAGACAAAGCTTCAATATGCAAAGCCAGTTTGTTCTATAGTTTCAGTTCGAAGTCGGTCAGATATATTCACTTAGCCCTTTTGAAGTCAACAACTCATACTTCTCATAAACCACCCGATAGCAACTACATCTCCGACGTCGTCTCTTACTCCAATGGTCGTCATGCCCCGGTAGCTTTTGCGGCGGTTATGTGGAGGTTACAAGTCACAAAGAATGCTTTTGTGGCCATCAAGTCTCTCATAGTCTTCCACATACTTATCAAATCATCGAGATACAAGTTTGAAGGACTTGATCGCGGTAGAAACAGTCTGAAACTGAATGATTTCTCAGACAAATCTTCTAATCTCACAATAGAATTATCACCATGGATCATATGGTAATTATTTTTTCCCCTTTTTCTATTATTTGATGTGACTATGACATATATCTAATAACTTGGACGCGTTCATAATTCATATCGGTTACCGACTTGGATATTATAATACTAAGAAGTTTTTTCCTTTGTGTGTGTGTGTGTGTTTGGCTTTATTCAGGTATGGACGATATTTGGATAGTCTCTCGTGGATTTTGAAGGTAGTAGGGTCTTTTCCAAATTTAACGGATAGCTCAAAAGAGAAATCTAAAGAGAAAGATTGTGTTTCGTCTTACCAAACCGGGTACATAATGAGACAGACCGACTCTCTTTTGACTTTCCTTGAGCATATATGTACTAGACCGGATACTCCACTTTTGTTCCAGAACAAGATCGTGGACGAGATCAGAGAGCTCGTGATTCAAGACTACTTTACGGTTGTAATATTGGTTATGATACGGCTTCAAGTGTTGAATGAAAGATTGACTAAACCGGAACCGGTTGGTGATTCCAGTTTGAACGATTTAAGGTTGGTTTTGATGAGACTTGAAGAATGCAAGGAGAGTTTGAGAGGATTTTTCTGGCATTATAGACGTTTGGCAGAAGATTTCTGGTGTTTGGTTGAAACATTGAAGGCCGATATGGTACATAGCGATAAGGAGATGGTTAACTTAACCGGTTTGGTTCAGACAACGGTTAAGGACGATGAGGAGATGGTTGAACTAGCAAGTTCGGTTCAGACCGAATGGGTAACATTCGACGACTCTGAGATAGCAATGAGGGAGTTGTCAAAACGGGAGTCCGAGTGGGAAACTTTTGATGACTAGGCTTTGACGAATGAACCGGTCCAGTTCATCCTCTATACGTAAGGTTGAGAGCTGATTGGCTCAGTTAGGTGAGAAAATATCCGGTTTACACTTGGGTTTGCGTTTCACTACTTTTTAATTTGGTTTGTCTTGGAATGGGATCTGTCTTTCTTTTAATAATAATAATGCTTAGGCCCTGTTTGTTTCGAGGTCGTTGGCGTCGGCGACTAGCGTCAACGACCAAAGTGTGTTCGTTTAGTTGTCGCTGATATCACGACAGGTCGCAGCAACCAGACGCTAGTGATCAACGATCTGAAATTCGAATCGCTGAAAAATTTAGCGTCGCGATTAAAATTTTGCGACTAAAACATCAAAATGACCAGAACACCTTTAATATTTAAATAAAATTACAAAACAATGCCATTAACCCTAAATACATTTTTTCGTCTCCTTTCACTCTCGGCGACTCCAAGCTTCTTCTCATATCTGGCTTTCACTTTGATCTCATCTCAGAGCATCTTCTTTTCACTGGAATCCTACTCTCCGGCGACGGGAAAGTTCTATCTAGGTTTCATTTTCTTTTAATTTCGATTTTTATTGTTATATTGTGTAGTCACGATCTCGGATTTGATCTATGGGTTGATTTGGCTATTGGATTTTTGAATATCACTTTTCTATCTCTTGAAAGTTTCGTTTTGAGCATTTATAAGTTGATTTGGCAGTAGGGTCTTTGAGGATCACTCTCTATCTCTTGTAAAATGTTGGTTTCGTTAAATTGGTGTTATAGTGTGTCTGAGCCACTGTTCGTTTCATGTATGTCCTCTGTCCATTTGTAGCATAGAGTGATTGTTTATTAATGATTTTAAATGTACATGTGACTGATTCATTAGCTTCATGACAATTATATTATTGTGTAAATAGTTCTCATTTGTTTTGTGGAGTTCACGTGAACCTGTCCACTTATAAAGATTAAGTAGGTTTTGTCATTTTACCAATCAGTCGTCATATGTAAACGCACTTGCATATATTTTTTTTTTCCAGGTTTTAGTAAGGACCACAGCTAGAGAAGAAACATGGCTAAAGATGATGTAAGTTTTTGATCTGGTTTTAATTAGTTCTTTGTTTGTTTTGTGATTGTTTACGTGTAGTTAGCTTGGTTATTAATGATAGTTGTTGTTTGGAGCTGGACCGATGAGGAATGTAGATATTTTTTTACTTTATATGCGGATGAGAAAAAAAAGGTAAACAAAACGAGGCTTGGCATGAGTCTAACTGGAAGAGATTCCATCATCACCAAGTTTGAAGAGAGATTTGGGAAAAGACATGTCTTCTTCCTCCCACAAAGACGAGTGTGTATAAGTAATTCCTTATGTAAAGAATTAAAAAAATTATAAAGTCAACGTGTAACTTAATTTCCTATTCTATTATAAAACATTCATAAAGAAAACAAATCGGTCATTGCTCCAGTTGTGGCCTTCGATCATTTGTTTAGGTGATTGACATGATACAATATGTATTGGGTTTAGTCACTTATTTTAAAACACATATGCTCCAGAGACAATAATATGGCACATTTAAGGTTTCGCTTTCATTTTCTTGCATCCGAGACCTGCCAATTTTTAACGCGCATGCTTGCTTTCTGTGCCTACAAATTTGAAAGAAACGACGAAACAATTGTGTTAAAAAGAGACGCATGATGAACAATTGTGTTAAAAAGAGACGCATGATGATGAAATAAACCATATATATATGAGCAATAACCACGTATAAACAAAAGAACTGAGTTACCTCATTCTCCCAGTCACATCTCATAGTAATAAAAATCAATATAAACGTCTGAATAGCGGTTCCTCCGAATATCATACCAGCCCAAATACCCTTTTAACGCATAATAGCAATATGCATATTTATGAAAACTGTAGAGAGAAAAGGGTCGAGATTAACTTTCAAAATAAACAAATAAAACTTGCATTTACCTTAACACCGGTGTTGAAAACCCAACCCATGACAAATCCAAGTGGAAGTCCAATGAAATAGTAGCATCCTAGATTAATGTATGCCACTACTGATTGCCAACCCGAACCAACCGCAGCACCTAATCAAAATCAATACATGACCGTTGACCGGTTTATCTTAGTTTTTTGAAAAATATATTATTTTGTTTGTGTGACCTACCGGAAAGAACGGGATAGACACTGTTGAGAAGAATCGTAAAGGCTAAAAGAATAGAAAGGTTATTCACTGCTTTTATAACAGCTTCGCTTGAAGAGAAGATCCAACCGATTTGATTATGAAGAAAGACTACGAGCACAGATAGGATTATTCCGATGATTAACGATTGTATCACTGATATGATCATTGCAAACCTTGCTTTTCCCCCGTTTCCTGCTCCTAATTCATTCGCTACTCGTACACTACAAAAACATGTTATAATCCTAATCAATCTAAATAAATGAAGCAACCAGACTAGCAATAATATGAAGAAGAGATAATTATAGCTAGTCTTATAAAGTGAACTAGTACAACCAAATCTAATTGTTCTTAACCGGGCCTCGTGGTCTGGTGGTATAGAAACCTCGGCTGAGGTGCCCGTCATCACGAGTTCGAACCCCGGCCACAACGGATTTAACATCCCTTCCGTTGGGGCGCTGGACCCCTTACGGGGATAGTTGGGAATGTGGCTGCCCAGATACCAGAGTTACCAAAAAAAAAAAAAAAAATCTAATTGTTCTTGGTGTCATGAATAATTTTGACCAAACGAAACAAAAGGAAAGTATATATATCAGTAACAAAGTAAGAGATTGGTTATACCTGGTCCCGGCGAAGAAAGCAAGTGGAATCATCGTCTCCAGACCATTTATCAACATGCTGTCGATGAAAATGTTTACTATAAAATTTGTCCATAGTAATATGCAGCATAAATATGGCATTATAAAAATTTTCAGGTACATTATATTAATCTCCAAAGCTATATATTTGACGTACCATATAGACATAGAGTCGACAGCAATTTTTGCGTCCTGGAGATTTCCTGTCATCACAATTAAAATCCTATAATACCAATTCTCCAAGCTGTCCAAGTAAAAAAATCTACCGTAAGAAGTTGTGTTCCGTTCCGTAAAACCATAAAAAGAAAAAAGGCGACAGATACCAAAGCATGATTCCAGAGGATGCAGAGAGCTTAGTGAACTCCCATAGTCTGGTGAAAGCTTCGACGGAGAAACCGGTCCAAGTGAGCGGACAACCGCCACAAGTGGTGTATGTAAATAAAATGAAGACATTGAGCCACCATGACACGTTAGCAGTAGCGATGGTCCCTATGACTCCAAGTTTAAGAACATACACAAAAAGCCAACACACAAATATGTGTACCACAAATGCCACTCCGGAAGAGATTGCAATCACCTGGTGGTAATATAAGTAAGAGACATTTAGCATTTAGCAAGATTAATATCAAGAAAAATTGAACTATTTTATAGGGAAAATGGGTCGATTTTTATTTTCAGGCATGTTTGATTTTTCTTTTCAGGGTTTAATGTTTTTAGCTAGCCAGTTCACCCAAAACTACGGGACAAAACAAGTTAAAACACACAGAATATATTAAGTGGTACATAAAACAAAAAATTGTATTGGAAATTCTAGAAAATAGATATCAGGAAAAATCTAAAAAAAACACAATATCTTATTTTATATATAGTAGTCTAGAAAATCAGATTGATTAATCTCTATAAAATTTAGATTGATTTTTTTCTCTATATAAACCTATGCATGTTGTAACAAACCTATATGTATCATGAGAATCTTGTACAATTTCTTCCATAAACATTTATGTGTTATTTATTTGAGTCATTTATCAATTTGTCTATTGCAAACATATTTTATGAAGACTAGCACAATCTACCCCAGGAATAGAGCCGTCTAGTCCACAAAGTACTTGGACTAACCCGCCGCGTTGTGACATTTAAAATCTTAAGGTACATACCATATTCTTGAGCTGGGATTGGAGGAATCGGTTGATAGGGAAAAAGAATGCAAATGAGAAATGGGCAGGTATGGCCCAAACAGCGACGGTACCAGAGAGCTCGGCGATGTCGTCAGGCTGGCCGACGAACTTAAGAATCGGAGACGTGAAGAAGTACACGGGGAGTAGCAAGATGGAGCATAAGAAGAGAACAATCCAAGATCGCTGCAAATACACTCCCAACTTGTCATACTTCTTCGCTCCAAACGCTTGACCGCACAATGTTTCCAACGCAGTGGCCATTCCAAGCTGCATATAAATATTTGTAGTTTCTTCATATATTAACCCAACATTATAAATAGAAGCTAGAAAATATGTGTGTGTGTTATATATACGTACTAGGAGGCCATAGTTGAAGCCGACGATGACGTTGTTGACGATGGATATGGCGGCTAGCTCAAGCTCGCCGAGGTGGCCGGCGAAGGCCTGAGTGATGATGAAGATCGAATAGGTGGAGACCCTAGTGAATATGGCTGGTCCAACGATACGCCATAGCTTCTTCGTCTCCATCCATATCTTTCTCTTTGTTTTTCTGTCTTTCTCTTCCGCCACATTGTCATCCCCTAACAGAGGAATCATCGCCTTCTCTAGAGGAACTTGTGCTTCGTCGGCTCTCTCTTCCATTGCCGGATCTTCTGGAAATTAAAAACTAAAATGAGTAGATGAAGTAACCTGATTTGACGATTACCAAAAAATAAAAAGTAACCTGATTTGATACAGGGGGTGTAGATGAAGAGGCTGAAGAGGCGTACTGTTCAAGTGCGTTATTCATTTCAACCAATCCTGTCACCAGTCAACCAAAAATATATAAAATACATATATATCCGCACGTGACTAAAGCAAAAATAATAAAATTTATACCATATGTGGAACAAATTCATGTGGTATATATTTTTCACCACAAAATGCTAGTGGCGTTTTTTTTAAAGAAAAATATTATTTCCTAAAATTCTTAATTTTGAAAAATGTTTTAAATTTATTTAATTTTTTCCTGAAGTTCTTGATTTTGAAAAAAATATTTTGTATATCAAAATATGAAAACATTAGTCACATCTTAATTAAACTTTTATTATACCTCAGAATGGAATATATCTTATATTATACCTCAGAATGGAATATATCTTATAATTTTTTTTTCTTTAATGCTCTATTGTTTCTACATTGTAGTATTCTATATCAGTGGTTTTGCTTAACAATTCTGCCTCATTGTTTATAGGCCATCTACGCCCACACTGCTTGATGTCATGGTTTCGGAAACCAGCGGGGAAGCTTTAACACTACAAGAAAACAGCAAGGATACTGAAGAAAAAAATCGTCGGAATTTCGTCGGAATAACGTTATTCCGACGAAACAAGTCCTCGGAAATAATTCCTCGGAATTTCTTCTTTCCTCGGAAATCCTTCGGAATTTTCCGACGGAATTCCGAGGAAACAAATTTCCGAGTAAATTCCGATGATCACTAGTTTGTCGGAAATCTCCTCGGAATATACCGAGGGAGAACTTCGTCGGGATATTTCCTCGGAAGTTCATCGATCGATGCGTTTTTGGACATATATCCATCGATCAATCGGAATATACCGACGGACATCTTCCTCGGAATACATGTCCCTCGGTATATTCCGAGGAAGATGTCCCTCGGTATATTCCGAACGTTTTTTTTATAAACAGATCGATCGATGGATATATGTCCAAAAACGCATCGATCGATCGAGTAAAAAATATAATTAATTTCCTCGGAATGTAAAAAATATTAATTTTTTTTCAAAAATAAAATTTTTGAAATTTAAATTCAAAAATATAAAATTAAAATTAAAATTGAAATCATATTAATTAATATTCAAAGTTTCACAAATAAAAATAAAACATTCCGAGTTTTTGGAAAAAAAAAAAACTACGGGTCTGGCACGTCCGGGAACACCTCGTTCGGGTACATCCTCTGCATCATCTCCATCATTTGCTGGTTCAGCCTCCTCTGTGCCTCATAGCCCGCCTGTTGAGCCGCCATCTGGGTCTCCAACAAAGATATGCGATCATCCTTGTCCTTCAACTGAGCCGTAAGTACTTCTGGATCAACAAAGGGCGGTGGTGCAGAAGAAGGAGGAACCGACCGGGTGCGACGACCCAAACCGACCAAACGTCCCTTCTTCTTTGGAACCGATTGAATAGAAAATAGCCAAATTTACAAATTTAAACCAAGAAATAAATGAATTGAACTTTAAAAAAAAAAGAACTTACGGATTCAACGATTTCGTTGATTCGAAACCGGGACAAGTTGGTCGAAGCCGTCGAAGCGTCATCCTCGGTTTGAAGCTGAGACACTTCGTCTACCACCTGAGTTTGGACCAGGTCGACCACGTCCCTCACAAGACCGTCATCAATCTGGCCGGTCTTCTTGTTGGTATACGCCATCCTCATTAGGGCGAGATCATCAACCGGCTCCCCATCATTTTCTTCCGTCTTGAAAAAAAACATAAATTAAAGAAACATTAGAAATTAGAAGAAATGCACAATAAATTAAAATTCTGAAACTCAAATAATTGAAGAAAAAGCGGTTGAACTTACCATGCGATCTCCCAGAGTGGCAATAGATTGAGCACCCAAGTTATGCTTGTAGATGCCCTTCCCTTTACGGTCGCTCCTGCGGTTGGTGGAGTTGGTGGAAGAAGTTTCTTTCGTCTCTTCCTTATCCCAATGCGCACACAACTCATTCCAGACCGTGTCGTTCATCGACTTTGGGACCTTTTAATAATAAAAAAAGAAAATAGTTTAATAAATGAAAAAATAGTTTAATAAATTAAAAAAATGTTTAATAAATTAAATCGAACCTTATTGATTTCTCACTTCTTCTTCCACTCGTGGATCTGCTTCCCATAGTTGTCCATAACTTTATGGACGAAGTGGTGATAGATAAAGAGCGTCTCATCGGAATTTCAGTTGAACTCTTGCTGAAAAAAACACAATTAGTAGAAAATTTATATTAAAGATTAAAAATATAAGTAAAAAATTAGAATACTTACCACAAACTGACGAAACCACAGAACATGCTTGTCGGTAGGGAAGTGAGTGAAAGTCGGATGTCCCCTGTCGAGGGCCGAGTACATCATACGGTTGATCCATGCGCTGATCTCGTTCCCGGATCGGTTGAACCTAATAAAAAGAACAAACGGTTAATAATGAATCCAAATTTAAAGAAAAAAAAATGTTTAATTACCATGTTTGACCCCGTCCATGTGGATACGGAGTGAGTTACGAAAGATGGTCACGACCGGGCTGTTGAACCAACTCCGCAACACTCATCACTCCCGGAGGACCCGGAGGAGCAGGAGCGGATGCAGCAGCGGGAGCGAGAGGAGCAGGAGCGGGTGCAGCAGAGAGAGATGTATGGTTGGAGCTGTGGGGCGAAGGAAAATCCTGAAAATGGCTAGAATCCCGAGACTGGCTCCCCGTACCACCACGACCACGACGCTGTCGAGGTCGGGTCTGATCATCATGAGACTTGTAAATTAAAAAAATATATTTAATAAATACAGAAATATATAAATTAATTTTTTTTTTAAAAAAAAATTCCAAATAATTTAATCACAAAAAAAGATTTATAGATATTAAAAATATTTAATAAATATATAAAAATAGTTCTAATAAACAAAAAATAGTTTAATAATTACAAAAATAGTTTTAATAATATATATATATATATATTAAAAATATTTTTAAATCCCAAATAATAGTTTTTAATCACAAAAAAAGTTTTATAGATATTAAAAATGTTTTGTAAAATCCAAAAAATCGAATTTATATACAAAAAAGATTTTGTAAAATCCAAAAAATCAAATTTATATAGAAAAATCGTTTTGTAAAATACAAAAATCGATTTTATATACAAAAATCGATTTTATAAATACAAAAAAAAATAAAAAAATTATAAAAATTTTTTAAATCAATTCAACAAAACAAATTATTCAACCAAATCACAATTCTAAACCTATTATACAACCAAATCACAATCCTAACCAATCACCCTAACAAAAATCTATCAAAACTACACAAAAACCTAACAAATAGAACCTAAGAGAGTGAGATAGGGTCCTTACATGATTTGTGTAAGAGAAGGGGGAGATCGCCGGAGATATCGTCGGATTTCAGGGGGAAATCGCCGGAGAGAAGAGAGGAGTCGCGCAGAGGAAGAAGAGAGAAATGGGGAAGAAGAAGGGGCTCGTGGTTATAAAACTTAGGGTCCGACGGACATTATCCGTCGGAATTCCGTCGGAATTCTAATTTCAATTTTTGCGAAATATTAGCCCGGTAAAATGAAAATATTCCGAGGCAATTTCGACGGATAGTAAAATATCCGTCGGAATTTCCTCGGAATATTCCGAGGAAATACCGAGGAACTAGTGTTTGGGGTTTCAAAACATCAATTTTTTTTACCGTATTTCATTTCTTATACAATTGTAATGCATACCATTGAGGATTCTTTGTATAGATGAGCATAAACCATGAAATAACAAATTTCAAAACTAATTGAAAGTATTCCCTTTACCGTTCATTAAAAGGTATAAGTGTTTCTTTTATGTTGTGGGATTTCGTTCATACAATCGGAAAAATGTTAATTATACGGTAAGGAACAAATTTTTGACTTCATAATGAACGTAAGACACTTAATAAGGGTTATATAGGTGTTATTCAAACCGCAAAACGTTGTTTTCGGTTTAAAAACCCTATTTCCTCGGAATTTTCTCGGATTATTCCGAGGGAATTCCGAGGAAACCCTCTTCTTCCTCGGAATTCCGTCGGAATATTCCGAGGAAATTCCGAGGAACTAGTGTTTGGGGTTTCAATACGTCAATTTTTTTTTATAAACGGATCGATCGATGTATATATATCCAAAAACGCATCGATCGATCACTAAGATGGACCAAAGCGTAACAATGTGATCGATCGATTAGATTATCCCATCGATCGATCGAGAATCTCAAGCGTTCCTCGGAATGTCCTCGGAAAATCTCGTAGGTTTTTTTATAAACGGATCGATCGATGTATATATATCCAAAAACGCATCGATCGATCACTAAGATGGACCAAAGCGTAACAATGTGATCGATCAATTAGATTATCCCATCGATCGATCGAGAATCTCAAGTGTTCCTCGGAATGTCCTCGGATAATCTTGTAAGTTTTTTTATAAACGGATCGATCGATGGATATATGTCCGGAAACGCATCGATCGATCACTAAGATGGACCAAAGCGTAACAATGTGATTGATCGATCCGTATTTGTACAAAAACGCATCGATCGATGCGTGTGCGGGAAACAGAAGTATAAGGCAAAACCCGAACTTTTTGGATCAAAACCTCAGAACTCTCATCCCCTCCGATTTCCCCTATAATTCGACCCCCCCCCCTTTTCTCTCTCTATAATCATCCGATTTGAACAATTTTGGGCTCTATTCCCCTTGATTTTTCGAGCTCTACCTGATTCCTACACTCGTTTTCACCCTAAGAAAGGTATATTCCGCGAATCTCCACATTCTCAAATCGTGTTCTTGAGCAATTTTTTGGGTTTTCGTCGGAATTTCCTCGGAATTTTGTAAAATTCTCCAACGGCTCTCCAACAGCTATAATATTTCCTCGGAATTCATCGGTTTTTTCCAAGGAACACATTTTTCCTCGGAATTTCCTCGGAATATTCCGACGGATTGATATTTCCTCGGAATTCCGTCGGTATATTCCGAGGATTTCATTTTCCGTCGGAATGTCCGTCAGAATACCGATGTTTTCTTGTAGTGTAAAGGGGAGCTTGGGACACATGTACGACAAAACAACCACCAAACAATCAATCAGCCACAGTAAATGAGATGCCACAATTAGGTTGGTAAGGGATAAAATTTTGTTTTGGTGAAAGAACGTAACACCCCAGCTTGTTACGTAGTCTAATCTCGAATTTATCCACTACATCACTTTGTAGTTCTTAACGTTGACGGAAAAAGCAGTCTCATGACATACGCGTAGACGCGTGGTAGCTATTAAAAATATGAGCCGAATCATTAAAACTAACTCAAATTATAATGTTTTTTTTCCTCAAATTATAATGTTAAAGACTGCAAACCCAAGCTTTGTTTTGCTTGCTAAGTGTGCATGCTAAAACGTTGCGTTTGCGATGGCCTTGACTAATACATTGGTTCCATGGTCTTAAATCGTGTACGTGTCCATTTCCCTTCGGCTTATCTGACAGTTATAATTAAGTTTCCGACTCGTAAAAAACGTGCTGAATTGAGGCTTTAGGCTTTATATGTCCATGGTCCACAGATTCATGCAAACCCCACCGCAATAATGCAATATAAGACGATAAGAAAAATCTAACGGTAACATCAATAATTTCTTAAACATGTATACAATCTGGCAGTAGCATCATGTTTTTAGTATGATGCTTTTATAATTTAAAGCTGAAGTAGAAATACAGTCTTCAATTTCTTGGATCTGAGACAGACCATCTCTTAACGCGAACATTTGCTTTTTGGGCCTATAAAATTGAAATGAACACAAACCATTTGTATTAAATAAACATACATGAAAAAATCATATACCTGAGCCAAAAGCAGCAAGCAAAATCATAAGAATAAAAAATGTTTGAATTAGAACTGAATTACCTCTTTTTCCCAGTCACATCTCATAACAATACAGGTCAAAATCAATGTTTGAATCGCGGTTCCTCCAAATATCATACCAGCCCAAATACCCGAGTTCCAACATAATAACAAGAGAAGTATAAACATAGAGAGATTTAAGATTACATTAATATTCTAATTTGATGTCAAATAAAGAAAGCAAACTAGGGTTACCTTGACACCAGACTTGAAAATCCAGCCCATAACAAATCCAAGTGGAAGTCCAATGAAATAATAGCATCCTAAGTTTATATATGCCACGGATGATTGCCAACCGGATCCAACAGCAACACCTAACAAAAGAAAAATCAAAAGTCACTTCACAACGGTTTGACCCGGTTTAATTTGGGATACCAAAAGAAACTATATTGTTTTGTGGCGAACCGGAAAGAATTGGCTGAACACTGTTGAGAAGAATCGTGAACACTGTTGGTGGTCCCAACAAAGAGTTCTTAAGAAAAATCAAAAAAGAAAAAAAATCAAAAATGCCTAAATACAAGAGAACCGGTGTCAAAAAATGAGTTTTAAGAAATGCTAAAAACCCCTAACGTGTCTCTCTTGTATTGGATATGCTTTAAAAATAAAAGGAAAAAAAATCCCATTTATTTTTCCGTCGGTTTCTTTCATCTTCTTCATTCTTCTCTTTACATGTTACAAAATCTATCGATCACTCCAGCATCTCCTCCAAATCTGTCAATGAAATCACCTTGGAGGTTCACTCTTTGCATGATGGAATTGCTCGATCTCGAGAAGCACTTCGCCTTCTACGGTGCTTACCACAGCAACCCAATCAACATCGTAATCCACATCTGCTTGGATAAGAAATCTGGGTTCGTTGCGGCTATCATGTGTTTCGTTTGCTGGGTCGGTTCCAGTGTCTTCGCTGATCGATTAGGACCTTCTCTTGCCGTAAAGGTTTGATCTTTTTCTCTTTTGTCTGAATCTAAAAAAAGTTTTCTTTTTGGAGGAGGAGTGTATTTATGAGAGCATGTGCATCCATGTGTGTGTGTGTGCGCGCGCGCTTCATGCATTTATTCCAGCTAGCTCCACCTTTCGAGTTTGCATTGTTGGTTCCAAGACTTGTAATTGGTATTAGTGTTACGATCTCGTTTGTGAAGAGGTTCAAGTGTTTTGGATCATTTGATTAAGTTTGTTATGGATTCTTCCCTCGTTGAAACCCATCTGTTATGTAGACACTAACAATTTTCAGTTTTTTTCTCAGGTTGGGTTAGCCTCTTATTGATGTAGTGAAGAGAGTGGATTTGAGGAAACCCACATTGTGGAATCAGTTTCATGGGATGATCTTGAGAGAAACGCTGCTAGTAAAGCCGGTGGTTCTTCTGAAAGACATCACTCCTGGAGATCTCACCAGCACGACTCTTCTAGAAAAGGTATCCGCATAAAGTTTCATTATTTAACTAAGTTTTTTGAGTTACTTATATAGTAATGTAGATGGGTGAAACTTTTGATAATTGCATTGTAATGTTATCTGTTTTTGCCATCATGATAAAGTAACTGATGTTACCTGATTGCTTAGGTGACGAATCACCTGGAGACTTGTACGAACTGTGGAGGCAAGAACAGAATATCATAGCTGCAAGACTAGACAAGGAACTTAAATCCAGGTGGGAGCTTGATGAGCTGATTGAAGAACAGCTGAGCAGATACCAGTCGCATTACTTCAAGACCATGGTTTCAACCTCCTTGAAGGATGTCTCTAACCTTCTCATGCCCACCTGGATACCGCCTCATGAGCTGGCTGCTGTGTCCTGGCTTGGAGACTGGCGTCCCACTTCCATTCTTGACCTTCCACAGAAATAAGATACCGCCTCATGAGCTGGCTGCTGTGTCCTGGCTTGGATACCGCCTCATGAGCTGACTCAGGTTTTGCTTTTCTCACCATCACAAAAATAAGGAATGTTAGTGATGAACTAAAAGACAAAGGGTATGTTATTTTCTTTATAGTTTGGTTGAGTTAAGTGAAAGATTTGAATAGCAGAAACTGGTGATGTGCAGGTATAAAGTGTTGGAACCGGTGATGAAGAAGCTGCTGAATCAAACAGATACAGCAGAGTTTGTGGTCGCATTTGCAAAGATTCAAGACGCCATCCACCAGTTCTTGGAAATTCTGTCTTCTTAGCAACTCATATTGTCCATGTACAACAGTATGAAACCTGAAACTAACAGTTTCGCTGACCATGTCTTGATATAGTCATTGGTATTAACTCTTTATAAGCTATGCAATATTGATCGATGTTATGAACAAACCATTTATATTTTTCTCTTCCGAGTGTATTATGTTTCTCTTTACCTTTTCAACAAACCATTTCTTTTTTCCTCTTCCGAGTCTATCTTAAGACAAAAAGAGTATGTTATTGTGTTTCTATTATCATTGCAACAAACCATTTCATCAAAAATTCCTAAAATATTATGTTTCTTTTACCATTTCACCAAAAACATTTATTCTAAATGGCTTCTTCCTCTTCTAATAATCTTGAAGAAATTATGGATGAAAGATTCGACCAAATTTTTGATCATCAGATATGCCTTCAAATCTCGGGAATATGATGAGCATTCGGAATCGAGTCCGTGAAAACAAAATACATCAAAAATCGATTTTTTCTCGTTTACGATTACTATTTGTATTTTCAATATGTTGTAATGTCTTCGTTTTAAAAAAAAATTATATTCTTTCATGTTATGAAATCCAATCATTCTACTTAAAAAAAAAAATTTAAGAACCTCAATGAAGTTCTACCATTGGACGAGGAAAAATTAAATTAGATTAACACAAGTTCTAAACCTTTCAAATCACTATATTTATTACTAATTTATTGATCAGAACCCATAGAGGGTTCTGATTGATGGACATGCTCTAAGAGAATAGAGAGATCAGCGACAGCTTTTATGACAGTTTCACTTGAAGAGAAAATCCAACCGATTTGATCATGAAGAAATGCTACGAGCACCGAAAATATTATTCCGATGATTAACGATTGTGTCACTGATACGACCATTGCAAATCTAGCTCTTCTTCCACTGCCTGCTCCTAATTCATTCGCCACTCGTACGCTACAATAAAAACATGTTATAAATTGTAGTCAGTGTTCAAAAAAAAATTTGTAGTTAGTCTTGTGAATTAAACGACTACTTTTAAGCCATATGAAGTAGTCTAACTATAGAGATATAAGCAAAAATGAAAGTATCTATCAGCTAGTAATAAAAGTGAGAGATTGATTACCCGGTGCCGGCAAAGAAAGCAAATGGAATCATCATCTCCAAACCGTTTATTGACATGCTGCCCATGAAAATTGAACATATGATTTACGTTCAGAAAATAACATATATATTATATAGTAATCTCCAAAAGTACTATAAATTCGACGTACCATATAGACAAAGAGTCGACAGCAATTTTTGTATCTTCCATATTTCCAGTCATCACAATTAAAATTTTGTAATACCAATACTCCAAGCTGTCTCTGGACAAAAATATACCGTAAGCAGTTGTATTGAATATGTAAACCAAACTTAAATAAATGTGACAGAAGGGGAGTTTAACGAATTAAATACCAAATCATGATTCCGGAGGACGTAGAGAGCTTAGCGAATTCCCATAGTTTGGTGAAAGCTTCGGTGGAGAAACCGGTCCAAGTGGACAACCGCCGCAAGTAGTGTAAGTAAATAAGATGAATACATTGAACCACCATGACACGTTAATAGTAGCCATAGTCCCTATGACTCCAAGTTTAAGACCGTTCACAAAAAGGCAGCACACAAATATGTGAACCACAAGTGCCAATCCAGAAGAAAATGCAACCACCTGTTATTGTAAGAGAATATCAACCAAACACCCTTCCCTTGCGACCTTTCACATATTTATTTAGTTACATATATACCCTATTCTTGAGCTGGCATTGGAGGAAGCGGCTTAGAGGTAAATAGAAGGCATATGCAAAATGGGTAGGAATGGTCCAAACGGCGATAATACCCGTGAGCTCAGCAATGTCATCAGGCTGGCCAAAGAACTTGAGAATTGGAGACGCAAACAAGTACATAGGAAGGAGCAAGATGCAGAATAAGAAGAGAACGATCCAAGATCGCTGCATATACACTCCCAACATGTCATACTTCTTGGCTCCAAACGCTTGCCCGCACAGCGTTTCCAACGCACTCGCCATTCCTAGCTGCATATATTTATTAAAATAGTTTCTTCAAAAAACTAGACATTATATTATTATAAGGTAGTAAGTGTTTCGTGTGTGTGTGAATACAAGGAGGCCGAAACTGAAGCTGATGATGACGTTGTGGACGATGGATATGGCGGCGAGTTCTAGCTCGCCTAGGTGGCCGGCAAAAGCCTGAGTAATGACGAAGATCGAGTAGGTCGAGACTCTGGAGAATATGGCCGGTCCCACGATACGCCATAGCTTCTTCGTTTCCATCCATGTCTCTATCTCTATCTCTATTCTTCCTCCTCCGTCCTCCGCCGCATGTTGATCCCTCAATAAAGGAATCCTCGCCTTCTCTAGAGTACCTTGTGCGTCATCGTCTCTTTCGCCCATCTTCTCAAAAGTAAAGATCGTGGACGAGGCTGAAGAATAGATGAGAGTAAAGCATTTTGAGTGGAGACTCCACTGCGGTCAGGCTTTTATTTTAACTACTTTTCAGTCGTACGTCAACCAATAATAGTAGTCTGCATGTGTGTTTACAATAAGACGATAAAAGTAATACTAATAAACTAAATGATACCCAACAATGGAAGTGGAACAAATGGAGCATTTTATAAGTGCAGCTTTCTATAGTTGATTCCACATGCAATGCGTCTTTTTTTGTTTTCTATTTATTTATGAATCGCCTTTTTCTGAAAACAAATCTGAAAATCTTTAAAAATATTATGCGAGTTAATATCTCTTAGTGCATCTTTATAGCGTCTCTTAGGGGGGCCTACGGTTTAGGAAAAAACTGTATGTTATGTGTGCAAAATAAGAGACGTGTGTTGTGTGTTGTTGTGTGTTTTTTGCACTGTTTACGGGTCTCACCGACACGTGGCGGCCCGTGATTGGTGCATTTTTTAATTTTTTTTAATCAGAAAAAAAAAAAAAAAAAAAAAAATCCTTAACGGAGTTTAGGGATAAACATGCTCTTAGTTATAGATGCTCTTAGTTACAATTTTATTCGGTCGTTTCAACCACTCTTAATATAAGAAATTGAGTCAAACCATTTTTTAAACACCTTAGATTTATTAATCAGATAATAAACAGATTCACAAATACATACATAGTCATGAAAACCAACAAAATACAAAAGTAAAATGATGAGAACAACATCCAACTACAATTGCGATCTTTGATTGTTTGTCGCATTATGAACACCATTTCTCTTTGTTACAATTTAGATCTATATATATTCTTCCGTTTACAATCTAATTTATTGATTCAACCATAAGAAATAAAATCTGATAATGCCAGTTGAGTCAAACCTTTATAGAGTATTTTTTTCATGTTTGTAAGCTGAATCTTTTGGAATTTCCCTTCTATATGTTTTGGCACTTAAAGACAACTCAGTAAAGGTCTGATGTTCAGGGCAGAAATTGAACTCAGTTAGCTTAATCCTGGCACGTGAATGTTTTCCCAGCCATACTGAATGACTTGGTTGGTCAAGATATCCTCCATACCCTACACTGGGGACCTAAAAAATAGGCGACTGAGTCTCCCCTGAACATGGAGTCAAGTAGCCCTTCATACCATCACTGCAAGCAGTTCCAAGAACATCAGAAAACAGATTGGGAAAATCTTAAAAGTTGCAAAGTTAAAAAAAAAAGATAAGAAAATTATTTTTAATTTGATTTATGAAGCTTATCTCAGGTTCGTTGTTCACCTTAACGTATATTCTCTCTCTGTCAATCAACTGCCGATAATGGTTGTCAGAGAGAAGATGAAGATGCCAGGGAATGGCTGCTATGAAAAGCATGTCACACATACTGCGGGTTGTACGTTTCTTTTCACCCTGCAGAATGAAAGAAAAACATTTGAAGGACAATCATTTAAAAGAACAGAGCCTCATCTAAAGGCTTTATGTTATGTCAGTAATTTTTTTGAGATAAACTAAAGCAAATGTAAAACACACCAAATAAACGGAGGAATAGTATGCTTTGATGATTATATATTTATACTTACATAAAATTTTAAACTGGCTATATAACATTATGCACAAACAGAACTTATACGACCATATATTATTCTGTACAAAAATATTTTAAATCAACAAAATACATATTAAACCAACTATTATTTTAAAATTATTTTATTACACTATAGTACATGTTAGTTAATAGAATAACTATATATACTTTTCGATATTTGTATTAAAATTCTTTATAAATCTAAAATATGAATATATTAACATCTCAAATTGATAGTAAAAGAATACTTTTTTTTATAAATTATTTCATCTAATCTTTAAATATTAAAATTAAGAATATTTATAAAATAGTGATAATAATATTTATGAAGTTCAAAACATAACTTTTAAAAATTTAAGTAAAATAATTAATGTACACAAATTTAAATTTTTTTATAAAACTAAAATTATCTAGTTTGTGAATATAAATATAATTTCTATCTAAATATTTTTTTGAGGATAATATTGCATTCTAAACTAAACCTGGTTAATATGAATTGTACTCGCATCCAAAATGTGCAATTTTCCTATATATTTGTTTTAGTTTCAAAATCATAATAATCCCCGTATAATACACTACATCTATTTATTATTATTATTTTTCTTTCTCTCAAACTAAAAACTAAAACATATTATAAGCACATTTTTTTCCTTTTTAGTCTAATCCACTATTACAATATGTAACAGAAATCGAGTACTATTTTATATTTGTAAACATACGTGTTTAATATATATGCCTAAACATCCTATACAATCAATACTAACAAACATATAATCTCCGAATAAGAATACTTTTCAATGATAAAAAAAAAAAAACAACTTTTGGATGTTTTAAAGATACATAAGCAGAACGAACCCGATGTCAGGCGCCGTCGGTAATGTTAGATGCGCTCGTGACTGAGCATGGATGACGACGTCTTATGTTACTCCACTATCTGCCTGCAACTCCAGCATTTCCTCTGTTTTATCTCTTGAGCATAACTAAAAGTTGTTTTAAAAATATCTTAGAGTATTGTCAGGATATGTAATGGATGCGATGGATCTCTCTATATACATATAAGCGTTTATTGATGTGCATTAAAGTGTCAGTTACATACTACTTGTATGTATGGAAATGCGAAGAGATATATTCATTTAACAAATTGATGAGTGTTGAATGCAGGGACACGTGACGCAACAGCAGCTTTCGACTTCCTGACGTGACATCCTATGTGGATGACCTACTACTGAAGAAAACTCTTCTTTATATATATAGATTCTACATTCTTTTCTGCACACTTGCTTGGCATCGATATGAGCTACGACGAATATTATTTTAAAGTTTGGTAGCCACCCAAAACTTCCATGTACCCTTCTTTCTTAAACTACTAAATCAATTCCCCTTACATCCGCTCAAAACATGGATCATGAATATCAAACCAAATCCTAATTAAACATGAGAGATTCTATATATGTAAATAACTTTTACAAGAAAATTGCGAACTGAAAGTTGCTTTGTTCCTTATTCGTAAAGGAACACAAATCAATCACTGCTTCGGTTGACAAAACCAAAACATATACTATAGAGTCTATAAATACCGATCTACCAGTTGCCAATTTTGATTGAGTAAGCTTATGAGATTGAAATGATACCGCATGTGCTTTACTCATATACTAGGTAATAACCCGCGCCTTGCGCGGGATGTGATTATTAGTTTCGTAATTTTTAATAAAAAGATATTAAATCTGTTTAATCTGGATATTGGTTCGGTTTTAAGTTTTTTTTTGGTTTTTAATCTTCTAAAATATAACTATTATTTTAAATTAATATTCATTTTAGTTTATTTGGTTAAAATGTTTAGTTTTTTGGTTTTTTCCGGTAAAAACAAAAAATTAATATTATTTGTTTATTTTCATGTTATGAATTTTAGATAACTGTCATATCGAACCAATAGTTTCTAAACATATAATAGTTTAAGAAAAAGAAAAGAAAATTATTAAAACAAATCATTTCACTACAATTTGGTCGGTAGTGAAAGAATCATTAAGAAAAAATATTCAACTTTCAAAAAAATTAGACACTTCAGTTGTGGTGAATACTTAGTTAAAACGTGCTCACATCAAGGTGCACATATATGTGTATGTAAAAAGTATACAAAAATAGTTGACAAATATATAAAAATATTGTTAATTAATATTAAATGACATTTTTGTTCAAAATAATACGTGAAAGATAAAATTAAAATTAATTTAAAATAAAAAAGGCCTTGACATTAGTCATTTTTACATATAAAGAAAATAAAATTGTATCCGTAAATAGGAGTGGGCACATATCGAATATCTGGGTATTTGGAAGCATTCGTGTCGATTCGATCTTTAGCCACCTAGATATTTGGTGACTCGGATATCCGAAATGTTTTAGAATTTTAAAGAATATCTGATTTGATCCGTAAATAAAATAAAATTTTAAAATAATTAATTTTTTTAATAATAACATTTTGTTACAAAAATAAAACATTATTTAACTTTTTAAATTCTAGTACCTAATATAATAAATTTAATTCATAAAAATATTGTAAAACTGATATAAAGTATAATATATATAACATATATATATATATATTTCTTTCTTTACATATATGTATATATATGCATATAACAGATCAAATTAGATATCCGTTCCTAAAAATATTGGTATTTGTGATTTGCTTCTTTTTTGGATATTGTATTTTAGTATTTGATTTGTTTCGTAGAGTTACGGATATCCAGATTTTTTGGTTCAAATCAAAACGGATAACGAATCGAATCAAAATTTATGAATATTTTGCTCAACTTTATCCGTAAACAATAAAAATAATATATATATAGTTTGGCTTTTGATTCGTTATCTATTTTTGTTTGAACCGAAAAATCTAAAGTTTTATTGGAACCATTTATGTGAGTTTTATATTAAAAAAATCGCAAAGTACATAGTGTGAACACATTTATGAATATAATGTGAACGCGTTAGCATACTTATTATCAAATCATTGTGAAATTGCCACATGCCTATTATAATGTGAATGCATTTATTACAATGCTTCTCTTTTAATATATAAGAGATAACCACGGCCTAGCTTTATGGAGTATAATTCTACTATTGTACACAAATTATGCAATTTTCAATTTATTGCCTCTGAGTTTGAGGTCGACCATTTTCTAACGCGCGCACTTGCCTTTTGTGCCTACAATTAAATATGAAATAAACGATAAAACCATTGCATTAGAAAGACATACACATGTACCAAAAGCAATAAACAAAAAAAATTCGAGTTACCTCTTTTTCCCAGTCACATCTCACAACTAAAAATATCAATACCAATGTTTGAATCCCAGTTCCTCCCAATATCATACCGCCCCAAATGCCCTATAACATAAAATCACAATACACACACATAGGTTAGTTAATCTTTAAATTCTGAAATTTGTTATATTAAAAGAAAACTGGCTTTTACCTTAACACCAGATTTGAAAATCCAACCCATGACAAATCCAAGTGGAAGTCCGATGAAATAATAGCATCCCAAATTTATATATGCCACGAATGATTGCCAACCTGAACCAATGGCCACACCTAACAAAAAAAACAGTCACTTCACAATAGTTGACCCGGTTTATTGTGGAATAACAAACAAATCAGTTTGCATTTGTAACTTACCCGAAAGAACCGGTTGGACACTGTTGAGAAGAATGGTAAAAGCTAAAAGAATAGAGAGATCATTGACTGCTTTTATGACGGTTTCACTTGAAGAAAAGATCCAACCGATTTGATCATGAAGAAATACAACGAGCACGGAAAATATTATTCCGATGAGTAAGGACTGTGTCACTGATACGATCATTGCAAATCTTGCTCGTTTCCCACTGCCTGCCCCTAGTTCATTTGCCACTCGTACGCTATAAAAACATATATATCATATTACGTAATATAGAGAGGCCTTTCAATAATATGAAATAATACAAGTCAAGCTAAACAAAAATAAAACTATATACACTATAGTCATAATAAAGAGAGATTGGTTATACCCGGTCCCAGCGAGGAAAGCAATTGGAATCATCAGCTCCAGTCCATTTATCGACATGCTACCAATGAACATTTGTAATCATACAAAATTGGTTGATAAATAAATTAAATATGATATGAAAGCTTTTCATATTTTTTTTAGTTTAAGCTTTCCAGATGTAGTATATATATTAATCTTCAAATATATATATATATTTATATATGACGTACCATATAGACAGGGAGTCGACAACAATTTTTGTATCCTTCAGATTTCCAGTCATCAGGATTAAAATCTTATAATACCAATTCTCCAAGCTGTCTCGATAAAAGTCTATCGTAAGAAGTCGTGTTCTGGTTGGAAACATAACGGAAAAATTCGACACCAGTGGCGTTTAACGAATACCAAATCATGATACCGGAAGAGACAGAGAGCTTAGCGAATTCCCATAGTCCTGTGAAAGCTTCGATGGAGAAACCAGTCCAAGTGAGCGGACAACCACCGCAAGTGGTGTAAGTAAATAAGACGAGTAAATTGAACCACCATGAGACGTTAACAGTAGCCATGGTCCCTATGACTCCAAGTTCAAGAACGTACACAAAAAGCCAGCACACAAATATGTGAACTACAAGTGCCACTCCAGATGCTATTGCAATCACCTGGTTGTAACGTAAGCGACAAAACCATTTCACATTAATAGTATCACGGAACATACTCAGTCATGGCCAATGTGAAGGATATTATTATGCTAGAAATGCTAGAACAAGCTGTCAAGTGATTATTAACTGTAATTGTGACTGATTATTATCGGAATGAAAAATTAACTAGACTAGAAAATGTTACATATATACATACCACATTCCTGAGCTGGCATTGGAGGAATCTATTGAGAGGGAAAACGAAGGCAAATGCGAAATGGATAGGAATAACCCAAACTGCGATGGTACCAGAGAGTTCGGCGATGTCATCAGGCTGGCCCAAGTACTTAAGAATCGGAGTTGCAAAGAAGTACATAGGGAGAAGCGAGATGGCGAATAAGAAGAGAACAATCCAAGACCGCTGCAAATACACTCCTAACATGTTGTATTTTTTCGCTCCGAACGCTTGACCACACAGCGTTTCCAACGCACTCGCCATTCCTAGCTGCATACAAAATTATAGTTTCTTGATAAGTTGAACATTATGATACAAGCCAAAAATAGTGTCTCTTATGTGTGTGTATACAAGGAGGCCGAAGTTGAAGCCGATGATGACGTTGTTAACGATGGAGATAGCGGCGAGTTCAAGCTCGCCGAGGTGGCCGGCAAAGGCCTGAGTAATGACGAGGATCAAGTAGGTGGTGATTCTGGTGAATATGGCTGGTCCAACAATACGCCATAGCTTCTTCGTCTCCACCAATATATCTTTCTCTTCCTCCTCTTCATTTCGATCCCTTAACAGAGGAATCCTTGCCTTCTCTACACCTCCTGTTTCGTCGTCTCTCTCTCCCATCGCCGATCTTCTGGAAAATTATAAATCTATAAAATAAAGGAGTAGATGAGAGCAGATACGTGATGATCTTGAGTAACACACACATATTAATATTGTTTTTTTATAATCGGTAGGTTAAGAACCGGAAAATGTGTTAATTCCCGAGACATTTGTGGAACATAGTTACAAAAAAGACATTTGTGGAAAACAGTTACCATCATCTAATCTCATGAAGCAAAACTCAGAAGCTAGAAACGTTCTAATTACGGTCCCTCTCGCTTCCAGGATGGTTTATTTTACCATTAAACCACCATGCATGCGTCAATTATTTTAAAACATTGTAATCCTCTTTCATTTCAACTCCAATACTATATCGTTGACTTAATTCACTCAATAACTCCGTTTACATCGCTTTATGTGCCATGTACGTCCACATTACTGGTTGTCACGAACTTAACAACTCCATTTTTTTGTCGACTATTTTCGTCATTATGTAATTAATAATTTTCTTCTTCTATATAGAACCGGGCCACTTGACGTATAAAATAATTGTTGGAAAAGAAGACATGAAAGGAGAGCATGTATATTTCTCACCAACCACGCCATTGCTTAGGTTTCGGTTTACAAACTTCGAACCGGTTACTATATATATACCGATTAACTGGTTTAATAATACGAGATATAATTAATATTTTGTATACATTCTTCAATTTCTTGCATCCCACCATTTCTTATGCCCGGTTTCATTAATTACGTGTATTAGACATCATGTGATAAACCGTTTGACAAATAAATTTTTGCCTTTGGTCTTCGAACTAGATGTGTCATTTTTTAGCTATGATAATATTCCTTATTCATGATAAATACAAATAAGAAAATATGTAGTTAAAGGAGCCTTAGTTATTTATTCATAAAAAAAATCGGTCGTTGCTCCGGTTTAGGTTTAGATAGCCGAACCAGACACTACACCGATTTGCGTAACGTACTAGCAATGGTGATTACAATGATAAGTTTTGACGTTCGATTGTCTTCAATTTCCTTCATCGGAAACATACCATTTTTTAACGCGCGCATTTCCTTTCTGAACCTGTAAATTCGAAATTAAACGACCATATAATTAAAAGACATACCTAAAAACAAGCCATAAATTTGATTCCATACCTAGACCACCAAGATATAGACAAGAAGCAATGGTGGACCTTACTCTTACGGTAGAGGAGGTGATAGAAGTACAGACTGGTCGTTGGAATGTAGAGAGGATTCATCAATTCATTCATGCGGAGGATGTGGATTTGGTTCTTCGCACACCGGTCTCTCGATCTCGTGGCGATAAGATCGTATGGAGCTTCACCAGAGATGGGAAGTATAATACTAGAAGTGGTTATAAATTGCTGGAGACGTTAGAAGATATCCAGTCCAATCATAGCTCTTCTCTTCCTCCTCTAGAAAAGCAACTATGGAAGAGCCGGTGGAAGCTAAAAGCTCCTCCAAAAATCAAACATTTCTTATGGAGGATGCTATAAGGGGCCTTAGCTGTGAAGGCATGTCTCCGTACAAGGGGAATATTACTTGATACGACTTGCTCCTTATGTGGAGACCATGAGGAAAGTATATGCCATGCTCTCTTTCACTGTAAGGCTGCGAAGGAGACTTGGGAGCGTTCATCAATACCGTTACCTCCGGCTGGTTTCTCGAGGAATTCAGTTTTCTTCAACATACATTACCTGATCGCATGTAGTAAAAAACGTACCACACAAGGCAACTCTGCTCTGAGGTTCCCCTGGTTTCTTTGGCAGATTTGGAAAGCGAGAAATGCATTTTTCTTTGAGAGAGTGCGCTACGAGGCAGAAGCGATAGTCTCTAAAGCTGAAGAAGATGCAACAATATGGACACAGCTTCAACGACAAGACCAAGAAGAGCCTAATACTTTACCTAGGGAAATGCTCTACAGAGGAAGTTGGAAACCCCCGCCCTTGGATATGGTCAAGTGCAATGTTGGCGCTTCTTGGAGGAGTGGCTCGCAATGGAGTGGGGCAGCATGGATCATCCGAGATTCTCAGGGACAGGCCATCTCACATAGTAGACGATCTTATTCTACGTGTCGTTCTGCCACAGAGGCAGGTTTGAACGCTCTGTTCTGGGCGGTGGAAGCAGTTAAGAATATGCGTATGAATAAAGTCATCCTGGAGGTGTCTTCTCCCGAAGTTTATGAGGTGTTAACCAACCCTAGGCATAGTTTGAGAAGGTGTACGTTGACGGCTAGGGTGCTTCATCTTTTGAGCTTGATAAGCCATTACCATCTGACGTATGTCCATATTGAGGCGAATCAAGTAGCTGCGGAGATTGCTCTTAGTGTCACACGTGATACTCGTCTTCAGTCATATGTTGCTCACGGAGGCCCTACATGGCTTAGGACCCTTATTCTCAAGGAAGCGTCGGTGACTGCCACAGACGATGCGAGTTGAGGTTATTAGTCTCACTTATCCTCCTTGCTATCGAGTATTACAGGTCCTCTGGTTGGCCTTTACCGGTTTTTTCATCACCCAATTTATGGGTTTGTAATCGGCATCTACTGATGTCATCTTGTTGTTTCTCTCCCATTTTGTTTCTTCTCTGACCTATTTGGTCGAATTATGTTGGCTTCGGCCTCAAGTTTAAGTTTTAATGACAAAAAAAGAAACATAAGCAAAAATTGAATTACCTCTTTCTCCCAGTCACATCTCATGGTAATAAATATCAATATCAATGTCTGAACTGCAGTTCCTCCGAATATCATACCAGGCAGCCCACATGCCCTATTAACATATGAAGTTGCGATATAGAGAAAGATTAACCTACAAAATATTGATATCAAATTCATAAAGGAGATTGACTAACCTTAATACCAGACTTGAAAATCCAGCCCATAACAAATCCAAGAGCATGTTTAACTTTTAGCGGAATGTAGTTAGAAATTTTAAAACAACACTGATTATAGGATTCAGTATATAAATCATTTACTAAAACTCAATATTTTTGTAATTTAATATTTTTGTAAGGATTAACACATATATTTTGAGAAAATTTAAAAAAATATGACAATATTGTTTTAATGCATAGTTGCATCATGCACTAACATATGATGATGTTCAAAAAGGTTTAGAGCCTTCTTTGTCTAAGTTTTTCAAGAAATTAGCGATTTTATAGTGGTTATTCCACCGATTTTGGGAGTATTATGAAGTTTTACTAAGTTTATTAATAAAAAATTATAACGATTCCCATATACCATGAAAGAGAGTTTAAAATACATTAATACAAATATAGAATATTGTTAGAAATTTAAAAAAAACACTAAAAAGTTTAGGCTTCAGTATATAGAGCGTTTAACGTAAAACTCAATATTTTCATAAGGGTTAGTTAACACATAGATTTTGAGATAAATTCAAAAAATATAACAATATTGCTTTAATGCGTAGTTGCCTCATGTACTAATATATGGTGATGGTCAAAAAGGTTTGGAACCTTTGTTGTCTCCATTTCTCTAACAAATAGCGATTTTATAATGGCTAATCCATTAATTTAGGGAGAATATAAAATTTTTCTAAATTAATTTATAAAAAAATTGAACGATGCTCATTTAACATGAAAGAGAGTTTAACATACATTAATACAAGTGTAAAATGTGGTTAGAAATTTTAGAACAACGCTAAAAATTATAGGCTTCAGTATATAAAGCGTTTACCAAAATTCAATTTTTTTTGTAGGGACACATAGATTTCAAGAAAATTTCAAAAAATATGACAATATTGTTTTAATTCATAGTTGCATCCTACACTAATATATGATGATGTTGAAAGAGGTTTTGAGCCTTTGTTGTCTCGTCTTTTCAAGAAAATAGCGATTTTGTAGTGATTATTCCACTGATTTTGAGAGTATTATGAAGTTTTACTAAATTAATTAATAAAAAATTATAACGATTCCTTTATACCGTGAAAGAGAGTTTAAAATACATTAATACAAATGTAGAATATGGTTAGAAATTTTAAAATAACACTAAAAAGTTTAGGCTTCAGTATATAGAGCGTTTAACGTAAAACTCAATATTTTCGTAGGTGTTAACTCATAGATTTTGAGAAATTTCAAAAAATATAACAATATTGCTTTAATTCATAGTTGCTTCATGTACTAATATATGGTGATGGTCAAAGAGGTTTGGAACCTTTGTTGTCTCCATTTCTCTAGAAAATAGCGATTTTATAATGGCTAGTCCATTAATTTAGGGAGAGTATGAAATTTTTCTAAATTAATTAATAAAAAAATTGAACGATGCTCATTTACCATGAAAGAGAGTTTAGCATACATTAATAAAAATGTAGAATGTGGTTAGAAATTTTAAAACAACACTAAATATTATAGGCTTCAGTATACAAAGCATTTACCAAAATTCAATATTTTTGTAAGGGTTAACACATAGATTTTGAGAATATTTCAAAAAATATGAAAATATTGTTTTAATGCATAGTTGCTTCCTGCACAAACATATGATGATGTTCAAAAAGGTTTAGAGTCTTCTTTGTCTCCGTTTTTCAAGAAATTAGCGATTTTATAGTGGTTATTCCACCGATTTTGGGAGTATTATGAAGTTTTACTAAGTTTATTAATAAAAAATTATAACGATTCCCATATACCATGAAAGAGAGTTTAAAATACATTAATACAAATATAGAATATTGTTATAAATTTTAAAACAACACTAAAAAGTTTAGGCTTCAGTATATAGAGCGTTTAACGTAAAACTCAATATTTTCGTAAGGATTAGTTAACACATAGATTTTGAGATAAATTCAAAAAATATAACAATATTGCTTTAATTCATAGTTGCCTCATGTACTAATATATGGTGATGGTCAAAGAGGTTTGGAACCTTTGTTGTCTCCATTTCTCTAGAAAATAGCGATTTTATAATGGCTAGTCCATTAATTTAGGGAGAGTATGAAATTTTTCTAAATTAATTAATAAAAAAATTGAACGATGCTCATTTACCATGAAAGAGAGTTTAACATACATTAATAAAAGTGTAGAATGTGGTTAGAAATTTTAAAACAACACTAAATATTATAGGCTTCAGTATACAAAGCATTTACCAAAATTCAATATTTTTGTAAGGGTTAACACATAGATTTTGAGAATATTTCAAAAAATATGAAAATATTGTTTTAATGCATAGTTGCATCCTGCACAAACATATGATGATGTTCAAAAAGGTTTAGAGTCTTCTTTGTCTCCGTTTTTCAAGAAATTAGCGATTTTATAGTGGTTATTCCACCGATTTTGGGAGTATTATGAAGTTTTACTAAGTTTATTAATAAAAAATTATAACGATTCCCATATACCATGAAAGAGAGTTTAAAATACATTAATACAAATATAGAATATTGTTATAAATTTTAAAACAACACTAAAAAGTTTAGGCTTCAGTATATAGAGCGTTTAACGTAAAACTCAATATTTTCGTAAGGATTAGTTAACACATAGATTTTGAGATAAATTCAAAAAATATAACAATATTGCTTTAATGCATATTTGCCTCATGTACTAATATATGATGATAGTCAAAAAGGTTTGGATTCTTTGTTGTCTTCATTTCTCTAAAAAATAGAGATTTTATAACGGCTATTCCACTAATTTAGGGATAATATGAAATTTAACTAAATTAATTTATAAAAACAATTGAACAATGCTCATTTACCATGAAAAAGAGTTTAGCATACATTAATACACGTGTAGAATGTGGTTAGAAATTTTAAAACAACACTAAAGATTATAGGCTTCAGTATATAAAGCATTTACCAAAATTCAATTTTTTTGTAGGGACACATAGATTTCGAGAAAATTTCAAAAATATGAAAATATTGTTTTAATGCATAGCTGCATCCTGAACTAACATATGATGATGTTGAAAGAGGTTTGGAGCCTTTGTTGTCTCCGTTTTTCAAGAAAATAGTCATTTTATAGTGGTTATTCCACCGATTTTGGGAGTATTATGAAGTTTTACTAAGTTAATTAATAAAAAATTATAATGATTCTCATATACCATGAAATAGAGTTTAAAATACATTAATACAAATATAGAATATTGTTAGAAATTTTAAAACAACACTAAAAAGTTTAGGCTTCAGTATATAGAGCGTATAACGTAAAACTCAATATTTTCGTAGGGGTTAACACATAGATTTTGAGATAAATTCAAAAAAAATAACAATATTGCTTTAATGCATAGTTGTCTCATGTACTAATATATGGTGATGGTCAAAAAGGTTTTGAACCTTTGTTGTCTCCCTTTCTCTATAAAATAGCGATTTTATAAAGGCTAGTCCGTTAATTTAGGGAGAATATGAAATTTTAATAAATTAATTTATAAAAAAAATTGAACGATTCTCATTTACCATGAAAGAGAATTTAACATACATTAATACAAGTGTAGAATATGGTTAGAAATTTTAAAACAACTCTAAAGATTATAGGCTTCAGTATATAAAGCATTTACCAAAATTCAATTTTTTTTGTAGGGGTTAACACGTAGATTTCTAGAAAATTTCAAAAATATGGAAATTTTGTTTTAATGCATAGTTGCATCCTGCACTAATATATGATGATGTTGAAAGAGGTTTTGAGCCTCTGTTGTCTCCCCTTTTCAAGAAAATAGCGATTTTGTATTGATTATTCTACTGATTTTGAGAATGTAATGAAGTTCTACTAAATTAATTAATAAAAAATATAACGATTCCATTATACCGTGAAATAGAGTTTAAAATACATTAATAGAAATATAGAACAACACTAAAAAGGTTAGGCTCCAGTATACAAAGCGTTTAACGTAAAACTCAATATTTTCTTAGGGGTTAACACATAGATTTTGAGAAAAATAAAAAAAAAACAATATTGCTTTAATGCATAGTTGCCTTATGTACTAATATATGGTGATGTTTAAAGAGGTTTAGAATGTTTGTTGTCTTCATTTCTCTAGAAAATAGCGATTTTATAAGGGTTAGTCCACTAATTTAGGGATAATATGAAATTTTACTAAATTAATTTATAAAAAAATTTGAACGAAGCTCATTTACCATGAAAGAGAATTTAGCATACATTAACATGGCTAGAAATTTCAAAACAACACTAAAGATTATAGGGTTCAGTATATAAAGCATTTACAAAAATTCAATATTTTTGTAAAGGTTGTTAACACATAGATTTTGAGAAAATTTCGAAAATATGACAATATTGTTTTAACGCATAGTTGCATCCTACACTAATATATGATGATGTTGAAAGAGGTTTTAAGCCTTTTTTGTCTCCGTTTTTCAAGAAAAGAGCGATTTTGTAGTGATTATTCCACTGATTTTGAGAGTATTATGAAGTTTTACTAAATTAATTAATAAAAAAATATAAAGATTTCTATATACCATGAAAGAGAGTTTAAAATACATTAATACAAATTTAGAATATGTTTAGAAATTTTAAAACAACACTAAAAAGTTTAGGCTTCAGTATATAGAGCGTTTAACGTAAACCACAATATTTTCTTAGGGGTTAAGACATAGATTTTGAGAAAATTTCAAAAAATATGACAATATTGTTTTCATGCATAGTTTCATCTTGCACTAACATGTGATGATGTTCAAAGAGGTTTTAAGCCTTTTTTGTCTACGTTTTTCAAGGAAAAAGCGATTTTGTAGTGATTATTCCACTGATTTTGAGAGTATTATGAAGTTTTACTAAATTAATTAATAAAAAATTATAACGATTTCCATATACCCTGAAAGAGAGTTTAAAATACATTAATACAAATGTAGAATATTGTTAGAAATTTTAAAACAACACTAAAAAAGTTTAGGCTTCAGTATATAGAGCGTTTAACGTAAAACTCAATATTTTCGTTGGGGTTACAAATAGATTTTGAGAAAAATAAAAAAATATAACAATATTGCTTTAATGCATAGTTGCGTCATGTACTAATATATGGTGATGGTCAAAGAGGTTTGAAACCTTTGTTGTATCAATTTCTCTAGAAAATAGCGATTTTATAAGGGCTAGTCCATTAAGGTAGGGAGAGTATGAAATTTTTCTAAATTAATTTATCAAAAAAATTGAATGATGCTCATTTACCATGAAAGAAAGTTTAGCATACATTAATACAAGTGTAGAATATGGTTAGAAATTTTAAAACAACACTAAAAATTTTAGGCTTCGCTATATAGAACGTTTAACTTAAAACTCAATATTTTTGTAGGGGTTAACACATATATTTTGAAAAAAATTCAAAAAATATAACAATATTGCTTTAATGCATAATTGTCTCCTGTACTAATATATGGTGATGGTCAAAGAAGTTTAGAACCTTTGTTGTCTTTATTTCTCTAGAGAATAGCGATTTTATAATGGTTAGTCCACTAATTTAGGGATAATATGAAATTTTACTAAATTAATTTATAAAAAAAATTGAACGATGCTCATTTACCGTGAAAGAGAGTTTAGCATACATTAATAATAATGTAGAATGTGGTTAGAAATTTTAAAACAACACTAAATATTATAGGCTACAGTATATAAAGCATTTACCAAAATTAAAATATTTTGTAGGGGTTGTTAACACATAGATTTCGAGAAAATTTCAAAAAATATAATAATATTGTTTTAATGCATAGTTGCATCCTGCACTAACATATGATGTTGAAAGAGGTTTTGAACCTTTGTTGTCTCCGTTTTTCAAGAAAATAGTGATTTTGTAGTGGTTATTCTACTGATTATGAGAGTATTTTGAAGTTTTACTAAATTAATTAATAATTTTTTTTACGATTCCCTTATACCGTGAAAGAGAGTTTAAAATACATTAATACAAATTTAGAATATGGTTAGAAATTTTAAAACAACATTAAAAAGTTTAGGCTCCAGTATATAGTGTTTAACGTAAAATTCAATATTTTCGTAGGGGTTAACACATAGATTTTTAGAAAAATACAAAAAATATTACATTATTGCTTTAATGCATAGTTGTCTTCTGTACTAATATATGGTGATGGTCAAAGAGGTTTGAAACCTTTCTTGTCTTCATTTCTTTAGAGAATAGCGATTTTATAACGGTTAGTCCACTAATTTGGAGAGTATATGAAATTTTACTAAATTAATTTATAAAAAAAATTAAATGATGCTTATGTACCATGCGAGAGAGTTTAATATACATTAATACCTATTTATAATGTGGTTATAAATTTTAAAACAGCACTAAAGATTATAGGGCTCAATATATAAATCATTTACCAAAATTCAATATTTTTGTAAAGTTTAACACATAGATTTTGAGAAATGTTTTAAAAATATGAAAAAATTGTTTTAATGCATAGTTGCATCATGCACTAACATATGATGATGTTGAAAGAGGTTTGGAGCCTTTGTTGTCTCCATATTCAAGAAAATAGCCATTTTATAGTGGTTATTCCACTGATTTTGAAAGTATTATGAAGTTTTACTAAATTAATTAATAAAAACTATAACGATTCACTTCCTTATACCATGAAATAGAGTTTAAAATACATTAATACAAATTTAGAATATCTTTAGAAATTTTAAAACAACACTAAAAAGTTTAGGCTTCAGTATATAGAGCGTTTAACGTAAAACACAATATTTTCTTAGGGGTTAACACATAGATTTTGAGAAAATTTCAAAAACTATGACAATATTGTTTTTGTGCATAGTTTCATCCTGCACTAACATATGATGATGTTGAAAGAGGTTTGGAGCCTTTGTTGTCTCCGTTTTTCAAGAGAATAGCGATTTTGTAGTGATTATTCCACTGATTTTGAGAGCATTATGAAGTTTTACTAAATTAATTAATAAAAAAATATATTGATTCCCTTATACCATGAAAGAGACTTCAAAATAAATTAATACAACTGTAGAATATGATTAGAAATTTTAAAATAACATTAAAAAGTTTAGGCTTCAGTATATAGAGCGTTTAACGTAAAACTCAATATTTTCGTAGGGGTTTGTTAGCATATAGATTTTGAGAACAAACCCAAAAGTATAACAATATTTCTTTAATGCATAGTTGACTCATGTACTAATATATGGTGATGGTCAAAGAGGTTTGGAACCTTTGTTATCTTCATTTCTCTAGAGAATAACATTTTATAACGGTTAGTCCACTAATTTAGGGATAATTTGAAATTTTACTAAATTAATTTATAAAAAAAATTGAATGCTGCTCATTTACCATGAAAAAGAGTTTAGCACAAATTAATACAAGTGTAAAATGTGGTTAGAAATTTTAAAACAACACTTAAGATTATAGGCTTCAGTATATAAAACATTTACCAAAATTCAATATTTTTGTAGAGCAACACATAGTTTTCGAGAAAATTTCAAAAAATATGAATATTTTATTTTAATGCATAGTTGCATCATTCACTAAAATATAATGATGTTGAAAGAGGTTTGGAGCCTTTTTTGTCTCCGTTTTTCAAGAAAATAGTCATTTTATAGTGGTTATTCCACCGATTTTGGGAGTATTATGAAGTTTTACTAAGTTAATTAATAAAAAATTATAATGATTCCCATATTTCATGAAAGAGAGTTTAAAATACATTAATACAAATATATAATATTGTTAGAACTTCTAAAACAACACTAAAAAGGTTAGGCTTCAGTATATAGAGCGTTTAACGTAAAACTCAATATTTTCGTAGGGATTAACACTTAGATTTTGAGATAAATTCAAAAAATATGACAATATTGCTTTAATGCATATTTGTCTCATGTACTAGTATATGGTGATGGTAAAAAAAGTTTGGAACCTTTGTTGTCTCAATTTCTCTAAAAAATAGTGATTTTATAACGGCTAGTCCATTAATTTAGGGAGAATATGAAATTTTACTAAATTAATTTATAAAAAAAATTGAACTATGCTCATGTACCATGAAAGAGAGCTTAGAATACATTAATACAAGTGTATAATTTGGTTAGAAATTTTAAAACATCACTAAAGATTATAGGCTTCAGTATATAAAACATTTACCAAAATTCAATATTTTTGTAGGGGTTACACATAGATTTTGAGAATATTTCAAAAGATATGACAATATTTTTAATGCATAGTTGCATTATGCACTAACATATGATCATGTTGAAAAAGGTTTTGAGCCTTTGTTATCTTTTTTTTCCAAGAAAATAGCGATTTTGTTGTGATTATTCCACTGATTTAGAGAGTATAATGAAGTTTTACTAAATTAATTAATAAAAAATTATAACGATTCCTTTATACCGTGAAAGAGAGTTTAAAATACATTAATACAAATGTATAATATGGTTAGAAATTTTGAAATAACACTAAAAAGTTTAGGCTTCAGTATATAGAGCATTTAACGTAAAACTCAATATTTTCGTAGGTGTTAACTCATAGATTTTGAGAAAATTCAAAAAATATAACAATATTTCTTTAATGCATAGTTGGCTCATGTACTAATATACGGTGATGGTCAAAGAGGTTTGGAAGCTTTGTTGTATTCGTTTCTCTAGAAAATAGCGATTTTGTAAAGGCTAGTCCATTAATTTAGGGAGAGCATGAAATTTTTCTAAATTAATTTATAAAAAAAATTGAACGATGCTCATTTACCATGAAAGAGAGTTTAACATACATTAATACAAGTGTAGAATGTGGTTAGAAATTTTAAACAACACTAAAAATTACAGGCTTCAGTATACAAAACATTTACCAAAATTCAATATTTTGTAGGGGTTAACACATAGATTTTGAGAAATTTTTTAAAAATATGACAATATAGTTTTAATGCATATTTTCATCCTGCACTAACATATGATGATGTTGAAAGAGGTTTAGATTCTTTGTTGTCTACGTATTCTAGAAAATAGTCTTTTTATAGTGGTTATTCCATCGATTTTGAGAGTATTATGAAGTTTTACTAAATTAATTAATAAAAAATAATAACGATTTTCATTTACCATGAAATAGAGTTTAAAATACATTAATACAAATGTAGAATATGGTTTGAAATTTTGAAACAACACTAAAAAGTTTAGGTTTCAGTATATAGAGCGTTTAACGTAAAACTCAATATTTTCGTAAGGATTAACACATAGATTTTGAGATAAATTCAAAAATTAAAACAATCTTACTTTAATGTATAGTTGCCTCATGTACTAATATATGGTGATGGTCAAAAATTTTTGGAACCTTTGTTGTCTTCATTTCTCTAAAAAATAACGATTTTATGATGGCTAATCCATTAATTTAGGGAGAATATGAAATTTTAGTAAATTAATTTATAAAAAAATTTGAACGATGCTCATTTGCCGTGAAAGAGAGTTTATCATACATTAATACAAGTGTAGAATGTATAAATTTTAAAACAACACTAAAGATTATAGACTTCAGTATATAAATCATTTACCAAAATTCAATATTTTTGTAGGGGTTAACACATACATTAATACAAATTTAGAATATGTTTAGAAATTTTAAAACAACACTAAAAAATTTAGGCTTCAGTATATAGAGCGTTTAACGTAAACCACAATATTTTCTTAGGGGTTAACACATATATTTCGAGAAAATTTCAAAAAATATGACAATATTGTTTTCATGCATAGTTTCATCCTGCACTAACATGTGATGATGTTCAAAGAGGTTTTAAGCCTTTTTTGTCTCCGTTTTCAAGAAAAGAGCGATTTTGTAGTGATTATTTCACTGATTTTGAGAGTATTATGAAGTTTTACTAAATTAATTAATAAAAAATTATAACGATTTCCATATACCATGAAAGAGAGTTTAAAATACATTAATACAAATGTAGAATATTGTTAGAAATTTTAAAACAACACTAAAAAGTTTAGGCTTCAGTATATAGAGCGTTTAACGTAAAACTCAATATTTTCGTTGGGGTTACAAATAGATTTTGAGAAAAATAAAAAAAATATAACAATATTGCTTTAATGCATAGTTGCATCATGTACTAATATATGGTGATGGTCAAAGAGGTTTGAAACCTTTGTTGTATCAATTTCTCTAGAAAATAGCGATTTTATAAGGGCTAGTCCATTAAGGTAGGGAGAGTATGAAAATTTTCTAAATTAATTTATCAAAAAAATTGAATGATGCTCATTTACCATGAAAGAAAGTTTAGCATACATTAATACAAGTGTAGAACATGGTTAGAAATTTTAAAACAACACTAAAAATTTTAGGCTTCGCTATATAGAACGTTTAACTTAAAACTCAATATTTTTGTTGGGGTTAACACTTATATTTTGAGAAAAATTCAAAAAATATAACAATATTGCTTTCATGCATAGTTGTCTCCTGTACTAATATATGGTGATAGTCAAAGAAGTTTAAAACCTTTGTTGTCTTCATTTCTCTAGAGAATAACGATTTTATAATGGTTAGTCCACTAATTTAGGGATAATATGAAATTTTACTAAATTAATTTATAAAAAAAATTGAACGATGCTCCTTTACCGTGAAAGAGAGTTTAGCATACATTAATAATAATGTAGAATGTGGTTAGAAATTTTAAAACGACACTAAATATTATAGGCTTCAGTATATAAAGCATTTACCAAAATTCAATATTTTGTAGGGGTTGTTAACACATAGATTTTGAGAAAATGTCAAAAATATGACAATATTGTTTTAATGCATAGTTGCATCCTGCACTAACATATGATGTTGAAAGAAGTTTTGAACCTTTGTTGTCTCCGTTTTTCAAGAAAATAGTGATTTTGTAGTTGTTATTCCACTGACTATGAGAGTATTATGAAGTTTTACTAAATTAATTAATAATTTTTTTTTACGATTGCCTTATACCATGAAAGAGAGTTTAAAATACATTAATACAAATTTAGAATATGGTTAGAAATTTTAAAACAACACTAAAAAGTTTAGGCTCCAGTATATAGTGTTTAACGTAAAATTCAATATTTTCGTAGGGGTTAACACATAGATTTTTAGAAAAATTCAAAAATATAACATTATTGTTTTAATGCATAGTTGTCTTCTGTACTAATATATGGTGATGGTCAAAGAGGTTTGAAACCTTTCTTGTCTTCATTTCTTTAGAGAATAGCGATTTTATAATGGTTAGTCCACTAATTTGGAGAGTATATGAAATTTTATTAAATTAATTTATAAAAAAAACTTTAAATGATGCTTATGTACCATGCAAGGGAGTTTAGCATACATTAATACAAATGTAGAATGTGGTTATAAATTTTAAAACAGCACTAAAGATTATAAGGTTCAGTATATAAAGCATTTACCAAAATTCAATATTTTTGTAAAGTTTAACCCATAGATTTTGAGAAATTTTTTAAAAATATGACAATATTGTTTTAATGCATAGTTGCATCCTACAATATATGATGATTTTGAAAGAGGTTTAGAGCCTTTGTTGTCTCTTTGTTTCAAGAAAATAGCGATCTTGTAAAGGTTATTCCACCGATTTAGAGAGTATAATAAAGTTTTACTAAACTAATTGATAAAAAATTATTACGATTACCATATACCATGAAAGAGAGTTTAACATACATTAATACAAATGTAGAATGTGGTTAGAAATTTTTAAACAACACTAAAATGTTTAGGCTTTAGTATATAGAATGTTTAACGTAAAACTCAATATTTTCGTAGGGATTAACACGTAAATTTTTAGAAAAATTCAAAAAATATAACAATATTGCTTTAATGCATAGTTTTCTTCTGTACTAATATAAGGTGATGGTCAAAGAGGTTTGAAACCTTTCTTGTTTTCATTTCTTTAGAGAATAAAAATTTTATAACGGTTAGTCCACTAATTTGGAGAGTATATGAAATTTTACTAAATTAATTTATAAAAAAAAATTAAACGATGCTTATGTCCCATGCAAGAGAGTTTAGCATACATTAATACAAATATATAATGTGGTTATAAATTTTAAAACAGCACTAAAGATTATAAGGTTCAGTATATAAAGCATTTACCAAAATTCAATATTTTTGTAAAGTTTAACCCATAGATTTTGAGAAATTTTTTAAAAATATGACAATATTGTTTTAATGCATAGTTGCATCCTACAATATATGATGATTTTGAAAGAGGTTTAGAGCCTTTGTTTTCTCTTTTTTTCAAGAAAATAGCGATCTTGTAATGGTTATTCCACCGATTTAGAGAGTACTATAAAGTTTTACTAAACTAATTGATAAAAAATTATTACGATTACCATATACCTTGAAAGAAAGTTTAACATACATTAATACAAATCTAGAATATGGTTAGAAATTTTTAAACAACACTAAAATGTTTAGGCTTTAGTATATAAAATGTTTAACGTAAAAGTCAATATTTTCGTCGGGGTTAACACGTAGATTTTTAGAAAAATTCAAAAAATATAACAATAATGCTTTAATGCATAGTTGTCTTCTGTACTAATATAAGGTGATGGTCAAAGAGGTTTGAAACCTTTCTTGTCTTCATTTCTTTAGAGAATAGCGATTTTATAACGGTTAGTCCACTAATTTGGAGAGTATATGAAATTTTACTAAATTAATTTATATAAAAAAATAAACGATGCTTATGTACCATGCAAGAGAGTTTAATATACATTAATACAAATATATATAAAACATCACTAAATATTATAGGGTTCAATATATAAATCATTTACCAAAATTCAATATTTTTGTAAAGTTTAACACATAGATTTTGAGAAATTTTTTAAAAATATGAAAAAATTGTTTTAATGCATAATTGCATCATGCACTAACATATGATGATGTTGAAAGAGGTTTGGAGTCTTTGTTGTCTCCGTATTCAAGAAAATAGCCATTTTATAGTGGTTATTCCACTGATTTTGAGAGTTTTATGAAGTTTTACTAAATTAATTAATATAAACTATAACGATTCACTGCCTTATACCAGAGAGTTTAAAATACATTAATACAAATTTAGAATATGTTTAGAAATTTTAAAACAATACTAAAAAGTTTAGGCTTCAGTATATAGAGCGTTTAACGTAAAACACAATATTTTCTTATGGGTTAACACATAGATTTTGAGAAAATTTCAAAAACTATGACAATATTGTTTTCATGCATAGTTTCATCCTGCACTAACATATGATGATGTTGAAAGAGGTTTGGAGCCTTTGTTGTCTCCTTTTTTCAAGAGAATAGCGATTTTGTAGTGATTATTCTACTGATTTTGAGAGTATTATAAAGTTTTACTAAATTAATTAATAAAAAAATATATTGATTCCCTTATACACTGAAGGAGACTTCAAAATACATTAATACAAATGTAGAATATGATTAGAAATTTTAAAATAACACTAAAAAGTTTAGGCTTCAGTATATAGAGCGTTTAACGTAAAACTCAATATTTTCGTAGGAGTTAGTTAACACATAGATTTTGAGAAAAATCCCAAAAGTATAACAATATTTCTTTAATGCATAGTTGACTCATGTACTAATATATGGTGATGGTCAAAGAGGTTTGGAACCTTTGTTATCTTCATTTCTCTAGAGAATAGCATTTTATAACCGTTAGTCCACTAATTTAGGGATAATTTGAAATTTTACTAAATTAATTTATAAAAAAAATTGAACGCTGCTCATTTACCATGAAAAAAAGTTTAGCATAAATTAATACAAGTGTAAAATGTGGTTAGAAATTTTAAAACAACACTTAAGATTATAGGCTTCAATATATAAAACTTTTACCAAAATTCAATATTTTTGTAGGGAAACACATAGATTTCGAGAAAATTTCAAAAATGTGACAATTTTGTTTTAATGCTTAGTTGCATCATTCACTAAAATATGATGATCTTGAGAGAGGTTTGGAGCCTTTGTTGTCTCCTTTTTCAAGAAAATAGTCATTTTATAGTGGTTATTCCACCGATTTTGGGAGTATTATGAAGTTTTACTAAGTTAATTAATAAAAAATTATAACGATTCCCATATTTCATGAAAAGGAGTTTAAAATATGTTAATACAAATATATAATATTGTTAGAATTTTTAAAACAACACTAAAAAGGTTAGGCTTCAGTATATAGAGCGTTTAACGTAAAACTCAATATTTTCGTATGGATTAACACATAGATTTTGAGATAAATTCAAAAAATATAACAATATTGCTTTAATGCATGGTTTCCTCATGTACTAGTATATGGTGATGGTCAAAAAGGTTTGGAACCTTTGTTGTCTCCATTTCTCTTAAAAATAGTGATTTTATAATGGCCAGTCCATTAATTTAGGGAGAATATGAAATTTTACTAAATTAATTTATAAAAAAAATTGAACTATGCTCATGTACCATGAAAGAGAGCTTAGCATACATTAATACAAGGGTATAATTTGGTTAGAAATTTTAAAACATCACTAAAGATTATAGGCTTCAGTATATAAAGCATTTACCAAAATTCAATATTTTTGTAGGGGTTACACATAGATTTTGGGAAAATTTCAAAAGATATGACAATATTTTTAATGCATAGTTGCATTATGCACTAACATATGATCATGTTTAAAAAGGTTTTGAGCCTTTGTTGTCTTTTTTTTTCCAAGAAAATAGCGATTTTGTTGTGATTATTCCACTGATTTTGAGAGTATAATGAAGTTTTACTAAATTAATTAATAAATAATTATAAAGATTCACTTATACGGTGAAAGAGAGTTTAAAATACATTAATACAAATGTAGAATATGATTTGAAATTTTAAAACAACACTAAAAAGTTTAGGCTTCAGTATATAGAGTGTTTAACGTAAAACTCAATATTTTTGTAGGGGTTACACATAGATTTTGAAAAAAATTCAAAAAATATAAAAATATTGCTTTAATGCATAGTTGGCTCATGTACTAATATACGGTGATGGTCAAAGAGGTTTGGAACCTTTGTTGTATTCATTTCTCTAGAAAATAGCGATTTTGTAAAGGCTAGTCCATTAATTTAGGGAGAGCATGAATTTTTTCTAAATTATTTTATAAAAAAAATTGAACGATGCTCATTTACCATGAAAGAGAGTTTAACATACATTAATACAAGTGTAGAATGTGGTTAGAAATTTTAAACAACACTAAAAATTACAGGCTTCAGTATACAAAACATTTACCAAAATTCAATATTTTTGTAGGGGTTAACACATAGATTTTGAGAAATATTTTAAAAATATGACAATATAGTTTTAATGCATATTTTCATCGTGCACTAACATATGATGATGTTGAAAGATGTTTAGATCCTTTGTTGTCTACGTATTCTAGAAAATAGTCATTTTATAGTGATTATTCCACCGATTTTGAGAGTATTATGAAGTTTTACTAAATTAATTAGTAAAAAATTATAACGATTTTCATTTACCATGAAAGAGAGTTTAAAATACATTAATACAAATTTAGAATATGGTTTGAAATTTTGAAACAACACTAAAATGTTTAGGTTTCAGTATATAGAGCGTTTAACGTAAAACTCAATATTTTCGTAAGGGTTAACACATAGATTTTGAGATAAATTCAAAAATTATAACAATCTTGCTTTAATGCATAGTTGCCTCATGTACTAATATAGGGTGATGGTCAAAAAATTTTGGAACCTTTGTTGTCTTCATTTCTCTAAAAAATAGCGATTTTATGAAGGCTAATCCATTAATTTAGGGAGAATATGAAATTTTACTAAATTAATTTATAAAAAAAATTGAACGATGCTCATTTGCCATGAAAGAGAGTTTAACATAAATTAATACAAGTGTAGAATGTGGTTAGAATTTTTTTAAAAACACTAAAAATTATAGGCTTCAGTATACAAAGCATTTACCAAAATTATATTTGTAGGGGTTAACACATAGATTTTGAGAAAATTTCAAAAAATATAACAATATTTTTTTAATGCATAGTTGCATCATGCACTAACATATGATGACGTTGAAAGAGGCTTGGAGTCTTTGTTTCCGTTTTTCAGGAAAATAACCATTTTATAGTGGTTATCCCTTCGATTTTGGGAGTATTATGAAGTTTTACTAAGTTAATTAATAAAAATTATAATGATTCTCTTATACCTTGAAATAGAGTTTAAAATACATTAATACAAATATAGAATATTGTTAGAAATTTTAAAACAACACTAAAAAGTTTAGGCTTCAGTATATAGAACTATAACGTAAAACTCAATTTTTTCGTAGGGGTTAACACATAGATTTTGAGATAAATTCAAAAAATATAACAATATTGCTTTAATGCATGGTTGCCTCACGTACTAATATATGGTGATGGTCAAAAAGGTTTTGAACCTTTGTTGTCTCCATTTCTCTAAAAAATTGTGATTTTATAATGGGTAGTCCGTTAATTTATAGAGAATATAAAATTTTACTAAATTAATTTATAAAAAAAATTGAACGATGCTCATTTACCATGAAAGAGAGTTTAGCATACATTAATACAAGTGTAGAATGTGGTTAAAAATTTTAAAACAACACTAAAAATTATAGGCTTCAGTATACAAAGCATTTACCAAAATTCAATATTTTTGTAGTGGTTAACACATAGATTTCGAAAAAATTTCAAAAAATATGACAATTTTGCTTTAATGCATATTTTCATTCTACACTAACATATGATGATGTTTAAAGAGGTTTGGTGCCTTTGTTGTCTACGTATTCTAGAAAATAACCATTTTATAGTGGTTATTCCACCGATTTTGAGAGTATTATGAAGTTTTACTAAATTAATTAATAAAAAATTATAACGATTCTCATATACCATGAAAGAGAGTTTAAAATACATTAATACAAATGTATAATATGGTTAGAAATTTTGAAACAACACTAAAAAGTTTAGGTTTCAGTATATAGAGCGTTTAACGTAAAACTCAATATTTTCGTAAGGGTTAACATATAGATTTTGAGATAAATTCAAAAAATATAACAATATTGCTTTAATGCATAGTTGTCTTCTGTACTAATATATGGTGATGGTCAAAAGGTTTGGAACCTTTGTTGTCTTCATTTCTCTAAAAAATAGCGATTTTATGATGGCTAATCCATTAATTTAGGGAGAATATGAAATTTTACTAAATTAATTTATAAACAAAATTGAACGATGCTCATTTACCATGAAATAGAGTTTATCATGCATTAATACAAGTGTAGAATGTGTTTAGAAATTTTTAAAAAGCACTAAAAATTATAGGTTTCAGTATACAAAACATTTACCAAAATTCAATATATTTGTAGGGGTTAACACATAGATTTTGAGAAAATTTCAAAAAATATAAAAGTATTGCTTTAATGCATAGTTGCATCATGCACTAACATATGATGATGTTGAAAGAGGTTTGAAGCCTTTGTTTTCTCCGGTTTTCAGAAAATTGTCATTTTATAGTGGTTATTCCTTCGATTTTGGGAGTATTATGAAGTTTTACTAAGTTAATTAATAAAAAAATTATAACGATTCCCATATACCATAAAAGAGAGTTTAAAATACATTAATACAAATGTAGAATATGGTTAGAAATTTTAAAACAACACTAAAAAGTTTTGGCTTCAGTATATAGAGCATTTAACGTAAAACTCAATATTTTCGTAGGGACACATAGATTTTGAGAAAAATTCAAAAAATATAACAATATTGCTTTAATGCATAGTTGCCTCATGTACTAATATATGGTGATGGTCAAAGAGGTTTGGAACATTTATTGTCTCCATTTCTTAAGAGAATATCGATTTTATAATGGCTAGTCCACTAATTTAGGGAGTATATGAAGTTTTACTAAATTAACTTATAGAAAATATTGAACGATGCTCATGCACCATGAGAGAGAGTTTAAAATATATTTATACAAATGTATAATGTGTTTAGAAATCTTAAAACAACACTAAAGATTATAGGGTTCAGTATATAAAACATTTACCAAAATTCAATATTTTTGTAGAGGTTAACACATAAATTTTGAGAAATTTTTTAAAAATATGACAATATTGTTTTAATACATAGTTGCATCCTACACTAATATATGATGATGTTGAATGAGGTTTAGAGTCTTTGTTGTCTCTGTTTTTCAACAAAATAGCAATTTTGTAGTGGTTATTCCACCGATTTAGGGAGTATTATGAAGTTTTACTAAATTAATTGATAAAAAATTATAATGATTCTCATATACCATGAAAGAGAGTTTAAAATACATTAATACAAATTTAGAATATGGTTAGAAATTTTAAAACAACACTAAAAAGTTTAGGCTTCAGTATATAGAGCGTTTAACGTAAAACTCAATATTTTCGTAGGGGGTTAACACATAGATTTTGAGAAAAATTCAAAAATTATAAAAATATTGTTCTAATGCATAGTGCCTCATGTACTAATATATGGTCATGGTAAAAAAGGTTTGGAACCTTTATTGTCTCTTTTTTTTAAAAAAATAGCGATTTTATAATGGCTAGTCCATTAATTTAGGGAGAAAAACCCACTTTTGTAGTCCTTTAATTATTGGCTTAGTGTGTTTGCTTGCCTATCTTTTTATTCAATTCCTATTAAGTAGTACTGAAACAACTTCAGGCAGAGAAGAAAGTAGACACTATCTTTTTAGGCAATTCCTATTAAGTAGTATGATATTCCGTGTTTTTAACGGTTTTAAACTCGTTTTAGAAAAATTAAATGGTCGGTTTTAATTAATGTTTTGGTCTATTTGATGCGTTTTGGTGTTCTTAAGTGTAATATGCAGGTTACTAGATAGCTTGTAAGAAAAGAACGCATTCGGGATTTATTCAGAAGCAAGATGGACCGAACAATGGACCGAACGAGAAGTATTGATCGCACAGAGCCACAGATCGACCGATCAGGTCAATGTGGATCGACCGATCCACGGTTTCAGCAACAGATCGACCGATCTTGTCCATGTGGATCGACCGATCCCACGCTCTACGGGCTCCACACGCACAAACGAGCTTTTCACTCCTTTTTACCCACTCCCCTCAATAATTGACAAAAGAACTCGACCTTTGGGACTCAGAAAAGACCAGAGACGACCAAGAAGGAGATTTACAAGTTCTTGAGAGAGATTTGAGAGTTTTGTGATTATTTTGTGTGATTTGTGAAGATTTGTGAAGGAGTTCATCTCAAAACCATTTGGAGAAGATCTTCTGAACCTTTACTCTGTTTTAATACAATCTTATCATGTTTTCTTCATCAAAATCGTTTTGTTCTTGCTTAGTTATGTGTGAGTAGTCATCTAGTTGGGTTTAGGGGTTCTCATAGGGGATTTCTTGATGTTTTGATTCATAAAACGTGTGTAGACTAAGTGATTACGTTTTGGTTCTTCATCTAATGGATTTCTTACTGCTTGAACTGAATTGATCACTTAGTTCATGATATTAGATTGTTTGATGCACCGAAAGTGATTGTTTGAACTTCCGAAAATACTTTAGATGAGCAAAGTGTCCTTAACCCTCGGAAGTTGATGTTATTGCGCTTTGTGAACATATTGAACCTGTTCTTAATGCTTGTTTAGAAATTGAAACTCAGCGGAAGTTAGTGTGGAGATTTCTATAACAATGAGAATTAGCGCTACGGAAGTAGGTTAATTCTAATATCGTGTTTGAGTTCTAGACGGTTCTTAATATATCCCTGTGTCTGCCATTAATTGTATCTTGATTAAAAAGAAATCCCTGAGAATTCCCATTGCCCAACGTTTGTTTTAAAATAGTTTTCAAATCATTTAAATCATCTTTTTACAGCTTGTTTATGCTTTGTGACACTAGAGAAAATTAAATAAAAACCATCAAAATTATATCTTGATTCGCTGTAGCTATTAACTTGTCTGCAACTCTACGTGTGATCATCGGTCCCTGTGGATTCGATCCCGTATTACTACTGCGTACTTTACTGTGCACTTGCAGTTAGATAATCGGGTTAAAACTCGACACATCATAGTACTCAAACAACTTCAGTTTTCACTTGGGGTAAAAAAAGAAAATAGAACCTTATAAATTTTATCCATGTTGAAGTCTTAGACAGTTGAGCTTATATATGTTAAAACCCCAAAAAGAGTCTATGAACAGAAGAAAGAAAGGCGAACATAACATAACAAATGATTTTTCAAAGATTCTCTTCTTCTTGTGTTCTTCTCATTCTTGACCTTATTTGTATTCTTGATTATAAATCACAGAAAGTTTACATTTAAAAAAAATATTGGATTTTCATTTTTAATGGGTTTGTTTTCCAGCAACATTCACCAAATTTCAGAATACTGTGACATCATTGGCGTATGTTATGGGGTATCTCCACTTCTCTTTGAATGTTGAAGCTGTACAATGGTAACAATACAATTATACCAACAACATTGCATCTTGGGCTGGAGCAGACCCAGTAGGTTAACTGAGGTAAGCGAATACTTTTGGTAAAGTTATTGTTGATACTACAATAAGGAGAAACAGAAACTCTGTGTCAATCTTAGTTTAGAGTTGAAACAAAAGCTTTATGAACTTACGTTACGTATTGTTGCAAAGCACAGCAACAAAAGCTGCAACGAAAAACCTCTGGCTTTACATATTGAGGATGTACCATATCTAAACTCAAACATCTTAAGGATGAACCATATAATCAAATAATATTAACTAAATCTTAACCGGATTATCTTTATTATAAATTAAAATATTAATGTTTATATTCCAAAAATTTATGATTAAATTATAATATTTCTTATAAATCATAAATTTTTGATGCTGAATCAATACAACTTGGATCAAATCATCTTCTTATAAATCACTAATTTTTATAAATCACTAATTTTTGTTATAAATCATCTATTATGATTATGTGCTGAATCAATACAACTTGGATCAAATCATCTTCTTATAAATCACTAATTTTTAACCCATACAGGTTTGTAAGAATTAAAATATTTCAGTTATTGAGTGCCATAATAACAAATCTACAAAAACATATCAGCACATAATCATAATAGATGACATAAAAAAATAAAAAAATCAAATAATTACACTGTACAAATTAAAAAAAAAAATATTCATTCAGAGAATCACAATTATATTATAGGGCTTTTTGCAAAATTGACCGAAAACTCAAAGTCAAACACAAAACTAACCTTTTTTTTTTTTTGGAAATTAGTTTTGCCCTATTCACCCCACAAGTCCATATGATTCACGAAAATACCATCAATTTTTTTTTCCGAAAATGACATTTTTACTCTCTCACCCTTATCATCTTCAAGTAATTACAAGATTGCAATTGTCATCAATACCCCCAAACACCATGAACAATCAATTTGAAGCTCTTAATGCTTCCAAAATCGATTTACCCTTCTTTTTTCTCCATTCTTATAAACTAAACACAACATCTCTCTCACTTTCTCACCACATTCAGCTAAAAAAATCCAAGATTTTGATTCTACATTTTTTATGGTTCATAGAGTCATAGAAGCTAACGATTCTGGGTGGGTCAAAAAAATCAAAATTTTGACTTTCCTGGACGACTTATTTTTCAGTCGTCTGGTGGAAAATTGAAATATCAATATTTATTAAAACCCGACGACTTACATGTAAGTCGTCGTAGGTTAGTTTTGCAATTGAAAAAAAAACTTCAATATTTAATTATACCTAGACAACTTACAATTCAGTCGTCCGCCCGACGACTTACATTTAAGTCGTCAAGGATTTTATTCCGAGATTCTGGTCAAACCTCGTAAATCCTGGACGACTTACATGTAAGTCGTAGGACGGACGACTGAATTGTAAGTCGCCTATATATAATTAAATATTGAAGTTTTATTTTTCAATTGCAAAACTAACCTATGACAACTTAATTGTAAGTCGTCGAGTTTTAATAAATTATTGATATTTCAATTTTTCACCAGACGACTGAAATGTAAGTTCTCCAAGAAAGTCAAACTTCTGAAATAATCCAGTCAAATGCAAAACTAACCTATGACGACTGAAATGTAAGTCGTGTAGCTTTTTTGGAGTTTTTTTTAACCAAACAAAAGTAGACGACTTATTTCTCAGTCGTCTCAGATAACAGATTTCAAAGTCAATTGCAAAAATAACATCTGCATTGACCAACCGACTTATATTTTAGTCGTTTGGAAGACTTAGACTGAAGTTTGCCACGTCGACTTAAATGGACGACTTCTCTGGAAGTCTACTAGACGACCTCCGTGGATGTCGTTTGTGTCAATGTTTAATAAACTTGCATTTTCTCATTTTCTTGTTAATTCATGTTTATTAATGAATATTTGGGCTACTGAATGAAATTTATAACTTAATTGGTGATATTTATGAGGTTACCAACATTCACGTCAATTAAAGTTTCTAACTGATCCGAGAAGACTTCTGTGGAAGTCTTCTACGATAGTTTTTGAATAACTTGTATTTCTAAGAGTGATAAGTAACTTCAAAATATGTAAAACTCATATTTTCAAAATATGTTTTCTCCCTTAGTTTTACTAAATTTGACTAAGTTTTTCAACAAAAACTTATAAAAAATATGATATGCTTTGACTAGTTACTATTGTTTGTTTCCATCTCTTAAGTATTATTGTTATAGACACTAATGATGATTATTGTTATGAGTTGGAAGAAGGGTTAAAATGCTTCTTAAAATGTTGTATCAATATGAAGCTACCAACATTCTTGTTTATTAAGATGAGAAAAAGGCCATTGGAGTTTATTATTGCATATGAGAGATCCAAAGATAAGAAAAAGACTATTGAAGTCTATTATTTCATTGATTTGTAAATGTGTAAACACATTGTTAGCACATGTATTACATCTTGGGAAACATTATTACTGATTTTACAAAAAAAATCACAACTAAAAGAGTAGACATGCAAATCACAAAACAGACCACAAACAAAACTATTATAGATCATTCCTCTACAAAGACAAGCTTGGACTTCACTTGATATGGAAGAAGACTTCGTCAGAAGACTTCCTGGAAGTCGTCTGGAAGACTTCCTGGAAGTCGTCTGGAAGACTTCCTGGAAGTCGTCTGGAAGACTTCCTGGAAGTCGTCTGGAAGACTTCCTGGAAGTCGTCTGGAAGACTTCCTGGAAGTCGTCTAGTGCATTATATTTTAGATGACTAACAGGTAAGTCGTCCCAGAAGTCTTCCAGATCTGAAAAACATGCATATCAAATTCAGATCTGAAAAACCTACATATCCAAAAACGTTCAAATGGCTTAAAAACAGAGAAAATGAGTGGAAGATCAGATAAATCTACATTTATAGAACACACAAAAATACATATCTAAAATTAATAGATCTACCTTTAAATGAGTGGAAGATGAATACCATCTGATTAAAAACCTGCAAAAAAAGATAGATTAGTAAGAAAGACATGAGACAAAACTGAAAAATTCATATAAAGTTTGGTGTTTTGAAGTCAAAGAGATTAGAGAGAGGTTGAAGAGTTTTAGAATGGTGAACATTATATTTTTGTTGCAGCCATTTGAGAGGAGGAGAGAGAATGTGTAAATTTTTCTTTATATAGGGAGACAAAAAATCCAATTAGGTTAAATATTTTTGATTCAGACGACTTCCTAGACGACTTACTTGTAAGTCGTCCAGAAGACTTTAATATTTTTAGCGGGAAATTAAAATATTTTTAGCGGAAAACTAAAATAGAAGACTTCTCAGACGACTTACAAGTAAGTCGTCTGGTTTAAATTATTTAAGCGGAAAAATATTTTTTTTTAAATTTTAGGCGGAAATATTTGGACGACTTACATGTAAGTCGTCTGTTTTAATTTCTTCACCAGACGACTTCCATGGCTAGACCCTAAACATAACCCCTAAACTTAATTAATTAACTAAACACTTCATAAAATCAAATTAAACTTCAAAAGTGTTTACTATACAAAAAAATAAACACGTATAGGTAAAAAATTAATTTTTCAAAAAAACATTCAAGCTTTCTAAAATCTAACCCTAAGAATACATACAATACTACAACATATGTTGTCAAACTCTAGACCAAAGAATACCATGATTCACTACCTACACTCATCTATGTTAAAAACAATTCAATTTTGTTATATTTTAATTTATATCACTTAAAACTGTTTATAATTACATGATTTTAATTTTTCGCTTATCAAAATATTTTTTTAAAAATTTATAAATTATTTTTAAGATCAGCTACACCAGAAGACTTACTTTGAAGTCGTCCAGACGACTTCCAACATCTCAGACGACTTATTGGGTTATATTCGTAAAAATGTCTTCTGTTTTTTTTTGTTTGATCACAAGGGGCTGAGCTGTAATTTCACAAGGATTTTATGTTAGTTTTGCATTTGATTCAAGTTTGAGTATAAGTTTGAGGTTAAAATCAAGTTGTGGGTTAGTTTTGGCAAATTCTCCTATATTATATGATTTAGTCAATCATAATTCAGCTCTAAATATCATAATCCGGTATATAAGGAAAACTCACACGTAATAAAGATTCACGAAAACATATAACCAATCCTTTGAATCTAAAACAAATGGCAATTGAAATTAAATCAAAAGCGGCTGAAATAAGAGAATATTATATCATTTGTGTATGTTTTATAGGTATTATATTCTTCCTAATGAAAAACAAAAGTATTCTTCATTTTTGTGTCTTGATATTAAAATATTGTCTAATTCGCAAGTGTTAGTTAGAATGCTGCACGATAAGGATTCACCAAGGAGATTAACGACATTTTATTTGATATAACAATTCAGCAGCTTCTTTAAATCTTAAATCTTTCTATAATATTCATAGATTATTGAATGCAGAGGCTGATGCAGTGGCAAATTCAACGCTCTTATCTCTAAGCTTGCCCTTTCTTTGTGTCGGGTAAACTTGCTTTTAGTTTAATGAATCGCAGTTCGGCCGGAAAAATGTGATTACATATAATAATATTTGCTTGGTCTTTACCACACTATAGTTTCATTGTAACAAAAGTAATCCACATTTAACTTTTGAATGGATCCTCGAAAATTAAATGAAGTGTATCTAAACAGTATACATATCTCTCTTTCTAAAATGTTGAAGAACTATATCTAATTATTACAAGTATACATATTTCTCTTTGTAAAATGTAAAAACATTAGATCTAATTATTACAAATTATTTCAAAATCAACAAATATAATACAAAATGTTACAAAATACTCTGATGTAAAATGCTAATATATTTTTATCCATATATTGGAATTTCTTTTTCTTTTAAAATAATTTTAGGAGCAATGATGCAGGAGTGAAAAAAAATTAAAAAAAAATTAATACATCTTTATATCTTTGACGGATACTTTATTTTTCAAGACCATAAAATTAATTTAAATTTCACTGAAACATAAATTATCATCGAAATCCGGCGCGTAACCATCCATAATTATGAAAAAATTTAAGAGACGAGTTTTTATATTCCGCTAAGAATCACATCCTAAGAATCTCCCATTAAACATGCTCTTAGATCTAACCGGTCTTTATCAAGGTATACCAACCATAAAAGACTACTAGTAGGCAACACAGTTATTTGGCCACACACAAATTCCACGAGGATATTTGAAGAAAGATTGCTGATGCATGATGATATGCATGAACAAAGGAAAATGCCGTAAACTTCATTTCCGCTTACATCGTGATGTTTCTGTGGCTCTATCAAACAGTGGCGGAATCCTTTTAATTTACTTTATTCAAACTAATGGTTTCCATCATGGCTAGACCAAACCGTTAGCATAATTCCACGTTACAAAAATATTATTCTTTTGTTTGCACATCTCTCCTTGTCTACTGTATTAAATGAAAAGTTTTTGTAGCTAGATGGAATCATGCATGGTAATATAAACCAAATTACTAAATCAAACACACACACACACACATATATATAAAATATGATTGATTAGTTACCCGGCCCCGGCGAAGAAAGCAAGTGGAATCATCATCTCCAAACCATTTATCGACATGCTGCCCATGATAATTGTAAGTATAAGTTTTTCAACAAAAAGATATACAGAATAAATGTGACTACAATACTATATTAAACTAAAAGCAATAGATGAATATATTTTTCGTACCATATAGACAAAGAGTCAACAGCAGTTTTTGCATCCTCCAAATTTCCAGTCATCAGAATTAAAATCCTATAATACCAAAACTCCAAGCTGTCTCTCGATAAAAATCTACCGTAAGTTGCTTTCGATATGTATAGCATAAGAAAAAATGCGATACAAATGGCGTCTAAACCAATATCTAGTACCACAGCATGATTCCGGAGGAGGCAGAGAGCTTAGCGTATTCCCATAGTCCCATGAAAGCTTCCATGGAGAAACCGGTCCAAGTGAGCGGACAACCTCCCCATACGATGTAAACAAACAAGATGATGGCATTGAGCCACCATGACAAAGTAAAAGTAATCATGGTCCATATGAATCCAAGCTTAAGACCGTACACAAAAAGCCAGGACACAAATATGTGAACTACAAGTGTCGCTCCAGCCGTTATTGCTAGCACCTGATGGTAATATTGTAAATACATTTAGCGATATTAATATCACATAAATATGCACTCATCAAGATAATGTTATGCTGAAAGAAGAAATGAAAAACTGGATATACTTAGATAGTGACTGATTACTTAAACAAATGAAATGCATTATATGAAAAATGTTATCCTAAGAATAATCAGTCTATCTAAGCCTCTGAATGGATTGATATTTCATTTACATACTTCATTCTTGAGCTGGCATTGGAGAAATCGGTTGATAGGGCACACGAAGACAAATGCAAAGTGGAGAGGAATGGTCAAAACAGTGGCGGTACCAGAGAGCTGGGCGATGTCTTCTGGCTGGCCAAGAAACTGAAGAATCGGGGCTGCAAAGAAGAACATAGGAAGGAGCAAGATGGAGAATGACCTAAATACTAAACTCTAAACTTCGATCATTAAACACTAAACTCAAATATATAATATATTTATTTTTATCTTATACTAAATGCAATGTTATATAAAAAAATATTTGTGCTATTTATTGAACAACATTTTGATTTATCGATATTTGAAGGTATTTTCATATATATATATAGCCTCTTAAAAGGTTAAAATTTTAAATATAAGCCATAAAATGTTTATATATGTTTGTGTGTACCAGAAGGCCGTAGGTGAAGCCGATGATGATGTTGATGACGATGGAGATGGCAGCGAGTTCGAGCTCGCCAAGATGGCCCGCGAACGACTGAGTGATGAGAAAGAATAAATATATCTTGACTCTTGTGAATATTGCCGGTCCAACAATACTCCATAGCTTCTTCGTCTCTATCCATATATCTCCGCCTTCCTCCACCGCATTTTGATCTCTTAACAGAGGAGCCATCTCTATGTCTGCCATGGTAGATCTTCTGGAAATTAAAGTAGAATATAATAAAGTGTACACGATAGAAGATAGATAGAGTAATTCAAATATATCTTTTAAACGTTCATCTATTCCCTTTTCATTCCATATATATTACATATCTTTGGCAATTCAGTTTCTCTTGTTTTATATGCCATTAACGTGACAATGAATGAAACTATTAGTAGCTAGGACTAAAGGTTGACAATGAATAAAACTATTATTACTTAGGCCCAAGATTGCTTGGTTATATATAAAGGCAAAAGCGTGTTCCAACAGAACCATACGGATCAATTTTCAACCACAAAATGAAAAGGAAGTGAAAACATGTAAACCCAGCTTGATCATTAACTCCAAACTTCAAGCCTCAACCATACGAGACTTCAATACTCCAACTAATATTTCCTGGCTTCCAATTTAAAACCAATTGACAATTAGTGGATTGGTCCAAGTCCTTTATATATTACTCAAGTCCCTTTCATATTTCCGATGTGGGATCTTCTCTCCAATACCCTCTTTCGAGATAATGGTGCGTATAACCATTAATCTCGCAGAATCCATCATACCCCTCCGAGATCATGCTTTATTTTTCTAGCGATTTCGGTGGAACTGAGCCTTCTATGGGCTATCAGCTAATGGGATGATCGGGCCACTGCCCGGGATGGATTAATGGGTCAGGGTGTTGGGTCGGCTCTGATACCATGACAAGTTTCCTGGCCTTACAAATTAAAACCAATTGGCAATTAGTGGATTGGTCCAAGTCTCTTATATATTACTCAAGTCCCTTTCATATTTCCGATGTGGTATCTTCTCTCCAATACCCTCCCTCGAGATAATGGTGCGTATAAGCATTAATCTCGCATAATCCATCATACCCCCTCCGAAATCATGCTTTATTTTCTAACGATCTCGGCGGAACTGAGCTTTCTATGGGCCATCAGCTAATGAGATGATCGGGCCACTGTCCGGGCCGGATTAATGGGTCAGGGTATTGGGTCCGTTCTGATACCATGATAAGTTTTTTGGGCTTCCAACTTAAAATCAATTGGCAATTAGTGGAGTGACCCAAGTCCCTTATATATTACTTAAGTACCTTTCATATTTCTGATGTGGTATCTTCTCTCCAATATCCTTCTTCGAGGTAATGGTGCATATAACCATTAATCTTGCAGAATCCATCATATCCAGAAAGAGAGATCAGGATAATAAGTAAGGAACTATAGGCTTGGGCAACGATTTTGATGTCCCAGAGCAAGAAACTATAATTTTGAAGAGTCAACAATTTGATCTTTAAATAGTTAGAGTATTCATGCATGGTCTTCCAAACAATTAATGGTTGAAGTCAATATTAACGGGAAGGAACGATTAGTTGTTTATTAGTAGTAAGTAAAGTGTAAGGCGCCGCGCCGTATAAGTATGCGAAGAGTAATCGTATACGCGTGCCCATACTTACGCTTTTGAGGGAAACCGGAATGGTTCGGAATGCGCTATAAAGATATAAACGGATGAAGGATATACATAATTCTAAAACTATAGAGTTGTTAAAGAGAGGTCATGAGGTTGACAAAAAAAAGTTTTCAAACTTCACACTGATTACTTGTCTATGGCCTAACATCTTTTCTTTGATTAGTAAAATTACATAATCATTTTTGCTTAGATCGTACTGTTTTATCTTAGCATTCTTTTACCGTTCAAATTGTACTGTAATCGCTTTGCACCACACGCAAAATTTTTTGGAAAACAAAACTGTAACGCTCCGACTGTCCACGGCCAATGGGCCATCTGTTGGATAATTCTAATTAACTTGAGGAGCAAGTTAACTCATTAAAGTGAAGTTTGATGGGTTAAGGAAAAAAGAAAACATATCGAGCTTAGGAATGTTTCTATATTATTATTAGGAAAAGATGTAGCTTCGCTCTTAGGAAAATATGTAGCTTCTTCCTATATAAAGAGTTCTCATGGAGAGATGTTCCATCAAGAGAAACACATTGAAAGGTTTAGTTTTGAGAGAGTTTCTAAATCTAATAAGAAGAGAAGTTCTTATAATCTTTGTGTTTGTGCAACTTTAATTGGTATCAGAGCCAGGTTTTGTTTTTGATGATAGATTCGATCTCTGCCTTCATTGCATCGATCCAAGCTTGTATTACTGCAGCTTCGATGTAACTTTCTGGTTCACCATCGATGGTGAGCAAGAGTCTGCCACTTTCAACTTCAGCGAGTAGGATGTAATCATCGAACCGCTTTGATTTTTTGATGTTACGACCATATCTTGATGTTACATGCGGGTCTTGGTTTGCATCGTTGTTCTCTACTACTTGCTCTTGTTCATCTGCGTCTGCAGCTTCTTCTTCTTCATTATTGTTTTGCTCTTCGTGGTGTTGGTGATCTTGATGCTCATCACCATCTCCTTCTTCTGTAACATCAATATGAGGAAGCTTGAATGATCCTGGTTCTTCATCTACGTTTGTTGATAGTGTGGACCAATCCCAACTTTTCTTCTCGTCAAAGATTACATCTCTACTAACAACTATCTTCTTCGCGACCGGATCATAGAGTCTATAAGCTTTTGAGCCGGGCTCTGTGCCTAGGTTGATCACCATCCTTGATCGATCATCCAGCTTCTTGAGATGAGGACTGTTGATTTTTGCAAAAGCTACACATCCAAAGACCCTTAGATGCTCAATGTTCGGTTTCTTAACATACAAGCTTTCGTATGGAGTCTTGTCTTCCAAAGCCTTTGTAGCAATGCGGTTTATGAGATACGTTGAATGACGTACTGCTTCTCCCCATAGCTGATTAGGTATCTTCATAGCTTTCATCAAACTTCTAGTCATCTCCATTAGTGTTCTATATCTTCTCTCAACCACACCGTTTTGTTGCGGTGTATACGGTGCGGTGAGATGTCTAGTTACACCGTTTTCTTCACAAAAACGAATGAACTCAGAAGATGTGAACTCTCCTCCTCTATCGGTGCGAAAAGTCTTGAGTTGTAGCTTCGTTTGATTCTCCACGTACTCCTTGAACTTTTTGAACCGATCGAACGCTTCACTCTTCTCTCTTAGCAGCATCGTCCACATATATCTTGAGTAATCATCAATTAAGACAAATACATATCTATTGTTTGCTGGTGTTGATGGTGATATCGGACCGCACAAGTCACCATGTTCCAACTCCAATGCGTGTGATGCTCGATACTTTGCTTTAGGCGGGAAAGAATTCCGAGTTTGCTTCCCAACTAAGCAGGCGCTGCACACATTTTTCTCGTGTATCACCTGAGGCATCCCTACTACCATCTCTTTGTCTACCATATTCTTCATGACTCCAAATTTCACATGTCCTAGCCGTGCATGCCACGTCCATGTAACATCAGTTTCTTGTATTTGAAGACACTTCGGATATTCAACCTCCATTGGCGTCTTGTACAATCGGTTTGGTTGCCTTGCGACTTGTACTAATAGCCTTCCACGGGGATCTTTCAGCATCAGTAAGTCTTCTTTCATATTGACCTCACAACCCATCTCGGTTGCTTGTCCAAGACTTATGATATTGTGTTTAAGACTTGGGATGTAGTAGATATCTTTGAGTGCTCTTCTCTCCCCTGTTTTTCCGATGAACGTGATCGAACCTTTCCCAACAATCTCGACGTTTGATCCATCACCGAATTTGACTTTGCCTTTGATGCTCTCATCTAGGTTTGAGAAGAACTCTCTCTTGCCTGTCATATGGTTACTTGCACCATTGTCAAGGTACCATATACTCGTATTTCCATCAGATACATCAAACCTCTTAGGAAACACTCTCTCTTCGTTGAGGAATACTACTTCATGCATATATAATGCATCTGCTTCTTGTTTTTCCGTTAGGTTAGCTTCTTCTCTTGGTCATGTAGGACAATGTGACACGAAGTGCCCCATCTTGTCGCATCGCCAACATCTAACCTTAGAGTAGTCCTTCTTGGTCTTGTCTGAAGCTTCTCCTCCTTTGTTATGACCATCAGAACCATTAGACCTTCCTTGTCCTCTTCCTCTTCCACCATAACCTCTACCTCTGCCTCTTCCTCGCGAGTTGCTATGGCTTCCACGACTTTGTGCATCATTCTTTACAAACATTAGCTTCGATTGATCTTCATCTTGGGTTTCTTCTTTGATGCGTTCTTCGAAAGCCTTCAATCTCCCAACAATGTCTTCGAATCCCGTTGAATTTAGATCCAACACTTGTTCTAACGAAGCTACGATGTGAATGAACTTCGTTCTTGGAAGTCCCTTCAGAAACTTCTTTACCAGCTTTGATGCTTCCATTATCTCTCCTAACGCGGCTGCTCTCGATGCTAAGCCTGAAAGTTTTCCTGCGTAGTCATCCACCGTGTCTGTGTCTGTCATCTTCAGTTTGTCGAACTCAGACATCAAAGTTTGTAACCTTGCTTCTCTCACGCGATCAGCACCTAGGTTACGGGATTTGATAGCTTCCCAAATCTTCTTCGATGTATCATGTTCTCCAATCTGAAGTATTAGCGCCTCCGGGACTGATTGAAAGATTAGAGCAATCGCCATATTGTTCTTCTTTGCATCGTTACTCCCTGGATCAATTGTATCCCAAACTTTGTATAAACGAAGCATCACTTTCATTCGCATCGACCATACAGTGTAGTTGGTCGATGTTAGCATCGGACATCGTATGTCCTTCTTCATCTCAAGACCTTTATCACGTGCTTGAGAATCGTCTCCCATGTTTTGATCGAAGTTACAACTCCTCTTGTAAACGACCTTCGAAACCTGGAGCTCTGATACCAATCAACCTGGAGCTCTGATACCAATCAAAATTTTTTGGAAAACAAAACTGTAACGCTCCGACTGTCCACGGCCAATGGGCCATCCACGCCCCACTCTCTAACGGTCGGTACGTTAATTTTTCAAAGGTCTGAAATCATTGTTTACTGACTCTGCAATCACGATCCGACCTTTCTCCGTGCTTTGGCCTCACTCGCACGGTATCGCGAATCACTTCCCGATATGTCATCCATCCTTCCACTATTCCAACCCAAGCACGCTTAACTTTAAAATTCTAAACAGACGTGTGACAGAAAATGTAAGTCAACTTTGGTGATATAGGTAACCAAATCAATCATCTTAAGCCTTTCCATATATCACAACTCGGGATGTTACAATTCATCCCTTCTCAAAGAACGCAACGCCCTCGTTGCGCCCCACGACAGGTTTCAAGACGCCTTTCGGGTCAGAACCGAGATGGCTAACCAGATCTGATACCACTTGTAGCGTCCCGAGCGCCTACGGCCAATGGGCCACCTACGCCCGCTCTTTCGGCCTGTGGGCCTCATCCCGACATTTCTCCTTGCTTTGGCCTCAGTCGCACGGTATCGCGAATCACTTTCTACATCCATCCTTCCACTACTTTAGCCCAAACACGTTTAACTTTGAAGTTCTAAACGGATGTGTGACATAAAAAATAAATCAATGTTAGTGATACATATAGCCAAATCAATCATCTTAATTTTTTCTATATATCACGACTCGGAATGTTATAAAAACTTTTTTGTACCTGTTGTTTCTAACAAGCTAGAAGAAGCTATTATTGAGAAGTAAATGAATACGATCAAACAGAGTACACAGCTAAAAGGCGAGGACAAAGATGGAGCCATGGCCTTGCCAGTTGGAAAATCAATGCCATCAACGTGGTGATTTAATTTATGATCGAAACTTCTTGAAGATTAGTAGTTCGATAGATAGTTCAATCACGTGCGAATTACTAAACTTTTGGAATAAAGTAAATGGGCTAATTGGATCATATCACAACTATAATGGGCCTTGTGTAATGTACTCAAAAGGCATTTAGTGTTACAGATTTTTATTCTTCTAAAACGAACGAATAATGAAATTATTTGATTAATCTGTCATTAGATTTACATAAACAAATTTCCACCTCTACACAGACAGACCATTTAAAGCCCTTCCAATGGTAAATTACACGCACCACGAATTACATTCCACGACCCGACACACGTGACACATAATACAAATTTGAACGATCAAGTAGCGAAATACGAAAAAAAATGAAATTCTCACATAACACCAAGGATTTGAAATAATTGGGGGGAAATTACAAAAAAAAAAGAAAGAGGATTGTGAACTTTTAAAATAAAAAATCTCAAATGAAAACTGCGGCGTACATAACAGCGGTGAAAGCGGTTCCGGCGATGAAAGCTTTGTTGGAGAAAGCGGCACTCGGGGCAGGTGCTTCATCTGAAGGTCCTGGAGCAAGACTGCCTGGGCTCAATGCGGGACCTTCCGGAGCCGGTGGAGATGCGGCGGGAACATCAGAAGGAGAAGGAGCGGCTGATGGTTGAGTGGTGGCGGGAGCTGGAGTCACGGCTGGTGGTGGAGTGGTGGCTGGGGCTGGGGTTGCGGCTGGTGGTGGGGTGGCCACTGGTGGAGGAGTAGCTACGGGAGGAGGAGTTGTAACGGGAGGGGGTGTTGCGGCAGGAGGAGTGATGGTTGGTGTAGGAGCCGGGGCTTGAGCGAGGGCTGATGTAGCGAAGAGAGCCACTATCAAGAAAACTTGGACCATTTTGGAAACCATCTCTTTAGTCTTTCTCTCTAGAAAATGCTTCCTCTTCTGGTTTAGAGTGAGAGAGATTATGAGATTATTAGAAAGATGTGAAGTGTGAGGAAAATGGAAGAGATGTATAAAAAGAGGGGGGAGGGAATTAAGAATGATTTCAATTATTTAAACCGAGATTACTAATTTTTATTATATATTTTAAAATAGAACCTGCAGACTAACATGCAAACGCATAATTGGAACATGGGGGTTCCTAAACCGAGTAGTCTTCTCTCCAAAGCCGAGGCATTAATATTTTAATTTTTTTGTTTCTTTTCAACAGAATTAAATATAGTTGGGCCAAAAAAGTATATATATATATATATATATATAGTTAGGCCATTATTTATTACATATATTGATAATGTCTTTTTTTTTTGTTTTTGTAACACATATATTGATAATGGCTAATGAACATATTTTATAAGGCAACCCGAATAACATATGGAAGATGAATACCAAAATATTAGGCGGATGAAGTTTTGACACCTTATTATATTGACTTTGCTTACTATACAATCCACAGACCATGGATTAAAAATGTTAAATTAGGAGAAGTTAATTTTTAGTAGGTGAGTAAGCTTTTGACGCAGCGAGCTGTGATTGGCTGGGGAATATAATTGTAGAGAGGTTCCAAAATTTGTAGTGATATGATTTTCAAAGATAATTATGTTAGGCAACTTTGTATGCAGGACGTGGCAAATGTGGGGAGACAGCTAACATGTTTAGTTCAAGAATCAAGGAGTTGCAACTTCGCATGTCTTTCTGTCTACTTGATCCACCCGTTTTTTAATTGTATATACAGCAACGACCCTTTTTGTTTTCTTTTATACTATATATATAGTATATATGTATTTGGCATAATACTCTTAAGTTTTCTTTTAAAGAAATTTGAAAACTCGTAATTAATCATTAATCCCATGTGCCGGACCTGATTGATCATTGGATTAGGTTTTGTGAATATTATTGATGTTGTTACCGTTGGACATTGCTAATATACCCGTTGGACATAGCTGTCAGTGGATTTAAATATTTTGACTAATATATAGTACAAGGTAACACCAGCCAAAATAAGTGTAGAATACTTCTGATACATTTACAGGCTATTTGGACAATGATTCAGACTGTAAAGTGTATTTTCTTGAGTTTTTGGGGTCACATTGAATCATATACGTAGCTCTCAGGTGATTGCCACTTGATGTGTAAAGGAAAATACAATGCATTATTCCCCAGAAAATACTATAACTATAGAAGCTCTAAATAAGCTAAAATGTTATTGCACCTGAATATTAATTTAATTCATTTACTAATTAATTGATTGATCAGTTTATATAAGCAGTGGTTTTTATCATACCAGTTTGATTGTGAGTTAAAAATCATGTCAATACAGAAGTGAAATAATTAACTTATGTTTTAATGATTAGTGTATTAATCTGCCCTCTAATCAATAATCATAAAGAGTGTACAACTTAGCTGCTGTACTAGATGATTACAATGCTTTATCAAGGAAAATATCAGGTTACGGCCAAAAAAGTAATAAACCAATCCCTAATCTCCAAATATTTCATTAGTCAGCCACTAATCCATTTTGTCTTATGCTATCAAATTGGCCTCAATCGGAAACCCATAACCGATGGATTTCGACTGATTGAAGTGATAACAGAAGATCAGAATAAAACAAAATATATTATCCAGATGGGCTAAATTGTAAGCCCATTACGATGTTACGAGCCATTTTTAAAAGGTCTTGTTCGTAGAGAAAGTCAACTCTCGCTTAACCGAGTCGGTTAGTTTCCCGCTTTAATATTTGGCGGGAACCAAAAAACAAGCCAACTAAGCAAAAGCAGCCTTATATATATCTCTCATAGTTCCACAAAGAAAAAACACATTTTCACGTTTATTTATAAGTAACTCTTCAAATTTTATGTTTGTTTTGTTTATTTTATCAAAATTTCAATTACGACACTTTTAAAAAAGGGGAGAGAGAGAGAGAGAAGTTAAGAAAGAGAAGTGAGAGAGGAGGAAACAGAAGAAGTAGAAAGAGTCTTAAATTGTAAGACTGCATTATTACTGGGTGGTGTCTGTGGACATGAAGTTGACCCATTTCTCTCTATCATTTCACCAATCTTCTTCACACTCTCCTACACACACACCAAACAAATATGAAACAAGACATAAAAACAGACAAAGAAAACGTATATAATCTCTGAGGACACAACTTTTCTTTTGGGTCCCCATCATCATCTAGTTTGATTGTAGTTGAAACCCATCAGATATGGAATGAGAATACAAACATGTGAGTATGTCACGAGGGCTCACAACTGACGACTATAATTGAATTGGTCAGTTTTTTCTGGTCTATACTGGACCTAGTTTTGGTATGTATTCAAACATGGGGCACAAACATACAATGTGCAATGAATGTATGCTTATATCTATGTTTCCATATCCTTCACTATCTATTATGACATTGAACACCCAATTTTATAAGTATAATAAAGTGAACTTTTCTTACCTTATCAAGGTGTGGGCATAAGGAGAATTTGTCAAACTGTAATGTATGGAGTTCTCCAGAAACAGAAAGTGCAACAGCAGCACCAATCTCTGAAGCTCTAAACTCCAAAAAGTCAATACCTGTCCACACATTACACAACTTTTCACAACCAACCACCATAAATCCTCTTTGTTTCTTTACCCATAACCCAAAAGCAAAGCTAGTTTGAAGTTGTGGTTGAATGTATAACTGAATCAAATTAAAAAAAAAGAAGGAGAGACCCTTCACCTTTGGTTGTACTAGCTATCACTTGAAACGATCTGGAGATTACTCTGCTGGATGGTTCTTGATCATATCCATAGATCTTACTCAAAAAGTATCTTACGTAAGAGCACGGTGTCACGGCTCTCAACCTCCATTTCAATACCTTCAACACCAAAAGCTCCATTCTTTGAACATATTTAGCCTCAAACACAAACCAAGGATCTCCAACCTATTATCATTACTACAATGTTGATTCTGGTTTTAAAAAAAACTTCAACTGAAGACAGTGAGAGATTAATACAAAACCTGAAGATGTATTATTAACTCTGGAACTTTAATATCCTCGATTTTAACAGCCAGGGATAAACAAGACACGGCTAACAACTGCACAGCCCAAGCTTTTCCACTCTAGAGAAAGAAGTATCATAAACACACTCTTTCAATCAATAATCAAAAGAGGTTAAGTAAAACCTTAGGACAGGAAACTTACAGGCAAGTCATGAACAGATAAGAAACGATCCAAGTAGTTAACTGCTAAGCATATACACACTGGTCCAAACTGAAGTTCCTCACAAGCCTGTAATAACGTAAAGTCATGTCTTTTTTCCAGATCAAAGTGACTGAACATTGACTTAGTTAAGAATCGAGTCAACATAAGAATTAAAAAAGCTGACCTTCCAAATCCAATCAAGAGCTTGGTTTCTGACATTTAAATCCAAATCTCCACTTCTCAGTCTCTCTAAGTAATCATCTCTCGGAGAGTGTTGCCTCTCTTTGTGGATCATCTCTCTGATGGTCTCTTCGTCCTCCTCCGATGAAAAACCCATTTGAAGGATCGATGTTGGGTAAGATGTAATCGAGTTCTCATCATCAAAACTCGATCTTTCGATTTCTGACATTATAGAGTTTGCCTTTTTTCCGATCTGTTTACAATTTTTTTCGTTTTTATAGTATTAAGAGATAATGAACTGAAAAAGAGATTTTGTCTCTGTTTTTTTTTTATTTTGTTGTTCTTTGTTTGTTTTACTTTGAGATTATTTTTGGGGTCAGAAGAGATAAAACAAAAGAGAAATGATAAATTATTGATATATAGGTGAAGATGTGGCTTTAGAGTAAAGAGATTGAAATGTGATGGAGAAAAATTCAAATTAGCATGGAAACAAATATTTTTATTTTAAATATGGAAATTGATTTGGAAAATGGATGTGAAAAAGATTAATGGTTGCTCTTATTTCTTAGATTTTTTAATACCAAAATGCGTAACAATTTAAATAATCTTAAGATGCAGCGAATGTTTAATCAGTAGATAGCGAACCATGTGAGATTAAATGAACTTCGAATCTCTCTTTCACCACTATATTTCGAAAAAGGCTTGTAAATAACTTCTTTTAGTTAGTGGACTACAAAAGCTATTCGTCTCAGACCTCCACATTTTTCACAACCTCTGATTATCATCATGTCATGTTACTAGATAATATTGCACTATAATTTATTTTATCATAAGGTTCTAGGTCCTAACATATAATCTTCCTAATCCCAAAAACATATTGTGTATACTAAGTTTCGCTCCATATGTAATAATAGTTTTGTTCTGACTTTGCTCGTTTCTATGACTTCTGTCTTGATTGATACCTTTTGGTTGAGTTGTGAACACTTGGTAATAACATTACACTCTAGTCTAATCTCAAGCTTTTTTTTGGCTACGGTCCTCTCTGCATCACCATGTTTATTTGCAGTAAAAAAACAAGTAAAGCGAACACCCTAACAAAAGAAAAGGGATCGGTGGGTTTCTTACAAAAGAATGATGCCCCTAGCTAAAAAGTATTCATTTCAAGGTTTTATATCTATAAATCAAATATAACTTTCAACTTGACAACAATTTGTATAACTTTGTAGTGGAGGTGGACTGGAATCACGTGTGAGCGAGCAACTTTGGTTCTTAGTTTTTAATGTTTACAGTATCTTTCTCTGAAAAGATTGGTGGGGGAAATGAAAAGTTGAAGTAATATATGAGAAAACAATTATGTATGTCTCAGAAATAGACCAAAGACTGTGTTCTAATTAATTATGCATGCAGTCAAAGTGGTCCAAGTACAATTTTGATGTTTTGCATCTGTTTGTGCAATGATATTCGACTTCTTTTGATTCTCACCTTGAATCCTGCATAAGTATGTGCACGTCTTATGGTCGCTCTATGTTATATAAATTGTGTTGCTTGAACTTTGACTGGTTTTATTATATTTACAAAGAGGCTATTACTATATTCACCCCCAAAACAATGAGAACAAGATTGTTGGTTTCTAACTTGACGAGAGGAGACCTTAGTGTGTTAGTTTCTAACTTTAAAGGAGACCTTAGATTGAGCTGGCTACTATTGTTTATTTGGCTTGTTTCTGATATAATTGAGCTGGCTAGCTCTTTTGATGTAATCAGTTTCTCTTGGATTTCCAAAGAAAGAAACCGCATTGTGGATAGTCTAGCTAAACAATGTTGGTTGGAGGTTGAAGCCTTTATGGCTATCACCTAACCCTCTGATTTGAAATTAATATAAGTTGTGGTTCAAAAAAAAAGGGAGACCTTAGATTGTTTGTTTCAAACTTGAACCAGAGCAGACCATAGAAGAATCAAAAAGGTTTTCATGGCTTGAGCAAAGTCAAGAGATGGCAAATTTTAGAGAACATAGTTTTAGACTTTTTTTCATAAGAGCAGACAAATCAACAAGCAGTGCACATAATCATCATAAACAATTCAACAACTTTTTCAGTCTTGAGACAAGGTTAAGGTCATTTTGAGATTGAAATCTGGTGGTGGAAACATGTTCCATACCACTCCCCAACCCCTCCCAAGATCCCGGAGCAGCCGCATAACGAGAGAGCCATCTTTGTAAGCTTTCTTTTCCTAGTGTGTCAAGCTCAGCTATGGCTTCTTCAAAAGCCTAAAGGTGAATCAAGAATCAAAATTTAGAATGCCCCAACAGGCAATGAGAAAATCTGTTGTTTAGCTAAAGACTTTATAGATAGAGCTAGGAGTTCTGGTATAAGTAGAATGAGGACATCATAGTAGAACACTGAGAAGTTGAGGGCAAGACCAAGCCTAGTAGAATGAATATGCGCCATATCAGCAGCTTTAATATCCTTCAAAACAAAACTAACCCGGAATTTCTGTTATGTTTTTTTTTCTTTAGCCATTAAAAAGTAATCTTGAGAGGCTCAATTGATTCTCCCACCGATTTTATATGTTATTGGTTCTTGATAGTAAACCCAAAGGTTCAAATTCTCGGCATCTTCCACCACATTTGTGTTCTCGTAATTGCCATAAAAATTGCTATTCTCTTCTCTCTCTTGGTCTCTCCATCTTCTTGAAAATTTTCTTCCACCTTCTTAAAGATGTTGATTTCCTCTGTATTTTATGATGAATACATCAACGGTGACCTGATAAAAGAATCCAACAATCCCGATAGTTTCAAAGTTATTTTTCACGAACACAATCTCCAAATTCATGAGTAGAGTCACTCTCGTAGTTGCAGTGATGATCGCCAGAGTCACAAGAGTATGAACTCTTAGTTAGCAACGAGCATTCGAAAAATGTCATTTAAACACATGAACTTTTAAATTTGGTTGAAATAAATCACTAACTTCCGCGAACTTAAAAATGCTTAGCATCGATTGACGAACCATTTCAGTCGTAAATTTTCATTGATCGTGTCATTTTAATTCCAACATTGATCAACAATTATAATTGACTAGTATCATGTCATTTCAATCACCAATTTTATTGTTAGTTTAAATCTTGTTGTGAAATGTTAGTGCGACATTTGATTCTCATACGTAAAAAGATACTGATATATGTATTTTTCATGATTCCATTGGTATGGTAAACATTTTGGATCTCAGTAGTTCTTGGTGGAACTTCATATTCATTAGACGCAAAAAAGATGTCTAACATATTTGTCAAAATTAGATCAATTTTGTTTTGAAGATCTTCATTAAAAGTAGATGGGTGGAAGAGGGCAACATAAGCCATATACACATATTCTTGGATTTGAAGAATACAAGTTGCACTTGTGCAATGACATTCGTCTCCTTTGATTCTCACCTCGAATCTTGCATACGGGTATGCACTCTTGTGGTAGCAGTCCAAGATTTTTGGTATACGGAAGACCGTAGAGTGTATGTTTCCAACTTGAACCAGAGGAGAAGATACTAGTAAAATTAAAATTCGAGTATAAGGAAAAGGAGGTTTTCAAGGCTTCGGCAAATTTTAGAAAACATAGTTTATTAGTTTTAGACTTTTTTGATAAGAAAAGACAAATCATCAAGTTGTGCACATACTCATCATAAACACTTTAAGAATAATATTTTTCAAGCCAATGTTATGAGGATCTTGAGATTGGAATAGCGGAAACATGGCAGCATAACACGATCTCCCTTTTCCATCAAAGATCCTCAGGCCTCGTCCATCTGCTCGTGAACAAAACAATATTAATAATTCAGTACACAGAGTTTCTCTACGTAATTTGATGTATCTATTGTGATGCATCTGATCACCGATATCAAGCACTTTAACTCTAAGTCGCGAGTTCTCACAGTGAAGAAAGATAAACTGTAAGAAGTAAACAGCTTGAAGTATGACTTTGAAAGTAAATCGAGGTGCGGAAAAAATATGTGAAGAGAAAGTAGCCTGCTTATCGGAGGTCCAAAGGGTAAGATTGGCCTTGAGTAACTGCATTATGAGAGTGCTGTCTTTGTAGGATTCTTCTCCTAGTGTGTCAAGCTCAGCTATGGCTTCTTCAAATGCCTACATGTGAATCAAACAAAAAAATTTAGAATTTTCTCGGCAATGACAAAATCTGTTTTGTAACTAAACCCCTTTATACATACTAAACGAGAAGTTCTGGTTTTAAGCAGAATGATACGCTAAGTCCTAGTATGACATCACAGAGTCTGTGATTCCTTTAAAAAAAAATACGAACTTTGTTCTAAAAAATTTATTCAAATTTGAGAAGAACAATGGATCCGAAACCTTTTTTCCAACAGTGGTGAAAAACCTTAGTCAAGAAATCTATAAAGAAACAGGAGACAACTATCCACTTTGATGTTTGAATGAGAAAACAATTATGTATGTCTCAGAAATAGACCAAAGACTGTATTCTATTGAATATATCGTTTTCATGCATGCAATGCAGACAAAGTGGTCCAAGTACAATTTTGGTGTTTTGCATCTCTTTGTGCAATGAGATTCCACTTCTTTTGATTCTCATCTTGAAATCTTGCATAAGTGTGTGCACATCTTATGGTAGCTCTCTGTTACATAAATTTTTGCTTGGACTTTGAATGGTTTTATTATATTTGCAAAAAAAATAAGTTACTATATCCTAAAACAATGAAACCAAGACTGTTGGTTTCTAACTTGAACGAGAGGTTAGCGTGTTAGTTTCTAACTTCAACCAGAGGTGACCTTAGTCAAAATAAAAAAAAGACGTAGTTATCAAAAACTTTTTCTTTGAACTAACAAACTTTGATCGAGTCCAAATCCAAAAAAATATATTTTGAACTTATCAAAAGATTTGATATGTTATCAGTCAGATATTTTTAACAAACTAACCTCATCATTGGTCATACTAGGTTTGGACTCGATCCCCTATATATATTACAAGAAGCCCTAAGTCTCATCAGTCAAATCAGAAAAAAAAAAAGATATGAGAAACAAAAGTAAACACCCCAAGAAATCTCATCACTCGAGAAAAAAACCTGAGAAAAAAGAGAAGACAGATATGGAAACCATTAAATACCCTTGTGTGATGACAGAGGCTTGGGAAAAATTGGAGAAAGAGAGATTAATGGGTTATCGTGTATTCACTCGTGGGATTTGGTATGCTTTAACAATTTTCTCAATCCTTGGCTTGCTCTTCTTATCAGGAGGAAGAGTGGTTTTGTTCTCTCCTGTCACAATTTTCTTTGCAGTCATGTTACTCAAGTGTTTATTTTTCGACGATGGCTACCCAGATCCAACCACAACTCCTGTACTAAAAAACCTCAGATTTGTAACATCTTTGATTGTGTTACCGATCATGTTTTATGTTCCTTTCAATTACCCTACCGTGGATGTCTTCGTTTCAATCTTTTCGTTTCTCGCCGGAGGAGTCTCCATCTATCACCTCACTAGCACGATTGACATTGGACATGGTCTCCTCATTCTCTTTCTTTGTTTTACTAATGGTCTTTTAGCCATCGACTTTGCTGGTCAAAGCTTCCACCCAGGCGCTGGCGTTTATACTATTGGTTTCTTCCAATACATTGTCTACGTTTACAATTTCGAGTTTCTAGCTAAGGTAGTCTAGTCTCAGTAGATTCTATGATATTTTATTTTAGTTGAACCATAATAAAAAAAAAAACCTTTCTATTTCTTCTATTTTACGTTTTTTCCCTGTGATTTGTATTAGTTTTTTTTTGGTTTGATTTCCGAAAGACATAACGTTGTAAACATGTCATTTGTGTGAGTAACAAAATCAAGAAACAAAAATTTAATATCTTTATAGATTATAAACTAATTGTACTCAGGACTCTTCCAGCCTCTAATAGAAAGCAAAGCTGCAAACAAATGGAGCATATTTTAAATTAAGCTGAAATGGAGTATATTTTAAATTAAGCTGAAAATGATCTTATGAGAGACATTTACAGGTTTATAGCTGCAACAAATCGCAATAACAAATAATAACACTGCTATAGAATCTCAATATTGAAGAAGCTCCAATGTGAAACCCACACTTCTCCTTGGAATTGTAGTCGTTAAGTTGAAGTTTAATTCTATCTGATACTCAGAGACCAAAACCTTGAGGGACAGAGTTTCAATTCCATTTGACTGAACTTTGTAAAACACTTGTGAAAGAGCACCAGTTGGTTTCCAACTTTAGAGAACATAGTTTTAGACTTTTATGATAAGAGTAGACAAATCATCAAGCTGTGCACATAACTCATCATAAACAATTAAAAATAATATTTTTCAAGCCATCAATATTACGAGGATTTTTAGATCGGAATCTGGTAGCGGAAACATGGCAGCATAACTCTCTCTCCCTTTTTCCATCAAAGATCCTCAGGCCTCGTCCATCTGCTCCTGAACAAAACAATATTAATAATTCAGTACACAGAGTTTCTCTAAGTACTGTGTTTACTGTGTTTATTTTGTTTACTGTGTCTATTTACTGTGTTTATTTTGTTTGACTTTTAATATGAAAAAGATGAACACTGATTATCATTCGGCTTGTTGTTGTTCTTTTTTACGTGACATGAAGACACCTATAAATTTGTTTGAGCCAATGACTTGATTCGTATACAATACAATTTTTTTTTTGTTTAGATAGAGATGGAGTATACGGAGAATGAGACGAGAAATCGTCTTGAATAGTTTTTTTTTCAAAATAATAAAAAGTTTAAAATATATTAAAAAGATATTGGGTAGATACTCTAAAGATTTTTTTTAAAGCACAATCGGTTTTTAAAAATAAATTAGGAATTGAAAACTATTAAGATTGGACAATTTAGTCAATTTACATATATATATATATAAGTGTATTTTTCTAAAAATTTAGACAATGATGTAGTTTTCAAATTATAATCTTATTTGAGTGTATTTCTCCAAATTTTCCCATTATTTTTAGTTATTAATAAATATTTTTAAAATTGTTATTTTTTACAATTCGTATCAATACTAATTCTACATTTTTTTGCTAATTAAATAATTTTTAGCATCATGTTCATCATCAAACACTCTCTTCAAAATAATATCAAATAAATTTTTACAATTTTTTTTTGGTTAGGACTTAAAAATATTATACAACTTTCTTTTGTTTAGGATTCTTTTTTTAAAAAGGAAAACATCTATCAAATATTTTGTTACAGTTTTGTAGGATTTTAGAAAAGTAAATTAATATTACATAATCTTTTACGATTATATTTTGCCTAGGATTTTTTTTAAAAAAACATTATATCAAATAACTATTTCCAGTTAATGTTAACTATTTTTAAAAGTTGTAATTTTCAAAATTCGTCTTTTTCAATATCATTAATATTTTTACAATTTTTCTTATTAATTGAATAATTGTTATTATCATGTTTATCATTAAATTTTTGAAGTAAAAATTACTATTAAATAAAATTTTACAGTTCTCTCTGGTCACGATATAAAGAAATTTTTTTTTTTTAATTGGTTAAGATTAGAAAAGAATTTTATTTTAGAAATCTCTTTTATTTAATATTTTAGGAAAATAATAGAAGTTTTTATTGACACGTTCAAAATCTAATTTTTTAATTGACACATATCACAATCATATCAAGTGAAATATTTGACGTTGATTTTAGTTTATATTTTTTAATACTAAATTATTAAAAAATAAAGTTAGTTAATTATAAGAAAAATAAGATTAATTTTACGTTTCAATTTTATTTAGACTTTTAAAAAGAAAATTAATTATTTTATTTTTTAGATTTTTATACAACTATTTTATTTTTAGTAGAAAAATTATGTTCAATTATTTATATATTATGTTTTATACATACAAACACATATTTATTATATTCACACATACTCATGTACGACAATAACAACAAAATTAAAATTTATGCTAGCATCATAAGATGTAATAATGATAATAAAAAGTTGAGTTTTATCAAGAAATTAAAAGAAAATACTTAGGTAATACTTTTCATGTAAATATTATTGTGTTTTGTAAAATATGTGGGAGCTTAAACCTAAATATAGATGTGAAATATTTGTAGCTATTTTTTGTCATAATTTTTTAACATATAATTATCTATTAAAAAAGGAAATTTATTTACTTATAATAAAATAATAAGAGTATTTTTACAAAATATTTTTAAATTATGCTTTTAAAAAGGTAATATTATCTATTTTAATGTTAGTTTTTCTTCATGTTTTTATTAAATAATTTATTGTACTTGTAGGGTTTTATAATTCGTTTTTGTTAAACATTTTTTTCTTAAATTTTAATGTTTATCTTTTATGATTCTCTATCTTCAATATCTTTTAAAACAAACATTATAATGAAAAATAATAATAACAATAATAATAATAATATTATTAATAATATTAATAATAATAAGACTATTAAATAATATTTATAATTAATTTTTAAGAAAAATCATTTTTATTATTTTAGTGTATATATTTTTGATTATGATATAGTTTAACACATATCACATTTTTAAATATATAACTTCCTTGTGTCACAATCATGTTAATTAGCAATTTTGAAGAACCAAACTCAATATAATCTTTTATAATTATATTTTCATTAAAAGTTTAAAAAAGAAAAATTATAGTAAATAAATTGTTTTCAAATCTATTTTTAGGATTTTTATAAAGGAAAAATTCCAAAAACAATTACTACTAAATATTTTTTATAAATCGTTTTTGCTATTAAATAATTTTTAAAAGTAGTTTTTTTCAGATTCATTTTTATTATCTTATTATATATATTTTAATCATTATATATTTAAACACATGTCACACATTATTAGAATGAAAATTATAATCAAATAATCTTTTGAATAATTTTTCATTAGGATTTTAAAAAAAGAAAATTAATATTAAATAATATATAATAAGATTTTTAATAAAATTTGTTTTTGTTAACATCTTAGTATATATATTTTTAATTATGAGATAGATTAACACGTGTCAAAATCTTAAATATGTAATTGTTATGTGTCGCGATCATGCAATTATCAACTTTAAAAAACTAAACTTTATATAATAAGATAGAGGTTTTACGGTACTTGTCTTTTTTTTTTCTTTGAACTCACAAACTTTGATCGAGTTCAACCACCCCTACAAAAAAAAGGAATTATATGTTTTGAATTTATCAAAAGATTTGATATGTTATCAGTCAGATATTTTTAACAAACTAACCTCATCATTGGTCCTATCCTATCAGGTTTGGAGTCGATCCCCTATATATTACTAGGAATAAGCCCTAGCTCCCATCAGCCAAACCAGAAAAAAAAAAAAAAATGGGAAACAGAAGTAAACACCCCAAGAAATCCCATCACTCGAGAAAAAAACCCTTGTGTGATGACAGAGGCTTGGGAAAAATTGGAGAAAGAGAGCTTAATGGGTTATCGTGTATTCACTCGTGGGATTTGGTATGGTTTAACAATTTTCTCAATCCTTGGCTTGCTCTTCTTATCAGGAGGAAGAGTGGTTTTGTTCTCTCCTGTCACAATTTTCTTTGCTGTCATGTTACTCAAGTGTTTATTTTTCGACGATGGCTACCCAGATCCAACCACAACTCCTGTACTAAAAAATATCAGATTTGTAACATCTTTGATTATATTACCGATCATGTTTTATGTTCCTTTCAATTACCCTACCGTGGATGTCTTCGTTTCAATCTATTCGTTTCTCGCCGGAGGAGTCTCCATCTATCACCTCACTAGCACGATTGACATTGGACATGGTCTCCTCATTCTCTTTCTTTGTTTTACTAATGGTCTTTTAGCCATCGACTTTGCTGGTCAAAGCTTCCACCCAGGCGCTGGCGTTTATACTATTGGTTTCTTCCAATACATTGTCTACGTTTACAATTTCGAGTTTCTAGCTAAGGTAGTCTAGTCTCAGTAGATTCTATGATGTTTTATTTTAGTTGAACCATAATAAATAAATAAAAACTGTTTTTGATTTCTTCTATTTTCCCTGTGATTTGTATTAGTTTTTTTTGTTTAATTTCCGAAAGACATAACTTTGGTAACTTATCATTTGTGTGAGTAACAAAATCGAGAAACAAAATTAAATATCTTTATAGATTTTACTAATTGTACTCGGGATTCTTCCATCCTCTAAAATGGCTTATATTTTAAATTAAGCTGAAAATGATCTTATGAGAGACATTCACAGGTTTATAGCTGCAACAAATCGCAATAACAAATAATAATCAACACTGCTATAGAATAGAAGCTCCAACGTCACTCAAAGAATAGTTAAGTTGAAGTTTAATTCTATTTGATACTCAGAGACCAGAGCCTTGAGGGACAGAGTTTCAATTCCATTTGACCCATTTGCCTCAACTTTTTGTGAAAGAGCACCAGCTTGTTCTTTTCTTAACGTGTCCCAGAACTTCAGTGAGTTCTACATTTTGCTTGAGACATTTTTCACCTATACAGTTTGCCACAGATCAACATATATAGTTGAAGATACTGTATTTCATTTAACTAACCCGAAACTTCTGTTAAGTTTTTTTCTTTAACCCATTAAGAAAAGTAATCCTGAGAGGCTCACTGATTATTGGTTCTTTGACTGGTTTTGTTATATTAACAAAAATGGTATTGTATATTCACCCCCCCCCAAAACAATGAAACCAAGATTTTTGGTATCTGACTTTAATCAATAGAATGTTTGTTTCCAACTTGAACAAGAGGAATGGGTGGATTGTTGGTTTACAACTTGAACCAGAGGTAGAAGAATCAAAATTAGAGTATAAGGATAAAGAGGTTTTCAAGGCTTCATCAAAAGTTTAAGAGATTACAAATTTTTAGAGAACATAGTTTTAGACTTTTTATGATAAGAGTAGACAAATCATCAAAGCTGTGCACACAACTCATCATAAACAATCTATCTATACTAATAAAGTAGAGTATTCTCTCTTCTTAGAGTCCCACATCATCTATAGGAGGGGCAAATCATGCCACTTGTCAAGCCTTTCCCAAAAGCTTTTTCTATCTCGTTTTTCTTCACATCCCATTTAAGGCACACCTCTGCTAGCAAAGTCTTTGTCTTCTCCGTTACCCTCTTTGCGCTGATGAGGATTCCTCTATGGTACGTAACTACATCGCATTGAATCATTTCATTAAGAGCTTACATTAACTTCCTCAGGCCACCTATCCCACTACGTCAATTTAACCCCTCCACATCATCGATTTGATAATCTCTAATTCATGATACTATAAATATGTTATGAAGTCCTCGCCAAATCACAATGCTTCATCCTATTCATTATTAGATTGTTTTTTTACAAAAAAATGGTGTCCTCTATCATGTTCTCGGATTTGAAGGCTGGTCATGCTCCTCAAATGGTGGTTACGCGAGTTCGCTGTTTCTGGGAGGCACGTCAAGAAAGGTGGAGTGCTCATGTGGATTGACATGCTCCTAGCCTCCTCCTGTCCTCCTTGTGAAAAGGTACGCCTACTCATTTCCGTCGCATATCTATTCATATTCTTAACTTCTCACCCTACTTTACTTGACGACGTTCTTCATGTTTCTTCTTATTTACAGTCGGCACTTCTCCAAGGTTCCATCTCTGCACATTGTCTAAACATGTTCAAACATTCTGAAAGAAGATTTTATTTAAGATCTAAGTGGCTTTGATGTCAGTGTCAGAAAGGGCAACAACCACTTTAAGCTTAGAGATTCACCAGTAGCTATTCGATTTACCAACAATACTTTGTTGAACTCACTGTGGGACCACCTCCAAGGCTCCAATACCACTGGAGCTCTTTAGGTTCCATAGTTACGAGCAGCTACAGGCTCTAGCAAACACAAACATTGAGTTTCTCGGTCTATTTCTGATTTTTTTTATTCCAACGAGTTTAGTTCTTTCCGGTTAAAATGATATAAATATACTTTACTTGTGATTTAAGTTATTATTTTTGTATGTTTTGATAGTTTGTGTTTTAGGTTTGCATTTGCAAAAGATATGTATCATGCACTACAAAACAAATCATATTATATCAAACAAATAGTATAAGAAAAATAAATGATATACTAATCTTTGTTAAGCAAGTGAAAATCAATTAAAAAGTATATAGTATTTTTATATACGTGTAAAAATATACAGTTTACTCTAAATTTTAAACAATTTTAATTTTTACTATTGTTTCTGTTATTTTTATTTGAAATCAAAGGTTTAATAAATTAATAAAAAACTTTATTTTTTCATTAATGTAATTATTATACATTTTTAGTGTTTGTTATATTTTTGTTATAAAAATAAGTAACAAAAATACTTTTCACTACAGTTGAAATTCAATACAAAGATTATGAATTATTTTTCATTCTTATATATTTGTTTTGAATGTGTTGATACTTTTTATACATTTTCAAACCTATTGACTTAGATAATGTGAATAATAAATCAATTTACAATTTTGATTTCTTAAGTTAGTTATATAACATAACAATCGAAAATTGATTATTTAAGTATACACACATTTTAAAACTTTTATCAAAATGAAAAAAACATACAAAATATTTAAAGTTTCTTATACATGTTTAAAAATATTTAGTGGCATAGGACATAATTTCATTGTTATTTGAGTTTTTTTTTTAATTTAACAATTGTCATAGTCCTTGATAATATAATTTGGCCAACTTATTAAAATTATAATAAATATGTTATGGTTAATTTCTGATACATCATTTTTATGAAATGGTTGCTTGAAAATCGGAATTATTTTAATGTATATATAAAAATATTATTGTTTTATATTATTTATTTCTTTAATTATTCATCACGTAAAGTCTTCCAACCAATCTACCTTTGTCATTTTTTTTGCTCCCAATCACATAGCTATTCCAAAAAAACATTTTCTTGAGAAGCAAAAACAAGTATGTCTTAATAACATTTAACTTCTTATTAAAACTTTACTTATACTTTATTAAAACTTAGCGAGCTTGATGTATAGATTTTATTATAATTATGTTAATTGAAACATAAATTATTTTAGTATATAGATTGTTGATAATATTATTATTTCACTACTTAACGTCTTCATTCCAACCCACCTTTATCAATTTTTTTGTTCCTATTCAGATAGCTATTTTGATTTTTTTTCCTCGGAACAAAAAGAATAAGATATGTTTTAGTAACATTTCACTCTTTCTCTCAAAACTTAGCGCGCTTATGTAGATGTTTTATCAAGCTTATGTTAAAACTTTTATTTTTTATATTTTCTTATTTTTTTTAATCTTGTAATCAAGATTAGTATGATAATCATACCCTCTTTTTTTTGCTAAAGATAATCATACTATTCAAAAAAGATGAAAGCCTTTTACAAAAAAAAACTTGTAAGACAAAAAAATAACAAACCAATAGGGCACTTTCAAAGAACAGAATCTCACTATAATATATGCTTAGTTCGTTCCACAACAAGTCATAGTTAGATCATAGTAGCAACTGTCTCCATACAGGTGTCAGCTCTTACCTTGTCAGAATCCAAAACTTACTTTGAAGCTTTGATGACAAGTTGATTATTGATATATTGCTTAAGACAAACGGGCATATCGACATCAACCCCACCGATCAGCTCGGTTCTCGTGTCACCAGAGCCGGCTCAACACTGTTAAAGACCTTAGGACGAAAAATATATTTTTTACTCTCTAAAATTATACGTAGATAATGTTTAAATTTTTTTAAAATTTAATCAGTAATATTTTGTAATGAAAATAAAACTATATACATATCAAATAATTTGGGCACTTTTCAATTTTATTTATTATATTTATAATTTTTTATATATATAAATATATTTTTAAAAAAAAATTGGGTCCCTTAATTAGTATTATACGGGGAGACACGGGCTTGGGCCCGGGGCGGTCGCACCGCTTGTCCCCCCTGATAAGCCGGCCCTGGGTGTCACAAGTCTTCCTCACAGTGAAGAAACCTTTGTGTCCACAAACCTCACACCTTGCAGTTAGCTTTGTGACAGAATCATCTATTGGTACAATATCAAGAACATCACCAACTCTTCCTAAATTTTACCAAGAAAGGATCAGTAAAGTTAAAGCTCAACAGAAGATGTTAAAGAATTGAAGTAAAAATGTCAAGTAACACCTTAAATAATCACCATCAACGACTGCAACAATAACAGTGTTGCCATCATCATCAGCGTCTTTGCAACAAAACTCATAAAGATCTCCAGTTCTCTGTTTCGTCAATACCAATCACATCAAGCTGCCAATCATTTTGAAAAAACGCATCTTCAATCCAAATCCTTCACAATAAGACAACAATTACTACCAAAAGGACAAAAGACTTTACTGGTTAGAGCTAAACGCAGCAACTTAACCTCAACGGTGGAAGAACAGGAATCTATTTTAGATCAGAGGAGCTAGCCATTTGAAGGAAATAAGCTTGCTTTGTTGTTTTTACGGTTTCCGAAACTGCAGCCGTTGAGATGAAGCGATTCAAGGCCTGTTGCTTCCTGGAATGGCCCAACACCGCCGTATCTAGCTTCGGTCAGATACATAAACGGTAGCAATTCTGAACAATAACAACGGGAACTTAGAATCTCATAGAAATCGCAAAGAGAGATGAGAAAGAGAGAGAACCATTCGTAGAGAGGATGGTTTTGAGAGGAAAAAAACATATCTTTTTATACCAGTAGAAACAAAGAAGATTAACACACATTAAAGTGTAAATCGTGGCCAAAGGAATTAAAAACATGTTTAATGGGATGGGTCTGGAAGTAGTTTCATTTCGAATGATCGAAAGAAGGCTAAAGGACGTGATCGAAACACCAAGGAATGGAATCCGTGACGCCACAGAAGCAGATGTCTTTCCGAATGGCAGAGATCGAAGAACGATAAGAACCTAAGAACGATAAGAACCTAAGAACGTAACCGGGCCAACGTTAAATTTCAATAACAAAGCCCAAATGAAGATGAAGCCCATAAAATATCCAGACACTTGATAAATTATACGCTGAGTTTCGACCTCATGGGACAGGTGTCGGCTCGACAACGTCCTTGATGACGTGGATGGCGACGTGGATCTCCTGGGAGAGAAAAAAACCCGTTCTTTATATATAAAAATAGACATGTATAGCACGTGGTCTGGTAGTATATTCCATGTTTGATATGAGGAGAGCCCAATGTTCTGATACTTGCTTGTTTATTTTGCGTATTATATTTTAAAATAAAAATGTTTACAAAATCTAGTGTATGTAACTATACACAAAAGTTACGTGTGGTCTGGTGGTATATTCCTTGTTTCTTAACATTGCAGCTCCGGGTTCGACTACCGTTTTGTTTTGCTTTATGTTTTTAACGAGTGGCAGTCTCGTAATTATCTCTTCATTTTCCTATTAGGGTTTTGCCGATTCTGCAATTTTCTTCTGCGGCCGCCATGGATTTTCTTCAAAGAATCTTGAGTTTTTATGGGTTTTAATTGTTGTTTTACATCAAAATTATAGATTTATCAGTTCAAAATCGTGAAAAGCAAACAATTTTTGTGCTACTCCACCTAGTTATCCGATGGATAAGAAATTGCCATGGACAAGAGCTGAACCGCCGGAAAGTCGGACCTCCTCACCGTGTTTTAGAACAGATAGAGATAGAGATAGAGAGAGAGATAGAGAGAGACTGTAAGGGGGGAAATAAAACCTTTGGAATAGGTTAGAGGGTTTAGCTTAGGTTGGATTGTAATTTAGATACTTCATTAAGGATATTACAGTATTTAGCTACATTTTTGTAATTTAAAAATAAAATAAAAAGGCAAATTAGAATAAAGTTTAGGAACACAAGAGACAGTAAAGAGGCTAATTTTTTATGATTGCTGACATGGCATCTGATTAGTTAATTTTTTATGCCACGTGGATACCTCAAGCTATTGAGTATTTATAACTTAAGTATTACTAATCATTGAAACATCCCTTATTCTCTTCGATCTCTCTCTCTCTCGATCATCTTCTTGAGTCTTGACCTCTTCTTTCTCGTTCGTCAATGGCGTTCGCATGGATGAATAGGCAGCTAGGGAAATATCAAACGGCAGTGGCTACCCTTCGCGTTCGTTATCTTGTCGCAGGCGCTATCATCACCGCGACCATGGGAGTAACTCTGCTCTTAAACCTGGGAACTGACTTCGTAACCACCAATTTCAACTTCATCGCACTTCTTGGAGCATTCTATACAGTCGCTGTTTCTGTATTCATAATAATGCATCGCCAGAGTCACCCAAGTCCGCCGCCGCCGCCACAGCCACATCAGTCACCGCCACCACCGCCCGAGTTTCCTAACCTCAAGATATTCTGTAAAGGTGTATATCCCTCTCTGGCGTTAGCATTCTTTATATGCATCGACGATCCGCTTAAGTCGATCGAGACACTTAGTGTCCCAGGTATCTGTTTATGTTGCTATCTCCACATTCTTGTCATCTTAGCCGCACTACGGCGACGAGATGACTACAGGGCTGTTCGTTTGGTTGCCGCCGCCGGCAGCGGCAGCGTCAATATTTTGCGTCAACTCTTGTTCGTTTCGTTGACGGAGGAAGCTGCGTCTGACGCCGCGTCCTGCGGCTAACGCCGATAAAACCTGCGGTCGTGATATAATATGCGGCTGCGGCAGCGTCAGCGTCTGCGAAACGAACAACAACTGTCTTCATTAACGCTGCTGCCGCCTCTGACGCTGCCGCTGACGCTGACGCTGAAACCTGCGGCAACCAAACGAACATGGCTTACGGCATAACCGACGGATGCATCGCGGCTTCCTATGGGTTGATCTTCAATAGCACAAGCTCGTTCTGGATTCGGTTTCTTACTATCATTCCGGTGATAATACTACTAGGATTGAGAAATCTACAATTTGCAATTCCCGTCGAAGAGCCGCATGTCTTGCATCAATTAAACCAGGCGCTAAACCAACAGCTAATCCAGGTTAACCACCAGCTAAACCAGGCACTAAACCAACAGGTAAACCACCGCAGGAGAGTTAATCAACCCCAGGCTTCAAAGTCCTCCTCAAGAAATCACCGCATGATTTGACCTTAGATTTTACAATTTCATAGATATACAAGTTGTAAGTTTTTTTTTTTTTTTTGATAAAAGACAAGTTGTAAGTTGATAAAAAAAAAAAGATATACAAGTTGTAAAGAATGCTATATTCATATGTCTCCTCATTAGATTCTATGATTTTTTATTTTAGTTGAATCATAATTAAAAAAAAAAACTGTTTTTGATTTCTTCTATTTTACGTTTTTTCCCTGTGATTTGTATTAGTTTTTTTTGTTTAATTTCCGAAAGACATAACGCTGTAAACATGTCATTTGTGTGAGTAACAAAATCAAGAAACAAAAATTTAATATCTTTATAGATTGTAACTAATTGTACTAAGGACTCTTCCAGCCTCTAAAATGGAGTATATTTTAAATTAAGCTGAAAATGGTCTTATGAGAGACATTCACAGGTTTATAGCTGCAACATATCGCAATAACAAATAATAATGAACACTGCTATAGAATCTCAATATTGAAGAAGCTCCAATGTGAATCCCATTTGCCTGAACTTTTTTAAAAACGTGTGAACGAGCACCAGCTTTTAACAGCCCCAAAACTTCTACTACGTTTTTCTTCTATAACCCATAAAGAAAAGTAATCCTGAGAGGCTCATTGATGCTATTGTATACTCACCCCAAAAACTAGGTACCAAAAACAATGAAACCATGAGTTTTGGTATCCAACTTGAATCATAGGAATCAATAGAATGTTTGTTTCCATCTTGAACCAGAGGTAGAAGAATCAAAATTCGAGTATAAGGATAAAAGAGTTTTTCAAGGCTTCATCAAAGTCTTAAGAGATTACAATTTTTTAGAGAACACAGTTTTAGACTTTTATGATAATAGTAGACAAATCATCAAAAGCTGTGCACATAACTCATCATAAACAATTGAAAATAATATATTTTTCAAGCCAATGTTATGAGGATTTTGAGATCGGAAAAATGGCAGCATAAGTCTCTCCCTTTTTCCATCAAAGATCCTCAGGCCTCGTCCATCTGCTCCTGAACACAGAATATTAATGATTCAGTACACAGAGTTTTTCTATGTATCTATTGTGATGCATCTGATCACGGATATATCAAGCAAGCACGGTTCGATTTATGATTGAAAGAACAGCTTTAAGATGACTTTGAAAGTAAGAAATGTAGAAGGGGAGTAAGTAACCTGCATATCGGAGGTCCGGAGGGTAAGATTGTCCCTGAGCAACTGCATAATGAGAGCGCTGTCTTTGTAGGATTCTTCTCCCAGTGTGTCAAGCTCAGCTATCGCTTCTTCAAATGCCTACATGTTAATCAAGTATCAAGTCCCAAGCAATGATAAAATCTTATCCCTTATACATACTGAGGTAGGAGTTGTGGTATAAGCAGAATGAGACATTAGTCCTAATATAAACAACAACATAGATCTTGGCCATGTTACAAGCTTTGTCTGAAGAATTGAGGAACTCATGGTAGAACACTGAGAAGTTGAGGGCAAGACAATTGGATGAGTAGGCGCGTTATCAGCAGCGGCGATATCCTTCACAAAACAAAACATTTACACCGAAAGAGAGACACATCAGTTCGGTTTGGTCCCAAATAAATGAAATGAACAATCTGGAGAAAGCAAATGTAACTCTTTTAACACGAAAAGCAAACAAAATTATCAGCACAGTAGCAGCTCCATTCCAGTCAAGGCAATTTCTAGATCAGGAAAGACTTTACTAGATTCAGAAGATATTCCCAAACTCGGAAACAGAGTTGCGAACAAAAATAGTAGAGAAGATGCTGAATCGAAACATCAATCCACGAATTTCATTCTAGCTCCATAAAACATGCATCAACGATTTCCAAAGATCATTGTTACTAGCATGTCAACTCGGGTGAGAGTAACGGATATCAAAGATGTAAATTTCCAAAGATCATTTTTAATAAAAACATCTCAATAATTTCCACTAAATTCTAATCATCTAAACCGAGAAATACAAACATAGAAACAACAAATTTGATCCATTTTCGAAAGATAAGAAGGCGTATTAATATTTGATTGCACTTGACCAGGATAGATAAGAAGATAAGGGATTGTTGACAAAAAAAGAAGCCTAAATGCGCACAAAGTTAAACAAAGACCACTAAGGGTTTACTCTATAAAAGGGATGATTCATCTTTAGTGGTCTATTAGATGGCTGCCTCAACAACTTCTGGACTATCAAGCCGGCACTCATGAGTTTTTTCAAACTTGTTAAGATGAGAGATAAAATGCATGAATGGATCAAGTTGCGAATCTGTAATGGAGCAACAGCAAGGTTTTGGATAGATAATAAAATAATAATATTTTTAAAACTTTCGTGTAAATATATAGTTCCATTAAAATCATAAATTAATAATCTATCTATATATTGTTTTTATAAAAATACAAATTAAACATTATATTGTTTTTTTATATTGACAATGAAAATACCTTGATTTTTCTTAATATTTCAATATATTTTGATAATATTTAGTGAAATTATATTGAAAACCAAATAACAATTTTATGAAACATAAAAATATAGACCAAATAAGATAATAAAACACTATAAAAGTCAAATTTCTAAAATTTAAATAATTTATACACAGTAAAATCAAATATTTTCTTATTTTATAAATAAAAATATTTAAAAATAGAAAATAATCTAAAAAAAAACTTTTGTAAATTAATATCTCTATAAATTAATCAATACTATTAAAAGGGAAGGAGTCTTAAAATATCTACCTATGAAAATTGTTTGGACCCTTTTATTTAACTCATTATTTTTTTGTCTTACTTTAAATTTAGACTAACAATATGTTACCATATATTTCTCTAACAATAATTTATTCAATTCTTTTATTTATTCAAATCTCACCCCTAAATCCTAATCATTACTATTACTATATTTACTATTTTGATTTTTAATCTAAAAACATTGAAACTAATGTTTTATATTATCATTTTTATCATATAATATATGATTTAAAGCAATAGAAGTTATACGACATATATGTGTACATTCTAACTTCCTCTTTCCTTTATAATAAAGTAAGCATATCATATATAAATTTTCCCCTAAAATCTCATATCATTTATTAAAATTTTAACCGTTTATAGTTTGGTAGATATTTTCATATTTTAAAATGAGTTTTCTGAATAGTCATGTTACCTTAAAATTGTGTATTAATATGGAATTTTCCCAAATAAAAAAAAGACGTAGTTATCAAAAACTTTTTCTTTGAACTAACAAACTTTGATCGAGTCCAAATCCAAAAAAAAATATTTTGAACTTATCAAAAGATTTGATATGTTATCAGTCAGATATTTTTAACAAACTAACCTCATCATTGGTCATACTAGGTTTGGACTCGATCCCCTATATATATTACAAGAAGCCCTAAGTCTCATCAGTCAAATCAGAAAAAAAAAAAAAAAAGATATGAGAAACAAAAGTAAACACCCCAAGAAATCTCATCACTCGAGAAAAAAACCTGAGAAAAAAGAGAAGACAGATATGGAAACCATTAAATACCCTTGTGTGATGACAGAGGCTTGGGAAAAATTGGAGAAAGAGAGATTAATGGGTTATCGTGTATTCACTCGTGGGATTTGGTATGCTTTAACAATTTTCTCAATCCTTGGCTTGCTCTTCTTATCAGGAGGAAGAGTGGTTTTGTTCTCTCCTGTCACAATTTTCTTTGCAGTCATGCTACTCAAGTGTTTATTTTTCGACGATGGCTATCCAGATCCAACCACAACTCCGGTACTAAAAAACCTCAGATTTGTAACATCTTTGATTGTGTTACCTATCATGTTTTATGTTCCTTTCAATTACCCTACCGTGGATGTCTTCGTTTCAATCTTTTCGTTTCTCGCCGGAGGAGTCTCCATCTATCACCTCACTAGCACGATTGACATTGGACATGGTCTCCTCATTCTCTTTCTTTGTTTTACTAATGGTCTTTTAGCCATCGACTTTGCTGGTCAAAGCTTCCACCCAGGCGCTGGCGTTTATACTATTGGTTTCTTCCAATACATTGTCTACGTTTACAATTTCGAGTTTCTAGCTAAGGTAGTCTAGTCTCAGTAGATTCTATGATATTTTATTTTAGTTGAACCATAATAAAAAAAAAAACGTTTCTATTTCTTCTATTTTACGTTTTTTCCCTGTGATTTGTATTAGTTTTTTTTTGGTTTGATTTCCGAAAGACATAACGTTGTAAACATGTCATTTGTGTGAGTAACAAAATCAAGAAACAAAAATTTAATATCTTTATAGATTATAAACTAATTGTACTCAGGACTCTTCCAGCCTCTAATAGAAAGCAAAGCTGCAAACAAATGGAGCATATTTTAAATTAAGCTGAAATGGAGTATATTTTAAATTAAGCTGAAAATGATCTTATGAGAGACATTTACAGGTTTATAGCTGCAACAAATCGCAATAACAAATAATAACACTGCTATAGAATCTCAATATTGAAGAAGCTCCAATGTGAAACCCACACTTCTCCTTGGAATTGTAGTCGTTAAGTTGAAGTTTAATTCTATCTGATACTCAGAGACCAAAACCTTGAGGGACAGAGTTTCAATTCCATTTGACTGAACTTTGTAAAACACTTGTGAAAGAGCACCAGTTGGTTTCCAACTTTAGAGAACATAGTTTTAGACTTTTATGATAAGAGTAGACAAATCATCAAGCTGTGCACATAACTCATCATAAACAATTAAAAATAATATTTTTCAAGCCATCAATGTTACGAGGATTTTTAGATCGGAATCTGGTAGCGGAAACATGGCAGCATAACTCTCTCTCCCTTTTTCCATCAAAGATCCTCAGGCCTCGTCCATCTGCTCCTGAACAAAATAATATTAATGATTCAGCACACAGTTTCTCTACGTAATTTGATGTATCTATTGTGATGCATCTGATCACGGATATATCAAGCAAGCACGGTTCAATTTTATGATTGAAAAAAAAAACAGCTTTAAAATGACTTTTGAAAGTAAGAGTAGAAAGAGAGGTGAAGGGGAGTAGGTAACCTGCATATCGGAGGTCCAGAGGGTAAGATTGTCCCTGAGCAACTGCATAATGAGAGTGCTGTCTTTGTAGGATTCTTCTCCCAGTGTGTCAAGCTCAGCTATCGCTTCTTCAAATGCCTACATGTCAATCAAACATCAAAATTTAAAATTTTCCCCGATAAAACCTGTTTTGTAACTAAGCCCCCCTGAAACATACTAAACAAGAAGTTCTGTTTTTAAGCAGAATGCGACATTAGTCATAATATGGACATCGCAGCGTCTGTGATTCTTAAAGAAAAAAAAAAAGGTACTTTATTCTTAAAAAGCGTATTCAAATTGATCTAAATTGAATAACAATGGATCCAAAACCTTTTTTCCAACAACTATCTTAGGAAAAATAAAGGAATAAAGTCAACCAGTGGTCAAACTCAGGAAATGACTTGTAAGAAATGAAAAGGAGTAACACCTGTTTGGCCACGTTACAAGCTTTGTCGGAAGAACTGAGGATCTCATAGTAAAACACAGAGAAATTGAGAGCAAGCCCAAGCCTTATCGGATGAGTAGGCGCCATATCCGCCGCTGCAATATCCTTCAAAACAAAACACTTAGACACAATCAGTTCAGTTTTGGTCCCAAAAGAAAACAATCTGTAAGTAACTAATCACTAGATTTATTATTACCTGAGCAGCCTTGTAAGCAACCATAGTATCTTCAGCAGCACCTTTCATCTCCTCACCAGACTTAAACTCCGCCATGTACCTATGGTAATCCCCCTTCATCTTCATGTAAAACACCTTCGACTCGCTCCCCGCCGCTGCCGGGATCAGGTGCTCATCGAGGAGCTTGAGGATCCCCGAGCAGACCGAGGAGAGTTCCGCCTCCACCTTGGATCTGTAGTCCTTCACGAGCGCCGCGTGCTCCTCGTTCTTCCTGCTCTCTTCCTTCTGCTCAATCGACGACACGATCCTCAACGCGGCGCGCAAAGATCCGATCACGTTCTTGTACGCGACCGAGAGGAGGTTGCGCTCCTCCACGATGAGCTCCGACGACGATGGTGTTAGTTTATTTGATTAAGCATTTCATTGTTTGAATAAGGCTCTAGTTTATAGGAGTAGTAGTTGTTGAATTGTTCTAATCTGTTTCAAGTTAGTAGAAAATCCTCCGAGAATGTAGGAGGTGGATTAGTGTTTCAGTTGCTTCTTGTGATGGCTATTTAAGTGCCTTATGAATAAGATCAGAGTACGCTTTGGTTCCAAGACCTTTTGTTCTATAGTTAACATCTGGTATCATAGCAAAATTCCTATTCTGAGAGTTGTGAGTTTACTTGTTTACAGATCAGAGAGTAAGTAAACATGGCAAGCGATGGAGACATGAAAGTGGTGACGACGATCCCAAAGTTTGATGGAAATTTCGAACATTGGAGTATGTTGATGGAGAATCTCATACGATCCAAGGAGTGGTGGGATCTGATAGAGGAAGACTATGTTGAGCCAGCCAGAGGAGTGGTTCTTAATGGAGCACAAAGGCAAGAGTTAGCCGAGAAGAAACTCAAAGACTTGAAGGTGGAGAATTATCCGTTTCAAGCGATTGATAAGTCCATCCTCAAGACGATAATTCAGAAAGATACTGCCAAGCAAATGTGGGATTCCCTGAAAACGAAATATCAGGGAAATGAGGTGTGAAGAGAGCTCAACTTCAACGCTTAAGGAGAGAGTTTGAGGTTCTGGAGATGAAGGAAGCTGAAACCATCACAGAGTACTTTGGAAGGGTTTTGCTGGTAGCAACGGACATCAGGAACACTGGAGAGGACATGCCAGATAACAAGATCGTGGAGAAGATCCTGCGAACACTATCCGAGAAGTTCACCTACATTGTTTGCTCAATTGAGGAGTCTAAAGACATTGAGAGTCTTACGGTGGATGCGTTGCAGAGTTCACTGTTGTGTCACGAGCAAAACACAGTGAAGCACTCAAAGGGAGCCAACAGCAATGATAACGTCTTGAAAGTAACCTCAGAACTCAATGATTGGAGTGGAGTTCGTGGAAGAAGAGGAAGAGGAGGAACGTTCCGAGGTAGAGGTAGAGGTCGCGGGAGACAAAGCTACAACAAGGACCTGATAGAGTGCTTCAAGTGTCACAAGCTGGGTCATTATCAGTTTGAATGTCCTGAAGCAGAGAAGCATGCGAACTATGCAGAGTTTGATGAACAGGAAGAAGAACTCCTACTTATGGCCTATGTGGAGAGACAAGGATCGAAGAGAGAAGATGTGTGGTTCCTAGGCAGCGGATGCAGCAATCACATGACTGGTAATAAGAGATGGTTCTGTGAGATAGATGAAGCCTTTCGTCACTCAGTAAAACTTGGGAATGGAGCTCGAATGGTAGTACAAGGAAAAGGCGTCATAAAGATCAAGGTGAAGGGTATGATTCAAGTCATACAAGACGTCTACTATGTTCCAGAGCTCAGTAACAACCTTTTGAGCATAGGACAGTTGCAGGAGAGAAGTCTCGCAATTCTCATTCGAGATAACATCTGCAAGATCTATCACTCAAGCAAGGGACTCATCATTGAAACCTCAAGCACAAATCGTATGTTCATAATTCTTGCGGAAGGAGTAGAAGCTGAGCCTTGTTTCCAGATAGAAGATGTTGGGGATGCGCACCTATGGCACTGCAGATTTGCGCATCTAAGCTACAGCAGCTTACACACCTTGAGTCATAAGAAGATGGTCAGAGGACTTCCATTCACCGAGACAACCAAGAGAGTATGCGAAAACTGTCTTGTGGGGAAGCAGAAGAGAGGGTCATTCCCTAAGAAAAGTTCATGGAGAGCAACAAGGAACTTGCAGCTGATTCATGCCGACATTTGTGGGCCAATAACACCTGAATCACTTGGCCACAAAAGGTATGTTCTCACGTTCATTGATGATCACAGTAGGAAGATGTGGAGCTACATCATTGCAAAGAAGTCAGAGGCTTTTGAATCATTCAAGAACTTCAAAGCTAGTGTAAAAAAGGAATCTGGTTTGTTGCTTTGCGGGTTAAGGACTGATCGAGGTGGTGAGTTCTGCTCCAAAGAGTTCGATGACTACTGCAAGACTCATGGGATCAAACGCCAATTGACTGCAGCTTACACTCCACAACAAAATGTCATAGCAGAGAGAAGAAATCAGACTATCATGAACCTTGTTAGAAGCGCACTTACAGAGAAGAAAATGCCAAAGGAGTTCTAGGCTGAAGGAGTTAGATGGATCACATATGTCTTAAACCGAAGTCCCACCACAGCTTTGAAAGATCAGACGCCAGAAGAAGTTTGGAGTGGAATCAAACCAGATGTGAAACACTTCAAAGTGTTTGGATGCGTTGGACACGTCCACATACCAGAAGCAAAGAGAACCAAACTTGATGACAAAAGCTGTAAGTGCATCTTTCTTGGTGTGAGTGAAGAATCAAAGGCATATCGCATGTACAATCCCACTTCAAAGAAAATAATGGTGAGCAGAGATGTTGTTTTCGAAGAAACAAGGAACTGGGATTGGGGAAAGAATGGTGTGGAGACTGAGGATTCTGCTCCTACAGTACTTACTTGGGAAAATGATGGCGATGATACACTTGGAGAAGAAGATGTCTTAAATGGAGAAGACACAAACGAGAATGGAGACTCAGGAGATGAGGCAGAGGTAGTGACACCAACCGCTGAAAATGAAGAAGAGATCACAGAACCAGCCAGGCCAAAACGTGACAGCAGACGGCCTGCGTACTTAGAAGATTATGAGTGTGGAGGAGCCATAGCTCACTACGTTGACATCATGGCACTTCAGGTGATAACTGCAGTTGGAGATCCTTTAAACTTTGAAGAAGCAGTAGCATACAGTGCTTGGAGAGAAGCCATGAATGCTGAAATGGAATCGATTGAGAGGAACCAAACTTGGGAGCTAGTAGATCAACCTGAAGGAACAAACATCATTGGGGTCAAATGGGTTTTCAAGACAAAGTATAATGAGCATGGTGAGCTTGACAAACACAAAGCGAGGTTGGTTGCCAAGGGGTATGCTCAGAGGTTTGGTGTTGACTACAATGAAGTTTATGCACCAGTGGCGAGATGGGATACCATTCGAATCATCATAGCAATTGCAGCGTATCAGAACTGGAACATCTATCAGCTAGATGTGAAAAGTGCATTCCTGCATGGGGAGTTGCAGGAGAATGTATACGTTGATCAGCCACAAGGGTTTGAGAAGAGAGGAAGTGAAGAGAAGGTCTACAGGTTGAAAAAGACCCTCTATGGATTAAAGCAAGCTCCACGGGCCTGGTTTAGCAAGATAGAGAGTTACATCATCAGGGAAGGATTTAAGAAAAATGACTCAGAGCACACGCTATTTGTCAAAACAGAGAAGGAAGGTCAGATCCTCATCGTTAGCTTATATGTTGACGACTTGATCTTTACAGGAAACTGTGTGAAGCTGATTAATGGGTTCAAGGAGTCGATGAAGAGGAACTTTGACATGACGGATCTAGGCAAGATGAGATACTTCTTGGGTGTTGAAATACTGCAGAGAGACGAAGGTATCTACATTTGCCAAAGAAAGTTTGCTAAGGAAGTGTTAGAAAGGTTTGAGATGAGCTTGTGCAATGGAGTAAACAACCCCATTGTTCCAGGAGTCAAGCTTTCAAAGAAAGGAGGAGGAGCAACGCTTGATACGACTCTCTACAAGGAAATGATCGGAAGCTTGATGTACCTCACTGTCACTAGACCAGACTTGACGTTTGTGGTGGATCTTGCGAGTCGATATATGGAGAATCCCACGGAGGCTCATTTTCAGGTCATCAAACGAGTTCTAAGGTATGTAAAGAACACTACAGATCTTGGTATTATGTACAAGCGAGGAGGAGGAAAAGGGTTCCAGGCTTTTACGGACAGTGACTATGCCGGAGATTTGGATGATCGGAAAAGTACCTCTGGTTATGTGTTCTTACTAGCTGGAGGAGCAGTATCATGGAGCTCAAAGAAGCAATCGATTGTAGCTCTATCCACTACGGAGGCTGAATACATAGCAGCTGTGTCGTGTGCTACACAAGGAGTTTGGATGGCAAGAGTGCTTGGAAAGATAGGTCAGAGTCTTGAAGATTGTATCACTATAAAATGTGATAACAGTTCAACCATTCAGCTGTCAAAGAATCCAATTCATCATGGACGGAGCAAACACATTGAGGTTCGGTTTCATTACTTAAGGGAGCTAACAGGAGAAGGAAAAGTGAAGCTTATTCATTGTGGAACTCAAGATCAGGTCGCAGACATCATGACCAAACCGTTGAAGTTGGAGACATTTGAGAAACTGAAGAGGATGCTTGGTCTCGTTGAGACACCGAAGTGAGACACCTAAGTAAACTGTTCTTGCTTATAGCAAATAGTTTAGGGAAGGAATTTGTTAGTTTATTTGATTAAGCATTTCATTGTTTGAATAAGGCTCCTAGTTTATAGGAGTAGTAGTTGTTGAATCGTTCTAATCTGTTTCAAGTTAGTAGAAAATCCTCCGAGAATGTAGGAGGTGGAGTAGTGTTTCAGTTGCTTCTTGTAATGGCTATTTAAGTGCCTTATGAATAAGATCAGAGTACGCTTTGGTTCCAAGACCTTTTGTTCTATAGTTAACAGATGGAGCGGCGGATGTGACGAGCTGCTCCATGAACTAGACCATCTCCTCGTAACGCTCCGCCTGCTCGGCGAGCTTCGCCATGTACACGTACTGGTCTCTGCCTAGTGTCGCCGCCATTGGAGAGAGAATGTGAGATTTTTTTTTATTTTATTTATTTTTTTTGGATTTTTTTTTTTTTAAGAAAATGGAAAAAGAAAGGGAGAAGAAGAATAAAGAGAAAAAATAATATTTTCCACCCGCACGTTGTTTTAGTCTCCAGTATACGATTTCGTTTTTGTTCATAAACTTTCGTAAAGTTAGGCGCGTGCAGTATGTAGGGCCTTTGTATGGGCGTTATGAAGCTAAATACAAAAGTTAGGTTGATTATCACTTGAATTCCTGAACTATATTAGACATTTTTATCTTTTACAATTCCAAACAGAAAGTGATTAGATTAAATTTTTTTCAATTTTGTTGTGAGTGCCATTAATTCTTTTAGATATACTAGACATTTTGCCCGGGCTACGCCCGGGACTATATACAAATAACATATATTTTATATGTATATTACAATATATTACATCTATGTTATAAAATATAAATAATAAATTGAATTAAAATGAGTAAAACTTACAATTTGTTGTCTTCTACTATCTAAAATATGTATGGGATATTGAACAATGTGAAATTAATAAAGAATTTTTTAAACCTAAGTTATTCTCAAAAATATTTTTACATATTTAGTTTATTATAAAATATATTATTAATCTCAACATGACATATTTTTTTCGTTATATGTGTTATTTATATCATGTGTATGTTTTTATATGTCTCTTATTTAATATTTTATAATATTCACTGAAAATATGTGATTCTAGAGGAAGACTATGTATTTTATGTATTTTAGATTATAAAAAAGTTTAAAAATTATATGAGATTTTATTGAAAGCTGCATCTTTATTTGAACTTTAAAAAAACTACACTTTTGTATATATGTAAATTTAATACATTTTTAGATCTGAATATTTGAAATTATTATGATATATTTTCATATCATTATTTAAATACTTAAACTAAAATTAAGTAAAATTAATTTTATTTATTTCTTTTAAAATTAATACTTTAAGTTTATACACAATATCATAGTAATAGGTATTTTATTAAAATAAATAAAATGACGCATTTTATTTGACCGTATCTTTTCTTTCTTTCCTATTTTCTTATATCTACTCCTTCTAATTTTTGTTTACTTTTCTGTTGATTAAAGAAAATCAAACGTGTTTTATTGTTTTTGATCGATCTGAGGATATCCCATACTTATAGAAAGTTCTAGATTAATCTCTAAAAAGAGGTATGGTTTACGGATAGACCATTTCCCAGAGTAGTTAAATGAAGCTAAAACATAATTATATATTTCAATGGCTAAAATATTTAGGAAATAAAATACAATAATACTGTAAATTTTTGTGTTTTAGTTGAGAAATTTATCTTGAAGGGCGGAGGCAACATACGGAGAGTGGGTTTAGCTGACCCCCACTATTTAAAAAAAAATTCTATTGATCCTATAAAAATAAATTTGGACCTCATAAAAAAATTCTGACCCGATACAAAATGTTTGTGGTTCCGCCATATGTATAGTGTTTTGGATTAGTATAGTTTACAGAAGAGATTTATGTGTTAGTAAAGTTGGTAAGAGGAATTTTTATCAGCATATTAGTAAGATTAATGTGGCTATATGCTCCCCAGAAATAACTATATATGCTGCCTTTATAACCCTATTTTTAGTTTGTATAGGTTAGAAGACAAAATTTGTTCCGATAATAAACATTCTTTATCTAAAGATATAAAAAATCATAATATTATAATAAATATGAAAATTATATTTAAAAAGTTATAGTTTCAAATTTTTAAAATTTTAGAAAATATTTTTATTTTAAAATTTTATAATATTAATTAAAATATAATAGATATATTTAGTATTTTTATAATTTCATTTTAAAAAAAAATTTTGAATAGTTTTATTTTTGTATTTATATGGTTTTTTTTTAAAAAAAGAAAAAATACTACCCGCAAACGCTAGCTGGAAACAACTTTTGATTTTAAAAGGTTCAGAGCGGTTTGAAGCGATTTATAGCGGTTTGTATGATTGTTTCGAAACGCTGTCAACCGTTACCAACCGCAAAAGCTGCGTTTGCGGGTGGTAAAGGAGAAACCAGTCCAGCTCTGAGTGTGAGAAGAGATAACATGTAAGTGCATGTGTGAATGATAAAGCCCAAGCTTGAGTGCTTTCTTGTGGATAGGATAAGAAAACATATACATTGTATGTACACAAATATAAAATTTCACGTTCAGGTGTTATAATATATAAAGCTTACCCTTTATTCTATGATTTTGCCAACCCAAGCTTTGTAATTGATATTAAACTGATAATTTTTGGAAAACCAATTCAATTGCATGAACAATTTAATATATATATATATATATACTCTTAACGCAAAAGCCTTGTTTCTTCAAAGGCAAATGCAAAGCTCTATTTTAGAAGTTTAGGAACAATGACTAACAATTAAAAAAGAGAGTTTTTGGGAATAGTCATGTCCATGCCCTTTAGCTTTGCGACTGATTCAACATGTCCCTTAAATGTGTGAATCTCCCTAAGCCTGTCAAAACAAAGCATTCACCAATAAGAATCAAGCAACTTCTAGTTTCTTCCGTTGAAATCGATTTAATCAAAGTACACTTACCTAGCTATCTCGGCCCTTTTCTTGGCTTGCTCAACGATCTGAGACAGCTCTCTGTAACCCTCGTTCTCTGGGAAGACGTTGACCTCTTGTCTTGTCTGCAGACCGTGCTGCGTCCTTTGTTCTCTCGCCCACTCAGCTTGTCTTTCTCCAGCACCGTAATCTCTCCTGGTCGTCAGAGCGCTCTGCTCACAAAGTAACAGCAGAAGCAATGAGTATTATGTTTACCATCAAGATGTAAAAGAGAGTTAGCTGTGTGTACGTACCCTTTTGTCAAACATGCTGACCCAAGCCTTTCCACTCAAGATGTATCTAATGGCAAACTTCAAAATGTCTTGTGGGATGTATGTTAAAATACTGTAAACCCAAATCACAGCAGCCCATCCCCAACCTATACCCTTCACCTTTGCAAATGTCCAGTTTGCATACACTGCAATCAAAGTAGCAATCTGCGTTTGGAAGGAAGAGTGAGATGAGTTTTTTTTCTTGAATTCTTTGAAAATATATGATGTTCTTAATTAATTACCAGTTGTGCAATGACGAATGCAATCATCAGAAGCGCCCCAGGACGTTCAACGAATGACCAACTCCTTGACCTCGTGACGAATATAAGTGCTTGGCTGATGTTATTAACTTGTAGGTACACAGCAAACATTAGTTCATCGTTATTGTCCCTGATTGACTTCACACCAAACTTGTCATGTAAATAAAAGGTAAGTATTAGTTGCTTACACAATATATTTATCTATACAATCTCCCTAACACATACCGAGCAGAAGTCAGTCTTGTGAATCACCCAGAAGAAAATCACACTCATAACGGCTTGGTAGCCTCCCAAGACAATTCCAGTGGCAAAGATTTCATTGAGCTTCCAGCTATCAGGTTTCCTGACTGATCGAATATCATAAGTCCTTAAGACTCTAATGCTCCATGTGGAGTAGCAGCAGCAGCAGAGCACCAAGACCTCATGTCAGACATTGAGAACCGTTTTCCACAAGACTCCTTATCATGATGACTCCACAGAAGAGACTGGAGTGGCGATGGCTGCAAACAGCGAGCCTGAAGCTCAGCTGCATATGGTCTCCCAAGCTCAGGGAGAGGGACAGTTCGAGCTGTGTTATCCTCAAAGCAAAGTTGAGGAGGCAAATCACGTTGCCTGGTATCAAGGGGCATGCTCTTGCAGTTAGGTAACTTTAAAGAGAACAAACACTGCAGGACCAAAAACAAAGGCAACAATTAGTTCAAGAAAGATAAAACTGAACAATTACATAAGAGCACTAATGAGAAAAAGTTTAGTTGACATACCGATTGTTAAGTAGCTCAATCAGGTGAATGCAATACTTCTGGTTACCCTTTTGAATAAGTAGTGAAAGAAAGAAAGAAGAGGCAAGCGAACGAAAAAAAAAAACACAGCGGAAAATGACAAAACCAACTACGTGACTGGTTTGAGTAGAAGTCTGAAGTATTCAGCCTGAAAGAACCACAACAATCATAAGTGTTAGTAACCATTCTTAAAATATATTATTAAGATAAAACGAATGTGCAGTGGAGTTACTCTAACAAATATCCTGCACCTGAATGACTTCCTTAGGAAATGAAAAGTTTCTTCATTTCATCTAGAGTCCCACACAACGTTATCAATGGTAGCTATGCAGTTAAAAAGGCTGCATACAATTAGGAAAGAGTAAGAGAATTGTACGTACTTAGTATTGTATTGAAACTAATTAATAATTACCTGAGCTGGTTCATGTTTCACCTCAGATGCATTGACCATAGCAGCAACGTCCTAGCATATCTTATGTTCAAAGGGGCATTCTATCAAGAAGTATCCAAAATCGTCAAGACCACCAAACATTTATGACAGAAAATTACCTGCAGCGCACCAGGTCATCTGTGGAGGCTCCAAAGGCAGGCTGAACTTCATGGATTGCATGGAGAAAATCCTCCATCGTGATCTTAATATTCTTTTTTTCCACTGGCTTTGTAAGATGTAAATTTGTGAGATATGAATAACCTAGAAAAAACAATCCCCATAACGCCCAATAGTTTTTTATTGGAACCGAAAAACGACGGGTCCAAAACGAATAATTTTAACAACAATGTAACAAAATAGTTTAGTTTTTGATTCCTTAAGGGTAAAATCAAACTCACCCGCTCCGCTTCTCGAGCTTTCTCTAGAGAGATCAGTCGGTGTCGGCGGGTTTTGACATATGACCAAATCAAACCCGCCAAATCTCCCCACCAAAGCCTCCAGCCTCTTGGTCCTCAAGCTCCTTATATCCTCAATCTGCTCAAGCTCTCCGCTCGGACCGGGATTTAATACTTATCCTCCTCCGCCGTTGAATTAAGAGAGAGATAGAGATGACGGTGGTCGGTGGGATAGATGGCTATGGTCCTCTATCTTCAGATCCGACGTCGCTGTGCTCGGCTACACCTCAACGATCTTAAGCCACCGTCGTCTTCCATGGCACACTTCACCTCCACATCTCTTGCCGCGTTGCTTACTCTCAACACAAATCAGAAAGTACTATCAACTATGAAGTAAAGGAAGAGAATGAGAAAAGAAAATGAGAAACAAAATCTGGATCTAGGAATGTCGAGAGAAGGAGAAGACGAAGAGAAAGGGACCGGGATTCATTTTGGAAAAAGTTAGATTTGTCATTGCCTATCTGACGTGGCGGAGAGCTGTTTTTCTATTGGCTGATTTTATTGTCTGACGTGGACATCCTCTCTGATACTCATATAACCCTTTTAATATAGTATAGATAGTATAGATATGAGATAAAATTATTAAATGAGCATAAATAGTATTTCAAAAAATATTGTAAATTATATCATAGTTTCATAATTTAATGAAATTGATTTGTTTCAAATATTCGATATTTGTTTATTTATTGGGTGGAAAGTAACTGTATCAATCATAAAACGTATGATGTTTATTGTTTAAAAAGACTAAATCTAAGATGTCGAAGTAACATAATAATAACTAACTCTAATGTGGTAAAATAGTATGTAGAATATTCAAATATATATGACAAACCTTTTAACACAAAAAGTTTGTGGGAAATGTGCTTTCAATTCTATAAGAGAAAAAGTATAAAACGTAAAAGTAAGAAATGAAAGATAAAATAATAATAAAAAATAACTAAATATGATAGTGTTAATCTAAAGAATCCAAGAGCACATTAATTAACAATATTTAGAGACCATATATGAAAACAAAACACTATATTTACACCAAACCAAATCCAAAACCTTTCAATTAAGCAACAACAATAAGACACTTGTTAGTGTACAACCAACTTGTTATAGACTTATAGTGAAAGACAATTTTCTAAAAATCTTCTTCTCTTTTTAATCCTCTGTTTTTCCTTTTCTTGCTTAACGATCAAGGGCTGATTCTGTTCTTCTTCTCCTCCGTAGACGTAAGCATGACATTAGTTTGAAAATATAAGTTTCATTTTACTGAGGCACTTCTTTTTCACTTTTCACATTTGCGTCTCTCGTCGTGTAAGAAACTGAAAGGTTTTCGAAGCACTGAAAGGATATGATTTTTATTTTAAGTTTTTTTTTTCTCCATGCACTTGGATTAACAGATTATTATTTAAATGAAATGTTTATATTGTGTTTAGTTTGATATCTTTGATCTGTCTAATAACAATAATCTATTTTGGTATTGTTTTTAACTTCAGGGGAAAAGTTGAAGCTGAAGAATAATGTCTAAGAAAGGTTCCCGAATTAAAAGCTTAAAGGAGTTTGGTTCAAAGGTTCATTGTGCAGATCATTTGTCTGACTCAGCATCGAGCACTGAAACTTCACATGTACCCTCTCTCTCAAAGATTATGATTTACCTGATAAATTTGTTTACAGGAAGCCAAAAACGTTGGTGTGCAGGACAATAAATCTTCTTATAACGAGTGTGAGCCTCTACATATACGTAACTCAGAACCAAAAAGAAAAAACGCTGAGGTTAAAACTCCAGGGACATTGCCTTCCCGTTTTCCAGAGTTCCATGCAAGGTGAGTGAGTTTTTAAAAGTCTCTTTATCCACTACAAATTTAGAAATCACTCAATTCCTTTTTTGCATTATATGTTATAGTGAGCAAGGTCCATGGTCTGCAATGATTTGCTATGAAGCCTGCGTACGGCTATGTCTTCATTCGTTGGCAGAAGATAGTGACATCGAGGCTTCATACTTCCTCAAAAACGATTGCGTTTTACTCCGAAATGCATTTGGGTGAGACATGTTTTGGTATACATGTTTTGTTGTGATCTTTGTGCACTGACCCCTCTTGTTTTAATGTTAAAAAACAAAATATATAGTTTGCAGAGTTTCTTGCTTCAATCCGAAGAAGAACTACTTGGAGATAGACCTTCTAATTTGGTTACTGAGACAAATCCTCAAAAATCCAAAAAAGTTGTTGGAAAGATTAAACTCCAAGGTTTATTCTCCTCTCTCTTTCTCTTGTCCATCACATATTGTTGAAACAGATAACTAAAGTGTGTAGTCTTTACAGTTGGTAAGATCAAAATGGAATCAGATCCACAACCTGGTTGCGGTACTATTCCATCACTGAAGCATGAAGTTATTAGTCAGCAACTCGAGGAGCTGAATGCTACTTTGTATTCTGGATGGAAAGCAGTGAAGAGAGTTCATGTCGCTCCCCATGTTACTCCAAAAGGTTCGATTTCACGTAAAAGTCTTGAGTATATGCGTGCATGTGCTCACTACCTCAAAGAGGTCTCAAAAGTCCTCCGAAAAGAATTTGTTATATCTCACGGTAGACCAAGTTCTCTCGAAGCATCACAAGGTATACTACCCCGTTGCATTTTACTTGTATCTTTTACGGTTTAACCTACCAATATAAAACATTGTTTTGCTTTCAGAAAAGTTTTCATGTTGCATGAAGCTGAAGAGCTCTATCGAGGAAGATCAAGTTAAAACACAACCTGGATCAGGAGAAACATTTTTCTTGTACGTCTCCTTGCAAATTTTTTTTTTGAATACCATAAGGTTCTGAGCCGAATCCCGTAATCCCTCAGACCAAAAACCACAACATATAATATTAGTTTTGTCCCAAGCGTAACTCCTTATACATTCATGGTTCCCTTTTCTGTGTAGCTGTAGTTAAGGTAAGGTTTCTATTCTGTTGTAGCTTACCAGATAGTATCGGTGATGATTTGATTGTTGAAGTTCGCGATTCCAAGGGGAAGTTTTGTGGTCGTGTCTTAGCTCAACTAGCAGCTATAGTTGAAGAACCGGTGAGATACATGTTAATCCACTTATGTTGTTGTGTCTACAAGATGAATTGTTCTAATAATCTAAAGTGCTGGCTGTTTTACCAGAGCGAGAAGCTTAAATGGTGGGCAATATATCATGAACCAGAGCATGAACGTATTGGGAAAATCCAACTTCATATAAACTACTTAAGCAGCTTAGATGAAAAAACTAAGGTACATGAATTTTTTTCCAGCTTCTTTCAACCTTCTGAACTTTTGTGATACTAATCTTTTTTTTTACTTTCATGTTTAGTGTGGGTTGGTGGCAGAAACTTCAGCATATGACTTGGTCTTGGAAGTGGCTATGAAAGCTGAACAGTTTCAGAGCCAAAACCTCGTGATTAAAGGGCCATGGCATTGGATGGTAACTCAGTTTGCCTCCCTTTACGGCATTTCTGATGCATATACAAAACTAAGGTAACTTAGCAACCATAAGACCAAAAGTTTTCATGCAATGAAATCATTTTTTTTTTAACGCCGTATAATTATATTACAAATTATGAACAGACGATTCGAAACTTTTCATTATCTGCAGATATCTTTCATATGTCATGGATGTTGCCTCGCCTACTATGTACTGCATTGATCTGATATATGATTTTCTATGCCCTGTTATAATGAAAGAGAACTATAAAGCTACATTGAGTCATCAAGAGGTAGTTTTTTTTAATTCATTTTCTTCTGTAGATCATGTTTCAGTTTTCAATTATCTCACTCTCCTTTCTTGGTGCATTCTGACAGAATCGAATGCTTGCAGAGATTGATGAAAAAGTCCAGCATATTCTTGCTTTGATATTCGAGAATTATAAATCTCTAGATGAATCTTGTTTCTCTGGAATCAAACATGTTTTTGAGCCTCCTACAGGCACTCCTGCACCCGCTATAGCATCAGCTATCAAGCTTTACGGTCTTCTCAACAACTTGTTAAGCCAAGAGGCACAACTAAGCCTTTGCAGATACTTTCAGGTATCAAACACACACACATACACATAATCTCTCTATCTACTTGCTCCTATCGTTTATTCCGATGCGTTATTATATGGCATTTCAGGCTGCTTTAAAGAAAAGATCAAGAATATACTTCTTAGAAACAAATGACACACTTGACAAAGGCATTGAGGATGTCACTTCTTATCAGAAGTTGAAGTCTTTAGTTCTTAGCCTTAAGAAGGAAATCTCCACTGATATAGCCATCCATAAGAGCAATGTGCTCCCAAGGTTTCTCTAAGTTTCATACACACAAACATTTACATGAATATTATAGTGGAACTCTCTATATATTGATATTATTTCTGTGAAAACAAACAGGTTTATAGACCTCCCAGATCTTTCAGCAGCAATATATAGGACTGATCTACTCAAAATACTAATCGAATATCTTATCTCATGGCCTCCTCCTTCACCATCTCCTCAAGTTGTAGACCTTGTCATTACAACTGCCGACTTAGAAGCCGATCTCACGCGTTGGAAACTAAAGTAACATTTTCTATTGCTAATTTACTGAGAGTTTTTAACTTCAATGTTACTGATATTCACTTTTATCGGCATTGCATGGCAGTCCAATCAAAGGTGGCTTTAATGCTAGAGAGCTTTTCCATTCATATATTACTAGTTGGATGGAAGAGAAAAGAAGTGCTCTATATGAGTTCTGCAAGTCAGAAACGGTAACTCATCTTGCAACAAACAAGTTCTCTACTTCTCTCTAGAATGCACAACTTGGAAAATGTTTTTAAATTTTTAATCAGGGAAAAGCATGTAGTGAGATTCAAGGCCTGACCTCACCTTTTGTCGATGATATGTATGAGTTACTCAACGTGACACTCGATGAATATAATATCATCATCAGGCGTTGGCCAGAATATGGAGTATCCTTGGAGAAAGTAAGTAGAAAACAAAACAAAAACCATAAGACCGTTGCTTCATGAATCAGAAGACTAATATTGATTTTTTCTTTATGGAAAGGTTGTTGTGGATACTGAGAGGGCAATGCTTGAAGCGTTGGAGAAGCAATTTTCTGAAGTCTTAAATCCTTTAAAGGATAGCAAGATAACTGTCCTGAAATACGTCCAGACATTGACTAAAAAGGGCACATACGCTGTTCCAAAAGAGGTATGTTTCCTTTGTTTTAATAAAGGCACATACTCTGTTCGTTCCAAATATGATATCTAAAACATGTTTTCAGCTTGGAGTCTTTCTAAATTCAATGAAAAGAGTGCTTGGCACGTTAAGGTCGAGTACAGAGGAACGGTTCCAGGAGTGGAACTCTTATCTATCCGATAAAAAGAAGAGAGTTTTGGGAGAGCAGCTAAGTCAAGTGACTGTACTGTTAAAATCCAAATTCAAATGTTATACTCAAGCGCTCGTGGTGAAGCTTGTTGAGAACGTAAGGTTACTCCTTTCTGAACTTGTAGTTTCGTCTTGTATTCCCAAAATTTATTTTATGTTTAACAGATGAGGATACAAAGACACATGAAAATGAATCACATCATACACGACTTAAAGGAGACACCAACGGAACCAGATGTTAGAGACAGAATGCAGAGTTTGAAAGATTTAGCGGACAAGACCATGGAACAACTGCATTGTGTTTTGTCGTTGGATGTGTTTGTCTTAATATGCAAAGGAATATGGGATGCACTGGGACAGGTTAGGAAGGCATAACCGTTTGGTTCTTGCGTCTTCATCACTGTTCTTATCATTTTACTAACTTTTTTCGCAGGACGTGATTCGTCTTTTGACAGATAAGAAAGATAGCGTGACTTGGCACAAAGGCCTCACACTCGCAGTTTCTGTAACTAAAACTCAACTTTATTATGGACTTTCTCAACTCTTTTTATCACTGCGATTCCGACAAATGTCTATTTTGGATTCTTATCTTGTTGATTTGCAGGTTTTAGATGAGATATTTGAGGACAAGATGCAAAGCTTGCTTGGTGACTCGGTAAAGGGAATGGATTTGGAGGCACCTAGATCGATAATGGAGCTACGATCTATGATCTCTGAAGATAAGAAAGGATACTAATACTGAGAGAGAAACAGTTTGTTATCTTTGAGTTTTTTTTTTTTTTTGCTTAATAAAATGTGTAGACAGAAGAAATATAAATATGATAAGCAAATTCATCAATGTTGGCATAACAAAAAGATTTCGTCGCCTGAGAGATTCGAACTCTCGCGGGGAAACCCCATGTACTTAGCAGGCACACGCCTTAACCACTCGGCCAAAGCGACGTTTTGAAGGTTCTTGTGTTGTCCTGAACTTATTTTATTTATTGCTTGTTAGATGTATCATGTATGGTTTTGAACTTTGAAGTAACGTAAGTATGTTGTTAGCCACAGTTTTAAGTTTCTGTAACTTTTGTGTTTCATTTATATTATAAGATCATCAATCTACGGTATTCAAGCAGGAGACAAATCATCTTCGTGAAAACTTCCGTATTAATTTAGACATTGCATTAAACTTAATGTAGTAGTAACCTGGATAACTTCAAATAATCACCAAGGAACTAAAGAAAAAGAAAGACTTAAAAGTGTAACAAAGAGAAGTACAATGAAAGAAACACAAGAGAAGAAAATCAGTTGATGAGCTACTGGTCTCCTCTCTATTCCTTCTTAGATTTGGAGAGAGCTCTCTTACGCTGACCAAGCATGTACCTGTACATGTGTGGACTACCTGCAACAGCTCAACAAACCCCATTTCCAAACAAAGTTAGTTAGGGATCAGAACTGAACAGATTGGTGAGATATGATGTAAGAAAAGGTCAAATGAGGCTGTGCCTGGTACATAGATTGCGAGGACGAGTATTGTTGCATAGAAGAAGTCGAATGAGAAGTTCAATGTGTTAGGCATCCTAACGCTGTACATCTCAGACGTCTGCATAAAGAAAAAAAAAAAGTAAATGACCATTCAGAAATCAACTATATACATTAAAAGTCCAAAACTTTATCATACGTAGCATCAAAGTCCAGTCCATCTATGTGAAGAGAGTTACAAGGCTAAGAATTCACATGAGGGTGTTGGTTGTGTTACCTTGATGTGTGGTAACGCAAGGTAGATAAGACCTACTTCACTGGTGATACCGGTCGGGTATAGCACTAAAAAGCTACTGTATCTGAACATATTGAACAAAAGAGACAAAAACAAACTGAGATCGGGTTTGTTTATTTATCAATGGTCAAGACAGAAGTATAATGCTGCATATGGATTGAATACCTGAGCCACAAGTGCCATGAAGGTGCAAAGCCTAGAGCTTCCTTAAGACCAAAGAAGGAGTAACGAATGATCTGGAATATCAATCATCCAAGCATTTAGACCAAACATGTTAACTGATCTTTAAGGCGCAATTTTTATTTAAGTCATGCCTACGTCTAATATTAACAGCTAGGTAATAAGCAAGATAGAGTCACTAGGTCTGTGCGTCAATACATGTGACAAGGAACTTCCAAAGCAATGTTCAAACATTTCAGATTCAAGACAAACTATGAAGCTGGTTTAATCTATCTTACTAAGAGTGATCTTCAATGGTTGATTCAACAAAAAAAACACCAAAAGGAGGACTAGAAAAATGAATCACCTCCGTGATAGACCAGCTTATGACCAGTGACGCAACAAGAAAATGTGATTGGACCTGAAAATTAAATATACAACAGAGTTCAAAAGATCAAATGATGAAAAGATTGCAAAGATCTAAGAGAAATGGTTAACTCATGGTGCTAAGTGCTAACAACCTCTGGAAAGCTGTAAAGGATGCCCCAAGTGAGAAACAGCCTTGAACCAATCTGTGGCAGAGTTGCAGAAACAGGTGATCTGACCAAACCTATTCGAGTTTAAAACACACAACAGAACACAAACCAGTCAATTCATCATCTTCAGATTTTGACCAAGATGGTGTTAGTGCAAAGTTTGAAACTAGTGTAATGGATCAGATCACTCACCTAATAATCCATGAAAAATCTGTTTGAAACATCAAGACAAAAAAAAAGGGAATCAATCAGTTGCTACAAATGTTTGTATCCAGACAAATGTTTTCATGACAGTCATACTTACCTCAAGAACGGCGGCAGTCTGAGCAAGCTGGAGAGGCTTCTCCACAGCGTCATAGACATTTTCATGTCCAGTTTCCTTCAACGTCTTCACGGCAAAGTACAAAACCTGAGCCCTAAAAACACCAAAACGTCACACAAAACAGTTTCAATCAGCTCCGAGAGAATAAAGAAGAGTAAAGAGGGAGGCGACTTCGACTTACCATCCAGCAAAGACGATCCAGTTGTAGAGAGTGAGGTACACTCGACGGATGATGGATAGAAACGTCGCCATTGAAAGTGGAGGATAGAGATAGCAACTAAAGCTAGAAAGACTATCTATATTTATGGCGTAGAGATCGGAAGTGAATGCATTTATGAACATATAATCAATAGAGACCGGTGAGCTACTTCTCAACCGTTATTTTTGGATATTTATTATTTTGACCCTTTACTTTCGACCAACTATCTAAAAACCACCCTTATATTAAATATACCAATTTATCACCCCCAGCTTCTAGAAATTGTGGAGGGTAAATCATTCAATTCAACAATCAATAGCATTACAACAGAGTGTGTGTGTGTGTATACAAAATGAAAAATCATTTTCTTTCCATCTCATTGTTTTCACTAGAAGCAGCACCACTTGAGCTTGTCTGAGACTGCCCATCTTTCTGCTCCTTCTCAGCCACCAATGTGGTGCCATTTCCAGATCTCCGAGCAGCACCGGTGAGTTCTTTACCATCTGTTGTTTCCGTGGGAGGAGAAGAATGCATCTCTTCCTCTATCGGAAGTGTTCTCTTTGAGCCCTCTAGCGCAACACCCAACACTATATTCTCTTCCAAGGACATTGATGACGTTGAGCCATCTGTTTCCTTCTGAGTATCGTTCTTTGGTGTGGCACCACCACTTCTCTTGGCCTTTCCGGAAGCTTCTGTTGTATCTTTTGCGATGGTAGCCGGTTTAGAGACCGGTTTGGTTCCTGGCTTATCGTCAGGTACCTTGTTGGTATCAGATTCTCCAGCTTTCACGTTTGCCTTTGGGTCTGGAGAAGTTGGTGTTTCTTTGGTTTTTGGACTGGAAGGAGCCTTGTTTTCTTGCTCTGCGGTTGTTGGTTTTGATGCACGGTTTTGAGATTTGGATTTGTCTTCTCCGTTGATTTTGTATGAGGGCTCGATAAGCATCAAAGGACGCCTGGAAGCTACACCTCCAGGACCGTACATTGATTCTCCAAATGGCGCGTTCTCCATGTCTGCATCTGTGTACATCTTTCGGATTGTGCGAATTGGTGTAGCTAGACGTGCTCGGTGATGGCTTATGACTCTAAGAAGGTCCAACAATATAGCTTCCTGTTTCGCAAAGAGTGTTAACACTTGAGCCAATCCAAGAAAATGAATAGATAGAGGATAAGATGAAAGACTAAGAACTTACTTTTACACATAAGTATTCTTCGAAATGGGACGTCTTCACAAAACAAGAGATTAGTATCTGTAAAACCGAAAATCAGATGTCAGAATCTGAAATATATCTGATCTTTACTTCAAGATGGGTGGAAAAGAAGAAACAGGCATTGAAGTCTAACCACTAGGGCCTGGTTTTCTGGATTGACATTCTCCAAGAATATCCTTCTGTGTAGCCTCTGCTGCTCAACTTGAGGATTCTTCGCCAGCACTTTCCGCATGTCAGCTACAATATTCTGTTTGGACAAGTTCAAGACAATGATAAGCTATAAAGAAACTTCATGACTGGCTGTTAACCATATAAGAGTTAGGAAACGCACATTTATTTTGTTAACATCCAAGTGACTGATGGCTAGGTGGGTTTTGATACGCCAATGAGTTTTCTGAGTAAGGTTTCTCACGACATTGACTGTGAACTTATGGTTTGGGATGTGGATTGCCTCTCGGTCTTCACCTCTTATGATCGTTGGTGACCACCAACCAACATGCTGTAAATTAATTGCAACAAAACCATTTGAGGAAGTTAGTTGGCTAGTCTTAAGGAAATGTTCAGGCATAGGAAGGACGTGAGGAAGATATTCACAATATGTAAGCTAGAAGATTATGATACCAACCTCCACAGTACCAGAAACTTCATAACCTTCAATCTTTGTCTGAATCCACTCATTCAGAACAAATGGCCTCGTTGCGTGAATCATGACACTTGAAAGAAAGTTCGTCAAAATCTGGAACCGCATAAGAAGAGAAAGTTATCACTAAGGGGACTGTGACTATTCAGAAGAAACTTATAATCAGAATGCAATCAAGGTATCACCTCTCGGCCAGCAAGAGTAATCAAAACTGTCCCAAGACCTCCAGCAGTTAGCCATTTTTGTGTAGAGAAGCCCAGCAACTCCATGAAAAGTGAAACCGCAGCAACCCATACAGCAGAATACACTGCTTTCCCAGCAAATTGAAATCCCATCTGTTCCATTCCAAGTGAAAATTAGCAAACCATATGAAGAAACCAGTTATATTTCTGATCTTGGAAGCAGAAACTTTCAGTAACAACGCCAGACCAAAAATTCTCATAAGAATAACTCTACAGATATTTAAGTTAATTAGGCATATTCTTATGAGTTCTACATTACATACATTTCTTGTATCGTTTGGATCACTTGTTTCAGAGAAGAGCTTCTGTGTTTGTTGGATAAGACTGCATGGAATTAGAAATCATGAGCTGACCACACAACAATTTCACGTGAAAAATCCACTAAACATAGAAACATAAGATGAAAGTACGAGGTATAACACGCTTACCTCGATATGCAGTAGGCAAATGCAAGTACTGTTGACAATGACCTCACGAAATTCAAAAGCCTATCTTTTACAATTTTGCTAGCTTCGGTAGGAAGAACAATGGGATCTAATGCCCTGTGTAAGGAATTGTCACCAGATATATCAAAGCACTTCAACTGAGTATATCACCAAAATATCTTAATAATGAACCTCAAGAGTCCCGAGGAACTCCTTGATAGATATTACCTGCAGATGAAAAGAGCTCCTGACCATAATAGCAGGGGCTGAACATATGAAGTCATAATATGGTAGGTACCACTCTTTTTCCATCCATTATCATTCTTCTGCAGTGTTTTAAAGGTAAAGTTTCTATTATATACAAGTAGCACCATTAATCTAAACTAAGGCAGCACTGAAGAAAAAACACATATGAACTTGAAATGGCTGCACCTACATTGAGTAATAGGTTTCTTCCTTGGCGAACAAGAGGTACTAAGCCCCACAGGGAGAAAATAAGAAGAGCAACAGCTGGAACCAACTTATATACAAGAGGGAATTGTTGTAATAACCTGTGTGACCTGAAAACCACGGAGTGCAAATATTTACAGAGTTTAATAAAAAGGAATGAGAAGTAACATAAACATAACCCCCTTCTAAGATTTCCCATCAAAAGTATAACAACTTCCGTAAGGGGAACCATAGCAATGACAAAACATGTTCAGTTACTTTCGAAACTTCTTTGAGTAGAATTAAATTTATTTATTGGGAGTCAGATGCTTCGAGACTACTATGCAAACTTGAAATCCACAGAGATTAACTATTAAAAACTGTGGAAAGTTCAAGTGGTCATTCTGAAAATGATTATAAGAAGAAAAAAAGAAGTCTTACTTTGCTAGCACCAAAGTGGCAGCTTTAATAGCAGGTTCAATGACGTTGCCTCCTGCTGAAAAAGCATGACACCTGAAAGTGGTGGTTCTGCATGGTACTGAACAAATAGGCCTACGAAGGTAATCCGACAGCAAAATGTTCCTGAATCCATGTTGCCCCAACTGTACACAGAAAAATATTACGTTATTTAAACATCAGCAAACCAAGTTAAATGAATAAATTAAGCTAATTCTTTAGATATTACCGGAGAATCTAATAAGAGAGGACCCTTTGATACATGCGGCCTCCTTCTGATGGCACTCTAAGAACAAAGCACATAAATAAAACAACAAAGGGGGGAGAAACAAATTCGAGGGCTAAAATGGAAGAGAATATACATTTTGTGGCTTATAGCACCACTGGTTTCTAACAAGACCGAAGCCATGGGACAGCTGCAATGAACCATAGAGGGACATATTCTGAGAAAGAGTCAAGGTGTTAGCTAGCAGGCGTTAGTAGCACCGATCATAAGCCGTGCAGCCACTACGGAAAAGAAACTAACGAATGCCAACACGAACCCTGCACTATAGTAATAAAACACAAGAGTTAAAACCAATGTTGCATGATTCAGATTCAGCAAACAGAGAGTTCCAATCAAAGTACTATTAAGAATTGTATTAACCATAACTTGGATAAAAAAAATTGTGTATCACAATCCAAACTAAGTAGCTATAATGAGCTTACATCAGCTAACTATCTCATCATCTACAGGAAACATCCAATATGAAACCAAGCCGCCAATAATTTTGAGGAGGAAAGGAATCGAATTTCAATTAAAAACGAAGCATCATCGATTCACACTTATAGACAGGCTGAATGATAAAGTTAAAGCAAATACGAATTCAATTTCGAAGCTACAAAGAGACGATAAGGAAACATGAAGCTATCTACAGAAGAAAAAAACGTACCTCAGAATTTTAAAAAAAAATAAAAAAAAATCAAGGGTTTGAAGTTTCTTTCTTCAAGGAGCTTCTCGGAAGAGAGAGAGAGAGAGATTCGCGCAGACAGAGAATACGGTGACGTTTCGTAATAAGCAACGTGTTGGGGTAAAAGTGGTGATCAACACGCCACGTGTTTCGACACGTCAGACTATTGCGGCGAATTGATGATTCGTGTATATGAGAAAGATGCTCCCGCATTAACGGTACCGTTGTGCCTTTTTTTTTCCACCAAACGCGTGGTTTTTATTTATGGGCTCATATTGGGCTTTTGGACTATATTCAGACCCAATATTGCTTGCGTTTTTAAATAGCAACTTCACCATTAATGAAACCATTTTCTGGCGCCGAATCTTCCTCTTCACCATTCTTTTATCAACAAAAAAGGAAACAAAACACCTCTCTTTTGCTTTTCTTGAACAGAATTCTTAAAAAAAACAATATATTGAAGTAAATATGAGATCGTCTTCAATGTATTGATTTAAAAACAATAACAAAAAAAAAGGTTAAGAGAATAAAAAATGTTAAGAAGAGCTGCGAGCAATGCGTATTCATGGTGGTGGGCAAGCCACGTCCGAACCAAACAATCCAAATGGCTCGACGAAAACCTTCAAGGTAAACATTCTGATTACGTCTATTCACATCTTTAACGTTTCACAATTGTTTTTTTCTTAAAACTGTTTTATATATTTAGATATTGAGGAGAAGGTGCAATACGCACTTAAGCTATTGGAAGACGAAGGCGACTCCTTCGCAAAGCGTGCTGAAATGTATTACAAGAGAAGACCCGAACTAATCAGTTTCGTGGAAGAATCATTCAAGGCTTACCGCGCTTTAGCAGAACGCTATGACCACATCTCCAAGGAGCTTCAAAACGCAAACACAACCATCGCATCCGTTTTCCCCGACCAAGTTCCCGAGTTCGCCATGAACGAAGACGATGATTCCGCTGTCTCTCCTAGAAACCGTAAAACGCAGACAGACGCGATGTTGTCCTCGAATAAGAATGTTCCAAAGGTTCCTAACTTGCCTATGAAAGACTCTGAGGCAACAAAGATGTTTAAGTCAAGGCTAGCTAACAACAAAGAACATGGTGGTGAGTTGTCTGATGTTGTTGTTAACAAGTCCGGTCTGAGCAAAACCGAGGCGGTCGAAGAGATTGACAAGTTGCAGAAAGAGATACTTGTTTTGCAAACCGAGAAAGAGTTTGTGAAGAGCTCGTACGAGAACGCGCTTGCGAAGTATTGGGAGATTGAGAATCGTATCATGGAGATACAAGGGAGAGTTTGTGGTTTGCAAGACGAGTTTGATGAAGGTGCTGTTGTTATTGAAGACAAAGAAGCTCAGGTTTTGATGTCAAACACAGCTCTCAAATCATGCCAAGAGAAGTTGGATGAGCTGAGAGAGAAACATGAGGAGAATGTGAAAGAAACTGAGATCATAAGAAAAGAGATAAGTGATTCAAAAGAGGAGATTGATAAACATTCTGATGATGGAACAAGAACTCAAAGAAGTGGAGAAGTGAAAAAGGAAGAGAAGGAGAAAAAGGTAACTGAACATGAGGTGGTGGTGGTGGATGGTTCATGCCTTACCATAACAGATGTTGCTGATAATATAGATGAGCTTGTGAATGATGTGATGAATCTGGAGAGCTTGTTCTCATCTCAAGCAGCTTTGATACAAAGGCTAAGAGAAGAGATTGATGATCTCAAGGCACAGATTGAAGCCCTTAAAGAGAATAATAACTCATCTCAAAGTGATGCTGACATGAGGAAGAGGCTGAGAGAGATGGAGGAAAAGCTGAATGGTATTAATGGTATAGACAAGGCGGTCGAGGAACAGAGTCAGAACATTGAAATACACCTTACAAGAGCACATATTAAACTAACTTTCTTGTCTAACAAGTTAAAGGGCTTAAACCAAGAAGGAGAAGAAGAAGAATCAAAGGATACTAATGTGCCAATCCCAAGTGCAACATCTTTGAGTGATACAAAGGAAAACATTGATGATTCAGTTGTGCCTGAAGATGTTAAACCAGCATCTGAAGTGGTTATTGCGGAAAAAGAAACTGCGGAAAATGAAGTTTTATTATTATCACCCAAATCAAGCATTGAAACTGAAGATGAAGCATTTTTGCAAAAGCTTCTAGCACATGGGATTGAAGGTAGAGAGAAACATCTCTTAACCGAATACACAAAGGTACTTAGAAACTACAAGGAAGTGAAAAAGATGTTAGAAGAAACAGAAACAAGACTTAAGAGCGAAAACACCTTGAAAGACGAACAAGTCAGAGTCTTAAACCATAAACTCAACCTCCTCCTTCAAGGTAAAAATGATGGTGATGGTCTTCAAAAGTCTATAGCCAAGGAACAACAACAGAAAGAGCAATTGTTCATGCTGATTTACAAAGAAGATAATGCGATAAACGCTATAGCTGGACAAAACCATATGTTGTTGTCACCAAAAGAACAGCTGTTTGGAGCAAGAGTTGATGCATTGCTAAGCGAGAACTTGAACTTGCTGGTGAGGTTTAGCAACTCGTTTGGACAGATACAACAGTTTGATACTGGGATCAAGGACCTACAAGTTGAGTTAATGAAAATCATAGACCAAAAGAATCAAGATAAGCCTTCTATAAGATCAAACGTTCGTCCCATATACAAACACCTCAACGAGATACGCACTGAGCTAACCATCTGGCTAGAGAAAAGCTTGCTGCTCAAGGAAGAGATCAACTCAAGAGCTTCAACTCTAAACAACATACAAAACGAAATAACCGAAGCTCTCAAAACAGATTTTGATGATCCGGAAACGAAGTTTACGATCTACCAAGGAGCTAAGTTCGAAGGTGAGGTTTCAAACATGCAAAAGGAGAACAACAGGATCGCAGAAGAGCTTCAAACGGGTTTGGATCAAGTTGAGAAACTGCAGCGAGAAGCTGATAAGACGCTTGGGAAACTGAGCGAGGAGTTTTCGCTTTCTGAGTCAAAGAACCGTTCCAGTACAAGGTCTACGCAAGATAGCAAAACTAGTATTCCTCTGAGGTCGTTTATCTTTGATGTTAAACCAAAGAAGCAAAGACTATCCTTATTCTCTTGTATCCAACCTTCCATGTCTAAGAAGATGAGGCCTGATTCATAGGTAACTTGAACGTCCTTTTCATGTACTTCTACTACTACATCAATTATGTTTATTATGGATTTAAATCTTTCCTTGCATGGGACTCTTACGTATGTATACTACCTCCAAGATAACTAATCAAACTGAAGTTACTTATGATGAATTTTTATCTACACTGATTCATATGGTTAGACCATCTCCAATGGTGAATTATAATTTTCTTTATATTTTATTTAATTCTGTTATAAAATATTAAATTTACTCTGATGGTAATTTTATTATAAAGTCGAATATAGAGTAAATTTATTTTTAAAATAAAGTAAAAATATAACATTTTTTTTATAATTCACTATGTTATAAAGTAATTTTATTATAGAGTAAATCATTGGAACAAATCAACTCTATAATAGAGTTATTTGATTTTATAGTGGAATATATAAAAAAATTATGGAGTACTATTTGAGATGATTTTAGTGATTGGTCTAATTTTGAGTTATAAGCATTAATAACATTGGCTGAGCTCGTGGATCACTTTATATTTCCCACTTTTACGATGTGTAATAACCACATAAATAACTTTAGTTTTTACTATTATGACTTTTAAAGAAAGAGACAGAGAAAAAAAACACTTCGGCTATCTATCTACAGCTAGCAGAATCGCGTTAGTCTAAGTTTACACGGCTGTTTTGTTTGACTAATGGATGATTTGTACATCTTCGTCGTGATCTTTGCCGGAAGAAAAAAATAAATTAAACAAATAGATTTATGAGGTTTTGGCACTATTAACTAATCTACTGAACTATTCATTATCTTTTAGCATATATCTATTATAGTAGTATATTGCTACTTTAACTAGCGATTGTACCAAAATATACTCGCTATTCGATGGTACACATGATACGAATTCTTAAGACGTGTGCAAAGTGCGAGCATCATTACCCCTCAAGTGGGTAAATTACCCATCAAACACGGAGTTACTGTCAGAAATATATTTATTCTTTTATCATACATAACACAAGAAGTTAAACGCCAACAATTTATCAGGGAAGAATCAAAAAGTATTTTATTTTAGTCATTCTTTTACAGTTGTTGATCATGGTTTTTTAAATAAAATGTCCAGTTTTATCTTATAAAACTAATCTGGAATTTGTTTATAAATGAATCGCTTTGTTTTCCAAACTTTCACGAAAGATCTTTTCATTTTCGTTTTTCATTCTTTTTGTAATTAGTGGTGATGTATGCAAACTTCTAATACTGATCAATGAAATATTTTAACCGATGGCTATATACAAATGTTCTAGTTTCTGTATGAGAAGGTGTATCAAATTACAAACGAAACTTTACCATTTAATACTCAATATAATTGTTTCACTAATACAACAACCTAAACAAAATTTGAGTCTTTGCCCCTGCATGTTTGCCTAATACAGCCTAAAAGAAGTAATAGTTTTTGGGGGTAATAGTAGTATTTAAGAAGTAATAGTTTTTGGGGAACAAAAAGAATTAAAGAGAAGTTTAGTTAAGGAGATTAAGACAAAAGATGATAGATTAATAGAAAGGATGACAGGGTCGCACGTGCAACACCGAAATCTTCGAAAATCAAAAGATGCTGCGCACGTGCCTCCTCGGTCAAAGGTCAAAAGCAACTGATACATTAGCACTACTCATTGGACCTCCCAAACTATTTAAACAACACTAATTTAGATTAATCATAATTGTCGCCTTATTTTAATAAATTGTGGGTATCCAAGATAAGGACGATGATTAGGAGAGTTCGTGTTAGTAAAGACCCTTTAATAGACATCCTTTACTTCTATGTATATCTGAACACGACATATTCATTCATGGCTTAATGGCTATATATGAAAGGCTCTAAGGGCAAAGTTAGTAAACGTAATACTCCCTCCGTTTTTTAATATAAATCTTTTTAGAGTTGTGCACATAGATTAAGAAATCATTAATTTTTTATATTTTTTTAAAAAAATATAATTAATTATTTACTTAACCACAAATCAACCAATGATAAAATAGAAGTTATATTATTATTATTATCATATAACATTAAGTGTTAATAAATTTTCCATTGAAAATCGAAAACGTCATATAATTTGAAACAAATTTTTTTCTCTAAAACGATTTATATAAAAAAATATAAAAAAATGGAGGAAGTATAAAATGTTTGTTTCTACACCGATACATTGCCTTTTGTTTGTGGCTGTATTTTTACTGAATGCACAGATATATTACGTAATGATTTTATAATGGCTGTTTGAATTTATATGGTAATTATGTAGTTTAAGCAGTTTTGGTGCTGTGTCTGGAATCGTTTGTAGTGACTGAACCCAGTTCTGGAATTTAAGGTTCTTAGTATAAGTTGTATTACAAAAAAAGGCAGTTTTTGGTGTTGAATTATTTGTTTTGCTCTTGTGTTGAGTTCTAGTTGTACTGGAAACAAGCAACGCATAAAAATAAGAAAAATTGTATGTTGCTACCAGGTCTATACTAACAATTCCATCGATTCAATTGTATCTTTTAAACGTCTGAATCATGATTGAATATTTATGTATAGGCGATATGTAGTGTATTACAGTCTATTCGCAGTGTGTAAAATCTGTAACATATTAGAGCTTGTGATTAACATAAATCAACAATAAGAAATAACTTGCATATTTTAGACGTCAACTGGTAACATAATTATACGATCACTTATAACATTCATAGCAAAGTATATTGGAGTTTTTAAAAGAAACATTTAACAAAAAGTCAGAATGGAATCTATTTCAGTAATATCACTTACAGTATACATAATGAAGAGAATATATTTGGTCATTTTCAGCGAGTACTGAATATACCATTGAAGGAGGTGAAGATATGAATATGATCAATTAATATATACGATATTGATAATATGCAGCAACTTGCGGGTGACAAAATATATCATATAGTATTATATCATGAATCACTCATAAGGGAAAAGAGGGGGATGATGTGGAAGCATGTGTTTATCCTCTCAAGTTGCTAGACTCAGCCACGTGTGACGACGTGGCACTTACAAATTTATATGATTCGCAGGGAGCTAGTATTATATATGTGTTCGGTGTTCCAACAAGATCAATAATATTTACAATGTGTGCATTAGTATACAAACTTCAAACTTTATCGTCAATGGGTAACATTCGATACAAAAGGGGCAGGTGTGACCATCCTCACGTGTGATATCACATGCAATTAAGAGATGTTAAAGCTAAGTCTTCCAGCGCGACAATAGTTAGAGAAAGTAATTTAGAAATCAACCAATTTTTTTTAGTATAAGGACAACAATAAGTGAGGATAAATGTTTAGGTCTGTATATTATAAGTATGTGACCGAATGCATCACCAAAACCTTTTAATGGCTATAATGCCACGTCAGTCTGGCCAGAACCCTAAGGAAAGGCCACGACCCCGACGAATTTTTAAATAAGAACACCCATATGATGATATCCCACAGTTTTGATCAACGTATTCCCTCTTTTTCTTTTTCTTTTCTTTGTGAACCCGGCTTCTACAATTCTTCGTTCGAGTATGAACGACAATATCTGATCACGGTATATGTGTTATATTTGTACGCAATACACTTGGTATTTTCGCGATTGACCATCCATTTTTCAAGCAGCATGGTTTTTAGCATGTTTTAATAATTTGTTCAACCACATATATCATCATTTCATATTTATGGTTTGACAGAATCCCGAAATAATCAAAAAAATAGTTTCGAAGGACATTTCCAACCCCACTCTATTTTCTCTTCTAAAATAGAATTTAGAGTAAAAATGCTTTAATGGTACTCTATTTTCTATTCTATAATAGTGTAAACATATTTTTTATTCTATATATAGAGTAATTTTTTTATTTTTTGTTTATCATTCTATTTTTCACTCGAAAATAGAATATTATTAGAGCAACATCCAACACTATTTGAAAGGAAAAAATAGAGTAACAAAATGTTTATAGCATGATGAACATGTGAGAGTTAAATATTTCGACCACATATATCATCATTTCATATTTATGGTCTGACAGAATCCTGAAATAATCAAGAAAATAGCTTCTAAATATATTTCACCAAATATAACGTTTTGAAGAATTACATGTCAAATTACCCTTCGGCACATTCGCGAGCAGACCAAATCTTAAAGAGCGTGCCAACAATCCATATGATGCTCAACCCTTTGGTCAACGATACTACTCCCCATTGTCGTGTCCGCTGGTCATATATAAAGGGGGTCGACCAAACTTGTGTGTTAACATATCGATGGACCGACTTACGCACGTCCATACATCAGAAATAGACATTATTATATTTTTTTTGAACACCCTAAAATAGACATTATTATCTCTATTCCATTCTATTACACTAACAAATGGTGACCAAGCGTATGAACGTTCACTCCCCTCTCATGCATCTGATCTCAGTTTGACCTACCAATAAAAAGATATTCTTCATCTCGACGTATTGTGTACAGTTTTTCGCAAATAGGAATTTTCAACATATGTAGATATTTGTTTTAGATTAAGGGGTGGTAGATATCTGTTTAGATGCTGTATTTAACTTTTTTTATTTTACTAACAATATATTAAAAAGGGAAAATTGTTTTTTAAAGCAAAAAAAATGATAACTATGTTTCTCTGGGCTAATCTCATATATTTTATGTCTTATTAGACAAATTATTTTCAAAATGACAATAATACTCTTAAAATTGTAATTTTAAATATAATAAATAATGAGTTCGATCAAGCGGGATCGATCGATCCGATATTACAAGGTTGAACGGATCGATCGATCTTGATCATTATGCAGAACAAAAAAAAACGCGGAGCATATACTGACCGACCTGGTCCATTTCACTCGATCGGCAAATGTCGATTTCATACAGATCGACCGATCTCGAATTATAGTCTGATCGATCCGTGGAAGCATAGATATGAATCATGGTAGAAATAATGTGAAATTTTTGTGAATTTTTTTTTTTGAACAATCTATGGAATATAGAAGACATATGTGAAAAGAAGGTTACCACTTTTTTTTGTTTTTGTTTTTAAATCGATTTTTTTCAAAATACGAAAGTGAATATTCCCAAATATTTTGTTTCCATATTTTTAAGAACTGATTTCTTATCCGTAGAATACAGCTAATATGTAGAAATCGGTTTCTACAAGTTTTTAGAATTATAGTAATGTGTAGATTTTGATTTCTACATGTTTTAGATTTACAGTAAATCTGTAAAAGTCAGTTTCTACGTGTTTTATATTTATATTAATATGTAGATTTTGATTTCTAAAGATTTACGTAGATCATGTATTCTAAACATTGTAGATTCAATGAAAAAAGTGGATTTCGTTTTCTACTTCGTATAATGTCTTTTCTACTTTACGTAGAACATAATCTGAAAATTATGATTTAAATATTTTTAGAACTGAAAAATACCACTAAGTTCATATAGGTATTTTATCAATAGTTACTATTTTTCCAATTTTTTTTTGTTTGTGAAACTATTAGTTAAATTTATTTTCAAAAATATTAAAGAGCATTATAAACAAAAATGACACAAAATAGATATTAGTATAAAAAGACATATTTATATTTTTTTTGCTCTAAAAAACAATTCAGTGTCGAAGATATTTGAGGTTTAATAAAGTGGAAGTATAGGATTCGAAATGCTGTAGATTATTAAATATTGCGACATCAAAACCCTAATCACGTGCCTTAATTGCTGGACCTTCCTTTTTCTCCTTAAACAAATATTTGTATTTGTTTCGTTTTTAACAGAGGAAACCCGCCTCCTCATTTGGCGGATTGTCCCCCACAAGCCTTTTCTTTTTGCTTCTTGATCTCTCAACTTCTTCATAAATCATATTTTAACTACGTATTCCAGTTAAAGTTTTTAATTTTATAGTACTTAGCTCTGGTCTTGTGGATGGGTTTAAGAAATAATAATATTTATAATAAATTATCTATGCAAGAAAATGTTTCTAAACCGCCCCAATATAATTTTACCAGGGATTTGACTGGATTATTTTGACCCAAAAGGTATAGCTAGTATTTGATCTTTTAAAATTATCACTTGGCCTCCTACTCTATTACCCGCTTGAATTTTAATATACCATACTATTTCCATTTCACAAATGTAAAGTGTGACTCATGAGAGGCCTCACATAAATTAAAATATTACTCTTGTATAATGTTTTAGATGTCATATAATACAAGAAAGGTGACTATGTAACTTTCTTTTGTCGCCACACAATGTAACCTATATTTTCCTTTTTCAATATCACTCTATAGAGTTCAAACCAAATGATTTAGAGCATCTCCAACCTCGTGCTATTTTTGTCTCTATACTCTATAATAGGGTAAAATATACTCTAACCTATCTTTATTTTTTCTCTTAAAATAGAAATTGATATTTTTTTCTCTCTATATTTAGAGGTAAAAACAGCATTCCTCTATAATAGAGGCAAAAATTTTTATTTATAAATTAGTTCTTTAGCTTTTTGTAATTATGATAAAAATATTTATTATGGAGAAATACAATTTCTTTTTATATATAACAACACGGTTTTTTGTTTACATAATACTCTCTCCGTTCTCGAAAATAAGATGTTTTAGATTTTTTACTTGTTCCACAAAGATAAAATTTCTATATGTTTAAGGTATTTTTTATGTTGTTAAGAAACATTAAATGAAAATATTTGAATTGATTAAATTTCTTTGGTGAAAAGTTATTTGAATGTATATAATAAAGTAAAAAAAAAAAAATTATAAACATTTATTGAATTCTTAATAAGCGTGAATACTTTACAAAATCTTACTTTCGGGAACAAAAGGAGTACTTCTTAAGTTTTCACAATTATAAATAACATAAACAAAAAAATAATTATTATTTTATGTAAAACGAAAAAAAAATTATTTAACAAATGATATTTAAAGTTTTATATGTAATTAAAGTTTAAATTAAAATTAAAATTTTCACATATACTTTTCATATGGATAACATATTTAAGTTCAACCTAAATATTAATTAATACAACATACTCCAACAACTTTGATAAAATTTCATTTCTCATTTCGGAATGCATTAATAATCATTTATAGGAAAATATAGTAATATTGATGGTTGGATAATGTCTATTTTATTTTATTATATTTTGTATTATGTCTTTTTGAGTAAAATATTTAGTTTACATCAATTTTATGAAAAATCAAAAATTAAAATAAAATGATCAATTTTTAACATTTATAAGTAAAATGTGTTAATTGTAAAACATAAAAAGAATCTTGTAAGAATATTTATTTTTAGAGAAAAATATAGAGAAATACTCTATTATAGAAGAAAAAAATAGGAAAATACGTTGGAGATCGTCTTAGTAAATATTTTATACCTGCCTCTTAGCTAAATCAGGGGGTTTTATTATATGATAATATATGAATTGTTATGTATAACTATGTTGGATGTAAATAAATGTAAAAAGAAAAAGATAACCTGAATTTGAAATATTAGATAAAGAGGGGTTACACTATAAATAAAAAACGTAGCCGAGTAGAAAAGTTAAGAACCCGACCCGAAAGAGCAAAATCCGGTTGGGTGGGTTGAAAAGAGTGGGGCATGGGAGAAGAAATGGTCCCAATGCATGCATGACAAGTGGAAACAGCTAGTGGTTTACTTTGGTTCGGAGTAAAGGTTAATTGGTAAATTAATTAGGCCAATTAATTTATCACCTCCAACATCTTTTGCAACCTTTCTTGCCAAAATTTCTCCTCCGTAGTTCTATACTTCTATTCACATGAAAATGTTAGAATCTTAATAACTTAATATTAACAAATCCGTATCTTTATCTATAATTTAGTTATTTTTCATAAAAAAATGTGTCGGATTTTATAACCAAAAAGAAACATACTGTTGTACAATTTTACTAGTTCTGGTGTTCACGCGATAAACATTTTGACATTATTATTGTTTTTGAATACTATTACTTGTCTGTTTGCTAATATATCATACACAGTATATAACTGAAAAATAAGTGACATTTGTAAAAATAGATCTCACATTTGCTGCCGACCAAAGAAAATGTTATCACTTATTTCTTGTTTTGTATGTATGAAAACGCTTAGTATAAAAAAACCTTCGCTAGCAGACAGTCAAAGTTGTAAAAATTGAAATATATGCAAACAAAATTTATGTAACCGGTCATAACAAAATTGAATTAACTGATACTACATCATAAGAGAAGAGAGTTTTAACCTTTTCAATAATCGGTAAAAAAAAAATTCAAAACAAGCAAAAAGTTAAAGCTAAAATATAGATCTCTCTCTCTCTCTCTCTCTCAAAAATCTCCTCCGGTATTACGCCGGGCGACACAGAAGAAACCGCTCTACTTTTTTAACTCTCTCTCCTATCTCTCTACATGCACATTCTCTCTCTCTACTGCAAAATGTATTATTATTTTTATGATTAAAGGAAACGATTTCCTTCTCTCCCTTTCTTTTATAAGTACACGTCTGAGACGTTCTTTAAAGAGCTTCTGCTTCCATCTTCATTTAAAAAAAAATCTCAGACAACTGTTTACATGCATTTGCTTCCTTGATTGATCTCCTTAAAGCTTCCAAAACTTATATTTCTTACATGCAATAGTTAGATCTTCTGATATAAAAAAACAACCTCGTGATTATCGTTCTTATTTCAATAGTCTTCTTCTCCACAGCAAATGCAGAAGTTCTCTCAAAGCTTATTAGTGTAACGCTTGCTCAGGTTTGTATTTTAGAAAGAAAAAAAAGAAACAAACTTTAATTTTTTCTGGGGTTCTTCTTAATTTTTTTTTGTCATTTTCCGCAGAATCACAAAAAAGGGAAAGTTGATGGCTCCGATGACGAACTGGTTAACGTTTTCTTTGTCACCAATGGAGATGTTGAGGTCATCTGATGATCAGTCTCAGTTTGTGTCCTATGACGCTTCTTCCGCCGCTTCATCCTCTCCTTATCTCCTCGATAATTTCTATGGTAATAATATTTTAACTTCTTTCCTTTTTATTTTCCTCTCTGCGGTACGAATGATTGTACAATGCCCTCTTGTTGTAAGTATAGGCTCCTCTAGTAACCGACTTCGTAGCTTTATTATCCTATAAACACCAAACCGAGTTGCTGAGCTCATCTTCCCCTCGTGTTTCTCTCTGACTTTGTCTGTTTCCCGAGAAAGGCAAACCAATTATTTTATAAAAAGATTAGATTTTATCTTTCCTTGTACGAAAAAATATAAACTTCTCGTGATCTTTGTTGTTTCATCTTCTTCTTATTGATGTGTGTTGATTTTAATAAGGCTGGACGAACCAAAAGCCTCAGGAGTTGTTTTTCAAAGAAGAAGCTCAGCTAGTAGCAGAAGCAGCTTCGATGGCGGATTCAACAATCCTAACAACGTTCGTGGACCCACAGAGTCATTCCCAGAGTCACATCCCAAAGCTTGAAGACTTTCTCGGTGGTGACGTGCGTTACTCCGACAACAGCCAAAGCGAAACACAAGACTCTTCTTCCCTCTCTCAAATCTACGATCCACGTCACCACCAAAACCAAAACCAAAACCAAAACCAAAACCAAACCGGGTTTTACTCTGATCACAACCCTGACTTCAACAAAACCATGGCCGGTTTTCAAACCGCCTTCTCGACAAACTCCGGTTCCGAAGTCGACGACTCTGCCTCCATAGCCCGGACTCATCTCGCCGGAGAGTATTTGGGACACGTGGTCGAATCCTCCGGTCCTGAGCTTGGTTTTCACGGTGGAGCTAGCACCGGAGGTGCTTTGTCGCTTGGGGTTAACATTAACAACAACGCTAATCAAAGGATTAGTAGTGACAATAATCAGATCGTTGAGCATCATTACAATGTTGAAAGAATCAACAACAACAGCGAGAAGAGAGATTCTGAGAAGGAGAAGCCTGTTGTGGCGGTGGAGACGTCAGATTGTTCTAACAAGAAGGTCGCTGATACGTTCGGACAAAGGACTTCTATTTACAGAGGCGTTACAAGGTAAGTTCGAAATTAAGGACTTGTGTTGTGATTAGGACATTACTTTGTTATTATTAGTCAAAAGACATTTTATTAAACTTCTAATTTTTTTTTTAAATGCTTATTAAAGTGAAGTATACATTACTTTGTGATTAGTCAAAAGACATTTATTAAAATCCTAATTTTTAAATCGCTATTAAGTGAAGTAAGCATTAATATAAAATTTGATTGATGCAGACATAGATGGACGGGAAGATATGAAGCTCATCTATGGGATAATAGCTGTAGGAGAGAAGGTCAAGCCAGGAAAGGACGTCAAGGTATACATTTTCTTTTTTTAAATTTGATTTTCATTTTACTATTACAAACTTTGTTGACATCATGAATTGCAATCCGTGTGGTTATTTTGGTTTTTATCATATGTCGTTTAGGCCTTACGTTGTTCTTCTGAATCATTTCTTTAAGTGGGATTTTTAGTATGATTAGATTAGGAAGAGTGTGAACTATATGACAAGAGTTTTGTCAAAGAAATTGAATGCAAAGATTCAAAAGAAGCTTTACCTTTTTCCTTATATGATGATTAATGTTTTGTAACTTTGGGTGTTTTCGTTTGTGAAAGTGAGCCAAAGTTTTTAACTTAGACAATAAATACTTTTGAGTCAGTACTTAGGCAAAAAAGAGTCATCTATATAATATAGTTGTTGTTGTTGATTTTTCATATATTTAGCAGAAGGGTGCCGCCATTTTGTTCCTTTGTCTTTTGTTACATTTTCTTTTCCTTTCAAAATTCTCTCATTTCACACTTACACCATACTAAAGCCTAAAGGTACATGAGATGGGTCCCCATGGCATTGCCTATATGATGCAAACTCTGTCTCTTTGATTTGACATGTATATGGTCCCCACTTTGACCCTCTATTCCCATATTTCTCTTCACGTACATGCATTGTGTTAAAGCATATTTGATTTTGATGTTATGTAAGCTTTGTGATGTGAGACCATTGGACTATTTCCTTAGTCTTTAGCTTCATAGGGTTTAAATAGAGATTTTGATTTTGAATCCCAAACATGATGTTTCTTACAGTGTGAAGAAAGATCAAGAATTTCAAATTAATAAATGAAAATTCAGAGTGTGTGTAGTGTTTCTGCTGTGCATAAGGTGTCAGATTGATTTATGTGTAGTGTTCACATCAGCAAAGCAAAGTCTGAACATTCTCAGTGGCCTTTTGCTTTATTTTTAAATTTTGTTTTGCTTTGGGTTTACCAGTACCACCACCATCACAAGAGTGGGGATCTAGGGTTTGACCCCATCCAAAACTCTGTCTCTTTTTTTTTTTGTTTAATTTTTTTCAAATTTCTATCATTTTTACTTTCTGAATATCAATAACCATTAAAAAATCTCAAACATGTTTGGTTGATAATTAATTTACCTTGAGCATTATCTTCTTGCATTAGAGAATAAGTGTTTGTATGTGTCAGAAGATCTTTGTTACATCTCGTTTAAGCAAAACTGATAATTTTTGCCTTCTTTTTGCATGGACCGCTGGCTTTTACTAAAATCAACAGTATACTTGGGTAAGAGCAATATCTCACTTAGTCAGTTCTTACAAATAACAGTAAATAATGTTTACATGTCTTTAATATAATTGTTTTGTGAATGATTCAGGTGGATATGACAAAGAAGATAAAGCAGCTCGAGCTTATGATTTAGCAGCTCTTAAGTACTGGAATGCTGCTGCTACCACCAACTTCCCTGTAAACATTTTTTTTTCCTCTTCTCTTCTGATTTGTTCCGTTAACGCTTCTCTGTTCACTAATCCATTCTAATTAATTTTAGATTACGAATTACTCAAAAGAACTAGAGGAAATGAAGCACATGACCAAACTAGAGTTCATTGCTTCCCTTAGGAGGTAAGATCGCTTTTTCAATCAACCGGTTTATATAATGTTTTAAGATAGTAAACCGAGGCTAAACCGGATATGATTACAGGAAGAGTAGCGGATTCTCGAGAGGAGCTTCGATATACAGAGGTGTGACAAGGCATCATCAACAAGGACGTTGGCAAGCAAGGATTGGCCGTGTTGCCGGCAACAAAGATCTTTACCTCGGAACCTTTGGTAAGTCCAATCCTTAATAAAGACTTCGGTCGGAAAGCTGTGTTTTAGTTATATAGTTTAAAGTTCTGATGTTTTTGTTTGTTTGTTTGTAGCAACGGAAGAGGAAGCGGCTGAGGCGTACGACATAGCAGCGATCAAATTCAGAGGAATAAACGCTGTAACCAACTTCGAGATGAACCGTTACGACGTTGAAGCTATCATGAAGAGTGCACTTCCCATTGGTGGTGCAGCAAAACGTCTTAAGCTCTCTTTGGAATCTGCTGCTTCAGCAGAGCAGAAACCAAACGTTGGTCATCATCAGCAACAACTCCACCATCTTCAGCAACAACAACAACAGCTTCAGCTTCAGTCATCTCACAATAACAGTAGCATTAACTTCGCGCTATGTCCCAACTCAGATGTTCAGTCTCAGATGATTCCATGCGGAATCCCTTTCGACGCAGCTGCTCTTTACCATCATCAGCAGCAGCAGAACTTCTTCCAGCATTTTCATGCAGCATCTGACTCCACAGCGTCTAATAATAATAACTCCAATGTTCAAGGGTCAATGGGACTAATGGCCCCAAATGCAGCTGAGTTCTTCTTGTGGCCTAACCAGTCTTACTAGAATCAATCATGTCATGTGATTTGATGAAGTCCGTTTTTTTTTTCTTCTTTTAAATCGTCTTTTAAGGGATAATAGCTTCTTTCTCACTGCGCTAATGTTCAACTTCTTGATTCTGGCTAACTCATAAAGCTGATTAGAAGGATATGGAAAATCTCACTTGCATCTCTGTTTTTTTTATTTGTTTCTTTCATTAATTGTTGTTTAGGCCGGAGTAGATGGGTTAAAAGTGGAAGAATCGAAAACTTTTGGGGTTATTATTGTATCAAACGTAAACTCTATGTGTGGCTCGTTCTCTTTCTGTAGACTGATAAGAGACTAGCAATGGAATCAACAACTCCTTGGGGGTTGAGACTAAACAAAGTTAAGTAGAACAACATAGAGAGACACATGTTGATGATATTCACAGTTTTGGTTGGTTGCGCGAAATAAAGAAGCAACCAATGGAGAATAATAAAAAGCAAAACTCAGTTGAGCAAAAAAAAAAAGGGAAAGAGAATAAGGGACTAAAGTGGAAGCATAAACACGTTTGTTATTAGAGGTTAAGTTTGATTTGATTTGATTGTTTCTAACTCACTCCATGAGGAGTTGCCTGTGTCGGATGAGTTCGTTGAGGTATGAGGAGGAGGTGTGATCCTGTAGATCGCAAGCGTTCACAATCACCGCCCCTCCTTGACCTGGCTTCTGCTGTAGCTCTAGCTCAGCTGGGCCGTCTTCTCCACGCAACAGCTGCACTACCTGCACCAAGAACTCATATTAAAACCGGATACACAAGCCATGTGTAGTTGTTTTGGCTGAAGGTTAATTTGGTTGAGAAAGCATACCCGGGTCATGTCAGGTCGCATTGTGGCTATATGATGTATACACATTGAAGCTGTTAGCATCACTCGTTTCATCTCTGTTGGATCAAACTCATTTCCTAGCCGAGGATCCACAATGTCCTCAACGCTGTTCTTCTCCAGAAAAGGTTTTGCCTATGTATTATCACGAGAAAAGGTAAAACAACAATCACTTTTGATGATTCTAAATAAGAGAGTTTCATTAACACTATTATTACCCATGCAACGATGCTTTGTCTGCTGGCTGTATCAACAGCCCTACGACTGGTTATGATCTCTAGAAGCAACACACCAAAGGCAAACACATCAATCTTCTCATCAACAATGCCGTGTATGAAGTATTCTGGAGCCATATACCTGAAGAAGCCAATGAAACCAAAGATTATTGAACCCTAAACTCTAAACCTCAAACAATGAAGTTTTTATGTCTTTTTTACCCGAATGTTCCTTCGATGGGGAATACAACATGATGAGCCCAGTTCTCTGGTAACCATTTTGCTAGTCCAAAATCTGAAATCTGAAACAAGATATATATGTATTCATGCTTCTCAATATCCAAACGGCAAGGTCGAATTTGAGATTTTGGAGGCTATAAACAATTTTTTTTAAAAAACTTTAGTGAAAAATATAGTTTGGAGGTCTATTATGTCTATGTAAAAAACTTGTAAAAATTTTTAGGGATCAAGGCCAATGTTTCACTCGGCTGTATCCAGATCAGGTCGGCCCTGGGAAGCGGATAGTAATGTCATTAACATTTACCTGAGCATCAAAATCTCGGCTGAGTAATATGTTAGAAGCTTTGATGTCACGGTGAATGATCCGTCTAGGGCAAACATTGTGAAGATAACTTAGACCATCAGCTATACCTAGAGCCACTTTATACCTTATCTTCCACTCCAGACACTCCTCTGATCCTACAAAAGATCAAAGAGACAAAAGATCTCAGACATGGGGATCTTTGTCTGGAAAAAAAGAAGGTATAGAAACAAGATTTTCAGTACCAAAGAGCTTTGTAGAGAGGCTGCCATGGGGAGCGTACTCAAGCACAAAATGCAAACCACGATCACTGCTGAAACCTCGAAGCCGCGCTGCGTTTGGGTGGTTTACATGTGCGATTATACCTAGCTCTGAAAGGAAATCACTCACTCTGTCTTCTTCCTCCTTGGCGTGACTCATAAGTTTCTTGATCGCCACCGTCTCACCATCAGGCAAGACCCCTTTGTATACCTCAGCATGTCCTCCCTTCCCAATCATATTCTCTAAATAAACAAAAACAGACCTATACATCAGAAACTAAGTCCAAATATGTTGAATAAAGGGTTTAGATGTGTCTTAACCAGGATTGAAATCATCGGTGGCTGCAACGAGCTCTTCGTAGGTGAAGTTTCGCCAAGAGGGTTTAGGCATAAAGAAACGTTCACAGGGGAAGCCATTCTCAGAGGGAGGGAAAGGGAGCTTAGGTTGCTTGCGACGCAAGTTTTTACGCGTTAATTCGTAACTTGCTAGGAGAGGAATGACAGTGAATCTTCGTATGGACTTCTTCTTGATGGATTCGATCATTTTGTTCCATTGAAGACCACCATGATAGGAAGACGAAACGATTTTATTAGGAGTATTCGAAAATGGAGAGGATAATGATGATGATTCATCGTCAGGGGAGCAAGAGCTGCAAGTACTGTAATAAGTGCTGCTATTGTCTATGTCTGGATCCATCATAATTGTGATGCCAAGTACACCTGATGATGATGAATGTTCGAGGCCTAAGTCGTTCCTGTGAAGCTCTATCTCTTGTTCCTCTTTGCTTTCTTTCTTCTTCTCTGTCTCTGTTACAAGGGATACCAAAAAAAAAGTGATTTCTAGTATCATGATGATGATGAAAATAACCTAATTAATTTTGTAAATTCCTCGGAGCACCACCCACCCATGAAGTTCAATAAATGGAAAAAGTTTTTTTGTTTTTGTTTTGTCATCAAGTTTGTTTTTTTTAAACCAAGAAAAGAAAATATGAAAGTAAATCAGTTTTTTTTTTTTTTCAGTTTCTTAACAACCAAAAAAGCAAGCTTTAGATTTAGGTTTACCTTCAACAGCCATAGCTCCAGTGGTTTTTTATTTACCTTCTTCTTTCTCTGTGTTGCCCTCCAATAAGAGAGGAAGCCTTGGCATCAAGTTAAAGTTCCATTAAAAAAAATTCCCAGAAGCATAAAAAATAATACAAAGAAAAATATTGCATCTCTCTGAGGAAACAAGAAAACAGAGAGGTTTTATGAGAAACTTTTGTTTTGTTTTGTTTTGTTTGTTATCCTGAGAGAGATAAAATGCTATTCTTGGAAGAGTCAGAAAGTTGTAAGAAGAGTCAGCTGTGCTGAGTGGAGATGAATTGGAATCTCTGCTATATTTATACAAATCCACCTACGCAATTCAAATTTTGTTTCTTTTTTTTTTTACTTTCAACTGCAAGTCAATTCGAGTTCTGTTTTGTTGGTTTTTAATCTTTCACGTGCCTAAATTAATAGTTTTTGAGGAAGATGAAAGGATTAGAGATTGATGCCATGACGAACGCATTTACTATATATAAAAACGGACTCGACGGATGAAATATCTGGAGATATGGTTGTGGGAATTTTCGACAAATAAATAAATAAGACACATCACCTTTGCTTGTGATCCAACTTAAATATTTATTTTATTCAGATTGCATTTCACTCAAATTATATTCTCCGCCATATAGCTAATTTTGTGACGAAGAAATAAAAAAAGCACATGTGAAATATGCACATCTTTTATGGTTTTGTTTGCTTGCTTAGCAAACTTTCTTTTCTTGCATTTCAGTATATTTATATGTTTTTAAATAGTTGAACTTTCGATTTGATGGTCTAGAATTTGTATGACGGCTTCACATTTTTTTGTTCTGGTATGGTTTTAAATGACGCAGAATTAAAGATCAGAAGTAAAAATTCTAGGAGTTGTGTATGGATTTGCACTTAATAGGAGTTGGCAAATCTTCGTTTTAAATTGACAAATGGTGAATGCGCTGTCGAATTTTTTCTGCTTCAAATTTCTTGGCGCCCATAAAGAAAGGAAACATATGGCAGACAAATTTGACTAACAAGTAAAGCCATCGATCATTTATTTTTTTAAATGTGCAACCATGATAATTTTTTATTCACAAATAGCATCACTTTCATTCGGGCCACTATGCGAAAAGTAAGTTTCTACTATATAATCTCTTGTAATAAAAGATTTAAAAGTTAATGATATCATTCCTAATGATGGATTTAATTGCTTGTGGTTTGAATAAATTGTCATTTTTCTCTCAACGTAACCACTGTCCACTAGTGTCATGTCTGACAACGTTTGAGACCCCCCACCTCTAAACTTGTACCAATGAGACTGCGAATCATAAAGACAAATTTCAGATGATTTCTAATTGATTACTACAAGATAGATTGATTAGGCGTGAATTGAGTCTTTTATCACCTAAAGGCATTAGCAATCAACCAACTTTCCGTGAGACAACTCAAGTGAAACCAAAAATCCTATTTTTAGTAATTACCTGACTAGATTTTCCATAATAATCAATTCGAATATTGATAGTCCACAAGCAAAAGAAAACTTTGTTCTATTTTATTGATCGTACGAATATCGATACGTAATTACGTACTCGTTTCTACTGTTTTGGTTATCTAAAAGTGAATTAGTGGTAAATTTTAGTCTTCTATAAAAACAAACAATCGCATCGTAAGCATGAAGGGTTACTTAAAATGTGATAGTTGTTGAACTAAACCCGCTAATACCATAACTATTTCTCTCTCAACAAAGGTTATGTATATGTATCTCTTTCCAAAAGAATTAAATCAAATGGCGACCAAACTCACCAATCTGAAGAATTTCAGTTAGAGAAGTCGCTTCAACCGATTTTCGGTTTGATAAATTACACTCAAATTAGTATGACATTTACACTAGATTTTCTCTTATGGTATGACATTTCAGTCAGGCAACTCCATGGTTCTTGAAATTTGTCAATACATTTCATTTAGAGATTGAAATAGTAAATAGCCAGCTTCAATTGTAGAAACTTCTTTCAGAAGCAAAGAGTAACAGAAACAAGTATTATCGGTTACACAGACGAAAAATAACTAAAATACAACACACACACGACATATATCTCCTCAACGACCAACTTGAGAACTTGAAAACGTTGCAGTGGCACCACCAGAGCTCACCGACGTTCCAGTACTCGAAGACGAGACATGATAAGTTGCAACAGGCATTTTAATAGGAAGATGAGGCAATGGTGCTTCATTGATGAGTATCTTAAAGTCGTGGAGAGGCATTCTTCTGGTTTGTTGTCTGAGATGAGAAAAGATGGTGAGTTCCACTCTTTTTTTGGATGAGCTGCTAAAAACTTATTAGTGGTGTTGTGTTGTAACTTTGATATCTTTGGTTTCTTTAAAACTGCAGAATATGAAGTAAGAGAGAATCCAGATCTGAACACCTGGATGCAAGGAGGACTGGACTACATCATGTTGCAATCCCTGAACATTGATGGCATCAGAACCATCGGCAGTGTTCTTGGCCAGAGTATATGTAATGACCCAATCCCACCATCTCCACTTCTTTTCCAACCCCACCATTTTCACCATCTCCACCTTCTTTCCCACCATCTCCATCTTCTATAATTCACAAATTAAGAAAGAGAGAGAAAGAGAGAGAAGAAGAAGAAGAAGGGAGAAAGCTCACCTGAATTTGTCGCCGGAGCCACCACACGCCAGGACGTCGTCAAGCTCGTCACCACCATCATCCGCAACCAAAGGTAATCGGAAACCGCCATGCTTTTGAGTTAAGTTTTGGCCGTTTTAGTAAATCGACCATAACTTTCTAACCGTGAAGAATCTCGTGAATCCAATACTACCATCGTGTTCCTCTCGTCGAGACGAATCCGTAGCCACCAAAAACGCCTCAATCGGAGTCCGGACGAAGTCGTACGCGCCCCCGCAAGTTTCGCCGACTGCTCGCGTGTCGTTCACGCGCCGACGGAGGCGATTTCCGGCGGCGGCGCGTGAACGACACGCGAGCAGTCGGCGAAACTTGCGGGGGCGCGTACGGCTTCGTCCGGACTCCGATTGAGGCGTTTTTGGTGGCTACGGATTCGTCTCGACGAGAGGAACACGATGTTAGTCTTGAATTCACGATATTAATCACGGTTAGAAAGTTATGGTCGATTTACTAAAACGGCCGAAACTTAACTCAAAAACATGGCGGTTTCCGATTACCTTTGGTTGCGGATGATGGTGGTGACGAGCTTGACGACGTCCTGGCGTGTGGTGGCTCCGGCGACGAGTTCAGGTGAGCTTTCTCCCTTCTTCTTCTCTCTCTTTCTCTTTCTCTTTCTCTTTCTCTTTCTTAATTTGTGAATTATAGAAGATGGAGTTGGTGGGAAAGAAGGTGGAGATGGTAGAAAAGAAGGTGGAAATGGTGGGGTTGGGTAAAGAAGCGGAGATGGTGGGATTGGGTCATTACAGTATAGCTCTGGATTACTATGGCCGGCAGGTAACGATGTCAGATCCTTATACACTCCGGGATGTGAAAAATGAAGTCGTGAGTGATCAATTTTGTTTCTTTTTTTCACACCAACACAGCCTTTTGGGGTCCCAAAAGCTTATTTCTTTTGGACAAGAGTGCCCATAAGATGTTTGAAAAGTGAACAACTTGAGTCCAGGCAAAATAGTTCAAAGATAAAACCAAATTTCAATCACCAATGAAAGTCCCCACCCCCTCAATAATAAAAATAAGTCTAAAATTTGTAGAAATGGGCATGTGATGCCCTTCATAACTCCTTGAGATAAATTAAAAAAAAACAAGAAAAACATATGAAACTAGAAAAAGTTTCCATAGGAATGGGGAGAAAGATGATGGGAGCTAGGAGGATTTGTGACTGGGAATGAATTTTCGAGCCCAAACATGTTTTCCATTGATGATGTATTGGGTCCTGTCTTCGGTTAGAATATCTGGAACTTTGGAGACAGAACTTAACTGCATCGTTGCATACAGCGTTTGTTCATTCTCTCCCGCTCCACCCATGTGTATCGCTTCTACAATTTCCCCAAATCTCCTTCAACACCAACACCAAAAAGAAAATAATTACTACCGTGAAAAACTTCAACCACATGCATGCATGGCCGTGCCAAACCATTCCAGCCAGAGTAGTTAAAATATATAAAATAAAACATCTATAAATTAATACTCGATAAATTAATAATTTCTATAAATTAATAAATTTCGCCGGTTCCAACTTGGGCCGGTTCAAAATTTGACACAAATCGATAAAGTAATAAGATAATATATTTTTAGAAAATTATATGTAAATATATGGTCTCATTAAAATTATAAATTAATAACTTATATGTATACATATTTTATGTAAGTAACAACATATTATTATATTGTTGTTTTATATTCACAATGAAATTATTTTTATATTTTCTTAAAACTTCATATATTTTAATGAGATTTAGTAATATTATATCTAAAACCACATTTAAGTTATATGCAATATATATTATGTACAACAAATAATATAATAAAACTAATATAAATGTCAAATTTCAAAAAATAACAATTAATGTCTATATACTAAAAGCAAATATTTTTATTATCTTAAAATAAATATATCTTAAAATAAGAAATCTAAATAAAAAAACGTTTGTAAATTAATATCTCTATAAATAAATAAAATCTCAAAATAAAATTGATAACTAATAACTGTATTACACTGTTATTTAGAAAAAAATGGCACTGCCTTGGCCTTGCATTGCATGCATTGGATTATATAATAGATTAAGTACCTGGTGAAGTAGGCATACACTTCTGCTTTGGAAATTGGGTATCCTTTAGAAAATGTGAGGAAGATAGTCCTATTATCTGCGTTTACTCGACGACTCGAGAACTGGCTAGTACTTGATTCACCAATTTGAACAACACTGCTAATTCCCAGCTGGCTCATCTCCGCTATCGCATTTTCCCTCTCTTCAATCTCCTTGTTGTACATCTCAGCACGCACGCATATATCCTCAAAAGCTCGGACGCATACACGCGTCATATGCTTCTTCATCTCAAAGAGAATGTTTTCACGGTTGTTGTGGATGACTATGAGAGTTAGGTACCCTCTTGTGACATCCGTGATATAAGGTATCTCTGGGGAGAGGATGCTTCTCCTCAAGTGGGTCACAAATGCTGGAAAATCGTCGTAGGACAAGCACTTGATGCACGTCACGACTTGGTCAGCGACCATGTTGACGAAAACGTCCGTTAAAGAGGCAAAATCCGCTATCAAGTTTCTCAGGTGAGGAGCAATCGTCTCGAGATAGAGGAGAAAGGTCATAACTTGATAAGACTGGCCAATGTCTCGTCTTAGAGTTATGACAAGACGAGAGAAAAGTGCTCTGTCATACAAGTGAAAAGCATTCAACTCTTCTCTCGTGATGGTTATCGTGGATGAATAATCCATTGATTACTTTTACACGAATGCAGATAGTTCTTCTTTTTGTTTAGACAACTAGCGGATATGAGTTTACTTTGGGTGGTATCTAGTGAAATGGTGAATATATATCCTCATTTTCTTTACTAAGAGTCTTCTCATGAATTTATACATTCTTTGACTTTCTATAAATCTCCTCTTGTTTCCTTTTTTTATTACTTTTTATTTTTACTGGGGTTAAACCCGCAAGTAAAATAGCAATAGAAAAATGTATTAATTTTTAATATATGTGAAAATATTTAGTTTTCTTTCATTTTAAATTATTTTTTTGTTCTTTTTACTAGAAATAACATGTTCGTCTAATTAATAAAAATAATAATTAATGGAATTATTTTTATTATACAAGTAAGTAAAATAAAATTGTTCAGAATTATGGTCCAAACTCAATAGATAAAATTTTGAGTATTTCTTCTCTCATAGATTGGTAAGGGATAGCTGTTTAACTGGCTCAATCTTGGTCAAAAGTGAGTAGAAATTTGTTTTTGTTTTGAATACACTAATATTTTTCTTTAAAATTTATTGATTTAGAAATGCGAAAGCGAATCCATGTAAATTTTGTTTTCTAAAATTAGCTAGATAACATACCAATTTTATATAGATCGTTACTATTTAAAAATATACATACTTATCAAAACTTTTATCAAATAAACTTATATCATCCAAATTTTTTATTGACTTAAAACTGCGAAAGTGAAATGATGTAAATTTTATTTTCTAAAATTAGCTAGATAACATACCAATTTAATATAGATCATTAGTATTTAAAAATATATGTACTTATCAAAACATTTATCAAAGAACCTATATCATCCAAATTTTTCTTTAAAATCTATTGATTTAGAAATGCGAAAGCAAATCGATGTAAATTTTGTTTTCTAAAATTAGCTAGATAACATACCAATTTAATATAGATCGTTACTGTTTAAAAATATATGTACTTATCAAAAATTTATCAAATAAACTATATCATCCAAATTTTTTTATTGACTTAGAAATGCGAAAGTAAAACGATGTAAATTTTGTTTTCTAAAATTATCTAGATAACATACCAATTTAATATAGATCATTACTATTTAAAAATATACGTACTTATCAAAAAATAATCAAATAAGCTATATCATCCAATTTTTTTATTTTAAATCTATTGATTTAGAAATGAGAAAGAAAAAAATGTAATTTTTTTTTCCTAAAATTAGTTAGATAACATACCAATTTAATATAGATCGTTACTATTTAAAAATATATGTACTTTTATCAAATACAGTAATAAACTATATCATCCAAATTTATTAAGATTTTTTAGAAAATATTGCTTTTATTTTTTAGGGTATAATTAGTGACTGTTTTATTTTTGTTTAGTTACATTTTGAACAATTTTTTTTACATTAGTTCTATTATATATGGATGGATAGATCTATATACGTAGGTTCGAACTTGTGACAGCATCCCTTTTTTATAAGGCACAAGCCACCCGACTATTGCATCTTCGTCGTACAAAGTTAGTATATATAGTCCCATATAACTACTAGCCTACGTATCTGTTAATAAAACTTCATCTTCTCTGCAACTTCTCTGCAAATATAGATCTCTTTTTTTTTTTACGAATATTGCAGATAAGTATATTGTATCTATGGTGCCTTTAATTTTTTCTCTTTGACTTCAATCTTCTCTCAAACTTCACTTTCATTTACGGTTTTGAAATTAGAACATATTGAGTTAACAAGTTTTTCAGATCTGGGTTATTATTTTTAGGGTTAAATATGTCGGGTTTTTGGGTTGGGTTATAGGATTTAGTTCTAGATTCAGATTAGTTGGTCCATTTATGCCGGTTAAACCTTTCTAATCGGGTCATTTGGGTTAAATTAGGTTAACTATTGGTTAACGTTTTAATGAAAAGCTAGTTAACCAACAGTATACCGCTTTGTGTCGGTTTTAAATCGGACATTAAAATTCATGTGGATTCAGGTTTCGATCTTTTGAATTGGGAGAGGGGGGGGAGGTAATAGGTTGAGATAGTTAAATTGTGTTCAATTATTACGAGAATGAAAATTTGTGTGAATTTGTTAGGATATGATAGTTATTGTATGGAAATAAGTCGTTAACCTTTAAAACTCTTTTATTTTTCACATCGTTTTTTGTTACTTTTGGACAAGAGTGCCCATAATGCCCAAAGAAGATTAGCATAGCATAGACATAAAGTGAAAGATGTATGAAAAGTGACAAACTTGGTCCATGCAAAATAGTTCAGAGATGCAACCACATGTCAATCACCAATGAAAGTCCCTCTAACCCCCCTCCATAATAAAAATAGGTCTCAAATTTGTAGAAATGGGCACATGCCCTTCACAACTCCTTAAGATAAAAAAAAAACAAGAATAACATATGTAACTAGAAAAGGTTTCCATATGAATGGGAAAGAAGATTATTGTTGTAGGATTTGTGACTGGGAATGAATTTTCGAGCCCAGACATGTTTTCCATTACATTGATGGTGTATTTGGTCCTGTAGACCCCTTCGGTTAGAATCCCTGGAATCATGGCGGGAGAATTCAACTTCATCGTTGCATACAGCGTTTGTTCATTTCCACCCGATCCGCCCATGTGTATCGCTTCTATAATGTCCCCAAATCTCCTTCAACACCAAAAAAAAGTATTACTACCGTGAAAAACTTCAACCTCATGCATGCAGGACCGTGCCAAACCATTCCTGCCAGAATGGTTAAATTTACAGATTGATAACTAATTAATAGTCGTGTTACATTATTATCAGTGCAGTGCAGTGCCGTGCGAGCCTTCTTGGGGCCTAAGGCTAGTTTTAAATGTACTATTAAATATACATATGTTGATAATAATTATTATATAATTTCAAATGATATAAAACAATAAAATAATAAAATATAATTATAAAATAAAAATGATTCATGTTTAGATGATCTTCTTGTAGTTTTTTTTTTACTATAAATCATATTCATCAGTTTATGAAATTACTTTCTAATTTTCTAACAAAATCAGAAAACCAATATTTATATGAAAAAAAAGACTTAACAAATATTCGTTTTTGCATATATCATAAAAAATCAAAATATAAGATGTTAACCATTAACATTCATACCACTAAATATGACAAAAACTAATTATAAAATTCAAATGTAAGAAGATCTTGTGTAAATAATTTGGAAAAGAAAACAAAAATAACTATAATTTTTAAAATTGAATAAATAAATAAGAAAAAGTATATCTCTTGTTGGTGTTTCGTTGAGATTAAACATGAAACAAATAAAAAAAATTCCAAATTAAACAGAGATAATTTTTATAGATTTTATGAGCTTTCTTTCCTATCACTTTACAGAGTGATATGAGCTTTCCTATCACCATAGCCCTACAACCATAAGACACTCCGCTTGCTTCTCATCAAAACTATCAACCCTGAGCTTCTCATCCACACCTGTCACCACTTCCCCTTTACCATACAACTCCCACACTTTCTCTACAAGGCTCGTGTCAGGCTCAACTCTTCCTTGTCTCGGATCAACAGATTTTCTTCCAGTAACAATCTCTAATGTAACAATTCCAAAGCTATAAACATCAGATTCTTTGCATGAGCTCGTATACCATTAGAAATTTCTTGTTCATGACACCAACCAATGAGTTGAACAAGGTTTCGATGTCTTAAGCTGCTGATTATCTTCACTTCAGTTATGAACTCTCTCCGCCCTTGCTTAGACCCTCCCGCAAACTTCTTTACCGCAGCCATCATATCTAAGCCGTTTAAGTAACCTTTATAAACCGCTCCTAAACCCTCCTTCCCCTTTGAAAGATCAATGATGTACGTAAGATAAGCTCGAGTTCTCCTTAGGATCAAATGTCGTGTCATAACTCCAAGAGACGCTCAAGTTTCTTCTACCGGAATCATAGAAGATCACCACACGTCCTATATCTTGGCTATGTGCGGTTGCATTCCCAAGAAGTTGCATTAGAAGAGATAAGAAAGTTGTTGTTGATTCCCGCATGAGACTTCAGGTCGAGAGGATCCCATTCTTGATGGTGCAATTTGATATGTATACTTCACAACAAGTCAACGACTAAAAACTTAGCCTGATCCCCACTATCACCAGGACAAAAACAATCATTTAAGTTACATAAATAGTTGACCTTAAGAGTAAACAAAACCAATCTGAACTGAAACTTCTGTTATGATATTGCTAATGAATATGACACGAACCATTTTAAAATGTGGAAGACATGTTTGGTGCTCATCCTAAGTTGTAGCTTAATATAATCACAAGGCATATCAAAGAGAAAACATGTTGAGCATAGTAAACTTCAAAAATGAGGCTTACCAGCAGAATCACAATAAACGATTTATTCGTCCAAGCAGTAACGCTTTTTATTAAACTTTTTTCCAAACATCACAGTTTGCTTAAAAACAATCATTTTAGAATTCAAGAGACAGAGAATGCTTTAAATCTCCCAACACCAAGTCATGAACCCCCAAAGGAATCACTCTCTTCCCCACATCATTCGCAACGCTAAGGTGCTTGCAAGGATCAATCACAAACTCTGCTTCCACCATCTCACTTGAACGAACATGAACACGTTCAAAACCAATCAGCTGTCTCTCCGGAACACCAGACAAAACCCGAGGCATTCTAGAGTACAACATCAACACATGACTACCATCCATCTCTCCCGTATTCCTCACGCTAAACCGGACGTTAAACCGCAGAGACTCGCAAGAGTTAACCGCCAAATCGTCCAGCTGGAAGTACCTAAGCTCCCCTTCTCCCTTCTGGAGAAGCAGCTTCTTGTGTGAAGAAGAGTCCTGTAGGATAACTTCTGATAACCCAAGCCTAGTTGGCGCTGAAAGAATCTTGTAATCAAACTCGGTATAGCTTAAACCGGTTCCGAATTTATAAACCTGATCTCCGGTATAGAATCTATACGTTCTTCCAGGATAACCACGAGACGAATCAGCTCTCATGTGCATATCCGACATAGCAACCTCACTAAACGACTGAGGATACCACGTCATCGGTAACCTCCCACCCGGATTAAAATCACCAAACAAGATCTCAGCTAGTGCTTGTCCACCGGTTTCACCTGGATAACCGATCCACACAATGCTTCCTATCCTCGGGTCGGTTTTAGCAAAGGTCACATCCACCGGTCCTCCACCGGTTAGGACTAGAATCACTGGCTTCTTACTCGCAGCTGCGATGGAAGTTACGAGATCTCTCTGTTTGCCAGGTAACGAAAGACTCACTCGATCTTTATCCTCTGTCTCTTGAGTGAGGTCTAGCCCCGCAACAACTATAACAAAGTCTGCCCCCTTGGCGATGGCGACAGCTTCTTTAAACCCCGCGGGGGAATCACACGCGACGTCAGAGCAGCCAGAGGCGTAAGATGTCTTCTTTACATACTCAAGAAGCTCACTGAAGAGAGTCTTTCGCTGACAAGGCTTGCCTGTGTAAGTGCCGCCCATACTGCTTATATTGTTGGCCATTGGACCGATGATTGCTAAAGAAGACACGTTGCTTTTCTTCAACGGCAAGAGCTTGTGGTCGTTTTTCAGAAGCACGATGCCTTGTCTCGCTGCCTCCAACGCCAGCTCCCTGTGGCTTGAGCTGCAGATGTCGTTTGATCCTAGCTTCGCGTAACGTCCTTGTTTTGGATTACCGTCGAAAAGTCCGAGGCGGAGCTGAACGGCGAAGAGGTTTAGGAGAGCTCTGTCTATTTGCTCTTCGCTCACTTTACCTTTATCGATTGCAGATTGTGTGTGTCTAACCATGTACGTTCCGCAGTTTATATCCACGCCTGCTTTGATTGCATCAGCAACAGCTTCCTCAGCTGAGTTTGTGTATCCTTGGTAATCGAAAATGGTTGCCACAGCATCACAGTCTGATGTTATGTACCCTTTAAATCCCCAATCAACTCGAGCTTTCTGTAATAAGTCTTGTCGAGCACAAGCAGGGACCCCATTAACTGCATTATATGAACACATCAGGCAGCTAGCTTTACCATCTTCGATACAACTCTGGAATGGTGGCTGGTACGTGTCTTCCATGTCCTGTTCTGTGACCTACCCAATACAGAGTAATCTATCAATGTAGGCACAAAATTCCACAAGAAGAAGATTCAAAAGCCATTAAACTGGATAGAAACATTACAACTAGTTAAACTTTGCTTCATCATCTAAGTTCCATCCACAAAAAGCAGCTAACAGGATGAACAAGTTTGGTTGAATACTACTCAGACAAGTGAAAGATTAGGCAGACATAGAGAATGGAAAGTAATTATAGTGTTCATGTAAGAACCATTATGAACATGATACAAGCGATGGATTTGAAGGTTGAAATAGATAAGGAATAATGACTACAGGTGGCAAAGTAACCTTAGTAAAGTGGGGTTACACTAAAAGTAACTATGGTTTAGTTAATCTTTAGCTTTATAACAACGTTAGAGGGTTTGGGAAAAGGGGATCGAGAAATTAGAGAGTTGTTGCGGAGAGAGAGTCTCATGGTTTCTTTCTTTGTAAACCATTTCTGATCAATAAGAACGTATTTCATCTTTGATTATCAGTATTGTTACTTTTGAGATCCAAATCGTAACAGAACATAAGACAAGGTGCAATCAATAAGGTCTATAGATTTATACACCCTTGCAGATTTAATAGCATTCTTTATTTCTTGTTTTGATCAACCTGATCTAATGAACTGAAGTTGAAGCCATAAGCTAAGCTCATATATCTTAGTATTTCTTTTAAATTTTTTTTTTTTGAATATCAGAAAGTTTTGGGCCGAAATCTCCTTAGACCATCTCCTACCCACCTCTATTTTCATCTCTATATTTTCCTTTAAAATATAGAAACTCTATTATAAAGGTGAAAATGCTCCAATGTATGCCTTTATAATAGAGTTCTTTTATTTATAGAGGAAAATATAGAGATATGTTATTTTCACGCAAAAACTAACTTTCTCTGTATTTTCCGCTAAAATAGAAAAACTCTATTATAAAAGCATACATTGAAGTATTTTCAAGAGATTTCTATTTTACAGGAAATTATAGAGATGAAGCATTAGACTCGAAACTACAGCATATAATATTAGTTTCATCCAACTGTAACTACTCGAACTACAGCATATAATATTAGTTCTGGCTATAGATCTTAGTCTTACCACAGCATTGAAGTCGTATCTAGTAAAGTTGCCCCATTTCTCAAGATCATAAGCAGTGAAATGCTTGCAACAAGCAGACAACAAAAGCTTCCCACCATCACCATCATCATCATCATCACCATTACCAAGACTACTTTTCAAAACATTAGTCTTCTTAATTTCCTGAAACCCTCTAACAAACTCAACACCATACTCAGAAACCACCTTGGGATCCTCACCAGGAGTCTCCTGCCCTCTCCCCCACCTCGGATCCCTAAACACATTAATATTCGGCGCCCAGTAAGTCAGCCCCGCCTGACCGCCATTATACATCGCCCTCCCTTCCACCGCCACCGCGGATCCGATCTCGCGCCACAGCGTCCTGTTGAACGACGCCGCGGACACGATCACCTGAGGGAAGCTCGTCGCGGAGGAGATCGAGCCGTTGAAGGAGACGCCGGGGCCGTTGTCGGCGAGCCCGTGGAGAGACTCGGACCACCACTCGTACGGCGGGATGCCGAGGCGGGGCACGGAGGCGGCTGTGTTGGAGAGCTGGGTGATCTTCTCCGGGAGAGTGAGGAGCGAGACGAGGGAGAGAGCTCGTTTGGTTGTGGAAAGAGAGATGTTGCAGAAGGGGTAGGAGCTGTGGTGAGGAGGTTGGCATGGGAACTTTGGATTAGAATCGAAGGTTTCTGCTATGGCGGAAGTGAAGAAGAGTAGTGAGGTTAAGGTTAAGGTCAACGCAAGATTCATTGTTTCTTTTTTCCGATGACTCTGGAGAGGAAGAGAGAACGGAAAATAGATTCAAGATATTGATTTTTTAAACCGGTGAAATCTGAAATCAACGGTTGGACCGGTTGTTTTACTTTACTAACGGTTTCGTGGTTGTTGGATATACACGTCACTGAGCTATAAGTGGGCTATAGGCCTATAGCATTTATGGGCCTTATTTATGACTTGGATCATGGTGTGTTGTAATAAATAAACCAGAGATCATGGAACCATAATTATAGGAAAGCATTAACTAGATTCTAGATAAATGCTAAATGCACAACCAAAAATTATTTATACTATTTATGATTATTTTGACTATTTATGAGTTAGATCCGTGTGTATTGATTGTTCCGCTGGCTATTGGGGATTTTAGATCCCGTATTATTTTATACTCCATCTGTTTTTAAAAGATGCATATTCTAGACTGTTCACATATATTAAAAAAACTTATTAAATATGTATTGTTTTTTGTGAATAACAATTTTTCATAATTTTTAGCCAATAAAAATTCAATAAACACCTTTATTTTTTTTGAAACTTACAATTTTTCATAAAATCATACATTGAAAAAGTAAAAGATGTATCTTTTTGAAACGATTTTTTTTTCCAGAACATACCTCTTTTAGGAACGGAGGGAGTATGTTTAATATATATATATATATATATATATATTATTTCATATGTTTCTAATTAATTCATAAACAAAATTACTGATCCATATTGCGAGTTTATAATTCATAAATAAAATACTGATTATGGTCTATATTGAGGGTTTTAGATCCCATATTATTTCATATTGATTCATGATTTTAAAAATTTCATAAAGAAAATATGGATTCATCATTCATATATGAATAGAGGCAATAATGATGTCGGAATGACTTAATAATGGAGGGAGGGCGTAGGAGACAGTGCATTGCAGTGTCTGCATCTCTAAAGTGAGTGTACACAAACTCTCACGCAAAATAGTAGACACATTTTTACTTTGACTCTCACAAAAGGCCTTCGATCTCTTTGACCTGACAGTCCTTTTTTTCCTTCCCCCATTTCTAGACAAGCATATTGTAAATACATCAATAAATGTGTTTCAAGTATTTAAGTGCATTCACATGTAATAATTTACGGATCTATGTCAATATGAAACACGGGTGTTCATTTTTATGGTAATAAGGCAGTGATGTTGGATACCAGTGGAATTGGAGTACTTTTCAGGATAGTTAAACTCGCATTTAAAACAAAATATATATATAAGGTTTTGTGATGTTAACATTCAATGATAACACCTTAACACTATTCATTATGTGAAAATCTAATCACAACTTGTCGATCTAGTCTATCAGGATCACAATCGCTTATTCTTTGGTGAACTGACTATTCATGAAAAAATCTATCATATTTGTAATATTATATCCCTTCAGATCTCGGACACATATATAAGAAGAAGAGTAAGGAATAGGGCAAGATTGTCTTCATTCATTTTGGTCGGGACAGAGTTTTGTGGGTCCGATCATTTTCAAATTTAAAGGAAGTTGATCATTTCGTCAGTTGTTTGTCCTTAGTTACATAATTTTTCTTTTCACCTTCGTGTTGATTAGTTAGGTTTAATTTTTATGTCGGTCTTAATTATTATTGATGGCTCGTTGTTGGTGACAACTGACAATGACGCGGATGATTCATTCACCTTGGTCCTAAGATGTAAGTTATAATCAAACAGTACATAAGTTATAACAAAAGTCAAGACAATAAGTGACAGAATCCATATCAGGCTTAGGCCTTAGGTTCGTGTTGGACCACGGAACAAAAACAAAACACTTTAACTAGTTGACAAATTTTTTTTTTGAATGTTAAATTTATTTAACTCAAAAAGCTTTTTTACACTTTAGCTAGTTAACATTTTACTTACAATATGGAATTTAATTACAGCTCACACCAATCTACTTTTTTTTTTTTTTTTTTTTTATACATATATTCATCCTCCTTCGACCCAAAATCACAAACTTTGCTCTCTTCCACTTTTACAAATAACAGAGTTCAGAAACATAGATAGATCAGGGTGAGATGGACATGGAATGGACTCAAATAAGCAAGCAAGAGAGCAACAATCATGATTTTTTCCCAAGTGGACGTAACTTAGAATACCTCTGCTTCAACAACCCTCTTCATGAAGACGACAACAACGTTGATCACACTTTCTCTTCTTTGATGGATCTCATCTCTCAACCTCCTCCATTGCTTCACCAACCACCACAACCATCGTCCTCTCCTACTCCGTTTTTCTCCTCCACTTTCGACTATCCTTTGCTCGAGACGTTACAAGATGTTATAGAATCTCCTTATTATCCTCCATTGGGGATTTCAGCTTCTCAAGAAGGCAACAACAATGACAATTCTTCACCATTAGTGGAGGAAAGCAAGAGCCTCATGAGCACTGGAGAAACGAACAAGAAAAAGCGTAATAAGAAGGTTGTAGGTCAACCCTCTAAGAACCTCATGGCGGAGAGACGGCGGAGGAAGCGGTTAAATGATCGGCTCTCCATGCTACGATCCATTGTCCCCAAAATCACCAAGGCAAAGTTCCATAAACCCTTCCTTTCATTTTTTTTAATTTCCAGTAGCTTTTTGTTTTTCAAAAGTCTTTACTGAATATACTTTTTAGTCAACTTACATGTATGTTTTTTTTCTTGTTGGAACCTTTTTTCAACACGGTTCACTGACAAGGGCTATTACTCTACTTGAATATTATTACCCACATTTGATAGAAAGGAAGTAAATAAAAACAACAGTTGATTTATTAAGATAATAAAATTCAGATGGATAGGACATCGATACTAGGAGATGCCATAGAGTACATGAAGGAGCTTTTGAACAAGATTAACAAGTTGCAAGAACTTGGAAGCAATTCTGATCTCAAGGACAGCCTCACTACAAACCAATCCATGGTCAGAAACTCCCCCAAGGTAAAAAAAAAACTTAACATACTTTTCCATATTTTCCATTTTTTACTTTGTGTATCACATACTCAACCCCTTAAAAATCAGTTGTTACAAAACGCCCCTTGACTCATTCATTTTCTGTAAATAATATTTTTCTTACTAATATCACTTGAAGGTGATAACAATTTTGTTCTGACTATTTCATTCTGTTTTGCAGTTTGAAGTGGATCAAAGAGAAGTTAATACACACATAGATATATGTTGTTCTACACAACCGGGCTTGCTTCTATCAACGGTTGGTACATTAGAGATTAATCTAGGCTTGGAGATTCAACAATGTGTCATTAGCTGCTTCAGTGACTTTTCATTACAGGCTACTTGTTCAGAGGTACATATGTTCTTTTACTTTAATTTAACCTTACTTGCAGCATTTACAAATGATTAAACATATTGTATATATGGTTTGACATATACTAACTAACATACAAACTATAGGTTGCTGGGCAGAGAGAATGCATTACTTCGGAAGATGTAAAGCAAGCACTGCTCAAGAACGCAGGTTATGGAGGAAGATGTTCCTAGGAAGATTTATAATTACAATAATAAAATAAAGCTTGAAAAAACTGCTTTATCTTGAATATTTTGATTTTTCTTAGGGAAATATCTTGAATTTCAGTATTGTAATAACCACAACCTATTGTTCACAACGTAACCATTAAGTTACTCCGGTCCCTTTAGTGAACGAATAAACAAAACTCTAGTCAACGACACAAAACAAGTACTAAAGACGGAAGTGTTCAAGTTGAGGCCCATAAGGCCCACGTTGTTTTAGATAAAAGCCTATCTCCAAGTTAAAATGTTTTAAAAGATACATGAAGCCCAAATCAAGCCCACCAAGGTTTTGACCTAAAGATCGCCGGCTTCTTGCTCTTTTAAATAGCTGCGCACAACTCTAAACCTAATTAAGTTCTCGAAAGAATCAGCTTTAACGCTCGATAGGTCTGTGTTTTTTTCTTCTGTGATATGTTTTATGGTTTTCATTGTATTTTTTTAATTTTATAATATATGGAGCGGTGATTCAGGCAGCCTACTTGTCAAAAAAGCAATGACATGAGAGGTGTTTAACTGCTCCTAGAACAAATCATGCTTCTGCTCTTCAGACTTGCTGAGATTTTTTAGTCTTTGAAGCTGGTCTAGTAGTCTTAAGCACATTCTTTTTTCAATCTTATGTCATAAATTTTGATCTAACTTGGTCATCTCTGAATCTGATATTACGGTTCTTAGGCCCATTTAGTAGAATAGACTGGTCCGACAATTCTTAGGCCCATTTGTAGGTCTTTTCAAGGAATGGGTCTTCTTTACTTGAATTTTGTTAATTGGATCGATGGGAACTATTGATAAGCTGGATTATAGTGATATATGGAGCGGTGATTCAGGCAGCCTACTTGTTAAAAAATTGATGACATGAGAGGTGTTTAACTGCTCCTAAATTAAATTATGCTTCTGCTCTTCAGACTTGCTGAGATTTATTAATCTTTGAAGCTGGTCTAGTAGTCTTAAGCACATTCATTTCAGTGTTGGACAGTCTTCAGTGTTTGATTTTCAGTCGTATTTGTCAAAATAATAAATTTTGGTCTAAGCTGGTCCGGTCTGAATCCGAGTAGGTGATTTATTTATTTTTTGCACTACAACGGTTCTTCCGATTAACCATGTAGACTATATAAATTGAGCTTTTTAAATCTAATGCTTTCCCATTGCGTTAGTATTTCCTCTGCCGATCTTCTTGCAATCTCCACATTGTTCTGATCAATAGCACTAAGCATTGCCTATCAGATAACGTTAGGCTCATATGGAATCTTCCTCTTTTTATTTTGTAGCACGTACTCATATGGAATCTCTTCAATTAGCTTTACTGCCTTCTCGAGCTGCCCTGATCTTCCCAAGAACCTGACCATGCACGTGTAACCTTCAACAACACATGCACGTCCAAGAACACCATGATAGAAAAAAAAAACACCATGATAAACATAGTTCAACACCATCCGAAAATACGCCAGAATCAATTAGTCATCTTTGTGGAGTCTGGATATCTTCGGGCTTTTTCTTTTAACCTAAGAAATATAAATATATTAATTGATCATGTGATTTTAATTACTCAGCAAGTCAGCATTGATTAACAGAATCAGTTAGTCATTCACTTGCATAAGTTGCATGCCAATGCCTTGTAACAATGAATAACTCTTTCATTTCGTTTCATATTCAAACAGTTCCACAAAAGAATTTTTTTTCATAACTTTTTTGTTCCAAATTACTTATATACGTACATGGTATAATCCCAGTTTGTTATACACACTTAGCACTTAAATTATATTATTTTCTATTACAATAAACGGCGCACCAAAAGTTATACACACTTAGCACTTAAATTAAAATTTTGGGTCGGTTAGAGCACTAGACCTTCATGCAATTTGATATGGTCATGAATGTATACCTATAGAATATAGTCGCAACACGGACCTCACATTTCTATTTGCTGATGATGGCTCCCTTGTATGTTACTAACAAAATATAAGCTGTTTATTAAGTTTACTAATCATAACTAAAGTAATAATCGTATAAAAATTTATGAGTTAGTGCTTGCTTCCTATTTCTCGACCTCTATTAGATTTCTTTTCCATAATGATATTGTTATATATTGGGTCGCATGCAGCCACCATCCACTCTCTTTCCTTTTCTTTGTCCCAAACAAAACAAGTTTTAAAAATACTTTAATATGAATACTATATTCTAATTCCGGGTTTAATTTATATACCATGTTCTACTTTTTTGTTGGCGATCTACTTTTATTTTCTTTTCAAGTTACAAAAATGTAAAACAAAGCTACAACAAATTATTTAATATATATATAATGTTGTAGCTCAATATAAATACTTTGTTATAGCCATTAACCACAGGTCAATATTGCTCTTCAAATTACTTTTTGGTATACTATATGCCTATATGGAATACCGAATACTTATACAGAAATGTATCAAGAGGGATCCTACAGATTATTAGAATATTCCCTGTTTTTCTTTGGGATTACATTTGGTATATTGATAATCTATATCGGAAGAAAATAAACCATTGGGAGCATGTTTTACTTCTTTACTTAAGATGGAATATTTTTTTTCCTTACCACAATATTTTTGATTCACTAGATAGCATGATTATGAAATAATAGAGTGAGGAACTTTTTGGCTATGAGTTTTTTTTTGGAAAATTCATCTTCAAATACATCACCATACAAAAACTTAAACTGGATATATTCAGTAAATTGTTTGCATAACGTTGCAATCGAACTCTTGAAAATTCTAATTGATTATCTATTTCTAGTTGATTCCAACTAAGATTATATATCCTTACTCAAGTTTTAGATAGTTTAATCAAGGGTTTAGCTACTACCTAATTAAGGCTGCTTGGTTCTAACATGACGTATTTAAGATTAAAAACCTTTAAAGGAAAACTTGGTACTCAAGTGGGTTTGTCCATATCTCTAAATTTCCATTTCGTGCGTGCATGTAATGATAAGTTACTCCTAGGAATATTTATAACTAAAATTTGCTTGGTATGAACATGCACATATTTTATACAGAAAATGCATGTTACTCCATCTCTATTTGTAGAGTCAATATATATTTAATAATTTTATGTAGCCATTATATTTTAAAAATGGTGTGAACAAAACGTTAAAAATAGTAGAATAAAAAACATGTGGAAAAGGGTTTTAAACTTTGGTAGGCTTCTTTGACAAAAAAAACTTTGATAGGCACGATTTTTCTACAAAAGATGAATCAACCATTAGCCAATTGGGTCTGACTCATGTTCGAAAAAACCTAACATAGCAATGGATTGGCTATGGACTGTAGATCATTAGTGACGCGGAGATACGTTAGGCTATCGTGTATAATGTGTACTTAGCATCGGAACAAATGTTATTTTCTATGATCATTCTTGTGAGTAATGATATGGTCCATCTAATTAATCTAAGTATTTTCTCCTATATATATATATATATATACGTGGACACATATCATATAAGTGGAAATGAACATGTAATGAAGAAAAGAGATCTAAAAGAAGGACAAATGGTCATTAACCTTATTTAAGTACGGCCACATGTTTAGTAACCAAATAAAACACTAATTCAAAATTAGCTCACAAAGTGGGGTACAGAAGTGAACACTCAATCACTCATAAGTCACAAAGAGAGATTTTTAAAGGAAAAAAAGCAATAACATTTAACTTTTTATGAAAATGGGAAATCAAAGGGGGTACTGTGGCCCTTGTAATTCTAAGGGGCAACTTGTTGAACAAAGACTTTAACTAACATCAGATTTTCACTATATATATGGGAAGAAGCATCACGAAAACAAAACAAGTTTCTAAGAGTTTTGAAGGCAAAAAAAAAGAGCAAGAAAGAAAGAGAAGATTATATATTACATACAAAAAGGGGAGAGAGCAGATGGAGTGGAGGAAATGGTACTTGGATGCAGTTCTTGTTCCATGTGCTCTTCTTATGATGTTCTGTTACCACATCTACTTGTGGTTCAAGGTTCGAGCCGAACCTTTCTCTACCATCGTCGGCATTAACGCCCGTGCTCGTCGATCTTGGGTTGCCGCCATCATGAAGGTAATACCTAACACTCAATAACCGATTTATATTGAAATATAATGTCAAACCATATGATGTATTTGATATAAATTTGTCTTACAATGGACGAATGTGGATGTAGTGATTTTATGTAGTAATCGTCTTACTGGTCTAGGTCAAAGATAAGTTTAATTTGTTGAGCATGAATATATATTGGTGACTGCAAATTTCACATGAAGATTGTATACTGAGACAATTACTTTGGCTTTGGGTCCAAAATTGTAAGAAGATAGATGTTTATGCAAATAAAGTTATAGTATATATGGGAATAATAGTAGGAAACTAGATATTATATGTTCAACCCACAGTTTCAATTTCTATTAATATAGTTCGATGTATGAGTATATATATTATATGAATATAATGTTATCTCCATACATATACATCGTATAACTTGTGGTGAAACAATGAATTCTCAAAAAAAAAAACTTGTGTTGAAAATGCATTTATATAAAATATATGAATTGTTGCTCAGGACAACGAGAAGAGAAACATCTTAGCTATACAAACACTACGAAACACGATAATGGGAGCGACGCTAATGGCCACGACTTGCATCCTCCTCTGCTCAGGCCTCGCCGCCGTTTTAAGCAGTACTTATAGTATCAAGAAGCCTCTAAACGACGCCGTATATGGAGCTCATGGTGACTTCACAATGGCAATTAAATACGTAACCATCCTCACAATCTTTCTCTCCGCCTTCTTTGCTCATTCTCTCTCCATTCGCTTCATCGGCCAAGTAAACATCCTTATCAACGCTCCTCAAGAACCTTCCTCTGATGATTTTGGCGGAATCGGAAGCTTCGTGACTCCCGAATATGTATCTGACCTACTCGAGAAAGCTTTCTTGCTTAACACGATAGGTAATAGGCTTTTCTACATGGGTTTGCCTTTGATGCTATGGATATTTGGACCTGTGCTTGTGTTCTTGGGCTCCTCGCTGATGGTTCCCGTTCTTTATAACCTCGACTTTGTGTTTATGTTGAGTAATAAGGAGAAGGGTAAAGTGGATTGCCATGAAAGGTTTTGATGATCACTGCTCCTTAATTATATATTTAATTTGATGTTGAATATATAATGAATAATAATAAACTTTTCTTAGCCGCTTCACCACAAAGAGAAATGTACGCAAGAATCTGCCAACTAAAGGCATTTTTAGCAAAAACTTAAGGCATTACTGGTGGTGATATTAATCAATATAATACTAATAACTAGAACTGGGATAAAAATTTAAGTTAAGTAGTTAGAGTAAATATTTCATATAAATTGTTATTATTTAAAAATATACATATTAGTTAAATTTTGTATATGTTATTGTATTTAAAGATTAAATAAAACATGTTATCTGAAAATTAGTTATGATTTTTAAAATAAATATTACTTATTATTTTTAAAAATATGATTTTGTGTCTTGTTAAAAGGTTTAAGATGATTTGCTTTTGTTGAGTAATCTATGTTTTAATTATATATTAAGAATTAAATGTGGAACTACATCATTTCTTGTGATTTTCTGGAGTTGGATGACCATAAAAAACTTTGAGATTCTTTTTTTTTTTTCATATCAGAATGAATGTTATTGATTCATTTTCTTAATAATTTTTTTTTAAATTTCTGAAAATCACTGTTTTAATTATAAGTTAATTTGTGGATGTACCTTTTCATCATTTTTAAAAAAAAATATGGAAAAATTGCCTAATTTTTGTTTGCTTGATCGTTGAGTAATGGTACATGAAAAAATGTACATTACTTTTGTTCTTATTTTTTTCTTTATTTTTGTGAAAATTTTATTTTGTTCTCTAATTTCATAGTATTGTGTATTATATTATGTGTTTTAATTAAGTTCTTTTTGCAAAAAACACTGAGGTTATAAATTTATTTAGTTTACATTGTGCAATTAATTATAAAATTGATAGATTATATTGTATTAATAATTTGGTCCAGATAAGGAAAACATGTTATTATCCACGAATAGTTACCATATATGATCAAATACCAACCTACTGTTAGATCTCTCCAAAGTGAAACTAATGAATTTATTTCTTCCCAAATTAAAAATTACAAACTCATTTCTCCATGACTTAGTAGTTAAAATTTAATAATCTATACCAAATAATATTCAATTACTTTAACCAAACCAAAGTCTAATTTCAACCAAATCTAACCCAAAAAGCTAAGCTAACTTGATTTCTTCGGCTTCTCTATCTGATTATTCTTCGGTTCATGATAAAGCCATTTCAGCATCTTTGCATTCAACAAAGCACGATGTGATGTTATTTGTCACAGTGCTCTATTGCACTTTCTTCAGATGCTCCCATTATCATATTGATGCGAAGTCACAATAACCCTAATCTATATATATATATATATATATAGAAAAAGCCAAAACACCAAAACAAAATACTAATCTTCGATTTATGAATCAAAACCAAAAACCAAAATTTCTCATTGAATCCTCCAATCCAGTCGTAATATTATGATTCTTAAGTTCTTAACCCAATTGGAAAAGTTAAACAAAAAAAAAATTGTTGAAAGGTAGATACGTAAAAATCAGAAAACTATAGAAAGAATGTATTCATGCCAAGTTTCTTGTTTGTAGGCTGATTCAGAGCTATAACGTCAGTAACACGACTCCACGGCAAATCCCCAGCAAATACTATACTCTCACCACATTTAACATTTCATGCTTTCCAGAATCTGAGCAGCTTCCTCGAGATTAATTGTTCTTGAAAAAGAAAGTTGAGTGTGAATCACTGACACTTTAGGAGCCTTAAAATGCTGAATTCTCCCATTGAGACTCACCAGTCACTGTGTTATAAGAAATAGAAGAAGAAATATGAATTGCCAAGACTATGCACGCTTTGCGTATTCTAACGTATCTAAATCCGAAATAGCATAACAAAGTATATATTTTAATCTGTCTTAACATAACCCATCCAAAAGCCTCCCGTAGACACTAACCAGTTCTTTGTTGTTGCATATGTTGTTTCCAGTACAAAATAGAGATACCTGATCATCAGAAAGACCCGTTCGTTAAGCCTCGGGCTTCCAGCTCGTCGATCCCATTCCTTCACCGTATTTGTCTAAGCTCCGTACGGATCTCAACGTAATTAAATCATAGAATCTGAAGCAAGTAGCTTAAATTCAATAAACACATCTGCTGCTTCATTATATATATTGTTTTGTGGAAGTTCTCTACTAAAGTTGAGATCTAAATATGATACTAACAGTAAGTAATATGGTGTTAAAATAACGAAGATGGAACTGAATTACGATGAAAAAAAAGAAGAATCGAGATTGGTACATGATGAATAAACCCGTCTTGGAAGCATTGGCATAAGAGATACAAATAGGATCCTGGTTGCTCCGCGTAGTTAATCCTCCTGCGAGAGTTTATCTGCTAATAATGATTGTGAGCAAAGACCTGACGGATGCAATCTTACCTATATACATGCAGATCCACCGACTGGAAGGTAGGGGGACATATTGATTGTAAAATCGTGGAACGAATGGGGTAGATGGAGTTAATTGTAATTTTAATGATAATGAATGTATGCAGCCGAGTTACATTTCTCAGAAGAGGATGTGAAGAGTTGCAAGCGAATAGATGCAGAAGACGGATACCACCAAAGAAGGAGCTCCATTTTCGGATTAAAACAACGGCGGCAACCTTAACTATTCCGTGAAAGAGAAGAAGATGAAGACAATAGCTTACTGGGCTTCCTGAGAAAATCTATATAGCAACCCAAAAACTTTCAGATATATACGGAAAACAAAATCCCATAGATTACATGGTTAATGAAGTGTTGCGTTTCAAGCAAGCCGGACACGTGTCAGCCTGTAGGAACTCGACTTTGTGACATGGAATTTTAGGTGGCAGCACTAGGAGGGAGAAAACCCTCTTTTATATATATAGATTCTAATTTTATTTAATTAAATAAGCAAAATTATAACAAAGAAAAATGGACCAATCATAAAAGAATAAATGTAGAGAGAGTGTCTGATAATTTTGTTCGACTCTCTTGAAATAACAGATGTTTATAGTGTTTCATAAAAAGACAAATATAGAAAGAGTAACTGATAAATTTGTTTGAGATTCTTGAAGAGGAGTGTTTCTCGTGTTTCTCTCCTTCCTTTTATTTAATTTCATTATTTTGATGTTCGGATAAGAAACTGCCATTATGGATAGACAATGTATCAAGAAGGTTCGGTTCTCTCCAACATCGTTTAAAACATTTGTAAATTAAACAAAAGTATCTTGAAAATAATATAATCTATATATTAGTAAATCTATATATGTATTAGTATTAGTATAACTAAATTAACTAATTCTATTTGTTAAGAAATTGTGTTGATTTTTTTTCAATGACTTTTAAAATTGCAATTAATTAGCCTTTAATTGTACTATTAATATTAAATACTTATGGATTACTATATGTTGCATTAGTATATTTAGTCTAATTAATAAGAAGATAACAGATGTGAGAGATTTTAAAAAAAAAACTGTGATGAATTGTCTATTTTGGGCGAATCACTTGATGATTTGCTTAAAGAAAATAGAAATTTTTTTTATATAATATATCTACTCATACATCTAAATTATAAATGATAAATAACATTTTATATTCATTTCAAAAAATTATAGAGATATACATATATTTAAATTCTTTAAACTAAATATTAAAATGATATGTACATTATGATGATATTTATTAGTGAGTTTATTTCTCCTAAAAATAAGTTTTATCTTGAAACAATAAATCTATGTTTAAAGTATATATACATATATATGTATTCAAATTTAGTAATTTTATCTTTTAGTTGGAAATTGTGTTGAATTTTTTTCAGTCATTTTAAAATTGCAATTAATTAGATTTTAAATTATACTATTGATTATTAAATATTTATGGACTATTATATGTTGCATTAATATATTTATATAATCTAAATAAAAAGATAATAAATGTGAGATCTTATAAAAAATTAAAGTATGATTTATTGTTTATTTTTAGTGAACTACTTCATGATATGGGTTTGAAAAGAAAAAAAAGTATAAACAAAAACAAAGCCTCTAAACGATGCCTATAAAAGCACAAATAAGAAAGAAATCTTATGCCTTGCTCAAAAGAAAGAAAACGAAAGTAAAATGGAAACTCTTTGGTTCATCATCTTCTCCCTCACTGCTACTTACTTCTTCTTCTTCATCACCAGATTACTTTGGAGTCAAAACTCTAAACTACCACCAGGCCCTAGGTCTCTTCCCATCATCGGCCATCTTCACCACATAAAGAAGATTCCACTACCACAAGCTCTCCATCTCCTCTCTTCAATCCACGGGCCTGTTCTCTTCCTCGAATTCGGATGCCGTCCCGTTCTCGTCCTCTCTTCACCAGAATCCATCGAAGAATGCTTCACCAAACACGACCAAACACTAGCTAACCGCCCCAGGACCATCACCTCCGATCACTTCAGCTACGGCTACACAAACTTCGGATTCGCTCCTTATGGAGACATCTGGAGAACTCTCAGGCGTATCTCCACCCTCGAGGCCTTCTCCTCCTCAAGTCTCCAGAAGAACTGTTATATCCGTAACGAAGAAGTCTCTTATCTCTGTTCCAGCATCTTCAGATCATCAGTAGACTCTCGTAGCGTGGACCTCAAGTATCATTTCAATCGCTTCACCGCCCACGTCATGCTCAGGTTAGTCTCTGGGAGCCGCGGCGTCGAAGAGAGAAGTCCGGAAGCAGAGCAGAGGTTCTTGGATGATTTCAAGTCTAGGTTTTACTCGAGCATGTCGATAAACGTCTGCGATTACTTCCCGGTGTTGAGGTGGATTGGGTACAAAGGTATCGAGAAGAGAGTGATGGAGATGCAGAGGATGAGAGATGAGTATCTCCAACGACTCGTCGACGATGTTCGGATGAAGAAACATGATTCCACAGGTTCGGTGGTGGAGAAGTTCTTGCGCCTTCAAGAGACAGAACCAGAGTTCTACTCAGATGATGTCATCAAAGGTTTCGTAGCGCTAATGTTCAACGCCGGAACTGATACTTCACCGATGGCGATGGAATGGGCAATGTCGGCTTTACTGAACCATCCTGATAAGCTTGAGAAGCTAAGAGAAGAACTCAGATCTAACGTTAAAGGGATCATACAAGAATCGGATCTAACGAGTTTACCTTATCTTCGGTGTGTCATCAATGAGACGCTTAGGCTATACCCTTCAGGTCCGCTCTTGCTTCCTCACTGCGCATCAAAGAGATTCAACTTAGGCAGCTACGAGATTCCGGAAAACACAACGTTGTTCGTGAATGTGTGGGCTGTACATAGGGACGGTGAGCTTTGGGAAGACGCGGAAGTTTTCAAGCCTGAGAGATTTGAAGGTTTTGTTGGAGATAGAGATGGTTATAGGTTCTTGCCGTTTGGAGTTGGGAGGAGAGTGTGTCCTGCAGCTGGATTTGGAATGAGGACAGTGGCGCTTGCTGTGGGAGCATTGGTTCAGTGTTTTGAGTGGGAGAAGGTAGGTAAAGGAGATATAGACATGAGGCCTGCGTTTAGTGTGGCAATGGCTAAGGCTGAGCCTCTTGTTGCATTGCCTAAGCCGTGGCCTGATATGATTCCCATCTTGTCTCAGCTCTAGTGTCATCTGTGTTGGGCAACAATAAAGTTGATTTAGACGACGACATTATATATATATATATATATATATATATATATATATATATCGATAATAAAGAGAATGTATGAATGATCATATGTTACCTTAGTAATGGAATCATTTTCTTCACTTTTTCGTTCTTTCTTAACACTAGATGATCTTTATTTAAGGAAGGGTCTCGTATCTACTCCTTCCACCGTTGCTTTTTCATTCATTCAATCCTAATAAAACCAAAAAAATAGTGATACAACAAACAAAATGAGAAGTCTCACTCAGTGATGACCATCATATGAACTGGATCAGAAGTAAAGCAAAATTGAGTTGCAAACGTTCGATGTTCAATAAACAATCTCTGATACAACAACTATCAGCGGAGAAGCTATACTATTAGCTATGTAATTTCTTTAGACAGGAGAAATCAAAAGAAGAACCCCCAAAAAAGTAGATTTATGCACCCTCAATGATGGTAATTTTTCCCTGAAAACAGAAACCAACTACAGCATATGAAAGTATAGTCGGAACACAGAGACAGATGCACCTGTAAAGCTGTTCCATACGTACAACAAGAGGTAGCTGATGATTAAGGACCATGGAGGACAGTCAAATGGTCAGATTAGCTTGCTTCCTCACTTCTCTTCCATGTCCACAATTTCCACCTATACAAAATAATGTATACCAAGAAGCTTGAGTTCCCACCAACCAAAAAATAATCCCACCAAACAAAAAATAATCATTGTCAATTGTTCTATATAAAAAGAATGAAAAAACAATCTTCTACCTTGACGAAAAAAAAATGGAAAATCTCTGGTTCAGTATCTTCTCTCTCACACCTACTATCTTCTTCTTCTTCTTCATCGCCAGATTCCTTTGGAGTCAAAACTCCAAGTTACCACCAAGCCCTACGTCTCTTCCCATCATCGGCCATCTTCACCTTATCAAGAAGTTTCCTTTACCACAAGCTCTGCATCTCCTCTCTTCAATCCACGGCCCTGTTCTCTTCCTCAAGTTCGGATGCCGTCCCGTTCTCGTCCTCTCTTCCCCAGAATCCATCGAAGAGTGCTTCGCCAACCACGACCAAACCCTCGCGAACCGCCCCAGGACCATCACCTCTGATCACTTCAGCTACGGCTACAAGAACTTCGGACTCGCTCCTTACGGAGATCTCTGGAGAACTCTCCGCCGTCTCTCCACCCTCGAGGTCTTCTCCTCCACAAGTCTCCAGAAGAACTCCTTTATCCGTAACGAAGAAGTCTTGAATCTCTGTTCGAGACTCTTCAGATCATCCGTTGACTCTAGGAAAGTGGATCTCAAGTATCATTTCACGCTTCTCACTGCTCAGGTCATGCTCAGGTTAGTCTCTGGGAGTCGTGGCGTTGAAGAGAGCGGTCCGGAATCAGAGAAGAGGTTCTTTGATGATTTCAAGTCGAGGTTCTTCTCGAGCATGTCGATGAACGTCTGCGATTTTTTCCCAGTGTTGAGGTGGATTGGGTTCAAAGGTATTGAGAAGAGAGTGATGGAGATGCAGAGGATGAGAGATGAGTATCTTCAACGACTCATTGATGATATTCGGATGAAGAAATTTGATTCAACCGGTTCGGTAGTGGAGAAGTTCTTACGCCTTCAAGAAACAGAACCAGAGTTCTACTCAGATGATGTCATCAAAGGAATCGTAGTGCTTATGTTCAACGGCGGAACTGATACTTCACCTGCGGTAATGGAATGGGCAATGTCGGTTTTGCTGAACCATCCTGATAAGCTTGAGAAGCTCAGAGAAGAAATCAGATCTAATGCTAAGCATAAAGGGATTATACAAGACTCCGATCTCTCGAGCTTACCTTATCTTCGGTGTGTCATCTACGAGACGCTCAGGCTATACCCCGTAGCTCCACTCTTGCTTCCTCACTGCTCATCAAAGAGATTCAACTTAGGCAACTACGAGCTTCCGGAAAACACAATGTTGTTCGTAAATGCCTGGGATGTTCATAGAAACGGTGAGCTTTGGGAAGACGGGGATGTTTTCAAGCCTGAGAGATTTGAAGGGTTTCTTGGCGATAGAGATGGTTACAGGTTCTTGCCGTTTGGAGTTGGGAGGAGAGCGTGCCCTGGAGCTGGATTTGGAATGAGGACAGTGGCGCTTGCTGTCGGAGCATTGGTTCAGTGTTTTGATTGGGAGAAGGTAGATGAAGGAGATATAGACATGAGGGCTGTTTTTGGTGTGGCAATGTCTAAGGCTGAGCCACTTGTCGCGTTGCCTAAGCTACGGCCTGATATGGTTCCTATCTTGTCTCAGCTCTAGTGTCATCTGTATTGTGGCCAATAGAGTTGCTTTAGACGATTGCTTTTTTTATATATACACATCTACAATAAGGAGAATGAATAATGATCATAAATCACAAATAGTTACCTTAATAGTGGAATCAGTTTCTTCATTTTTTCGTTCTTCCTTGGCATTAAATCTGCAAGAGGCAGGGAAGATGATCTTAATCACGGGAAGGTCTCCTCTCTCCTCCTTCCTTTAGATGGAGATCTATGGAGAATGATCATTTGTTGAATAGCCACTGTTGCTTCTTCATTCATTCAGTCCTTATATAACCAAAAAATAGTGATGCAACAAACAAGAACAGACGTCCCACTCAACGATGACCATAATATGAACTGGATCAGAAGCAAGTAAAATTTGACGTTCAATAAACAATCTCTGATACAACTATCGGCGGAGAAGCTATATTTAGCAATGTAGTTTCTCTAGACAGGAGAACTCGAAAAAAAAAGAACCCAAAAAGTAGATTCATGTACACCCTCAATGATGGTAATTTTGGCCCTTGAGAATAGTCCATGCCCTGAAAACAGAAAACCAATTACATCATCTCATAGTATAATTGGAATGCAGAGACAGAAGTAACAATGTTATCACCTGTAAAGCTGTTCCATAAGTACAACAAGAGCTATCTGATGATTCAGGACCATGGAGGAGAGTCTAATGGTCACATTAGCTCGCTTCCTCACTTCACTTCCATGTCCATAAGCTCCACCTATACAAAACGATATCCTCGAAGCTCCCTGAAAACAGAGATCGCCACAGAGTCAAACATTCTCTCCTGCTTAACAAGTCCTCTTAAGCCTTTCCATTTGTAAAGAAAGGTTTCCTCAAGATGAATCAGATTAACTTCAATCAGTTTGATAACTTTCCAAGAAGACTAAGAACAAAGGGAAAGGCCAAAGCTTACACTATTGCCTGCATCCCCAAGTAACTCAGCCATCTGTTCTGAATCAACGTCACGGCCTCTCTCGTCAAGCACCACAACCTAAAATCTCACAATCAGACAGACCCAAAATCACATTGACTAACACCACATTCTAGAGAGATTTCAATAATACCCAATCATCAGGCCCAATAAGCTTCATCACAGCCACTTCCTCATCCTCAACCTGAGCTCTAACATCCCTACGAGTAAAAACACTATTGACTTCAAACCAAAGCCATCTAAGTTACTGAGCTTTATCTCCAAAAATCGAATCAACGTACTGAGCATTTCGAGGATTGGAGCGAACCAAAGAATCCTCAAAGGAGCAATACGGTTTAAGCTTGGCTTTGTACTCATCGACCAAGAGTCGAACACCTTCTGCTCTCTTTTTCCCCACTGTTATCACACGTATCGGCAGAGCTCTCTATTGAAACCAAAAACTTATCAAAACCTAAACGTCCAAAACCCTAATCAAGTCGATGGAAGCGTACCACTGCTTGGCCCGTGTATCTACATGCTCTTCCTGATGAAACCGTCACACAATCTTCAACCAATACGTTCGAAAATCAACAAATTTGAGAAATGTATAAACCTTTATCATGAGGAGTAGGAGAAGCAGATGCGTAAGGCTGCTTCAGGTGACAAGTAACCATGAAAGAGATCGCCATTTTTTTTTGACTTCTTCACGTTTTAACGACGGACGATTATACAGTTGAGTTTGGACACTCCCAACACGAGATCAAAGCCTCCGAACGATACCGAGAGTTTTAAGCCCATCATATATGGCCTGTCGTAGTATATATATGGGCCTTAAGTACAAATTATATAATTCATGAACTTCAGGCCAATCCCTTATATACTACATCTATCTATCTATATATATAAAAATATGTCCGTCTCCCTCCCGTGATGCCACGTCATCAAGTCGTGCGTTATAGGAGTGACACGTGTCCCATTTTATATTTGGAGCCAAAATAAAACAAAAAGTTGTCAGGGGTAATTGAACCCCGCACCTCCAGCACTGGTAATTTTTCTTAGAACCACTAGGCTAAAGTCACTTTTTATAAATATGTGGCCGCAAAAATACTTATTATCGTGTTGGCTGGAAGTCCATGCTTCTTCTGTTTGTGGGTAGGGCCGGCACTGAACTTACGTCAAGATGAAGATTATGAAGTTAAAAGCTTTGCTCCAAACAGTTTTGCAATGTTTCCAGCCTTTATAACTTGATGCATATAATATATATCAAAATACATTTGTTGTACACGCTTTTATTAGTTTTGCCTTTAAAAGAAGGTATTTGCAGTTATAAATATTTTGTGTCAGTGAAGTAATGGTTGAAAAACCTCTATACATATGTCATTTTAAAATAACACTCAACTTCTATATATAGTCAATACATATATCCATGTTATATTCTAGACTAAATATTTTCTCTTTTAAAAATATAGAAAATAGTTTTTTTAGTCTACAAGCAAATGTTGTAGAGCAAGTATGCATTATACAAAATAATATATATATTTATAATTCATACGCAAAAACATAAAAGTTGATATTGGCCTCTTTCTGACACATGCACACTCCACTATGAATAAGAATTAAAAAAAAACAGTATTGTCATCAAACTTTATCACAAATCCACATTTGTACATCTATAATTATGCGTTGGACAATTAGTTAATTTGATACAATACCAAAGCAAGAATAATCGAAAAACAACTATACCACCACATACTAATAAGTAACACATAACAGATACCTAAATTCTTGAATCTTAAAACAAATTTCAACTCAAGCATTTAGTGAATATCAAATTAACTAATATCCCGCCCGGTAGGGCGGGCCGACCCTAGTAACCAATAAAAATTTGACAATTGGCATAAACTTGCAAAAATATAATTTTGAAAAAAAACTGTTTTCCATTTTAATTTTCCATAAACTCAAGTAACGTCTCCTAAAATTGCTCACCATTTCACCACTAAGTTCAATCATGTTTTAAAAGTTAAAACTGTTTTTCTTTTATAAACCTTTTATCTATTTATTTTACACTCTGTTCATCTATTCTCTCTCTCTCTCTTTCACTTTCTCTATCCATTTTTGTTGTTGAGTTCTTGATCTGGTAAAAAAACATGCAAGTTTATCTTTCACTTTTTTTTTTTTTGATAAGTATGTGAATTCATTATAGAAATAATGGTCCAAGAGATACAACGGTCCTTGAAGGATTAAATTCTACTGCATCTAAGATTGCTAACAAAGCATGGGTCAAGGAAAGCCCCCCAAAAAAAATAAAAAAAACTTTCAATGACAATAAAGTCTAGTCAACACCCGAGAGAGTGATTAGAGCTTCACTAACTAATTCCTAAGCTGCTATTCGATTACCAGTAGATGAATGCTTACCTTGCTGCCGGAACCTGTAACAAGGACATTAATCAGGGAGCAAATCAACCGGAGAATAATCCTAGGGGCCGAAGATTATCCCGCAGGCGAAACCAAAAGGACGGAAGGCGAAGCGGGGATGGCAAGGTCCCGGTCCGGCCCCAATCCGTTGGAATCCACTCCAGACGCCGAAGTAGCTCATGAGACAAACACGACAAGGCCATGTAGACCCTACAACAAACGAAAAGAGCCAAGCAGGTAGACGATGGAGCAGAGCTGTCAGAAGCAAGCGGAGGTTTAATTCTCTCGACTCCGGTCCTTTCACAAAACAGTTGACTCGGAAGGATAATGGCAACAAAACGATGAGGAGGCAAGGCACAACATCAGTTAGTCTCCTTCTGGAACGGTGAGGAACAGAGGAGACAAAGCTCCAAACACCAGACGACAAGACAAGTCGTCATGCTAGCACCTACAAGAATCAGACCAAACAAGAGTCCCAGGCGAAAGCCTCACAGCGCCATTACATCTCAAATCCAAAGATTCGAGAAGGGGAAGTCCTAGCGGAGCAACCGAAATGGGGGAGAGATGGGAAAGGCAGAGCAGCATGAGGCTAGAGACTTAACGGCAGCGACGCGCTTCAAATCCGGCGAGAGCTCAGGGTTGAACCTGACCCAGATCCAACCACCACCGAATCCCAGATCTACAACATATTCAGAGCTTCCTGAACACGGACAACTAACCACAGACTCGCCAACACTCCGGGGAAGTCGAAAACACACCCGACGACCGTTTAGAACCGCCGGATCCGGCCGTAATCCGACGATAATCTAGAGGAATCGAGCAAAGAGACGAGGGAAAGAGATCCGCGAAACAGGGTAAGAGGCAGAGCAAAGAACATGAGGGGTGGCGACCAACGGTGAAGGGCACCACCGGCCACAAGAGCTAAGAAAATTAGGGTTTCAACGAGAAAAGGTAAAGTCGGGGAGAGAGAAAGGAGAGAAAAAATCTCTCACCTCTCTCTAGTTTTCTGATATAATATCTTTACTTTACTCAATGTCTCCCTTTTTCTCAGTTTATCTTTCACTTTCTCTATCCATTTTTTTTTGTTGAGTTCTTGGTCTGGTAAAAAAGCATGCAAGTTTATAATTACTCTTGATGTAGATTCAATTTCCTTTTACTGTTGATCAATAACCTCTTAATTGTTCATCTGAGGTTAAAATGAAGGGATATACTCTGCTCAAAAACTTAACTTTTCAGTAGAAAAATGAAAAATGAAAAATCAAAGTTTTGTCATCAAAAAAGGTAACAATAAAGCATCTCCCAACATTATTTACAAAATTGGTATTTACAAATTTGTTCTTTCGATAGCTTATATTTATAAAATTACTTTATTTGCTTTTGCAACTTGAAAAAATACAGAAACATATAAGGAAGAAAAAAATATAAAAACAACAAATAAAAAACCATATAATTTTTTTTTAAGAATTAAATGCAGGTAGAAACTGACCCGTGCTAAGCATGGGGTAATAACACTAGTTAATACTCTCTCCGTTTCATATTAAGTGTCGTTTTAAAAAAAAAAATTCGTTACAAAATAAGTGTTGTTTTCGATTTTCAATGCAAAATTAATTAATTTTATGCAAAATTTATTTTTCTATTAGTTGAAATATGGTTAGGTGTATAGGTAATAGTATTTTTTTATAAGAAATGTACAAAATTAATTGTTTCTTTAATCCGTGTGCCAAAACCTAAAACAATGAAACATAAGTAATAATAAACTTTCAAGTCGTTAGTACTTCAAATTTAGACTAGTTATTGAATCACTGAAACAAATACTGATATCAAAAAGGATGAAAAAAGTTTCAAGTCATTGATTAAATAATAAATTTAGTATAACTTTTGATCTGATAAATAATCCGTAAAGAATCCTAATCAAAACCACAAAAGTAACTAAAAATGTTTTGAAATAAAAAAAAAATATTTTAGCAAAAAAACAACTTGAAAGGTCAAATCTCCCAAATATCTCAGTACATTACTACACATGCATGTCTGAAGTGGGCATGAAAAGACAACGTTATGATTTTCTAACTGTTAGCATATATTATTCCCAATAACGCATCCCTACCCACCAGATTAATTATTTATAGTTTAGTAGTATTTTTGTTTCCATACAACACATATTTTAAAACTTTTTTTTTTTTTTTTAACTTTATATATCACATAGAAATAAATATGCGCGTTCTTTCGTATATATTCCCCAATCTCCACATCTGTAATTAGTTCTAATTCCGTATTAAACAACTCTTGGCATCTCAACACTCATTTGCCCGCCCATGCATCTTTATTTATCTTTATCTTTTGGAGGAATTATTATAAAGGTGTAATTCGCAGTGTCCTAATATTTACAAGTTAGGACAAAATTTCATCGGAAATAACTTCTATGTGCGTACCTCTAATTAAATCAAACGTCGGATCTATTCATATCTAAATTTAGGATTAAAGAGAAAGAAATAGGATTAAAGCTATGAAAAATTGAGCACGATAGTATCTCCTTATATATGATATGCCATTGTCTTTGTGAATTTATTTGTCGTGCACATAAAATAGTTTTGTTGCTGTTGAAAAATATTTTTCATTGGAGATTTACGCAATGTGATTATGCAAAATCGGCCAGATTGATGATTGTTCACGAGTAATGATGAAAGTCTTTCATCTTAGTATGTAATTTTTCTAAATAGAAAATTATACTTTTGTAATAAAATCAAAACTATAAGACTTGCGATTAAAATCGTGCTTTGTCTTATACTTCTAGAATGTTCATATAGTTAGAGTTCTTTATAATAGACTGCGTAGTAAACACAGTAAAAAGTTTGCATGCATCTTTATTTTTCTCATCGAGGGTGCATGCATAAACGATAAAAAATTACTAAAAGTTAAAATGATTACCTTGTTACATCAATAAAAATGAGAATTGATAAAACTCAGTAAACGTGAAATGGTTATAAGGCCATGCTTGAAGAGCGGTATGAAGGATTTCTAAACCCTAAATTAACTGATTACTGGCCAAACTAGTCTATACAGTTTGTATCGGTATGTAATTCAGTAAATGCCAATACGAATGTACACAAGTTTGTTCGAACTTGTTGTCCGTTAACTGTTTAATTAATCCCATTCTTATCGAAATAAAACACTCGTTCCCTTGAACGAGACGTTAGCAAGAATACATATTCCGTTTTACTACTTATGCAATAAGAATACGAATTTCATATATGAAAACGATGTCTTAAAAAAAATTAAATACATGATTCGGTCAGTGACATATGAAGCACTCGTGCATGCACTTTGGAAATCAAAAATTGGCTGCTAGAGTTATATATATTTGGTGAAAAATACTGCGTCGACATGCCTCGGATAAATAGTATAATTATGATGATGTCGAAAAAATACTGCGTCGACATGTCTCACGGACAATTAAAACGTGATTCTCACTCACATATATGCTATTCAGAAACGAACTAGCCCCACCATTAGGGCTCCTTTCCATGTCTTTCGTATGCTGATTCGTTACTTAAAAAGCTGACTATATATACGTGAATCTAAACTGTTAAAATTTAACGTTAAAGATAGGTTTGGTATGCATACACTGAGATGTCGGATCCACATCAGTCATTTGCGTGAGAAATACCTCTTAAACTATCACCCGCTGACGTATCCCATATATATTATTTGAGAAGCATTACAACTTCTTTTTGTAGCCACATGTCATCACTATAATGAGTCTTAGAATCATTAGAGAAATATATTGGTTCATCTAATTATATAATAAGTTTTTTATTAAGCTAACAATAAATTCATCATTAATGTACTTTATTATTTCTTTAAATAAAATTTACGGAATTGTCTAATGTGGCTAAAGTATATATGACAATTAATGATTTTGAATAATAAAGATTTGATAAAAAATAGTATATCTTCTATCATATTTGTTTAATTTTAATCTATTAAATAAATTAAACAACCACAATAACCATATAATAAAAATTTAGATTTTTATGTATATGTTATATTTTGAATTTTTACAAACGGCTATAAATTATTAAAACTGTTAAAAATTTCACGTTCAAATTTTATGATTCATGGTTTAAAATTTTTGTTATGACAAAATACAAATGATTACACAAATTATATAAGTAAAAAGTCTAATTTAATTAATTATTAAGATTAATATATATATCATTTTAAATTAAACTATAAACCATATAAAATACAATATTTTAGTTTCAAATTTACTTTGAACAATTTTTTTGATAAAAGTTTTGAACGATCATTGACAACTTATTTTTTTTAAATTATAAATTAATAAAACTATTAATCTCACAATGAAAATTTTGTTATCAGTAATTTAAATTTTTTTCTATAAAAGATACAAATGATCAAAAAACTATATGAGTAAAAATAAAAAAAAAGAGTAGACATTAATATTAAAAATATATATACTAAAATATATTATCTATGTTAGTATCATTTAAATTTAATAACATATCCTATCAAATATATAAAAACAATTTTGGATTAATAAAATTGATTTACATGTTCGCACCAATTTAATTATATATTTAATAGTTACTGACTTTTAATTATTTAATATATATTTATTATTTCATAATATGTAAAAATATTTAATACATAAAATAATTTATATATATAATGGTGATTCCGCGTAAGGCGCGGATCTTAACCTAGTCTTCTAGTATTCATTCCAATGAGACAACAAAAAATTGGCAATACAGTAAAGGCATATATGATATATGGAAGTAAATATATAAGAAAATTCACATCGAGTATTATAACATTTTATTTAAAGTTATAGAAGGAGAAGAATTGAGGTAATGGTATACGTGTGTGTCCCAGAAGATCTAGATTCTCCATACTACAGAGACGGACTTTACCCTACCCTCTACTTTTAACTATACAACCAAGTGTGTCGCCTTTAAAGGTTCTCCCCAATCCTCCATTAATTGTTTTTTTTTCTAAATTAGGTCACCATCGAGAATATAAACCCAATAAACAAGTTTTACTTTATAAATGGTTTCTCTAATATTTTAGCAAGGATGTGTCTTGTCTAAAATAGTGATTGTGCTTTTTGATTAATAATCTTATTCTTTTTGATCTTCCAATTATTTGATCTTCTCTTTCAAAATTGATTTATCTAATATATCTCTTTCCATCAAATGATATTCCTGTCTTGTAAACTCACATTACATTTCAAACATAGTACAAATTTAATTAATAAAAAGTAATTTAAATTTGCTAGAAAAAAATCAGATTAACATTTTTTAAAATTTAGTCTAGAACACATATGCACCATTTGCAGGCTTAAATAATAGGCGCGTTGAAAAATTAATTTATAACAAACCAAAGGAATGTATCAACAAAAAAAGAATGTCTAAATGGAAAATTTAGAATCTTTAGTTTTTTAAAACAAATTAATTGTCTCCTCATGCATGTATGACTATAAATATAGAACCCCTGCACACAATCTATCTCATAACTAAACACCAACGAAATCGCTCTTCTCTCTCTCTCTCTACACATTACAAAAGCTAGAATTCTTATTGTGAGACCATGTCAGGCGTTTGGGTTTTCAAAAACGGAGTGATACGTCTTGTAGAAAACCCAAACCAGTCCGGTGGAGTGACGCATGGCCGGAGGAATGTGTTGGTTTACTTGCCGACCGGTGAAGTAGTCTCTTCTTACTCGTCACTGGAACAGATCCTAATGAGTCTCGGGTGGGAGAGATACTTTAGTGGAGACTCTGATCTCATCCAGTACCACAAACGTTCCTCCATCGACCTCATCTCCTTACCAAGAGACTTCTCCAAGTTCAACTCCGTTTACATGTACGACATCGTCATCAAGAACCCTAATACCTTCCACGTCCGTGAGTTCCACTGAAATCCACGTATTAATTCTCGACCAGTCGGTTTAGTTTGCGTTTGTTTTGTTCCAACCGAGAGGTTCCAGACATACGAATATGAAGTATAATCATGTCAAATAACGTACGGGTCAAAAGAGAAGATGTGTGAGCTTCCAGAAGCAAAGCGATGGGTATTGGAATATCATCACTTAGTTTGTGTTTTTATCTGTTAATATGTGCTAAATTATTGTGAATGGATTTACTTATTTGTCCAAGTTTGTTGCATAATGCATTTGTATATGGTTCTGTCTTCATCTAGGCGAGGCTTTGTGTGGACGTTTAAGAGTAGTGTTGTTAAAAGGTGGCACATTACTTGTAGCCGTCGTTGATTAGTTTGCTTTGTAGCTTCGAAATTGTGGTGCAATCGATGTAAGTTGTGTTACTATAATATATATCCGATTCTCATCGCTGTTGAAGAAAAGTTCATTTTCGTTTTGTATGCAACTGAAGTTGTGTTACTATAATACTTTTTGATTTTTTTTTTCTTCTTCATATAGGAGTAGTATTATTTCATCATTTTAGGTATATAAAAAGTACAGAAACATAAACATTTACTAAACCCTGTTAACAAAAATAAATAAATTACGTTGCATATTAAGAAAAAAATCATGCAGGCATAAGAAGACATAAGTCTGACTTAATGAGGAGAAAAAATACGTGTCTGATTTCGATCAAAACCGTGGCAGATCATCATCATTTAATCAATTTAGTTACTTAGTGAGGGATGGTGATTTTGAACCTCTTAGCTGCTTGTGAAACCAGAGAACGAAAAATACCCGAATAAGTGTACCCCCAAGAAACTCAAACGCAGCCAATGTTACCAAAGAATAATACGAGTACTTTAGGATCAATATGGAAAAACATAGCAGCGAAGAAGTTGTACACCTCAGACTCAGAACTTGTAATAATCATTCATGTTAATGGTGAATAAGGGGTTGGATCAATAAATTATAAATTGATTATTTGTCTGCAATAGGAAATATGAAATATCCTAATTGCGAAAATTATTCAGTTAAATTTCAATGTGCAGGTTTATTTATCCGCTTCAGAAGAAAATAAAAAAGACGAGTATAAACTACAAAATGTTTCAGGTTCAAATCAAAAGTTGAGCTTTGATACAAGTGGGGAAAGAGATGGTCACCTGATCTATATGCCCATTTGTACCCCTATCCGGCCAAAAAAAAAAGGTTTTATGTACAGAAGAGAAGAGAGATAGAGAGCAAAGATGATGTAGAGACAAGCACTTGGTGCAAAAGAAGAATAAGAAGAAGAAGCGATGTATCTCTGCATCATCTTGGAATCATATCCCAAAAGCTAAAGTTTGGTGTGGCATCATCACTACGACTTTTCCTCAGCGGAGGTTTTGCAGATAGGGCACCAGTTCTTCATCCGTAGCCATTGTTGTACACAGCTCACATGGTACATATGTTCACATGGCATAGTCCCTACTTCATCTCCATCAACATACTCTTCCTGCATAAGTATATTTAGATAAAATTAACCTCTTCTTCGTTTCACTAAACCTCTTCCTACTCAGATACTAGACAAACCAGTGGATTAATTTATAGTTTGTGCGTACAAAGTAGAGAAAAAAGAGGAGACCTGGCAAATACTGCACTTGATATCATCATCCTTATCCAGCGAAATGGCACCGGTTTCATCTGTCTCTTGATAAATGCTTTTCTTGAGGCTTCTCGAGAGTGCTTCTTCGCTTAGAGCTGTGCTCACTGTACCTATTTCATCCCCCAAAGCTAGTAGTTCCTGTAAAAAAATTTGTGTTCATATGATTTAAGCTTTAGTAGACTTTTGATTGTTAAACTAAAATGGTGAATAATATCCCAAGGGAGCATGATGTAAAACAAACATGCAAGACTGACCTCATATGACATGTTATCAATGTCAATCCTCATATCGCTATGCTGATCGTGGAATCTGATCATACCACTTGAGAAGAGATTTGTCTCTAAAGAAGCCAGTTGCTGTGGGGAAAGAGCAGAACAGGTAGTAGAAACGTGAGAAACAAATCTATACCCGGACAAAACATGTAAGACCAAGCTGCTAATTACCTCGTATGTAAGCTCATGATCATGTTCAATTCTTTCCAGGGCCAACAATACCTGACACATTTTCAAAATTAGTGTTATCACCACACTCACGAACCTGTCAAAGCTTCTAATGAAATCAGACGACAAGATGACGGAAACTACCTCTGCAATTCCATTCATGTTGTAGCGACTTAAACCATCCCGGTCCACCAAAGAGCTTGAAGGGTGAGCTTCTGAGGGGCTACCAGGAATCATGCTACTTAACCGGCCAGTACTACTGTGACTATTTGATGGAGTAACAGAAAGAGAATGATTGGGATTGATTGGTGTTGCAGGTTGAGGCGTTTGTCGAGAAGTAGCAGGGGATGCAACAACTCCAAGTCGCCCTGATCTCCTACCACTACTTGAAACAACACTATTATCCCTGATAGTTGGTACCATACGATTCCTTCTGTTATCAGAAACTGTGACGCCGTTTCCATGAGAAGAGCTTTGATTCCTTCCCTTCATCACCGACACGCTACTCTTACTGCCTTGGCTAGAGGAGCTGCTCTCTCCATCAGAGTTTTTCTTTTTAGTCACACTGACTTTTGTTCCAGAGCTTGATTTAGTTGGAAGTACATCAGAGACAGAGTTGCACCTCAAGTTTCTCAATCCATTCCTGCTCAGACCACCTCTTAGAGTGTGGTCGCCACCAGAAGAAGAAGAGACAGAGGGAGGCATTAGAGTATCTCGAGTGCGCAAGTCAGGTTTCTGATGACTACTTCTGGTGGTTCCTCTACTTGAGCTAATTCCTACGACTTCTCTAGAGACGGTGTTTTGAGACTGAACACTGATTGCGCTTCTCTTAGTCTTTAGGCGAGGAAGGATGGGCTTAACCGCCGCTGGATCATCATGAATACTGCTCGTCTCTGAAGAATCTCTGTCCACATTAGATGAGGGCTGTCTCCTGCCAGTAGTACCTATGGCTGGCTTTCTTAAGTATCCAAATCCACCCGGAGTTCGAGATGAACTCCCAACAATTGCCTTTCCAGGCCTGCCAACTTTTGTATTGTCAACCGTAGGGCCAATCCTGCTTCCCTTGGTGGAGGTTACCTTTGCACTACAGGCAATTTGGCTGCAGAAAGGGACATTCTTTTCATTCATCTTTCTTCTTCATATTCTCACGCAGTACAGGACCGGTTGCTTTTCGAGGCAGAACCATCGGGGTAAGCACATCCATCCATCCTTTCCCTGCAGACAAAAACAATACCTTATGAGATATCTGATCAAAAGTTGTATCCTGCCTGAAGCTCAAATAGAATATTCAGTTACACCAAACAAACATTTAAGGATGATCTTCAAACAAATCAAAAAAATAGTTATTTGAAAGCTAAAGCATCACGGAGAGAAAAACCACAAACAAACAAAGCAAGCTTACGGGAAGAACATGGAAGTGGATGTATAGATCAACATCAAGAGAAAAAAAAACACCTGCTGGTTATAACTTTATGAATAATAAACATCAGACCAGCAAAAAAGAGAGGAGATTACTAATGGTCCCCAACCAAGAGAATTCAATATAAAATAACATAAACACAGATTCAACAAGTCATCAAAAGATTTAAGGATGATCTTCCACCAAACCTAAAGCAAGCTAAACAAAGGAACACAAACAAATAAACAAAGCTTGCGGGAAGAACATAGAAGTGGATGTATAGATCATCCAGAGCAAAACACCAACTTGATGAATCATAAACATCAGACCACAAAGCTGATTCTATGATCGTGGAAAGAGAGAGAGAAAAAAAAAAGGTGCTGCACTTTCAATCGAATTACACGGACTTTCCAATAAACAAAACGCCCCTTTTGTTCCCCGGAGATCAAAAAACAGAGAGACGTATAATAGATACAGAGCACATATAACAACAATTAAAGAAACTCTGCCCTTTCAATCAGAGCTAATATACAAACTCTGCCCTTACCTATGGAGAATGGAAGAGAAATAAATGGCTTAGTCAGAGAGATCTGGGCCGTTGGTTTCGGGTTAGGTTCTGTGGAAGCTTAAAGATGAACGGTTGATATGCAAACTAACGTCCCCCTCTGTAGGACGAACGAAAACGACACCGTTGTCGTTAAGTAGCGTTACGTACGGTGGACTGAATATGATATTGAAAACAAAAAATTCCTATTTTTTTTGTTTGGTGGTGAAATTAATGGAATTTTTTACATTATTCGTAAGAGGAAAAAAAAAGTGAAAACAGATTAGATTATTTCATTACTGGTATTGATAATGTCGAGAAAGGTGTATTAACAAACGTATCGTCGCTTTTGGCGTAAATCAAGAGATTAACCAATAAATAATTTTGTTTGGTTGTTTACAAAAAAAAAAAAAAAAAAATTGTTTGGTCAACATGGATTAACTAATAAACATATATTCTTCTTGTTTAGCTTCAAGAAAATATTTTTTGGGGATTTGTTGGATGAGTGAAGTATTATTTAACTTATAAAAAGATCTCTTGCCTATATGAAATTTTCTTCAGATAGTTATCATCATAGCATTTATACATATGCATATGCACGTTTCGAAACAACCTTCACCTATAAAACTCATTGAACCTAGAGGTTCAACCTGAACCCAAGAATAAGTCCTTTTCTTGTTGTTTAGGGACCCTTGACGTTATCAGGGCTGCTGAATTTCCAAGGGTTCAAGACTTTAGCCTCTTTACTATTTGGGCCTGAACGACACCGCAATGCCAGACGGAGATAGAGCGACTGATGCAAAGGGATGTGATTACGCCGGCACAAGTCGCAGAGGAGCTGATGAAAAGCGAGGATGCTGACATGGCGCTTGAGGGTTTGGTGAGTGTTTTAGAGACAATGAGGTCTAAAGCTGATGATCAATCGAGTCAGGTGATGGATGAGATGACATTAACGCGTGATACTGAGGGTTCCCCGAGGAAGAATAGTAAAAAGATTAAGAAACTTGTTCTGTTTTGGACCTAAGACGTGTGTTAGAAACTTCTATGATCCAGTTTTATTTCAAATAAGAAAGATTATGAGGAGACATAAATAGACCGAAGATGCTTACTATTGTAAAAGTTCACAAGAAGTTTGGGAATCTCTGCTAATATAAATCAAGTGTTTTAAAGTTTTTTTTTTCTTATATATTTTTCTATATATGCGGCTGTGATCGTTGTAGACCCATTAAGAATTATGAAACTTTATTTTTCCTCATAGAAATTGCTAATATCGTTTTTAAAGGAAAAATATAATATTACTCTATATATGTTTTAGAAAATTTCTATCACAAAGACATACATTTGGAGCAAAACCAACTCACAAAGTATGCAGACAGATCCATTAATCTTTAGGGTTTTAATCATCAGTCGTTGGTGGAGATTTGTTGCAGAAAAGTCGTGCCTCTTGAGATAACATCGCCTCCGGCCAAGCTTGAGTAACAGCTACATTCATCATTGTCTGTCGCATTAAAATCAAGCATTTACATGATTTACATCGATTCGGTTTCAATCAAAAACGTTGCAGCCTCATTACTTTTTCTGTATATTAAAGTCGAGTATGCAGTCTTTTGTTACTATTTACTTTAGGTATTTGTTGCTACTTCCATGTTATCGCCGCTACTGATATTTTTCTCTAATGATCTGATAATGGTTTCTCTTGCTGATGCAGGCACTGAAGAAAGAAAAAGTTCCACTGCCATCCTCTATACCTGCCAAATCTGGAGGTGGAACGCAGAGGAAGGTAACCTCCTATCAAATCTCATCTTCTCTTGAATCATATTTTTTTTGCTTACGTTGATCTTTTCTTTTCTTGATTCGACATAGATGGAGCTAAGGAAAGCAAAACTAGAAGGTGAACAACAGTTTCTCTTCGATCAGGCAACTACCGACAAACTTCGGTCTGAATCCCTTATGTTCAAATTGATCTAGCCTATTTTCGCTGACCGTGTTCGTGTAAGTTACTATCTCCACTCTTTAAAGGTTCAAACTTTTCAGCTCCTGCATCGTGTGTGTGTGTGTTATTTTCTAGCTAATTCAATGGGTTTGGTTCTCTTTCATGGATTTGAATATCATTTATCAGTTATTTGTTATATTTTATAAAAGCCCAACGTTTTCAACTTTTTCTGGATAAGCTCTTTATGGTGAGCTTAGTTTTTTAATGCTTTTGATTGATATAACTGGATGGATTTTGATAACATATTTATGTCTTTCCATCATTTTGTTAAAACCAAAACCTTCTTGATATTCATATTAGTGAGTTTGTTCATTATTGGGTACGCTTTTCAAGCTTAAGTAAGAAACGTCCTTCTTGCTTACTTGCTTGTGACTAAATGATCTTACTTTCGTATGGTTTGCACACTGATGTTGTAGTAGAAAATTAGTAAGTCTTTGGTCATTCAAAAGAAGACCATGATGAGCTACTCCTAAGTACTACATGGTCAAACGGCTCAAGTATTTCATGGTAAAGACATTGCTACTAGCTAGAGTGTTTCTTATTATGAAACTAGAGTTTAGGAAGCTTTATTGAGACAAAATGAAGATAGCTCAAAGGAGCTTTATTGTGCAGAAATGTAAATAGAAAGAAAAGATTTAGACTTGTCTTCAAGAACACAAATGTTTGGTTAATTTCATTAAAGAGTTTTAAGGATGAAGCTGCTACAATGGAAGCCAAGATATCTACTACAATGACCTTAAACATCTATTTATATCAATTCCATCTTGATAGAAAACCTAGACTACATGGGCTTTGGGCTTGACTTCAATGGCTTGGGCTTGTGCTCTAATAATCTATAGTCCCGTTTAGTACGGCGTCCGCAGCCCCAAACATGTCGCTGACACCGTATATTTTGAAAATACTAATCAGATGACATAAGATGGAAAAGTTAAAACCGACCCCATATCCATTCCATTCGAATACGATCTCTACAAACTTAGAAAGCGCAGCCATAGAAGCGCTGACAACCAAAGTGAGGAGACACTTAGAGACCCATAAAAGGGTTTCAAAGCGTTCCACATAAGCCTGAACGGTCTCCTCCGAAATCTCAGTGATCAATCTGCTGATGAGGGGATGTAAGAATCCGCTCAGTGCGAGATAGAAAAGCACAATAGCCGCGCCGACCCCTCTTTCCGTCGCGCTTTCGAACGTTTTGTCGTTCCTCACAAGGCAGACGAAGCTTAAGGCTCCTGAGACAGTTGAGATGGCGACCAGGGTGAACTTGGAAAGAACCATACGGGGACGAAGCACAGATCTTAGAACGTACTCCAGTCCATCAAAACAAGCAGCGATCCTATCGCGGATCCCATCGCGAACTCGCACCCACACGGTCTCCCATGAAGGAAGCTGAGGAAAGAGCTGCGCATAGTGGTGAAGGATGTTAAAGAGCTGAGTGAAGAGCTGCGCAAAGAGGTTAAGGACGCAGTGTCGGTCTAACATATTATAATGCCCTAAGCCAATTCAAAAAAAATATGCATTTATATCTCTATAATATTATTTGAGAAGTTAGTTTCTTACGTGTAGTTCTCATGTTAATTTTAAAGTAGTTAATTACAAAAGTATTCTTAATGAATTGAAAATATTATGCATAATGCCATTATTATAAATTTTTATTTTATTTTCCTTTTTGTTTCATAATTTTTTGCTTTTAATTTGCTTTTAATTTGCTTTTTTTTTATCCTAATGTTTTCTTAAACTACTACAATATGGAAATTATATATATATATATATATATATATATAATTTCGATATTTTATTTAATAACTAATAATGAATATATTTTTTAAAGAAGATAATTTTTAAAATATTTTACAAAAGAATAGAATAGAAAATACTTATTAACGAAATATCGATATAAATGACTCCATACTTCCATTTTTTTGACACGGATATTATTCTTACAAGTAGAGCATGGACATAATAAATACTTACTTGTTCTTTCTTCCGGTTGACTTTGAACCACCGCCATGAATTCTTGAATACCACATGCGTATTCCTCCGTAAGTAAACTTGTATTTGGATCCATATGAGGTTGATCTAGCCAGGAACGAAAATTATAAGGAGTACCCATGATTTATATTGTTTTGTTGTGATTTGAATGAATGAAGGAGAGGTCGTATTTATAAGAGAACCTGGAAAAATTTCCGACGGAACAATGTCGTCGGTATTCCGTCGGGAATTACAACGGAATATACTGACAGAATTCTGACGGAATACCAAAATCCTCGGTATTGCGTTGGTAGTTTGTCAGTATGTGTCAATTTTTTGCAACGGTCATATTTTTGTCCGAATTTTGTCGGTATTCTGTCGGGATCGTATGACCAAATACCGACGAACTTATTCTGTCAGGATATTCCGACGAAGTTCCGACGAATTAACCGAAATTGTTTTCCGACAAATTTTCGTCGGAATTTCGTCGGAATTTCCTGACAGATTTTTTTCGGTCGGTATTTCCGTCGGGATTTTCTGTGTTTTCTTGTAGTGAGATATGAAGCATAACAATATTATGTGTGAGAAATTGCAATGTGTTATCACAGATTAGTAGTTTAGTTTTGTTAAGTGAGAAAGTTGTAAGAATATTATTCGGTTACAAATTTTAATAGAAAGCCTCACAGTTCAAAAAGAAATATTATTCGGTTACAAGAACGTCGTAACGAGGAACTAAAGTAAGAACCTACCTAGTCCAGAATTAAATAGGCCATGGAGCAGGAGGGACATACCAGCTGTTGCTGATGTGGAGTACTGTGATTGGTGGGATTGATTTAAATACGACTTAAAAGTTTTTTTTGACCCGACTCGTGACTTTCTCCGACATTCATGACCCAATCCATCCACAGTTTCTCTCTCATAAACACAAACACAAGTAGTAGGTGGAAAGCAATGTCCCTTCCTCTTTTTCCTCCCTACATCTCGCGGCGGAGGCACGGAGGAATCATGCGGCAGCTGATCGGTGGTATTAGAGACAAAGTGTCTCACATCGGTAGTTGGAAGGGAAATAATATATAAGATAGATGGACCACTCCACTTGTCACCAATTGGTTTTAGGTTAGAAGCCCGTCTAGCTTAAGGTGGCACTGTTGTTAATTATTATTCAATTTCTATTCAAGGTTTTGACTTCAACACATGATTCCTTTGTCGTTTTAAATATTGGATTGGAGCTTTACAGGAAAACCTGATTAGAATAATGTTATGTAGCCGATATATTGAGTGTGTTTTCTATTAGCATAGAGATTGGAAGTACTTTAGATGATTGGTTTTGTTTAATCTTGTTATATTAGATAAGATTATGACATTATTTTTATCTCCATCCTTGTAGATAAGGACACAAGCAGAGGTTTAAGCTTACTGAGATTCTTCTTTTTCTTATTGCAGGTTGTGTGTGAAATAACCTTGAAGGATTTGAATGGATGATGACTTTGCAGATGGATAAGAATATTCGATAAGGTGCTCCCTCTCGTACTTGGCTTAATATGGCTTTTGTTTTGGAGTATTTTTTTTCTTAGCATGCCTTTTAGAGGGTCTGTATGGGTTCGTCTTAGCTCATCTTTGTAGGGTTGTATAGGCCGTGTTGTCTCTGTGCTTGATCCTATGTCTTTTTTGTTAGATTTGGATCTTCATCTCAGTGACAGTAAATTCATACTTTGCAGACTGTTGAGTTAGAAATCAAGCGTCGGGAAGGCTGCTCACGCTCGGAATCCTTCTGATCCAAATCTGTGGCAGCAGATTCGTGAGAATTTTATGAAGCAATCATTCTTGAAGACCACACGTTTCCGAGGAGCACAACATTGAGTTTACTCTGTGGCAGCTGCATTACAAAAGGATTGAAGACTTTCAGTGCTGTCCTGGCTCCTAGTAACCCGAGTGTGGCTCAAAATTCAAAGGGTCCATCTAGGCCTGACAGGGTCGCAAACCTCAAGCTGCAGTTCAGAACTTTCCTTTCAGAAGCAACATGGGGTTTTACCATGAAAACGATCTTAAAAATTAGAGCCAAGTATGGGCTTCCCTTGGATGGAAAGAAGATAGCAGAAGTTCAGAAAGGCTTTGGTGTCTTGTCACCGTTGCTTTATATACCTTGGTGATCTTGCTCGGTATAAAGGATTATATGGAGAGGGAGATTCTAAGAACCGAGAGCATGCTGCTGCGTCAAGTGGAAACCCACATCATCAGGTTATATTTCCTTGTCTCTTTCACGTGATGTTTTTAGTTGGTACAACTATGTCTTATAGTTTGTCTAATGGTATCAACTTAATGTCTCAGCTTTTGCTATAATTGCTTCCTATTCGTTATTTCCGGAGTTTAGCTGTGGAGACAACTTGATTGTTGCTTTTGAAATGGTTAACTAATAAGCTTCTGTTTTGTAACTATGCTAGTGGCTTAGCGTAATAGAGAGATTATACTCTCACTTTCTTAGCACTAATACATCTTTATCTCTGTTGAGCAGAATCGTGCCCAATTTGTTTACCGCTCCCAAAGACTCGTCTAGAAGGCCCACTGGTAAAAGAAGAGGTAAAGGCGGCGATAAAGATGAGGACGTGGTAGCTGTTCCTGAGAAGGATAAAGTAACTAGCGCAGATGAGATGCTCAAAGCATTCTGCGTTAAATTTGTTCGTCTCAACGGGATTCTTTTTACCCGAACAAGGTATGTTTGCTTTCTTTCTGAAAATTAGTTTGTTCTAGCCTCTGTTACTGGATCTCTGGTGTAATGTTTATCACTTGTCTTTGTTCAGCCTCGAGACATTCTCAGATGTTCTTGGTTCCACTAGCAGCAGTCTACGAGATCTGATTTGGTCGAGCTTAACGGAAGATATGATTTTTTGGTAAAGACACCAGTGACAGCGCACTTTTTATTGTTAGGCTCGTAACGCTTCTTATATTCAGCGTCGATAACTCGAAGAAAGACAAGGAAGGTCAGTCATATGCTAGAAACTCCTTAACAGCAAGTTTTGAGTTACTTGGACACGTAATGGAGCAGTGTGCGCATCATCATCTCAGGAGAGGTATCTGATGTCTCTAAGACGGTCAACGGGAAGCTGGCGACGGTGGTGGCCGAGGATGGCCACATCACCGGGGGTTATTCGTCTTCTCCGGGAGTCTATGTTGCCGGAATATACGGGCCGTTGGTGTTGAACGTTCTTCCAAAAGGGTCAGTTCCGGCGTCTGGGCCCAGCAAGAGAATCAATGCACGTCAAGACTTAATACTATATTAGTCTCACCATCCTCACGACTAAAAGTCATGTATGACAAAAGCCGTTTTCAATTCTTATAGATATTCTTTATTTTTAAGAAATGACTTTTTTTGCCGAGTTGTAAATATTAAATTCTATAGTTAAACCCAAATTATATAGTCTATACTAGTACAGTACAGTAGAACTTCTACAAATTAATACTCGATAAATTAATAATCTCTATAAATTAATAAATTTCACCGGTCTCAAATTGAGCCGATGTTAAATATTACATAAATTGATAAAATAATAAGATAATAATATTTTTAGAACTCTCATATAAATATATAATCCCATTAAATATAATTTTATATAAGTACAAGTTAAACATTATATTGTTGGTTTAATATTCACAATGAAAATACTTTTATTTTTTTAACATTTCAACATATTCTGATAATATTTAGTAAAATTATATCGAAATCCACGTAACAATTCTATAAAACATAAAAATATACACCAAATAAGATATTAAAACAATATGAAAGTTAAATTTCTAAAATTTAAATAATATACATACGGTAAAATTAAATATTTTCTTACTTTATAAATAAAAATAAAAAAAAATCTAAATAAGGAAACTTTGATAAATTAATATCTCTATAAATTAATAAAAGGAGAAACAAAACCTGTAACTGAAACACCGATGATCATCACCTTCCTGTCAGTTTCAATCTTCTTGATATCTCGTGGCTCTAGGCTTGAACTGTACTCCCACGACAGAAGTCTGTTTCCCTCGCTGAACGATCCAGTTGATGCAGAGTTCTCCTTAGGATCAGATGTTTTGTTATAACTCCAAGAGGCAGCTCAAGTTTCTTCTAGAGGAATCGTAGAAGATCAGCACGCGAGCTATATATTTGTTGTGTAACGTTGCGTTCCAAGAAGTGACGTTGGAAGACGTTAGAGAGTTGTTGTTGATTCCCACGTGAGATGTCATGTCGACAGGATCCCAGTTTGTATTAGTAAACGTGTACCTGAACGAGTGGGAAAGAGGAAGACTTAACGCTGGTTTGATTAAAGAGACCCAAGAAACCACCGGCTGAGTTGGAAGGCATTCTGATTCGAGCCGGGGCTAAGAAGAAAGCGAACCCTTGGCCGTACTTACCGAACTTAGCACGGCCAGTATCGATTCTGAAGGAGAAGCGGGTGGTGAAATCCGAAGGGCTTACCTATTACTGGATCCCATAGAGGAACCTCTTTACCGTAAGTGACCCAACCAGCACGGCAAGTGAAGTTGATGCTGGTAAGCTCAACAGACCTCTTTTTGATCTTGCATCTCCTTGGTATGCTATTTCAGAACTTTGGTTGAAACGAGTTATCTTAAAATGGATTGAACAGACACAAGGGAGAATCAAAATAAATGAAAAGAAGAGCATAGAGCTGGCCATTTTTGCACAGGAAGAAACACAGCTAGTATTATCACAAGAGACCTAAGACTGGGTGGAATTACTATATGTATATACTTCACAGCAAGTCAACGACTAAACCTGAGAGCCAAGTTACAAAAGTCACCAAAATAGTTGACCTTAAAAGTAAACAAACATGTTTAGTGGTCATCCTAAATCCTTCTTTAAGGTAAGCAGAAGGCATAATAAAGGCAGTGAGTGACTTAAAAGAAAAGAAAAAAAAAGGCTTTCCAACCAAGTCACAACGAAACGTGGATCATGAACACTAACATTTTCCAGAGAACTAGTTTATGCACACCACCACAATTAGTTATTGAACAAGAGAGGATTAGTCCACCAACAACTCAGGTGGTCCATCTGTAAACTATGTCAATGCACATTAAGTAAGAAGAACCTTGGCCTGCATCATTTAAAAGAAAAAGCCTTGCACCTTTTTGAGAAATTGAAACTAAAACGCACGGATATACTTATGAGAAAAATAATAGTCTGAAAAATGACTTCCACCAAGTCAATGTCAAAACCTAGGATTAGAAAAATAAGCTCATCCGAGGAGCCAGCTCAACCTCAGTTAAAACAAATGAACATCAACTTTAAGATCCTACATTTTTCTATGTTTTGTCAACTAAGTCTTTATCTGTTATCACGAAAAGAATGTGATCAACAATTATACAAACTGCAAAACAGTTGACCTCAAGAACAAACAAATGATAGTCACAACTGAAATATACCTCTTATCTTACGTGCAAGAACAAACCTAGATAGCAAGAGACAAGTAAGAACAAACCCACCAAATTGACCATCTTCTACTTTACTACCAACACTAAGAAAAATGTACATAAATGTATATCAAGAAGCTTCAGTTCCGACCAAACTCGTTGAAAACATGTTGTAATTCAATTTTCTATGTGTGGGATAAACAAAAAAATAACCACTGTCAATTGTTTTGTTGATATCTCTAATTCATCTTTCGTCCTCTTCTTGTCAATCAATCTTCAGCCTTGACCAGAAAAAAAAGAAGAAAATGGAAAATCTCTGGTTTATCATCTTCTCTCTCACAGCTCCTATCTTCTTCTTCTTCGCCAGATCCCTTTGGAGTCAAAACTCCAAGTTACCACCAACCCCTACGTCTCTTCCCATCATCGGCCATCTTCACCTTATCAAGAAGTTTCCTTTACCACAAGCTCTCCATCACCTCTCTTCAGTCCACGGCCCTGTTCTCTTTCTAAAATTCGGATGCCGTCCCGTCCTTGTCCTCTCTTCCCCAGAATCCATCGAAGAGTGCTTCACCAACCACGACCAAACCCTCGCGAACCGCCCCAGGACCATCACCTCTGATCACTTCAGCTACGGCTACAAGAACTTCGGACTCGCTCCTTACGGAGATCTCTGGAGAACTCTCCGCCGTCTCTCCACCCTCGAGGTCTTCTCCTCCACAAGTCTCCAGAAGAACTCCTTTATCCGTAACGAAGAAGTCTTGAATCTCTGTTCGAGACTCTTCAGATCATCCGTTGACTCTAGGAAAGTGGATCTCAAGTATCATTTCACGCTTCTCACTGCTCAGGTCATGCTCAGGTTAGTCTCTGGGAGTCGTGGCGTTGAAGAGAGCGGTCCGGAATCAGAGAAGAGGTTCTTTGATGATTTCAAGTCGAGGTTCTTCTCGAGCATGTCGATGAACGTCTGCGATTTTTTCCCAGTGTTGAGGTGGATTGGGTTCAAAGGTATTGAGAAGAGAGTGATGGAGATGCAGAGGATGAGAGATGAGTATCTTCAACGACTCATTGATGATGTTCGGATGAAGAAATTTGATTCAACCGGTTCGGTAGTGGAGAAGTTCTTACGCCTTCAAGAAACAGAACCAGAGTTCTACTCAGATGATGTCATCAAAGGAATCGTAGTGCTTATGTTCAACGGCGGAACTGATACTTCACCTGCGGTAATGGAATGGGCAATGTCGGTTTTGCTGAACCATCCTGATAAGCTTGAGAAGCTCAGAGAAGAAATCAAATCTAATGCTAAGCAAAAAGGGATTATACAAGACTCCGATCTCTCGAGCTTACCTTATCTTCGGTGTGTCATCTACGAGACGCTCAGGCTATACCCCGTAGCTCCACTCTTGCTTCCTCACTGCTCATCAAAGAGATTCAACTTAGGCAACTACGAGCTTCCGGAAAACACAATGTTGTTCGTAAATGCCTGGGATGTTCATAGAAACGGTGAGCTTTGGGAAGACGGGGATGTTTTCAAGCCTGAGAGATTTGAAGGGTTTCTTGGCGATAGAGATGGTTACAGGTTCTTGCCGTTTGGAGTTGGGAGGAGAGCATGCCCTGGAGCTGGATTTGGAATGAGGACAGTGGCGCTTGCTGTCGGAGCATTGGTTCAGTGTTTTGATTGGGAGAAGGTAGATGAAGGAGATATAGACATGAGGGCTGTTTTTGGTGTGGCAATGTCTAAGGCTGAGCCACTTGTCGCGTTGCCTAAGCTACGGCCTGATATGGTTCCTATCTTGTCTCAGCTCTAGTGTCATCTGTATTGTGGCCAATAGAGTTGCTTTAGACGATTGCTTTTTTTATATATACACATGTACAATAAGGAGAATGAATAATGATCATAAATCACAAATAGTTACCTTAATAGTGGAATCAGTTTCTTCATTTTTTCGTTCTTCCTTGGCATTAAATCTGCAAGAGGCAGGGAAGATGATCTTAATCACGGGAAGGTCTCCTCTCTCCTCCTTCCTTTAGATGGAGATCTATGGAGAATGATCATTTGTTGAATAGCCACTGTTGCTTCTTCATTCATTCAGTCCTTATATAACCAAAAAATAGTGATGCAACAAACAAGAACAGACGTCCCACTCAACGATGACCATAATATGAACTGGATCAGAAGCAAGTAAAATTTGACGTTCAATAAACAATCTCTGATACAACTATCGGCGGAGAAGCTATATTTAGCAATGTAGTTTCTCTAGACAGGAGAACTCGAAAATAAAAGAACCCAAAAAGTAGATTCATGTACACCCTCAATGATGGTAATTTTGGCCCTTGAGAATAGTCCATGCCCTGAAAACAGGAAACCAATTACATCATCTCATAGTATAATTGGAATGCAGAGACAGAAGTAACAATGTTATCACCTGTAAAGCTGTTCCATAAGTACAACAAGAGCTATCTGATGATTCAGGACCATGGAGGAGAGTCTAATGGTCACATTAGCTCGCTTCCTCACTTCACTTCCATGTCCATAAGCTCCACCTATACAAAACGATATCCTCGAAGCTCCCTGAAAACAGAGATCGCCACAGAGTCAAACATTCTCTCCTGCTTAACAAGTCCTCTTAAGCCTTTCCATTTGTAAAGAAAGGTTTCCTCAAGATGAATCAGATTAACTTCAATCAGTTTGATAACTTTCCAAGAAGACTAAGAACAAAGGGAAAGGCCAAAGCTTACACTATTGCCTGCATCCCCAAGTAACTCAGCCATCTGTTCTGAATCAACGTCACGGCCTCTCTCGTCAAGCACCACAACCTAAAATCTCACAATCAGACCATCAAGAATGACTAATTACAGATTGATTCTAAAGAGATTTCAATAATACCCAAACATCAGGCCCAATAAGCTTCATCACAGCCACTTCTTCATCCTCAACCTGAGCTCTAACATCCCTACGAGTAAAAACACTATTGACTTCAAACCAAAGCCATCTAAGTTACTGAGCTTTATCTCCAAAAATCGAATCAACGTACTGAGCATTTCGAGGATTGGAGCGAACCAAAGAATCCTCAAAGGAGCAATACGGTTTAAGCTTGGTCTTGTACTCATCGACCAAGAGTCGAACACCTTCCGATCTCTTTTTCCCCACTGTTATCACACGTATCGGCAGAGCTCTCTATTGAAACCAAAAACTTATCAAAACCTAAACGTCCAAAACCCTAATCAAGTCGATGGAAGCGTACCACTGCTTGGCCCGTGTATCTACATGCTCTTCCTGATGAAACCGTCACACAATCTTCAACCAATACGTTCGAAATCAACAAATTTGAGAAATGTATAAACCTTTATCATGAGGAGTAGGAGAAGCAGATGCGTAAGGCTGCTTCAGGTGACAAGTAACCATGAAAGAGATCGCCATTTTTTTTTTACTTCTTCACGTTTTAACGACGGACGATTATACAGTTGAGTTTGGACACTCCCAACACGAGATCAAAGCCTCCGAACGATACCGAGAGTTTTAAGCCCATCATATATGGCCTGTCGTAGTATATATATGGGCCTTAAGTACAAATTATATAATTCATGAACTTCAGCCAATCCCTTATATACTACATCTATCTATCAAGCAAATGTTGTAGAGCAAGTATGCATTATACAAAATAATATATATATTTATAATTCATACGCAAAAACATAAAAGTTGATATTGGCCTCTTTCTGACACATGCACACTCCACTATGAATAAGAATTAAAAAAAACAGTATTGTCATCAAACTTTATCACAAATCCACATTTGTACATCTATAATTATGAGTTGGACAATTAGTTAATTTGATACAATACCAAAGCAAGAATAATCGAAAAACAACTATACCACCGCATACTAATAAGTAACACATAACATATAACTAAATTCTTGAATCTTAAAACAAATTTCAACTCAAGCATTTAGTGAATATCATAAAAATTTGACAATTGGCATAAACTTGCAAAAATATAATTTTGAAAAAAAAACTGTTTTCCATTTTAATTTTCCATAAACTCAAGTAACGTTTCCTAAAATTGCTCACCCTTTCACCACTAAGTTCAATCATGTTTTAAAAGTTAAAACTGTTTTTCTTTTATAAACACTAGATCTTTTATCCGCGCTACGCGCGGATTGTTTGGTATAATTAAGTTTTTATTTAATTAATTAATTTATATTTATTTTAATAATTTATATTATAATTTGTAAAGTGATTTTTTGCCTCTGAACTCTCATACTTAAATTTAAATCAGCTTAAAGATTTATTATCCTTAATAAATAAATAGATCTGTTAGTATATAATTAACAATTAATTAAAAAGAAATTTTATTGATTTGAGAATTATCATTGTCTTAAAATAATTTATTTTTTGTTATAAAATATTCATATCTTAAATAAATAATTAGGTTTGTTATTATATTATCGTAAATTATAATGAATTGTTATTTGGTAATCATCATTATATAAAAATAATTTATATTGTGTTATCCAAAATAATAGTTTACATCATAATTTTTTAAAACAAAAGAGATATATCTCCTTATATATATTGTATATAATTTTATATATACATAAGTGTTTTTAATATTCTTACACAATAAAAGTATAATTTTATTATAATAAATATTTTTGTGATATGTAAAAAATTGATATTCATTTTTTTACTAAATATTTCAAATGCATGAGTATTTTTAAATTGTATTTTATGTGATAAAATAATTGTTCTTTGATAAAAAACCCTGTATGTTTGATTTAATATTAAATATTCTGAACATATGTAAATAATTTATTCTAGTGATATTTGAATTGATAATATATTTATTTATATGCAATTATTGTGTTTGCAACCAGTGTACCATTGCAACCAAACTCTTTCTTGAGATCCTTAAGTATCTTGCTGTAAAAAAAATATGAACCTAATAATGGAATCAGTTGAACCTCCTAGACCAACAGCCTAAGCCATGTTAAATTCGCATGATGCTACATGGTTGCTCAAAACCAAAACCTTTAATGATTAGAACACAATTTTTTCTTAAAAAATCTATTCGTGAATGCATTTGTAAATGTAAACTGCAAGACTTAAAACAACCAAATTCGTAAAAGCTTCAAATCCAACAAAACTAAGATACTCAAACATCAAACTTAAGGTAAAAAACATTATGCAGAGACAATAAGAAAGATAGTTCAATGTTGCAAACACAAAGTCTGAGATTAAAAAAAAACAAAGCATAGAGTCTTAGTAATCATAAAACCACGATTCAACACATCCTAGCCACATCTGGCTCGCTTGGGGTCTTCTGCCTCGACCTTATCAGCAGCCCTCTTCACTATCCCAACGCATGTGGAAGGATCACCATCAGCAATTCCATTCTGCAGAGTTCCTTGGGCTTCAGCTTCTTGATCTTCTGGGGTGAGAACCTTTGTCACAGTCAAAGCTTGGGTCTTGCCTGTCAAATTGTGATATGATACTTTCACAATGAATTTTCGAGTCTGTCCAATGGTATCGATAAGAGCCTGAGGTACCGGAACCAAGTGGTCATCTTCTACATTCTCATTAGCCTAATATACATTAAACAACTGTCACTATATATATCTAGCTATCTTGGAGAATATAGATTCAAATAACATAAGCACACAGGGTTGTAATTACCTCGAAATAACTTGCAACCAACTCTGAAGCTTTTCTTCCGGATAACTCATGTCCAGCATCACCGAGGAGCACAAAAGACGCCTGATCCTCATTATCATACACATAGATCTTGGCCAGGTACCTGTGTCATGTGCAGAGTTATAATGAGTGCATTAAAGTATAAGAATAAGTACAGCTGAGTCACTTACTGTGGAACACCAACAATGTCGGGTTTCCCACATTTTTTACACATAAGGGTGGTAGGCCCTTTGGTTGCCTTAGTGTGGCACACACCACAGCCTATGTAATACCAGGATGAACCGTGCACAACATCAGCAATGGTTGCTATGCACTCAAACCAAGCAACCTGCAAGATGCGAAACAATTAATTAAGAGATTAAGACTATCATATTGAAGGCGTTAATCATTGATATTGTATAACCTTGGCATCTTCCTGCTGAATATAGAATAAGAGCTCGCCTATGGTCATTGTCTCAGTCTTAGTGACAACGTCTGCGTTAACTCTGTTGGCAACAGATAAGTTCGCGTTCATCCTGAAGCCAACACCCAAACATCAAATACAATGTGGAATACAACGGCCAAAATTTAAATATAGAATGCTTACCAAGTGAGATACTCTTCGGTTGTTTGAACATCTTTGTCCAAGAAAACACGTGATGGCGTCATAGAGGAGAGAGCGAGGGCACCTATAACAGATCCATTGTTATAATACATATGCAAAGTTATAATGTAAATGAGATGTAGAAATATATATATGTCTAATATTTGCTATCTCGGAACCTATAGGTTACTCATATGTATATGTATATGTCCAAAAGCAGCTCTACTACCAAAACTAACCTAACCAGATAAGACTCCTTGACCATCCTGTGTCCTGCTTAAAAATTAAAAAGGTTGATAATACGGACCTCCAAATCGTTTCGGGTTTAAAGTAGTGACCAAAACAACACGTGCGGTTCCTCCAGATGCTTTAAATTTCTCACTAAAATCTGAGGCAGCCTTGTCCCATAGGTACAACTTCATCACCGGACCACTATAACATACAAAACACATGTGTTAAGAGAGACAACATATGAATATGAAAAAAAATAGATTAGCTTACTCATGTGTTTGAACATGGAGCAAGACGCGGCGTGATGAAGCCATCTCGGCATCATCTAGCATGAGACTATCACTTAGAACCTGTCCATTCACAAGCTTGATGTGGCCAACATAATCTGCAAGATAAAATAAACAAACTCAATGCTTTATATATCATAAACCCAAAAATGTAGCCTAAAATTGTAAGTGTAGATCAAAACATTATCCTAGACAAAGAATGCTGAACATACTTGATCGATTTAAACACATTATATAACACGGGGAGCTTACCATAAAGATCCCCTCTCAAGTCGCAGGCAGCATCGAACTCCTCATATCCATGGATCCGGAACCGGTCCTCAAGGAAACAAACCGGACTGTCCGTTAGATTAGAGAGGTCAGAAGTCGATGAGAATGTGATGGTGAAACTTGGTTCCGCAACACGATACAAATTCTTGTTGTGAGAACCGAAAAAACTGTTGAGTCTGTAAAGGCCACCAGCTCTCATGTGTGGCAAATAAGTGTCTATCCTCCCAGCTGGGATGAAACCCTGGATGACAGTCTCCTGTTATCATCAGTAAAGAAATTAAATCAGAAATGCTAGACAGGAAATCATAGAAACGCATCAACAAAAAAATTATAGTTACTGTACTATCAATAAAAGCAAACACTTGCTATAAATTATCTAAAATGTTCATCAGTCAAAGTTTTAATGGAATATGTTCTCTTTTTTTATTAGCAAAACTAAACTGCCAAAGTGAGACCAAGAAACCAAAATCATAAATTATTTTCTAATCATAAAGTCTCTGCCAAAGTAAAGTCTAGAACGATAAGTTTCAATTTCTAAACTAAACTGTAAGCAAGATTTTGGGTTATACCTCTTGGTCGATGAGAAGCATCTCGAGACCGATAAGCACCTTTGACACAATATTTCGAGCTTCCCAAAAATGGATCAACCGGAACCTCAACTCGCCGTCATGAGGTCCGTATTTCACATCTTTGAAAGCCACCACTTCGGCCGAGACAATAGCTTTTCCCCTGACGCGGGAAGAGACAGCAGATTTGCCTCTAACACCTGAGGAGACACCAGCCTTCGTGCTGTGAATGATCGCACCTGCATAGGAATACGAACGTTACCATCATTAAAAAAGGGAACTAAAAATCCACAATTTCACATGCGTTTCTATTTACTCTAGTATAAAAATTATCTACTAAAAACAATTATTTTGCTCATCTCATTGTTTTAAACCTCATAGCTTCAGATTCTCTATTTTTTATACTGGTAATCAGACGGACACTATAATCTCATAATGAAACGATAAGGGTTCTTACCATTGGGGTTCTTCGACATAGGTACGCCGATCAAGACGCCGGAAGAGACAGTAGTTTTGCCGCTGAGTTTGGTCAGACCGGAAGTGACCGACGCTTCGCCTTTGTCTCGCTTCGAGTGGAGATCGCCTATTGAGTGGTTGGATGAGACATGGGGTGTTCCGATGGGTTTGATCGGTCCGGGAGAGGAGTCAGACTCAACGCCTTTTGGTTTCTCGGAGATGGAACTTCCGTTGGAACTCATTGCAACAAAGCTTAATCGGAATAAGACTCGTATCAAGAGTTGTATAAACAAAAGAAGGAGAAAATGCGGATTAAGAGTTATATAAACAAAATCTGAAGGAGAAAAGCAAAACGAATCCATAAATGAGAGTAAAGAGAGAACGAAGTGGAGTTGTATTGATTGTTTAGGGTCAGATCATGAAACGGATCAAAGAAGAGGAAGAGCAAAAATTAGGAATCGACAAAGGAGATGAAGAATCGACAAAGGGACGAAGATTCGATTTAGGTTAATAGGATTTGAGAGACGCGTAAGGGAGAGGTCGAAATGGTTTGGTCGCTGGCTGGGTCTGTCTATGGTCTAATGGGCTGGGTTCGATTGTTTTAAAAATTACGGTAAGTCGAAGCCCAAGAAATCAACACATATTTGACATGGCAAAAACACCCTGTCTAATTGGTTGATTAAAATTGCCTACGTGGACAGCTTGGTTGAGGAGGATATCTCCCTTTTATTACTTATCTGATTTTATCTATTTATTTTACACTCTGTTCATCTATTCTCTCTCTCTCTCTTTCACTTTCTCTATCCATTTTTTTGTTGAGTTCTTGATCTGGTAAAAAAACATGCAAGTTTATCTTTCACTTTTTTTTTTTTGATAAGTATGTGAATTCATTATAGAAATAATGGTCCAAGAGATTCAACAGTCCTTGAAGGATTAAATTCTACTGCATCTAAGATTGCTAACAAAGCATGGGTCAAGGAAAGCCCCCCAAAAAAGATAAAAAAACTTTCAATGACAATAAAGTCTAGTCAACACCCGAGAGAGTGATTAGAGCTTCACTAACTAATTCCTAAGCTGCTATTCGATTACCAGTAGATGAATGCTTACCTTGCTGCAGGAACCTGTAACAAGGACATTAATCAGGGAGCAAATCAACCGGAGAATAATCCTAGGGGCCGAAGATTATCCCGAAGGCGAAACCAAAAGGACGGAAGGCGAAGCGGGGATGGCAAGGTCCTGGTCCGGCCCCAATCCGTTGGAATCCACTCCAGACGCCGAAGTAGCTCATGAGACAAACACGACAAGGCCATGTAGACCCTACAACAAACGAAAAGAGCCAAGCAGGTAGACGATGGAGCAGAGCTGTCAGAAGCAAGCAGATGTTTAATTCTCTCGACTCCGGCCCCTTCACAAAACAGTTGACTCGGAAGGATAATGGCAACAAAACGATGAGGAGGCAAGGCACAACATCAGTTAGTCTCCTTCTGGAACCGTGAGGAACAGAGGAGACAGAGCTCCAAACACCAGACGACAAGACAAGTCGTCATGCTAGCACCTACAAGAATCAGACCAAACAAGAGTCCCCGGCGAAAGCCTCACAGCGCCATTACATCTCAAATCCAAGATTCGAGAAGGGGAAGTCCTAGCGGAGCAACCGAAATGGGGGAGAGATGGGAAAGGCAGAGCAGCATGAGGCCAGAGACTTAACGGCAGCGACGCGCTTCAAATCCGGCGAGAGCTCAGGGTTGAACCTGACCCAGATCCAACCACCACTGAATCCCAGATCTACAACATATTCAGAGCTTCCTGAACACGGACAACTAACCACAGACTCGCCAACACTCCGGGGAAGTCGAGAACACACCCGACGACCGTTTAGAACCGCCGGATCCGGTCGTAATCCGACGATAATCTAGAGGAATCGAGCAAAGAGACGAGGAAAAGATATCCGCGAAACAGGGTAAGAGGCAGAGCAAAGAACATGAGGGGTGGCGACCGACGGTGAAGGGCACCACCGGCCACCGGAGCTAAGAAAATTAGGGTTTCAACGAAAAAAGGTAAAGTCGGAGAGAGAGAAAGGAGAGAAAAAATCTCTCACCTCTCTCTAGTTTTCTGATATAATATCTTTACTTTACTCAATGTCTCCCTTTTTCTCAGTTTATCTTTCACTTTCTCTATCCATTTTTTTTGTTGAGTTCTTGGTCTGGTAAAAAAGCATGCAAGTTTATAATTACTCTTGATTTAGATTCAATTTCCTTTTACTGTTGATCAATAACCTCTTAATTGTTCATCTGAGGTTAAAATGAAGGGATATACTCTGCTCAAAAACTTAACTTTTCAGTAGAAAAATGAAAAATGAAAAATCAAAGTTTTGTCATCAAAAAAGGTAACAATAAAGCATCTCCCAACATTATTTACAAAATTGGTATTTACAAATTTGTTCTTTCGATAGCTTATATTTATAAAATTACTTTATTTGCTTTTGCAACTTGAAAAAATACAGAAACATATAAGGAAGAAAAAAATATAAAAACAACAAATAAAAAACCATATAGTTTTTTTTTAAGAATTAAATGCAGGTAGAATCTGACCCGTGCTAAGCATGGGGTAATAACACTAGTTAATACTCCCTCCGTTTCATATTAATTGTCGTTTTAGAGAATTTTTTTCGTTACAAAATAAGTGTTGTTTTCGATTTTCAATGCAAAATTTATGCAAAATTTATTTTTCTATTGGTTGAAATATGGTTAGGTGTATAAGTAATAGTATTTTTTATAAGAAATGTACAAAATTAATTGTTTCTTTAATCCGTGTGCCAAAACCTAAAACGACACTTATAATGAAACAGAGAGAATAATAAACTTTCAAGTCGTTAGTACTTCAAATTTAGACTAGTTATTGAATCACTGAAACAAATACTGATATCAAAAAGGATGATAAAAGTTTCAAGTCATTGATTAAATAATAAATTTAGTATAACTTTTGATCTGATAAATAATCCGTAAAGAATCCTAATCAAAACCACAAAAGTAACTAAAAATGTTTTGAAATAAAAAAAAATATTTTAGCAAAAAAACAACTTGAAAGGTCAAATCTCCCAAATATCTCAGTACATTACTACACATGCATGTCTGAAGTGGGCATGAAAAGACAACGTTATGATTTTCTAACTGTTAGCATATATTATTCCCAATAACGCATCCCTACCCACCAGATTAATTATTTATAGTTTAGTAGTATTCTTGTTTCCATACAACATATTTTTAAAACTTTATATATCACATAGAAATAAATATGCGCGTTCTTTCGTATATATTCCCCAATCTCCACATCTGTAATTAGTTCTAATTCCGTATTAAACAACTCTTGGCATCTCAACACTCATTTGCCCGCCCATGCATCTTTATCTTTATCTTTTGGAGGAATTATTATAAAGCTGTAATTCGCAGTGTCCTAATATTTACAAGTTAGGACAAAATTTCATCGGAAATAATTTCTATGTGCGTACCTCTAATTAAATCAAACGTCGGATCTATTCATATCTAAATTTAGGATTAAAGAGAAAGAAATAGGATTAAAGCTATGAAAAATTGAGCACGATAGTATCTCCTTATATATGATATGCCATTGTCTTTGTGAATTTATTTGTCGTGCACATAAAATAGTTTTGTTGCTGTTGAAAAAAATATTTTCATTGGAGATTTACGCAATGTGATTATGCAAAATCGGCCAGATTGATGATTGTTCACGAGTAATGATGAAAGTCTTTCATCTTAGTATGTAATTTTCTAAATAGAAAATTATACTTTTGTAATAAAATCAAAACTATAAGACTTGCGATTAAAATCGTGCTTTGTCTTATACTTCTAGAATGTTCATATAGTTAGAGTTCTTTATAATAGACTGCGTAGTAAACACAGTAAAAAGTTTGCATGCATCTTTATTTTTTCATCGAGGGTGCATGCATAAACGATAAAAAATTACTAAAAGTTAAAATGATTACCTTGTTACATCAATAAAAATGAGAATTGATAAAACTCAGTAAACGTGAAATGGTTATAACCCCATGCTTGAAGAGCGGTATGAAGGATTTCTAAACCCTAAATTAACTGATTACTGGCCAAACTAGTCTATACAGTTTGTATCGGTATGTAATAATTCAGTAAATGCCAATACGAATGTACACAAGTTTGTTCGAACTTGTTGTCCGTCCCATTCTTATCGAAATAAAACACTCGTTCCCTTGAACGAGACGTTAGCAAGAGTACATATTCCGTTTTACTACTTATGCAATAAGAATACGAATTTCATATATGAAAACGATGTCTTAAAAAAAATTAAATACATGATTCGGTAAGTGACATGCACTTTGGAAATCAAAAATGGGCTGCTAGAGTTATATATATTTGGTGAAAATACTGCGTCGACATGTCCTCGGATAAATAGTATAATTATGATGATGTCGAAAAAATACTGCGTCGACATGTCTCACGGACAATTAAAACGTGATTCTCACTCACATATATGCTATTCAGAAACGAACTAGCCCCACCATTAGGGCTCCTTTCCATGTCTTTCGTATGCTGATTCGTTACTTAAAAAGCTGACTATATATACGTGAATCTAAACTGTTAAAATTTAACGTTAAAGATAGGTTTGGTATGCATACACTGAGATGTCGGATCCACATCAGTCATTTGCGTGAGAAATACCTCTTAAACTATCACCAGCTGACGTATCTTCTAGTATTCATTCCAATGAGACAACAAAAAATTGGCAATACAGTAAAGGCATATATGGAAATAAATATATAAGAAAATTCACATCGAGTATTATAACATTTTATTTAAAGTTATAGAAGGAGAAGAATTGAGGTAATGGTATACGTGTGTGTCCCAGAAGATCTAGATTCTCCATACTACAGAGACGGACTTTACCCTACCCTCTACTTTTAACTATACAACCAAGTGTGTCGCCTTTAAAGGTTCTCCCCAATCCTCGATTAATTGTTTTTTTTTTTTCTAATTAGGTCACCATCGAGAATATAAACCCAATAAACAAGTTTTACTTTATAAATGGTTTCTCTAATATTTTAGCAAGGATGTGTCTTGTCTAAAATAGTGATTGTGCTTTTTGATTAATAATCTTATTCTTTTTGATCTTCCAATTATTTGATCTTCTCTTTAAAAATTGATTTATCTAATATATCTCTTTCCATCAAATGATATTCATGTCTTGTAAACTCACATTACATTTTAAACATAGTACAAATTTAATTAATAAAAAGTAATTTAAATTTGTTAGAAAAAAAAATCAGATTAACATTTTTAAAATTTAGTCTAGAACACATATGCACCATTTGCAAGCTTAAATAATAGGCGCGTTGAAAAATTAATTTATAACAAACCAAAGGAATGTATCAACAAAAAAAAAATGTCTAAATGGAAAACTTAGAATCTTTAGTTTTTTAAAACAAATTAATTGTCTCCTCATGCATGTATGACTATAAATATAGAACCCCTGCACACAATCTATCTCATAACTAAACACCAACGAAATCGCTCTTCTCTCTCTCTCTCTCTACACATTACAAAAGCTAGAATTCTTATTGTGAGACCATGTCAGGCGTTTGGGTTTTCAAAAACGGAGTGATACGTCTTGTAGAAAACCCAAACCAGTCCGGTGGAGTGACGCATGGCCGGAGGAATGTGTTGGTTTACTTGCCGACCGGTGAAGTAGTCTCTTCTTACTCGTCACTGGAACAGATCCTAATGAGTCTCGGGTGGGAGAGATACTTTAGTGGAGACTCTGATCTCATCCAGTACCACAAACGTTCCTCCATCGACCTCATCTCCTTACCAAGAGACTTCTCCAAGTTCAACTCCGTTTACATGTACGACATCGTCATCAAGAACCCTAATACCTTCCACGTCCGTGAGTTCCACTGAAATCCACGTATTAATTCTCGACCAGTCGGTTTAGTTTGCGTTTGTTTTGTTCCAACCGAGAGGTTCCAGACATACGAATATGAAGTATAATCATGTCAAATAACGTACGGGTCAAAAGAGAAGATGTGTGAGCTTCCAGAAGCAAAGCGATGGGTATTGGAATATCATCACTTAGTTTGTGTTTTTATCTGTTAATATGTGCTAAATTATTGTGAATGGATTTACTTATTTGTCCAAGTTTGTTGCATAATGCATTTGTATATGGTTCTGTCTTCATCTAGGCGAGGCTTTGTGTGGACGTTTAAGAGTAGTGTTGTTAAAAGGTGGCACATTACTTGTAGCCGTCGTTGATTAGTTTGCTTTGTAGCTTCGAAATTGTGGTGCAATCGATGTAAGTTGTGTTACTATAATATATATCCGATTCTCATCGCTGTTGAAGAAAAGTTCATTTTCGTTTTGTATGCAACTGAAGTTGTGTTACTATAATACTTTTTGATTTTTTTTTTCTTCTTCATATAGGAGTAGTAATTATTTCATCATTTTAGGTATATAAAAAGTACAGAAACATAAACATTTACTAAACCCTGTTAACAAAAATAAATAAATTACGTTGCATATTAAGAAAAAAATCATGCAGGCATAAGAAGACATAAGTCTGACTTAATGAGGAGAAAAAATACGTGTCTGATTTCGATCAAAACCGTGGCAGATCATCATCATTTAATCAATTTAGTTACTTAGTGAGGGATGGTGATTTTGAACCTCTTAGCTGCTTGTGAAACCAGAGAACGAAAAATACCCGAATAAGTGTACCCCCAAGAAACTCAAACGCAGCCAATGTTACCAAAGAATAATACGAGTACTTTAGGATCAATATGGAAAAACATAGCAGCGAAGAAGTTGTACACCTCAGACTCAGAACTTGTAATAATCATTCATGTTAATGGTGAATAAGGGGTTGGATCAATAAATTATAAATTGATTATTTGTCTGCAATAGGAAATATGAAATATCCTAATTGCGAAAATTATTCAGTTAAATTTCAATGTGCAGGTTTATTTATCCGCTTCAGAAGAAAATAAAAAAGACGAGTATAAACTACAAAATGTTTCAGGTTCAAATCAAAAGTTGAGCTTTGATACAAGTGGGGAAAGAGATGGTCACCTGATCTATATGCCCATTTGTACCCCTATCCGGCCAAAAAAAAAGGTTTTATGTACAGAAGAGAAGAGAGATAGAGAGCAAAGATGATGTAGAGACAAGCACTTGGTGCAAAAGAAGAATAAGAAGAAGAAGCGATGTATCTCTGCATCATCTTGGAATCATATCCCAAAAGCTAAAGTTTGGTGTGGCATCATCACTACGACTTTTCCTCAGCGGAGGTTTTGCAGATAGGGCACCAGTTCTTCATCCGTAGCCATTGTTGTACACAGCTCACATGGTACATATGTTCACATGGCATAGTCCCTACTTCATCTCCATCAACATACTCTTCCTGCATAAGTATATTTAGATAAAATTAACCTCTTCTTCGTTTCACTAAACCTCTTCCTACTCAGATACTAGACAAACCAGTGGATTAATTTATAGTTTGTGCGTACAAAGTAGAGAAAAAAGAGGAGACCTGGCAAATACTGCACTTGATATCATCATCCTTATCCAGCGAAATGGCACCGGTTTCATCTGTCTCTTGATAAATGCTTTTCTTGAGGCTTCTCGAGAGTGCTTCTTCGCTTAGAGCTGTGCTCACTGTACCTATTTCATCCCCCAAAGCTAGTAGTTCCTGTAAAAAATTTGTGTTCATATGATTTAAGCTTTAGTAGACTTTTGATTGTTAAACTAAAAATGGTGAATAATATCCCAAGGGAGCATGATGTAAAACAAACATGCAAGACTGACCTCATATGACATGTTATCAATGTCAATCCTCATATCGCTATCTGATCGTGGAATCTGATCATACCACTTGAGAAGAGATTTGTCTCTAAAGAAGCCAGTTGCTGTGGGGAAAGAGCAGAACAGGTAGTAGAAACGTGAGAAACAAATCTATACCGGACAAAACATGTAAGACCAAGCTGCTAATTACCTCGTATGTAAGCTCATGATCATGTTCAATTCTTTCCAGGGCCACAATACCTGACACATTTTCAAAATTAGTGTTATCACCACACTCACGAACCTGTCAAAGCTTCTAATGAAATCAGACGACAAGATGACGGAAACTACCTCTGCAATTCCATTCATGTTGTAGCGACTCTTAAACCATCCCGGTCCACCAAAGAGCTTGAAGGGTGAGCTTCTGAGGGGCTACCAGGAATCATGCTACTTAACCGGCCAGTACTACTGTGACTATTTGATGGAGTAACAGAAAGAGAATGATTGGGATTGATTGGTGTTGCAGGTTGAGGCGTTTGTCGAGAAGTAGCAGGGGATGCAACAACTCCAAGTCGCCCTGATCTCCTACCACTACTTGAAACAACACTATTATCCCTGATAGTTGGTACCATACGATTCCTTCTGTTATCAGAAACTGTGACGCCGTTTCATGAGAAGAGCTTTG